>NC_136411.1:390263654-390883342 GCF_051521515.1 Lactuca serriola | reverse complement strand
ATTCCTTTCCTTTTCTTATACTCCAAAGCAACGACAGTGAAGGGGTTAGACTTCACATATTCTCTCACTTTTCTCATTTCCTCTCCAAACTCATCTCCAAGCAAGAACAAGAACTTGCTAGCAACAAAATTCTCAACTTCTTCTTGGGAAATTTCAAGTAATTTCTCCAATTCATCTAATATTTTATAATATTTCAAGATGAATCCATATTATTTTATATAATAATATGTGATGATCATCCTTAGGAAAACATCCCTCTCAGGGAAGTTCCTCATCTCAGCCAAGAGTTAAAACTTGAGATCTTCATAACTCCAAACAACTCCTCAACCAACTCAAGGTGAGCTTCATACCCCACCTTTTAACGTTTTAATGTTTTTGGGGGAGAGTCCAAGTCAAATCTTGCCTAAAATACTTGAATAATTGCTTATATACGTATGATTGCATGTGTGTGCGAAATATTATTAAATTGATATTTTAGTAATATACTCACGGACATAGGATTTCTCAAATTCATAAAGAACAGAGGATACTTTGTGCAAAAGAACCTCCCAACTATTGAGTGTGTCCAACTTAACCCCTTTATCTATGCTTTCATGTCTAAAGATAAAAGTTATAAAAAGGAACCTTACTAAGTGGACACCATTTCTAGTGATTTTCAAAAATAGAAACTTTGTGACTATTTTGCAAACTATCAGGGAGTATTTTATAAATATCCAACATAAAAGTTTGCATCAAGAAAATATACAAATAGTGCCGTTATGACAGAAACATTTGCATGTCATAAGCTGCTGTCATTAAACCTCCAAGAACACAAGTAATGTTCTATATGTCATAAAACAAAAAATGCGTGTCATAACCGACAGTTATAAATTTATATAAATTATAACTTGACACTTTTTCTTTTGACTAAAATGACTCATTTTCCAATAAACAAAAAGGAACAAACACGAGCACTCGGTTAACGAGCACAATCAACGATATGGAACAAGAACAATATTTCTATTCAAAGAGTACGAATTTCATTATTTATCTAACAAATAATGGATCTCTAATGATTGCTCAAAAGGTTGTTAATATTCTAGTAAGACAAATCTCAAAAGTACCTAAATATAAAAATATTAGTGTACGTCTAAGTCCTTTAAGGAGTTATAGCTAGAGTCTCCTGGAGGGAGAGTGGGAATTTATGTATAGATCTATACGGGGTTGACACCCCGCACCTTCGTTGTTCGCTATAGCTAGATAGGCCAGTCTAGGGTTACAAATGTCTTTTCCAAACCTAGGGCTCCTGAGAAACGCCAAATAGGCACTCCGTCATGCTTAGTATGGTTATAACGACTCACTAGAATATGTTATATTAACTAGAAACTTATGTAAGGAAAAACCTCATAAATAAATTTTGGCACATTGGGTTGACTGTCCTATATGTGATAGGTGATGGTTCGCATTTGTTGCGTTGACTGTCCTTTCTTTTCATCGTGTAGAATGTCCACAATTGCCATGATTCTTTCTCCTAACAAACATAGAGTCGAAATACTGTTATTTTACAAAGTAAAAAGCATAGGACTCTATGGAAAACGATTTTCTACGATTTCGATAACGATAAACCAGAACTTACGATTATTTTATAGCAGAAAATATAGGATTTTCTGGGGAAAACGATTTTACTACGATTTCGATAATGATAAACTAGAACACACACTCAATTTTACTCGATATGAGGAATAGGATTTTCAACCATATTTCCTTTTTGAAAATAAGGGATTTTTCTTGAGAAGGTTGATTGTTACTATTCAAAGGAACTATTCTCGGACACAGCTCGCTTTTACAAATCACACTACTTTTCAAAATCACTCCTTATAAGGATGAACAAAAGTAATGTCATGCACACATATATCCACGATTTTCAAGGCAAGACTTCAAACGATTTCATAGAAAATATCGGATTTTCTGAAAGTACAATGAGAACGATTCTAATCAAGTGTAAACGATTTTATACATAAATGCTTATGAACTCACCAACTTTTTAGTTGACACTTTTCAAAACGACTTGTATTCTCAGGGATCTAGTAAGCAGGTAATTAGGGACGCTGAGGCAAGCCTATTCAGCTGTAGTTTGGATTCTTTTCTACTTATGTACCTCTTATGTAATTCGAAGAACAAATACAATATGTAAAGAATGTAAGTTTGTCATCTCAATGTATGATGTTTGGATTACTTTTATTCATTTATATTCAATTGTTATGATACTGCACAATGAAGTCACCCGCCTCCGGACGTTTCCGTCGTCTGGTCCGAGGGTGTGACAGTCCTGCTTTGTGCTATAAGCCAACATACTCGGCGAGCAGTCTAGATAGGTGGTAGCCCCTGTGAGGCGGTCCAGTCATGCCGAAGGCTCGGGAGTGGTCCAGATAGGCTGTAGGCCCTGCGAGGCGGTCCAGTCTGGCTGAAGGCTCATTATGCATGTTGTTCTGTATTTGTTATATGATATGGTTATATTTGTATGGCGTTGGTATTTTGGGGGAACTCACTAAGCTTTATGTTTACAGTTTTAGTTTATTGTTTTAGGTGCTTCAGATATCTCGGCAAGGCGAAGGCGTGACCATACACATCCTCGTGTTTTGGACTTATTGTTTATGGGATACTCTGATATTAAACTATTTTGAAAACATTTTGTAATAATCAATGGTTTATGAATCTTTGAAAAAGTTTTAAATTGGCTTGATTTTTATGGGTGTTACAAGTTGGTATCAGAGCCTTGGTTTGATTGATCTGGAGGAACACTCGTGTGAATCCAATCTCAAATCAAGGAAAATATTTTCAAAATAAGTTTTAAATGGTTTTCATCATACTAAAAGAGGATGCATAGTGTACGATCAGCCGGAGCCAATAAGTAGACCCCAAAATACCATACAGTTATTTGATATTGTGATATGTTAGAACAACATGCTAGTGAGGCTAGGGATCTTCAGGAATTAAATGATAGAATTGCCTGATTGTATGATGCCTGATAGCCTAGAGTTTTCCTTATATGAAATTGACATCATTACTATAGTTGCTCAGTGTATGCATGATAAGTTATACATAATTAAGATCTTATAGCCTGAGAATATTTGGTTAAGCTTTATTTCCTGTTCCTTGTTTGGTTGTCGGCTTAGAGTAGGACCGAGTATTCGAATGTCTATAGGGTCTAGTGTTATGTATGACTAGCATACACTAGTGCTGCAGGGTTGGTGGAAGTTTCATGGATGGGTGGGTTGTGTGATGCTGGTAGGCCAATATGAGATATTTAGCATTCCTATATGAGTGAGGATTGAACACTCGCCATCATATGTATATTGTTAGGGTGTTGTGGTGATACTTGAGACAGATATGGGTAGGTTTGGAAGGTAGTGTGGGACCTGTACTACTAAAATCGCAGGACCCATATGCGTAGCAAGGAAGTCACTATCCCCTAGGGTTGGGTTGGGAGTTGGTCCCCTGTCATTATGTGGATTATCAGAGATCTTTTTGGTGTTTTACCAGAATGGGGGTTACGAGACGTCTTGAGACCAGATCCAGGTGAGGATCGGGAGCTGGCAGCCAAGATAGGCCAACATTGTCAGAGGACCGTGTCAGTGAGATCATCTGGGAGGAGGTGATCGGGTTGTCCGAGGACAGTTTCCGGAGATGTTTGGGTCTATTAAGACTGCCATGGTTGAGTATTTTGATGAGCGTTATGCAGCCTTTGCCGAGACGATTGCCACAACAGTTATAGCAACTGTAACGACGATAAGGGGAGGAGCTGGTGGAGCTTTCCAGTACCAGGATTTGTTACTAGGACATATTCTTATGAGCATAGGGATGCAGTTTCTTGGGACCAGGGAGATATTATGTACTCATTACATTTCGCGGGCTAAGTGGGAGTGGCTATCACAGGAGTTTCTGGAATTGAGGCTTTAGGGGGGGGGGGGGTTGTTCGAGGATGGAATGCGAGTCGCGGGGACTCCGGAAAGGAGTAATGATTATGCTCAGCTGAAGTTATGCAACTGGAAGTAGAATCGTTAATTGATAGGATTTGAGTGTTGTTTTATAGGGAAAGGATTGTGCCCTTTCAGTTTACGATCTCGAAGGAGCGATCAGGCTTGTGACCCTAGGACTAGGTTTTATTCTAGCTTGGTGAGCGCGGGTGGGTCGATGTGGCATAAATATCTTGTGATCCGATTCACATTGGATCTCTTGTCTCGGGCGACCAGGATTGATGGTACGATCTATTGCTCTTTCGGGATTAGAGACTATGTATTGGGAGTAGTTTGTAGCCCGGTTTAGGGCAGAGGTTGTTTCTGATGGGTTTTGAGCATTCTAACACTTCCTAAGTGTACATGCAACCCTAATAACCTTGGATTTATGTTTGTCTAATTATCATGCAAAGTTGAATTCCAAGGTTATATTCCTATCTAGCATACATGGGGAACAATTTTAACTTGAATCATAGATAGAATAACTTACCTTGTTGTTGCTTGTGTTCCTTGAAACCTTGTGAGCCTAGCACCCCAAGTGTGATGCCTCAAATGCTTCACACAACACCAAATGCTCTTGGAAAGACTCTTGAGATAACACACACTTCTCAAAATCGGCCAAGCCCTCTAGTTTCTTAGTGTTCAACTTGTGTCGCCAATTTTGTGGAGAATGGGACTCTTATATAGTGTTGGCACATCTAGGGTTACACCATGTAAACCCTAATGTGTCATGACTCTTCATTTCCATGACCCATGGGTTTGTAACTTCCATGGAGCATCCATGGAGCATCCTATGGGTAGAACCCAACTTGATAATCCATGGAGCCTCTTAGCCCACTATACAAGATATGGATGATTTACATAACCAACCCATATATTTAATTAGTTATCCTTTGATCACTTAATTAATTCCAAATTAATTCTTTAATCAACTAATTAAATAATATTATTAATATATTAGAACTTATAATATATTAATAATCTCCAAGTGTTATTTCTCTCATTTAGTCTATCCAATTGCATGGTGCCATGCAACCCAAATGGACCATGCCAGGTCGGGTCAAGTACAAGCCCGAAATAGTTATGGACTTAGACACCTTATCCAACAGTCTCCCACTTGGATAAGTCTAATAACTATATCTCTAGTACTTCAG
Organism: Lactuca serriola; assembly: GCF_051521515.1. Lineage (NCBI taxonomy): Eukaryota > Viridiplantae > Streptophyta > Magnoliopsida > Asterales > Asteraceae > Lactuca > Lactuca serriola. Next base: position 390,878,193 of record NC_136411.1, on the reverse strand, counting down.
GAACCGACCGGAAATCGTAGCTCTTTCAAGGTCTCTCGGAACTGAGAAGATGATGATACGCCATTTAAGATAAGTGATCATATAATCCTCTATTCTAGATATCAGCCGGACAAATACATGGAACATTGTCTTGCTTATTGTCTAGCATTTGTTTCCCGATTTCCGATTTGTTTGACATAGAACTTAATTGAACACATCAACTTAGTTCTGACCGGGCCCGGTACATGGGTCAAAACAAAATCATCGAGGGGCCCAGATATCAGCTTCCAATCCAAGAAGGAACAGATAAACTTTGACTCATATGTTTGTTCTACCACTCATTGAATTACACACAAAAGTACGTTTTATAACATCGAGTTACCAATGCGGTTTCGTACAGTCAATGCATAACCAACTTGTAAGTAACAAATCATATCTCTAGGTTTGAAGACTTATATGATATTACCGTCTCACGATCACTCGAGATAGAATTCCATGAAGTGATTCCAGTGAGCGTGGGTTGAGTCCAATACTCAGAACTTATGAGCACTCATGATTGTTGTAGCCTTGTCCAAGACCTCTACAACCAAACATGACAGTCTTGGTTCATATCTACTTCCAACATATGACCGACTGTGGAGGTTTGAATAATATGTTATACCAGACAAAATTATTCTGGAAGTCAAAAACATGCAAAAGAAATATAGTAAACGATCGACAAGAGATAGCAACACTTTTACTCATAAATAAAACATCTTTTATTCATCATCTAATGTCAATTACACTTTACAAATTTCGAGGTTATCTAACTACTAAATCTAATATCATCCTTCAGCCCTATGCTCCGAGCATGCTGAAGATGCTTAACCCGAGTCAGTCCCTTTGTGAAGGGATCTGCCGGATTCTCATCTGATGATACCCTCTTTGCCACGAGGTGTCCTTCTTCGATCCGATGTCTAATGAAATGGTATTTTCTGTCGATGTGTCTGGATCTCCCATGATCCCTTGGTTCCTTGGCTAACGCAACAGCACTTTCACTATCACAGAAAATTTCCATTGGCTCTTTAATAGCTGGTACAACTCCAAGGTCTCCAATGAAGATCTTCAGCCATATCGCCTCCTTTGCCGCTTCGCTAGCTGCAATATACTCTGATTCACAAGTAGAATCTGCCACTGTCTCTTGCTTGGAACTCTTCCAAGAAATTGCTTCTCCGTTTAGGGTAAAGACCCAGCCCGACTGAGAGTGGAAATTATCCCTATCAGTCTGGAAGCTAGCATCACTATACCCTACAACTCTCAAGTCATCACTCCCACCGAGGGTAAGAACCCAGTCCTTAGTCCTCCGTAGGTACTTGAGGATATTCTTTACCGCAGTCCAGTGTGCCTTGCCAGGGTTCGCCTGATACCTGCTAACCATGCTCAAGGCAAAAGCTACATCGGGTCGAGTACACGTCATAGCATACATGATCGATCCTACGGCCGAAGCATAAGGTGTTCGACTCATTTCTGCTATCTCAGCCTCAGTGCTAGGGCTTTGTGTCTTACTCAATCTGGTGTTACTCTGGATGGGTAACTCTCCTTTCTTGGAATCCTGCATGCTGAATCTCTTCAGCACCTTATCCAAGTAGGTACTCTGACTAAGTCCAATTAGTCTTTTACTCCGATCTCTCAAGATCCTTATCCCTAAAATATAGGCAGCTTCACCAAGGTCCTTCATAGCGAAACACTTCCCAAGCCAAGACTTTACTTCCTGCAGGGTTGGAATGTCGTTTCCTATGAGTAGTATGTCATCCACATACAATACCAAAAAGCTAACTATACTCCCACTAGCCTTGACATACACACAAGATTCATCTTCACTTCTAGAAAAGCCAAATTCCTTGACCTTTTCATCAAAGCAAAGATTCTATCTGTGAGGTGCTTGCTTCAATCCATAAATGGATTTCTCAAGCTTACACACTCTATTAGGGTACTCGTTGCTGACAAAACCCTCTGGCTGACTCATGTAAACATCTTCAGCCAACTTTCCATTAAGGAAAGCGGTTTTGACATCCATCTGCCATATTTCATAGTCATGAAATGCAGCTATGGCTAACAGAACCCGAATAGACTTAATCTTGGCTACCGGAGAAAAGGTCTCATCATAATCCACTCCAGGAATTTGAGAGAAGCCCTTCGCAACCAGTCTAGCCTTATAAGTGTGTACTTTACCATCCATGTCGGTCTTCTTCTTGAAGACCCATTTGCACCCTACTGTCTTACGACCTGGTACATTTTCAACCAAGTTCCAAACTTGATTATCATACATGGATTGTATCTCGCTATCCATAGCCTCTTTCCATTTAGCAGACTCGGGGCCTGCCATGGCTTCCTCGTAGCTGTTAGGGTCATCTTGACTTACTAGTGTCCCATCACTAATAAGTGTCTCACCTTCTGCAGTAATATGGAATCCATAGTAATGCTCAGGTGTACTCCTAACTCTCGTGGAACGTCTCAGAGGTACAGATTTGTCAATTGACTCAACAGGATTTTCCTCCTCAAGTTGAGGGCTAGAGTTTGAAGTTCCTTCACCGCTTGATTCTTGAATTTCTTCAAGATCAATTTGCCTCCCACTGTCTCCTTGGCTTATAAACTCTCTTTCTCAAAAGACTCCTCTTCTTGCTACAAAGACCACATTGTCACTAGGTCTGTAGAAGAGGTAACCAAAGGATCGCTGTGGGTAACCGATGAAAATACACCTCTCGCTTCGAGGTTCGAGCTTATCATGAGTCTCGCGTCTCACGAAAGCCTCGCAACCCCAAATCTTGATGTGGTCTAGTTTAGGTACTTTACCAGTCCACATCTCATGAGGAGTTTTGGCAACTTTCTTTGTAGGGACTAGATTAAGAATATGGGCGGCAGTCTCTAAGGCATACCCCCAGAATGAGATTGGTAGCGAAGCTCGACTCATCATGGAACGAACCATATCTAACAAGGTTCGATTACGCCTCTCAGCCACACCATTCAACTGTGGTGTCCTGGGAGGTGTCAATTGTGAGACAATCCCACATTCCCTAAGATAGTCGAGGAACTCTGAACTAAGATACTCACCTCCTCGATCGGATCGAAGCATCTTAATGTTCCTACCCAATTGATTCTCGACTTCCTGTTTAAATTCCTTAAACCTTTCGAAAGTCTCTGACTTATGCTTGATCAAGTAGACATATCCATATCTACTATAATCATCAGTAAAAGTCAAATAATAACGATTAGCATCCCTTGTGGCATGTTTGAATGGTCCACACACATCCGTGTGTATAAGGTCCAACAAACCTTCACCCCTCTCACACGAACCTGTGAAGGGTGACTTTGTCATTTTTCCAAGTAAGCATGATTCGCAACTATCATCTGACTTTAGGTCAAACGACTCCAAGACTCCATCCTTTTGGAGTTGGCCTATGCGTTTCTTGCTTATATGTCCAAGACGACAATGCCATAAAGATGCTTTATCCAAGTTATTATTAGTAGAATCAATACACAAAACATTATTTCCTAAGTTATCTACAACAGATACAGCTTCATACACACCATCACAAGGTAATGCTTTAAAATAAAGAACATTATTAAAGAAAGCATCAATAGAACCAACTTCATTATTAAATGAAAAGGTAAACCCTTGTTTGTACAAAGCATGAAAGGAAATAATATTTCTTGCCATTCCTGGCGAATAACAACACTTATTCAAATCTAAGCTAAACCCACTACTTAGCGATAAAGTATAAACTCCAATCTTGGTAACAGGTAAAGCTTTCCTATTCCCCATGATCAAGTTTATTCTTCCTTGCTCCACATCCTCACTTCTTTTTAGTCCCTGCAAGTCACAACAAATATGAATACCACAACCGGTATCAAGGACCCAAGAATTAGAATGGGGTGAGTTATTAGAAATGATAGTGTAAATACCTGCATGGTTGGGTTTAACTTTCCCATCCTTCACATCTTGCTGGTATTTTGGGCAGTTCCGCTTCCAATGAGATTTTTCATGGCAATAGAAGCATTCAGCCTCTTTTGGGTCAGAAGAAGGAGTAATGAAACCTTTCTTGGTTCCACTTGAAGAAGAGCCATCAAGGGTCCGAACCTTGGTACCCTTAGAAGAGCTCTTTCTCTTCCTCCCTCGACTTTTCCCGATTGCCAAAACCGGAGTAGAGTTTTGAGTAGGAGTGATAGCAACCGACTTCCCCTTAAGACCTGATTCTGCGGTCTTGAGAAGTCCCTGAAGTTTGCTGAGGGTGACTTCTTCCTTGTTCATGTGATATGTCATGCGGAATTGATCATAGCACGATGGTAAGGAATGCAAAATAATATCTATTGCAAGATCCTCCGGGAAGTTCACATTAAGCTTCAGCAAACGATCCACATACCTTTGCATTTTCTGTATGTGGCTCGTGACGGATTCCCCGTCCTTCATCATGGTTGTTATCATGGAGCAGATGATTTCATACCTCTCTTGTCTTGCACTTTGATGGTATCTTTCCATCAAATCTTGGTGCATGTCATAAGGGTAGAAATCCTCATAAGACTTTTGGAGTTCTGCTGTCATCGTGGCCATCATGATGCAAGCCACTTTCGTAGCATCCCTTTCATGTGCCCGAAATTCAGCGATCTCCTGAGGAGTTGCAGTGGACTCATCAATCTCCTTAAGCTCCTTGTCAAGGACATATTCTTTGTCCTCGTAGCGGGTAATCATCCTGATGTTTCTGATCCACTCATTGAAGTTGGACCCATCAAAGGTGACTTTTCCACACAAGTTTATAAGGGTAAAGGAGCCATTAGGATTAGAGCCAGAAGCATTGTTGAAAGACATCTGAAGGAAAGAGGACAAGATTAGTTTAGATATAAGAGAGTCCTTAATAAAACACCCAAATGTAATATTAAGGCTAGGATCCAATCACAATATAATATAACTTAGAAGAGGTATGCCGTAATCTAAGCTATATCATATTTGAAAGGTAGGTGAATGACGATTCACCAATTTCCACCACGAAAACCGCAATATTTTAGTATTAGGTTTTGAATGGTTCTTAGAAATTCCTAGATTCTTTGAGATTCAATGAACTTTTCAAAGGCATGTTTCAATCTCGAGTGTGCCCTCCAAGTTTTGTGACTGGGATACCGAGGATCACAAAACGAGGTGTGAAGTAACCATGCAAATCACTTGGTACCCTTAAAGTTTATCACTCAATCGATGTGCCGGTTAACCACACACGCTCCATCGATACTATAATAAACCCTAAGTCACCCTTTACCTACCTTGTTAAGTCCAAGTTAGTGTGCCGGTTAACCACACACGCTCCACCAACGACTTAATCAAAGTGTAAAGTGTAATTTCATGGAATAGCACCTTATTCACATTTTTCCTAAAGTAACTAAGATTGGGAATTTAATAAAACATTTAGTTACTTTATAATATTCATCATACTTTGAATGAGAATTAATAAGTCCTTGTCTTACCCGTTCGGCTAACGACCCTCCACCGATCAAGCAAGCGGTGGGTGAGAGTGGACACCCATTGAGTCACCATTTTATAGGCAACAACCTTATACCCACCTTATAGACCGACTTCGTGAATGAGGCGTACTAGCGGTAAGACGACCTTGTTCTTATACATACATACATATATATATATATATATATATATATATATATATATATATAATTATTAAATCATAATAATATAAGTATAAGGGTTGAATTTTAACTTTTAAAATTCTAGGGGTTGGAACTAAAGTTTTACCTTAACTTTACTTGTTCCAAAACTTGAGGGCAAGTTTTGTAAACTTTCAAAACTTTTCATTTCTTGTAACTTATGAGTTTAATAGAGTAATAAAATGAGGACTTTTCATTTTTCCTAACTCTTGTGTTCTTTTAATGGTTTTTAATCCAAGAGACTTTTGGTTTTCCATAACTTGAGGACAAGTTATGGACTCCATTAAAACACATTATGATCATGAATTAATCTACCACATAGGTTACAAATAATTCCTATGATCATCTAAACATCATAAGAACAAGAATATGAATATGAACATTTTCAAGAATCAAAATCACATTTAATCTTTGTAATTTTGATAACTAGTTGTTGTAAATGAGTTAGAAAAGACATTACACCTTCTAAAACAAGTTTTCAAGTACCAAAACATTTTAGGGTAATGATTCTAATTCATTTCCAGCAACTCAAGTCGAAATTCTGCACTCTATCGACCCTACTCGCCGAGTGCATAAACCTACTCGCCGAGTGCATAAACCTACTCGCCGAGTAGGTTGAAGATACACATGAACTCGACGAGTCCTCCCCATGGACTCGCCGAGTCCATCAGTCAGACAACAGAATTTCCGACTTTTTTCAACTTTTAAGCACAAATAACAAACAAACAAGCCTAGGCTCTGATACCACTGATGGGTTTTGAGCATTCTAACACTTCCTAAGTGTACATGCAACCCTAATAACCTTGGATCTATGTTTGTCTAATTATCATGCAAAGTTGAATTCCAAGGTTATATTCTTATCTAGCATACATGGGGAACAATTTTAACTTGAATCATAGATAGAATAACTTACCTTGTTGTTGCTTGTGTTCCTTGAAACCTTGTGAGCCTAGCACCCCAAGTGTGATGCCTCAAATGCTTCACACAACACCAAATGCTCTTGGAAAGACTCTTGAGATAACACACACTTCTCAAAATCGGCCAAGCCCTCTAGTTTCTTAGTGTTCAACTTGTGTTGCCAATTTTGTGGAGAATGGGACTCTTATATAGTGTTGGCACATCTAGGGTTACACCATGTAAACCCTAATGTGTCATGACTCTTCATTTCCATGACCCATGGGTTTGTAACTTCCATGGAGCATCCATGGAGCATCCTATGGGTAGAACCCAACTTGATAATCCATGGAGCCTCTTAGCCCACTATACAAGATATGGATGATTTACATAACCAACCCATATATTTAATTAGTTATCCTTTGATCACTTAATTAATTCCAAATTAATTCTTTGATCAACTAATTAAATAATATTATTAATATATTAGAACTTATAATATATTAATAATCTCCAAGTGTTATTTCTCTCATTTAGTCTATCCAATTGCATGGTGCCATGCAACCCAAATGGACCATGCCGGGTCGGGTCAAGTACAAGCCCGAAATAGTTATGGACTTAGACACCTTATCCAACAGTTTCAGCTATTGCAGTTTGGTTATGGATGATTGAGCTGGTGAGTGAGTCAGGGTGCGAGACACTGAATGATATGATTTTTAGAGCCGAGAGTAGGGGAATTATTGGAACACTTTGGGAAGAAGGGTATTATGTGGGAGGTTTGTGGACAGGGTCCTACATGATGGTTATTGAACATTGTCAGGATTTAGAGGTTTTAGTAACCGTTATTCATTGACGTAGGAAAGCGCCAAGGGAAGTAGCTCGTTGTCGAGACATTAGTTGGAGCATCTATCTTTGGACTTCAAGATTTGGGTGTGGGATCATTCAAGCATAAGGGACTGTCGGTTTCCTTGGGATTTAGGAACTGTTCATCTGGTTATTAGAAGCATGTGATCATTTGGGGTTGGCTAGTAAAGGAGTACTAGTTGGAAAGGTTTGGTTGTCATCAGACCGATCGTTGGAAAGTGAGAAGGATTGGAAATTCTCAAATTTTTATGTATTGTGAAGACTTAGTTGAGTCTAAGTGGGGGAGAATCATCCCGGAATGCAGAAGAAGGATCGGTTTTAAATATGGGATAAGTGTCGCGTCGTTTTCAGGAACGAAGACAACCCTAGTGGCTGCTTGGTTTGAGTGTTGTGTGGGTTGGGAGTTCGGTAAAACTCCCCAACATATGAATCATGTCTTCTCAATGCTTGATAGCAGAACTTGGGGAAATCAGGTTAGGATTCTAGCCATGAGTTAAGTTCAGTTGTGTGTTAGGTCGAGTACGTGTTCGACCGGTATGGAAAGTGTTGTAAGACTGCGGAGGTATCCATAACATTCAATAGCGATCAGCTAGTATGGGAAGTGTTGTAAGACTGCGGGGGTAGCCGTAGCATTCACTAGCGATCAGTTAGTATGGGAAGTGTTGTAAGACTGCGGGGGTAGTCGTAGCATTCACTAGCGATCAAGTAGTATGGAAAGTGTTGTAAGGCTGTGGGGTTGGCCGTAGCATTCATTAGCGATCATGCAGTATGGAAAGTGTTGTAAGACTGCAGGGGTAGCCGTAACATTAACTAGCAGCAGATAGTGCTAGAAGTGTTGTAGGCCTGCGAGTGTAGCCGTAGCATTCACCAGGTTAGCAAATAGTGCTATAGTGATGTAAGTCTGTGGGTGTAGCCGCAATATTCACTAGGTTGGTAGATAGCATGAATGCATTGTTAGGACGCGGAAGGGACAATAGTAACCACCAGTTCGGGTGTAGCAGTGAGTATATGGAAATCCACAGATGGGTTTATGGGTTTCCCTCGAGGGATTAGGCCTGGTTAAGCCAGTGATAAGACTGTAGGAATGTTACTATAGTTATGAGACCAAGGAAGCAATAGATTGCTTAAGGTTGCTTGTGATGTAAGGCAACCACTGGTAATGTAGCAATCACTTTTAGCCGTGGATTAGGTAACAATAGGATTCGACGCATGGATCCGATCGGTTGGATCAGGAGGTTGTTAGAGTCGCAGTGGCATGATAACTAGTGGCAACTAGTTACATGGAAGGATTTCGTTCAGAAGTCGTGTGAGGCAACTATGTGGGAGTCCTTTGGCTCAGTGGTCAGGCCGAAACCCGATATTTCAGATGATTGGTGAATGAATTGAGACCAGGGAGGTCTTGTGTAGCACCTGGTTCCTGGTACGTAAAAATTTATCTAAGTATTTTACATTTTTAGCCTTGGACTCGGCGAGTTGTAGGCCCGACTCGCCGAGTGGAGACGGGTTTGGGAGCACATTTAAGTTGGCGACTCGGCGAGTCCACATTCTGGACTTGGCGAGTCCCCGCTGTCTGATGAAACCCTAAATTTCAAGGGTTTGCACCTTATTTAAACCAACCTTATGCGCCCCAACCTCGCCCCCTTCACCCTCAGAGCTCCCAACATCGTTCAAACCCTTATTCCTTGTGAGATTGAAGTGCTTTGGTGTGTTTCTTGAAGATTTTGAGAAGAAAGAAGAGTAGATCAAGAAGAGAAGAAGCAGGCCAGGCATCCTTGTGTTATCTTAGTGATTTCCTTGAGGTATAACTCAGTTTCCCACTGTTTTCATGCTTATAGTCCCTTATAGCTCCATTAAAGTCCTCCTTGAGCCATTTCCAAGCTTGATCACGAATTAGGGTTTGTAATAAGTTGATTAACCCTCAGATCTAGGCATGATTGAGCTCCAGGAGCTCAGATCTACTGCCTTTATGGATCCATATTGCATGAAAGCCCTAGATCTACTCTTTTAGTGCATTTTGAGCCCTAAAACCTTCATTGGTGTTTATTTACACGTAAAGTTGGAAACTTTACGTGTTAATCAGGCCCTAGAAACCCAGATATATGTATGCCATGAGCTGGATTCGAGCAAAATCGAGTATATAGTGTTTGCATGCGAAAGACTCGGCGAGTCGTTCATCGGACTCGGCGAGTCGAGTCGCGAGTCCCCGAGTTCTCCCCCTTTTCGTGTTTGCGGAGTGGAGTAATGAGTCATGGGGTGTGACTCGGTGAGTCGGAAGCCAGACTCACCTATGAAGAAACTCGGCGAGTCAATGCCCTGACTCGGCGAGTCCAAGGCAATCTTCTTACCTCAAGAACAGACTCGGCGAGTTGTTCATACAACTCGGCGAGTCTCAGCATAAAGTGTTCTTCGGTTGAAGACGAACTCGACGAGTTGTTCATACAACTCGGCGAGTAGGATGAATGACGTTTGGACATCTGTTTAGAAGGAAAACTCATTGAGTCGATGCCAAACTCGACGAGTAGAGACGGGACTATGGTCAGACAAAAGGGATAGGGACTCGGCGAGTTGGCAGGCCAACTCGGCGAGTCGGGTCAACTGGAAGTTGACTTTGACTTTGACTCTTGGCTTAGTTAGGGGTAAATGGTCATTTTACCCTGAGGTCGATTAGCAGCATTTGACTGAGTGTTTTGTGGGGGTTATAGCCGGAGGATTTCCGGGGCAGTAACAGCAGGAGACAGTCAGTTCCCACGCAGATCAACAACTACTTTGAGGTGAGTTACCTTCCAGTAGCGGTGGGTCTACGGCCACAATGCCGGCCCACTAGTAGGATTGTATGATAGATGTTTGTCTCTGTGATATTCATCTAGGTTTGCTACTACCTGTGATATGTTATTGTGCTAGTATGATATGATGCTTTGTGCTAGTAACAGTAGGGGGAGATAGTCCCCCAGAACACTGGTCGATAGGGCCGAAGGGGCGGTCATGCCAAGCCATGCTAGGTAGTTTATGAGATATATGTGTTATGTGGTAGTGGTAGGGGTGAAATAGTCCCCAGTATCCAGTCGACAGGACCGAAGGGGAGGCAAGCTCTCAGATATATTGGTCAGTATCCGTCGAGAGGACCGAAGGGGAGGATAGCTCCCAGATATAGTAGACAGTATCCGGTCGAGAGGACCGAAGGGGTAGGTCGGGCATCCAGATATTCCTGACAATATTTGTATGTTATGCGATTGTATGGTATGTGGTATGTTGGGGGAACTCACTAAGCTTCGTGCTTACAGTTTTCGGTTTTGGTTTCAGGTACCTCTTCTTCGAAGGGGATGGAGCTGGCGCGGTAGCGGCCCATCACACACACGCCTTATATTCCGCACTATGAGATCCTCCTGGGAATTTGTACTCTGACTTTATTATGTTTTTATGAAATGTTTTTCAAGAACTGCAATAACTTTTATGAAATGATATGATCAGTGAACGTTTTATTTCTAAGGTTCGGTAAGAGTATGTTTTAAAAATGAAATGTTTGGCTCGTATTTTTGGGACGTTACAAGTTGGTATCAGAGCCCTGGTTTGAGGGATTCAGACACACCTTCGGGGTGTTTGAACTCAAATCGAAGGATTAAAAGATTTTGAAAAAGAAAATGTTTTCTAAAAGGCTAAGTAAAGGGGTTTAAGAAAGAACAAAGTGTGTGATGTGCACGATCGGCCAAGCTCAAGTAAGTATTCCCCAAAGTAGCCATACAAGTTTATGTTATGTTTATTAGTTTCAATAGAACATCATGCTAGAATAGGACTAAGGATCTAGGAGTGATGCCTGATGTGCCTACTTTATGTGCTTCAGTGTATGAAAAGCTGCATGCTAGAATTGAGTAGACAACAGTAGGATAACCTGTTTAGGTTATGCCTGATAGTACGAGTTTAGCATTGTATGCTAGTTCAATTTCTCTCTACGAGGACAGAGTTGCTTGAGATTGTTCCTTTTGTCCAAATTTTGTTTGCTTTGTGCTATGTGGGCTTTGAGTGATGGGAGTTAGCTGTTAGGTGAATACGTTAAAGTCACATGTGATCAGGGTTGAATAATCTCAGAGTGTTGGATTTGACCCTATTGCGTAGCTCTTGTTTGAGTCCTAACCGTTGTAGGGATGAGTCCCTTACTCGAAGGATTATCCGAGCCTCGTTGCATGTGATTGTATTCAGGTAATAGCTAATTGGCATCACAAAGAGACCTTCAGCAGCTGAGGACTAGGTTGGGTTGAGTCAGAGGTTTCCTAGGGTAAGCCTAGGATAAGTGTCGCAGAGATTAGCGGTAGTGAAAGGGATCTGGTGGAGTCAAGGCAGTCCTTGGAGAAGGTACGGATAGATGTAGAAGGTAGTATGGGCCCGTACTACTGAAAGCAGAGGATCCGTACCGGAACCGAGGAAGGCCAAGATAAGACCAGGGAACTTGTAGTAGGTGTGATCCCTCCAGAGGTGTCAGTATCACTAACGATTATTATTTTTGTATTTCAGAATGGTGGTACTACGCTCGAGGCCAGCAGTTGGCAATACAGGAGAGGGGTCGGGTTCGAAATCAGGTTCCGAGCCAGTAGATGAGGGGCTGCGCGAGTTCATCGCGTCAAAGATCACCAGAGGCATCCTTGAGTCGACCCCCATTATCTTTGGGTCGATCAAGGAAGGGATATTGGAGATGATGGAGGATCGCCTCAGGGCATTCAGGAGTGACATGGCATCTGGCCAGTTGGGATCTCGCACACTGTCCTTCAAGGACTTCCGTGGCAGTGGTGCGTCAGATTTTCACGGTGCAAAGGACCCCATAGCTGCCAGACGATGGATTGCAGACATTGAGTCTGCACAGTTGACTAGCTTCTGCCCTAAGGGGTCGAAGGTGAGATATGCAGTAGGATGTTTGAGAGATCGAGCTAGGGATTGGTGGGAGTCCGTTGGTGACTCGTTGGGAGCCTCGGCTATCGAGGCTATGACCTGGTCGGACTTCGTGACCAGGTTCAGGGCAGAGTTTGCGCCGGCAGTCGAGCTTCAGCAGCTGGCCAGGGAGTTCCTAGATATGAGACAGACGTCGGAGACTGTGGCGGAGATCACCGCCAAGTTCCGAGAGAGGGCGTTGCTGGTGCCCCATTACGCGGGTGACGAGGATATGAGGAGGACCCGCTATCATGACATGCTACGAGCTGATATTTGGGAGCATGTCAGTTTTTCAATTTTCCCTACCCTGAACTCTGTGATTGCCAGGGCAAGGGAGAGGGAGATAGACCTGGAGCACATCCGAAAGAGGAAGGCGGAGGAGGGGCATGTTATGCGGGCTTCGGGGAAGAAGCCCAAGGGACCAGATGTAGGGCCGAAAGGCCAACAGGGACGGGTTCGCTGCAGGAAATGCGGCAAGACGCACGAGGGAGAGTGCAAGTTGGGATCGTCAGGCTGCTACAAGTGCGGCAAGTTAGGGCACTTCAGCAGGGATTGTACCGCCCCTGCACCTGTGATTCAGACATCGGAGTTGCTGTGTTTCCATTGCAACCAGAGGGGCCACAAGAAGGCCAATTGCCCCCAGTTGACAGCATCAACGCCAGTTAAGGCGCCAACTCCAGCTACCCTGCGGATTACAGATGGCCGGCAGGGCAAGGCAGAGGCTCCAGTGGTGAGGATCCGGGCGTTTCAGCTGACTATAGAGGAGGCTCGCGCCGCACCCGATGTGGTGACGGGTATGATTCTTTCCCTCTATCTTATTTTTATGATGTTATGATATTGATATGTGCTTTGTGTATATACGTTAGGATCGTTCCATGTGAACGGTATTCCTGTTCAGGTGTTGTTTGACTCGGGTGCCACCCGATCATTTGTTTCCCTTGTGCTTAGCAAGAGGTTTAATGAGTCTTCGGGCATGTTGGATTGACCTTTAGAGGTAGAGATTGCCGATGATCGATCGGTGCGATCATCGGCAGTATTCAGGGATTGTGTCCTAAGGTTATTTGAGGAGCGCTATTTGGTGGATTTCGTACCCATCCCTTTGCGGGGGAACAAGGTGATTATAGGCATGGATTGGTTGAGCCCTAATGGGGCGATGATAGAATGCGCACATCAGTTAGTGCGGATCAGGACCCCAAGTGGGGAAGAGTTGGTGATCCACGGCGAGAGGCCACAGCGTGGACCTGCAGTATGTTCAGCAGCGAGAGCTAGGCGCTACCTTCAGCAGGGTTGCGCGGGATATGTTGCGTATGTTATGGATACCCGGGAGACGGGTAAGGCGACAGTGAGCGAGGTTCCAGTGGTGCGAGACTACACTGATGTGTTCCCGGAGAAGCTTCCTTGAATACCTCCGGAGCGTCAGGTAGAGTTCAGGATCAACCTAGTTCCTGGTGCGGCTCCGATAGCCAAGACACCGTATCGGTTGGCTCCTCCCGAGATGCAGGAGTTGTCTACGCGGCTGCAGGAGCTGCTAGATAAGGGATTTATTCGACCGAGCAGTTCACCCTGGGGAGCCCCGATCCTGTTTGTGAAGAAGAAGGATGGGTCGCATCAGATGTGTATAGATTACCGGGAGCTGAATAAGGTGACGGTGAAGAACCGTTACCCACTATCGAGGATTGATGACCTCTTTGATCAGTTACAGGGAGCATCTTGGTTCTCCAAGATCGATTTGCGTTCAGGCTATCATCATATGAGGTTTAGAGAGGAGGATGTACAGAAGACCGCGTTTCGGACGCGTTATGGCCATTATGAGTTCGTGGTGATGCCGTTTGGGCTCACCAATGCTCCTGCCGCGTTCATGGACCTCATGAACCATGTGTGTAGACCGATGTTGGATCGGTCTGTGATAGTTTTCATTGATGACATTTTGGTTTATTCCAAGACACAGGAGGAGCACGAGGAGCATCTAAGAGAGGTTTTGGAGACCTTGAGGAGGGAGAGCTTGTACGCCAAGTTCTCCAAATGTGAGTTTTGGTTGCGCGAGGTGCAGTTTGTTGGGCACCTCGTCAACCAGAATGGGATTTCAGTAGACCGGGCCAAGGTGGAGGCCGTGATGAGATGGGAGGTTCCGAAGTCTCCATCCGAGATTCGGAGAGTCCTAGGATTAGCAGGCTACTATCGGAGATTCATTCAGGATTTCTCCAAGATAGCCATACCCCTGACTAGGTTGACTAGGAAAGCCGTGGTCTTTCGATGGGGGCCTGAGCAGCAGGCCGCGTTCGAGATTCTGAGACAAAGATTGTGTGAGGCGCCAATCTTAGCCCTGCCGGAGGGTGTAGAGGATTTCATGGTATACTGTGATGCGTCTATCTCGGGCTTAGGCGCAGTATTGATGTAGAGGGGACATGTCCTTGCTTATGCCTCGAGACAGCTGAAGCCTCACGAGGCGAACTACCCGACGCATGATTTAGAGTTGGGGGCGGTGGTCTTCGCCCTGAAGATTTGGCGGCATTACCTCTACGGGGTTCGATGTACCATTTACACACACCACAAGAGTTTGAGGTACCTCATGGATCAGCCGAATCTGAACATGAGGCAACGTCGGTGGTTGGACGTGGTGAAGGATTACGATTGCGAGATCCTTTATCACCCGGGGAAGGCCAACGTGGTGGCCGATGCGCTTAGCCGTAAGGCGGCACCGATCAGGGATGTGTGTATGAGGATGACGGTGGTGACCCCACTATTACAGCAGATTCGGGAAGCTCAGCAGGAGGCTATGAAGGAGGAACATTGGAAGAGTGAGCGAATAGTGGGTCAAGTCACCTCCTTCGATTATGATAGCCGAGGGTTATTGACACTACACCGTAGGGTGTGGGTGCCGTATCACGGAGGCGTGCGCCAGATCTTGATGGAGGAGGCGCACAAATCCCAATTCTCTATTCATCCAGGGGCGACGAAGATGTATCGGGATCTTCGTCTAGACTATTGGTGGCCCTGCATGAAGCGGGATGTGGCGTGGTACGTCGAGCGGTGTTTGACCTGCAGGAAGGTGAAGGCCGAGCATCAGAGAACGCACGGAAAGATGCAACCGTTGGATATCCCATTGTGGAAATGGGAGGATATTGCGATGAATTTTATCACGAAGCTTCCCCGGACGGCACGAGGAGTAGATTCGATTTGGGTCATCGTGGATCGGTTGACCAAGAGCGCCCATTTTATTCCGATTCAGGAGTGTATCTTAGCCGAAAAGTTGGCCGATATCTATGTCAGGGAGATAGTGGCACGTCATGGGGTGCCAGTGTCAGTGATATCAGATCGAGATGTGCGGTTCACTTCCAGGTTTTGGAAGAAGTTTCATGATGAGTTGGGCACTTGTCTGCATTTTAGCACCGCCTTTCACCCGCAGACGGATGGTCAGAGCGAGTGGACCATCCAGACATTGGAGGATATGTTGCGGGCATGCGTGCTAGACTTCGGTGGTAGTTGGGATACCTATCTTCCCTTGGCTGAGTTTTCGTACAACAACAGCTACCACGTGAGTATTAACCGTTCCCTATTTGAGATGTTGTATGGACGGAGGTGCAGGACCCCGATATGTTGGGGTGAAGTTGGCCAGAGGGTCATGGGGAGCACCGAGGTAGTGCTCAAGACGACCGAGAGGATCTAGCAGGTTCGAAGCAGGCTTCAGACTGCGGAGAATCGGCAGAAAAGTTACGCCGACCAGCGTCGATCAGACATGGAGTTCCAGGTCGGGGATATGGTTCTCCTGAAAGTGTTGCCTTGGAAAGGCGTCATTCGATTCAGGAAGCGGGGAAAGTTGGGCCTGAGATACATTGGTCAGATTAGGGTTGTAGCCCGGGTGGGCAAGGTGGCATATAGGCTAGATCTGCCAGCCGAGCTCAGTCAGATCCACAGAACCTTCCATGTCTCCCAGCTGCAGAAGTGCCTAGTGGATGATTCAGCGGTGGTGCCGCTAGAGGATATACAGGTTGATGACAGCCTGAATTACATTGAGCGCCTCGTCGTAATCCTCGACCGGAAGTCGAAGGATCTAAGGAACAAGAGGGTGGAATTAGTAAAGGTGCAATGGTAGCACCGAAAGGGTTCGGAGTGGACTTGGGAGATGGTGGAAGAGATGATGGAGCATTACCCCGAGCTGTTTCAGGATCGAGCAGCAGACTCGCCGAGTGGAGATGGGTTTGGGAGCACCTGGTTCCTAGTACGTAAAAATTTATCTAAGTATTTTACATTTTTAGCCTTGGACTCGGCGAGTTGTAGGCCCGACTCGCCGAGTGGAGACGGGTTTGGGAGCACGTTTAAGTTGGCGACTCGGCGAGTCCACATTCTGGACTCGGCGAGTCCCCGCTGTCTGATGAAACCCTAAATTTCAAGGGTTTGCACCCTATTTAAACCAACCTTATGCGCCCCAACCTCGCCCCCTTCACCCTCAGATCTCCCAACATCGTTCAAACCCTTATTCCTTGTGAGATTGAAGTGCTTTGGTGTGTTTCTTGAAGATTTTGAGAAGAAAGAAGAGTAGATCAAGAAGAGAAGAAGGAGGCCAGGCATCCTTGTGTTATCTCAGTGATTTCCTTGTGGTATAACTCAGTTTCCCACTGTTTTCATGCTTATAGTCCCTTATAGCTCCATTAAAGTCCTCCTTGAGCCATTTCCAAGCTTGATCACGAATTAGGATTTGTAATAATTTGATTAACCTTCAGATCTAGGCATGATTGAGCTCCAGGAGCTCAGATCTATTGCCTTTATGGAGCCATATTGCATGAAAGCCCTAGACTTACTATTTTAGTGCATTTTGAGCCCTAAAACTTTCATTGGTGTTTATTTACATGTAAAGTTGGAAACTTTACGTGTTAATCAGGCCCTAGAAACCTAGATCTATGTATGGCATGAGCTGGATTCGAGTGAAATCGAGTATATAGTGTTTGCATGTGAAAGACTCGGCGAGTCGTTCATCAGACTCGACGAGTCGAGTCGCGAGTCCCCGAGTTCTCCCCCTTTTCGTGTTTGCGGAGTGGAGTAGTGAGTTATAGGGTGTGACTCGGTGAGTCGGAAGCCAGACTCACCCATGAAGAAACTCGACGAGTCAATTCCCTGACTCGGCGAGTCCATGGAAATCTTCTTGCCTCAAGAACAGACTCGGCGAGTTGTTCATACAACTCGGCGAGTCTCAGCATAGAGTATTCTTCGGTTGAAGACGAACTCGACGAGTTGTTCATAAAACTCGGCGAGTAGGATGAAGGACGTTTGGACATCAGTTTAGAAGGAAAACTCGTCGAGTCGATGCCAAACTCGATGAGTAGAGACGGGACTATGGTCAGACAAAGGGATAGGGACTCGGCGAGTTGGCAGGCCAACTCGGCATGTCGGGTCAACTGGAAGTTGACTTTGACTTTGACTCTTGGCTTAGTTAGGGTAAATGGTCATTTTACCCTGAGGTCGATTAGCATCATTTGACTGAGTGTTTTGTGGGGATTATAGTCGGATGATTTCCAGGGCAGCAGCAGTAGGAGCCAGTCAGGTCCCACTCAGATCAGCAACTATTTTGAGGTGAGTCACCTTCCAGTAGCGGTGGGTCTACGGCCACAATGCCGGCCCACTAGTAGGATTGTATGATAGATGTTTGTCTCTGTGATATTCATCTAGGTTTGCTACTACCTGTGATATGTTATTGTGCTAGTATGATATGATGCTATGTGCTAGTGATAGTAGGGGGAGATAGTCCCCTAGAACACCGGTCGATAGAGCCGAAGGGGCGGTCATGCCAAGCCATGCTAGATAGTTTATGAGATATATGTGTTATGTGGTAGTAGTAGGGGGTGAAATAGTCCCCAGTATCCGGTCAAGAGGACCGAAGGGGAGGCAAGCTCCCAGATATACTGGTCAGTATCCGGTCGAGAGGACCGAAGGGGAGGCCAGCTCCCAGATATACTAGACAGTATCCGGTCGAGAGGACCGAAGGGGTAGGTCGGGCACCCAGATATGCCTGACAATATTTTTATGTTATGCGATTGTATGGTATGTGGTATGTTGGGGGAACTCACTAAGCTTCGTGCTTACAGTTTTCAGTTTTGGTTTCAGGTACCTCTTCTTCTAAGGGGAAGGAGCTGGCGCGGTAGCGGCCCATCACACACACGCCTTGTATTCCGCACTATGAGATCCTCCTGGGAATTTGTACTCTGACTTTATTACGTTTTTATGAAATGTTTTTCAAGACATGCGATAACTTTTATGAAATGATATGATCAGTGAACGTTTTATTTCTAAGGTTCGCTAAGAATATGTTTTAAAAATGAAATTTTTGGCTCGTATTCTTGGGACGTTACATCTCGGTAGAGTTTGGCAAGCAGCTATGCAACAACATACCGCTTCGAGCAGTTCAGTGTTCGGGCAGTTTCAGCCTTTTGGGCAGTATTAGTATTTGTGTTTTGGATTGCAAGTATGGACAAAATCACAGATTGCTTGGGTTATGCTAAGTCAATCGCAGTTGGATTATCTGAGCCTTGGCCAAGTATAAGTGATATGCAGGGATAATTAGGTCAGTGACCCTGTTTTATATTGGGAACCTCGAACTATTAGAAGTTGAGTAGTCAGTTTGGATTCAGCGATAATGATTCAATACCAATGGTCTGTCAGGGAAACAGACCATATCGAGACAACAAATTTCAGACAGAGTAGATGTGATCTTTTTGTGAGGATTTCGTACACCAGCGGATTTTAGGGCTTCACAAAGATTGGTCACGACTACCCTGGGAAGGCTAGGGTGTGCCTAGGATGGTGACCTTGTTACTATAGTGGTTGGGCGTGTAAACAATGGTAAGGAATGATTTTGAGGACGAAATCTAATTTAAGTGGGGGAGAGTTGTAATACCTCCGTTTATTTAATAAATAAATAAATAAATAAATGTATAATAGCCCTAAAATCCGTAATTATATAGCAAGGTGTTGATTTTGAGGAGTTATCTGGTATAATTTAGAAGTTGGGGGTTAAAAGTGTAAGTTCCGGATTGGTTTTGTAAGTATTTATGAAGGTAGGGGGTAACTTCTGGGACTTCGTTAGAAGAGATTTTGGGGTTAAGGGGTTTTTTGGTAAATTAGGGATCGAGCTTGAGAGTAATTATGGAAACAGGGGTGAAATTGTTAAATATTGGACCTAAGTTGTAATGGATTCTAATGCTGAGGGTTTAATTGGTAAATATCAGATTAAGGTTGAAAGAAAATGATTTAGGGAGGGACCATTTCTGCAATTATGGCATTAAGTTTCCTAGGGCACGGGTATAAAGCCCATACAAACCCTAACCCTAACAAAACCCTCTAACTGTCACCCCCCTTATGCCTCCCACTAGCCGCCGCCTTCCCTTCTATTTTCCTGAGTCGCCACTACCGTGTCGAGGTCGCTAGCCACCGAGCCAAGTGCCGCCATCGCCCGTTTTCCGTTGTGACTAGAGATGAAGACCGGCATAAGACTTTGTGCAGTCGGACGTGGAGAGGGTCGAGTCACGGCCACCATGTTGTTGTGGTTGCTGCTACTGGAATACGCGTCCACCGCCAGACGCTGTGACTTTCCTTGCCGGAGAAACGAGCCGTGGAAGAGCCGTTGCCTTCGGTTGAAGTCCGTTGCCACCATTTCTTCTTCTTCTCTTCTTTCCGCTAACCCATCCTGTCGTCCGCACCACCGTTAACTACTGTCGCTACCGTGTTCGTCGACGACAACCATCGCCTACCGCCATTTTTCTTCCTACTGCCGTGTCTTGACACCACCAGCCACCGTGGAGGTTGCTGTGAGCTGTGTGGGTGTGTGATTTTTCTTTTAGTGTTCGTTGTGTGTGTTTTGTATAGCCGGTAAAGCAAGAAAAGGTCACCGTCATCACCATAAGGTGGTGGTTGCCACCATTTGCCACCGCCGGCCACCACAAGGTGGTTGTGTGTGTTTATTCCCTTATATATGTTTTTATGTAACACCCCGTTTTAAATAGAATAATTAAATGGTCAGTAGGGTGTTGGTTTTAGGAAGTTAAATGGCAAGAATTGAATCTCTAAGGGTTAAAGTGTAATTTTGGGACTTAATTTGTAAAGATTTTCATAAGTCAATGAGTGTTTGGTATTATTTGGGCTAAATATGTAAAGATTCATGGAAGTAGGGACTAAAGGGTAAGTTCTGGACTTGGATGATAAGATTTTCAGAAGGCGGGTCTGATTGGTAAATTTTGGATTCGTTTTGAAAAGAATGTTACAAGAAGGGACCAAATGCGTTATTATGGAAACTTGTTCAAGGGATCGAGTATTTAACCTCTTCATCTGTCACTTTCTAAACCCTAACCCTAATCTTTATAGCAGCTGCCACCCTTATACCTCCCTCTCATATTCAACCAGCCGCCACCATCCTTCCCCCCTGCCATGACCGGAGATACCGAAGGCCGATGGGCAAACCGGGAACGAATCTGCTGTAGTCGTTTCTAGTGGAGGTGCGACCACCACAGTCGAAGACCGAGACTGTCGATTGCGCTACTGCTCTGTTGATTGGTGAAACCACGGATGACAAAACCAACGTTCCCATTTCTTTTTCGACACGTAGTCGATGCCACCATCTCTCTCCTCTCTTATTTTGTTTTGCTGCTGCTGTTATCGCATCTAGGCACCTCGGTTGCTGCTGGTGCTGTTGCCCCTGACGCCATTCGCCGCCAATGGTCGTTGCTGCTGTCGTCGCCACCCACCGCAGGTGGGTGTTGGATTTATTTTTCCTGAGCAAATTGGATGGGTGTGCGGGTTGTGTTGCTCGTGTTCGGGTGCCGTAATGGTATAAGGTTGCCGGAGTGTCCATTGGCCGGAGATCCGAAAAAAAAACCCCACTGCCACCTCTGACCACTACCTGCCACCTCAGTGCAGCGGTGTGTGTATGCGCTATTTACGTGAGTATGTGTGTGTGTGTGTTTGTGTATTTTTGTAAAAGTGTAATAGTGTCAGTAATTAATAGAAAACTTGAAACCACCACCGGCCGCCGTGGCGGGTGGCGGCGTGCTTTGATTGCGTTTGGACCTCGTTTAGGGGATGTTTGGACAATGTGGGACCAATGGAACCCTAGTGGGCCCAAAGAAACCCTAGTGGGACCAATGGAACCTTAACAGGCCAATAAGGCCCAATGTGACCTAAAAGCCCAACCAATGGACTAATGAACTAGTATTGGGTTGGAAAACCCTAATTAGGGTTTGGAAAACCCTAAGGGCATAAATCCCTAACTTGTGGAAATTGATCGGGACACACACACATGAATTATTTAATAAACTTGAAATATTAAATAATAATCATTAGCAAACTAACTTAAGGCAATAATAGACTTAATGGATTAAGTCTTTAATGGATTAAGTCCTTAATGGGTTAAGTAAGAAACACTTAACCCTAATCATCATTTCATGTGAAAACCCTAATTTTTGGATTATGAGCTTGGACTTATCGGGACTCACATTTGGGCCATCAGAATGGATCCGTGTATTAAGCCCAATCACACCATATGACTTATTTAGTAAAGTGAGGGACTTAATGGATTAAGTCCATAATGGGTTAAGTGAGAAACACTTAACCCTAATTGTCATTTTATGTGAAACCCTAATTTCACTTGGGCTTTGTGTTGGGCCTTTCCATTGGGATTTGGTAATTGGATTATTAATGGACCATCCCAGAATGATCATATGGACTAGAATATGTTGATGGGCTTTAGGGTAAGGCCCATATGAGGGGTTAGGCCAAATTTGGAAAATTGGGCCATAGATGGGCCATAGTCGGGGCCTTTATGATTATGTGATATTGGGCCATGGGAATACCAAGATTTTGGACTAGAATAATTGAATGGGCCTTAAGGAAAGACCATGTAGAGGTCTGGGCCTAATTTGTAAAATTGGGCCACATGTTGGGCTTTGGCCCATTACTTGACCTTTTGGCCTTTGGAGTGTGAGTTGGACCTTGGGCTTGGAACCCAATTATTAATTGGGTGTTGTTTGATGTTGGCAGTTTGGGAATCTGTCAAACAGCAGCTGGAGTTTCATCTGCGGGACTTCAGCAGTGCCAGGTGAGTTATCCTCACTATACTCAAGGGTCTAAGGCACCAAGGCCGACCCTTTGGATTGTTATTTGGTTATGTTATGCTAGGTTGATATGTTAGATCGCTATCCTAGAGGGTAGGATAATATTATGTTGTGTGTCGTATGATCTGTTAGATCGGTATCCTGGTAGATAGGATGGTATTATGTGCTATGTGGTATGATCCGTTAGATCGGTTGTTGTCTATAGACTATTTTGTGATTATCTGTTATATATATATATATATATATATATATATATATATATATATATATATATATATCTATATATATATATATATATATATATATATATATATATATATATATATATGCACATATTTGTTTGGAGGTTGAGGCTTATCTGCTTTGTACGAAAGCCAATAGACCTGGGCATTCTGACCTGTTGGTTGTGGGCTGTGAATATTCCACCTCGAGGATGATTGGACTCATAGTGTGTGGGCATTCCATCCTGTTGGTTGTGGGCCTGGGGTATTCCAACCTGATGGTTAATTGGACCCATAGTGTGTTGGCATTCCAACCTGTTGGTTGAAGGCCTGGGGTATTCCATCCCGAGGATGATTGGACCCATAGTATGTTGGCACTCCAACCTGTTGGTTGTGGGCCGGGGGTATTCCAACCCGATGGTTGACTGGACCCATAGTATGCTGTTTATGATTATATGTGTATTGTTGTGGGTAAGGATATTTTGGGGGAACTCACTAAGCTTTGTGCTTACGGTTTCAGTTTATTGTTTAAGGTACTTCAGATGACTTGGCAAGGCGAAGGCATGGCCGTACACATCCTCATGTTTTGGACTTATGGTTTTAGGGATACTTTGATATTAAACTATTTTGAAAACATTTGTAAGAACTAATGGCTTTTGGATGTTTGAGAAAGTTTTAAATTGGCTTGAATTTTACGGGTGTTACATTTTATTTTGGAATTAAAGATTTGTACAATGTAATTAGAAAGCGGAATAATAAAAAGAAATCTCAAAACCACCACCATTAGGTGGTGGCTGCCGCCTCCTGCTGCCACCAGCCGTCATGTTAGGTGGCGGTGTGCTTGTTGTGTTTTGATTCACCGGGATGCTTGGAAAAATGGACTAAAACCCTAATGGGC
This sequence comes from Lactuca serriola, assembly GCF_051521515.1. Lineage (NCBI taxonomy): Eukaryota > Viridiplantae > Streptophyta > Magnoliopsida > Asterales > Asteraceae > Lactuca > Lactuca serriola. The sequence goes on along the minus strand of NC_136411.1, from coordinate 390,854,638 downwards.
CCACTGAAGCCCTAATTAATCAAAAGACCTATCTATTGGGCCTATGAGGCTAAGATGGGGGTAGGAAATCCTAATCAGGGTTTGGAAAACCCTAACATTGGATTTATGGACCATCCAAAATCAAGCATATGGACTAGAATAATTTAATGGGCTTTAGGGTAAGGTCCATGTAAGTGGGTTGGGCCTAATTTGGAAAATTGGGCCATAGATGGGCTAGATTGATTATGAGATATTGGGCCATTAGAAATGCCAAGTGTTTAGATTGGACTAAATGGATGGGCCTTAGAATAAGGCCATGTAAAGGTTTAGGCCCAATTTGGAAAATTAGGCCATATGTTGGGCTTTGGCCCATTACTTGACTTTTGGGTCTTTGGAGTGTGAGTTGGACCTTGGGGTTGGAACCAAATTATTAATTGGGTATTGTTTGATGTTGATAGTTCGACAATCTGTCAACCAGCAGCTGGAGTTTTATCTGCGGGACTTCAGCAGTGCCAGGTGAGTTCTCCTCAATATATCAATAGGGTCTAAGGTACCAATGTCGACCCTTTATGGATTTGTATCCGGTTATGGCATGATATGTTTATTGAGTACATCCTGGTAGTTAGGATGGTGATATGCTTATGCTTAGTGACCTGGTTAGTTCAGTGTCCTGGTTATAGGATGATGCTATGTTAGTGACTGGTAGGGTCTGTATCCTGGTTATTGGGATGTTGCTATGATTAGTGATCTGTTAGATCGGTTTGACTGTTATATGATATGAGCTAGCATATGATATTTATGTGCACATGTTTGCTTGGTTTAGGGTTGGGTTGAGGCGGTCCTGCTTTGTGCTGTAGGCCAACATACCCGAAAAACGGTCCGGATAGGTTGTAGGCCCTGCGAGGCGGTCCAGTCATGCCGAAGGCTCGAGAGCGGTCCAGATAGGCTGTAGGCCCTGCGAGGCGGTCCATTCAGGCTGAAGGCTCATTATGCATGTTGTTTTGTATTTGTTATATGATATGGTTATATGTGTATGGTGTTGGTGTTTTGGGGGAATTCACTAATCTTTGTGCTTACGGTTTCAATTTATTGTTTCAGGTGCTTCAGATATCTCGACAAGGCGAAGGCGTGACCGTACACATCCTCGTGTTTTGGACTTATGGTTTTTGGGATACTCTGATCTTAAACTATTTTGAAAACATTTTGTAATAATTAATGGTTTACGGATCTTTGAAAAAGTTTTAAATTGACTTGATTTTTATGGGTGTTACAAATGATTTCGTTTTATGTTTGATAATATTTGGTTTTTGGAAAACAAGCATGAATTTCTTTTTGTTAAGAAATATTCATATTTGTTTTATTTGGCAACTTCTTGGTTAAAATTGTTTACTTTTTTTATATAACCATTTTTCATGCATTTTGGTTTTATAAAAGTTGCCTTAGAAAAAACAAAGAGATGTTTGTTATTATATTTGATAGTTGTTGTGTATAAACAAGCCATTTGGACGTTTGTGTTGTGTTTGGTTGATATTTATTTATTCATAAGATGTAACAAATAAATAGATATTTTTTTTTCATTTGTTGATTTGTTGTAATAAATTAGTTAGACCAATTGTATTTCTTTTTTAAATGTAACGAGATGAAGAAATGACCATTTTGAAGATGACTTAACCACTTGAGACTATAATCCCAACCATGAGTTTCTACTCTTGGTTTTGGGCTTAATTATTGTCTTACTAGTTTAAGTGTTGCAACTTTCACAACGTGAAGATTTGAAGTCCTTTTGCAAGCAAGAGTTGACTTGGCAAGTGAGAGCTTGAAGACTCTTTGAAGTGTCCCTTACGTCCTTTAGGAAAGACTTAATAATTCTTGTGATGGCTCACAAAAGTTATTACTAGACATGACTTGAATTATACACATTATAATACATACTTGTGATGTTTATTTTATGTTAAATGTATGTTATGTTTTATGTATGAAATTTTTTTTAAATGCCAAATAATATTTTTTCATAAGATAATCACTTGGAGTTTGAGTAAAAAATATTTAAAAGATAACATAAGATGTTTATAAATGGATATTTATAAAAACCTTTTTACCTGTTAACCGATTAAAAATCGATTTTTTTTTAAAATAGTTTTATTGTAAAACTTATAAATACTCAGGTTTAAAATATTTAAAATGGTTTAAAAGGTGTTTAAACATTATATAAACTACATGTCTTTATAATTAAAAAAAGTTTTTATTAAAAAGACTAAAATCGGTTTATAGCGTTATAACGACAAATAATAAAGCTAGTTATTATTTTTTGCATCGGAAATTAATATATGATATTGGTGTTTTAAACATAACGCAACATGTTGATATTATGTTATATGCATGCCAAATGAGATTTAAAACATAAGTATCATCACCCAAGTTTTGGTTTATCAAAATATGATTTTTATCATAAGATGCATAAAATTGAGTTTATAAAATAAAATGAGTTTATTTTAAAAATTCATGAAGGCATAAGATTTTGATTTTTAAAAGGAGATTTAAAATAGTGATTTTATAACTCATCCAAAACTCCAAGTCTTAAATATAAAAATTTTTATTAAGACTATTACCAGCTTTTAAAACCGATCTACGACTAAACTTTAAAATACATGATTTTATAATTGATCGCGTCTAATGGCAAACAAAATGAAGTTTTATTTGGCACCTTAATAACCTCATAACAAGTGATATGAATTTTACAAAAGGGTACATGAATTGTTGGATGCATGCAATATTCATGAGACTATGTTTTTATAAACTATAACTGTAAAACATATATAAAATCTTTTCTAAAAATGCAAGTCAGTGCTATCCTTTTGAAGAACACTCATTAGCATTTGTATGGACTTATTGTCATAGGGTCTCCTGGTCATTAGGATTGTATTATGATGTCCGGGGTAGTTTTGTAGTTTCTGGTTTCTAAAGGGTCACATTGTCACTAGTTAGTTACAATTCTACAAGTTGTTTTAAGTAGGATGACTTGATCGGAATCTTGTGTGATAAAGGTCACCTAAGCATGAGAGGTCTGAGGCATATATGGGATAAATATGCCAAGCTAAGAAATAGTTTTTTAGGATCCTATAATCTAGGAGTTACATATTGTATGTAATTGGTAATCGTTACCTACCGAGTTTGATTAAGTTTATGGGATAAAGGTCACATAACCGAGTTTGGATGCATGTAATATTCATGAGACCATGTTTTTATAAACTATAACTGTAAAACATATATAAAACCTTTTCTAAAAATGCAAGTCAGTGCTATCCTTTTGAAGAAGACTCGTTAGCATTTGTATGGACTTATTTTCATAGGATCACCTGGTCATTAGGATTGGATTATGATGTACGGGGTAGTTTTGTAGTTTCTGGTTTCTAAAGGGTCACATTGTCACTAGTTAGTTACAATTCTACAAGTTGTTTTAAGTAGGATGACTTGATCGGAATTTTGTGTGATAAAGGTCACCTAAGCATGAGAGGTTTAAGGCATATATGGGATAAAGATGCCAAGCTAAGAAATAGTTTTTTAGGATCCCATAATCTAGGAGTTACATATTATATGTAATTGGTAATCGTTACCTACCGAGTTTGATTAAGTTTATGGGATAAAGGTCACATAACCATTTGTTTGTTTCGTTACTTGGATCCTAGACTTTAATAAATTAATGTTTTAAGAAACAATAAACGGTATTAATTTTTAAAGACTAAATATTGAAAATACTAAATGAAACTTTGTTAAATTCTGTTGATAACTATTAATAATTTTATGCCCAACAAAACCTCTCTCTTATTGAGTTTCAAGAGACAGTAACATTTGATGGTTATAATTTCTATAACTGGTATAATATATTGTGGTTCCACCTTTAAGATAAATAGAAATTATATATACTGAAAGATCTCATACCTGAATAAACTCTGCAAGCCAGTCAGTATGATCATGATACTTTGATGGAAGTATTGTTGTGATGATGTTGATGTGTCTCACATCATACTGGAAGTAATTAACCTTGACTTGCATAAAGTCTTGGACTATTATGAAACATATCAGATGTCTCATCAAATAAAGCGAATATTCAATCAGAGCACTAGAAAGTGCTTCAAGACGATTCAAGCATTGAATAAAAGGAAGTATAAGAGATTGTGTACTCAAATAGACTTATAGTTTAGTTAAGGGAAATACAACATTAAGCTAAAAATCAAGAAAGGACCAAATGATTAGTGTTGTTTCTATTCTGGAAGAAACTAAGCACTAAAAGAGGAATTTCTCCTCTAATCTCATCAAGCTGAAGAAGTCTAACTCGGACAACACTTTAAATATCCATATGATAGAACTATTTATTTTTCCATCATTTACTTGAGTATGCTATACTTAAAGAGACACTAATAATTGATATTATGTGGTGATGATTGGAAGAAATAATCAACTGATTACAAACGAATGACATTTCGTGATGAATATATAACAAGTGATGTAATAGACTTTCTTTAAACAATAGATGTTTTGTGCCTATTTTATATGGACATGTAATAATTATAAACTTTTGAATAAATCTAGATTTACTTATCGTTTAATGGATGTTCGCATTCATGTTTCGAAACAATGTACTCTGTGTTAGAGAATATTTTTTCTCATAATGTCAATTATGAAGTAAATCTATAAGCTTTCATTAAATTAATAGTTCTAAAGATAACACATATATAATAAAATGATATTTGATTCAAACTTATCTATGTCTTAATCATCATGACTATATAAATATGAAACACATATAACTTCAAAAAGGATGGAATTTTTGAAGGCAGATGAGATTGATTCATTTTATATATATGAATCCTATTTATATGGGAAGATGATTCACAAGTGTCTTTATCTACTAGTAGTTAAAGAACAAAAGGCTTGACAAAGAGTTATACGTAAGTGATGTATGTAACTTTTTCAATCCATGAATAGATACTTGATCAATTTCACAAATGACTTCTATTCGTTATTGTTGAAACTTTTGATTTAATCAAATTGTTTCATAGTGAAGATTACAACTTAAAGAGATCATCATTAACCTTACATTGTAATACATTAAATGAGTTGTGTAAACTAAGTTTTTCTTGGAACATCTTAGGAATTGTGGAATTATTTCACAACTCATTCCAACAAAATACTCACTCGTCATTAGTAGGGTTCTTGTGGCACATGATCACCTGGTCGCTTGGATCTATCTTTTGATGTTCGAAGTAGCCTTCGTATTCTCTAGTGGGATAGGGTCACATGGCCACTAGTTTAATGTCGATGGTACAAGTTTTTGAAGAGGATAAAAATAGACCTTACGGTCTATTATATGATGTTTTAAAAGAACTATTTACTTTATATATTTTTGGGATTATGCTCACTACAATAAATATATATTGAATATATATTTCCAACCAAACAAGTGGATTAGATACTTATATTAGACTGAGGATGAAATGGTTTATCCTTATCTAAAAGGTATAGAGTTAAAGAGCTTATGTTAGACAATAAGCTTAACCACTCTAGCATCTACTAATTGCATTTATGTAGATTGTCCTAAATGATTGTTTATGATGAGGTTTCTACTAATCCCAATAATTGTCATTCCATATGAAAAGTTCTTAGAAAATTATTTTTCCATGTGGGAGCAATTTAGAACTTTAAGATCTAAAGATCCATAAACTAAATGCATCATAGTTTGGAACTAGCAAGTATTCAAATGTTGTTGAATCTGCTCAATAGTTGATTAGAAACTAATAAAACACATAAATATGCATTCATGTATGATTATCAAGTATGGGCTTGACTAATCTTCCTTGATATAGTTTGACTATAAATAGTAAGTAAGTTATCAAAGGAGAAAACATACATGAATGAAAATCTTCTTAGATTTAATCTAACATCTCAAAGTCAGAATCTTCTTTCTTATAAGTTAATTACATAGTGTGATTTGATTATAAATTAAGATGACTATAGTATTTTCTATAAAGCTAGTAGGAGTGAAGTAACATTCCTAGCCTTGTATGTAGTTGACATACTAACTCTTGGAATAAAGACTATATAGATAGATCATGGCGACTTAAAGGATTAAGTAAAATTGAGTTAATTGTCAAGGATCTTAAAGAGCTTAAGATAAAGGATTCTGAGAGAGTCATCTTGTCAAAAACCATATGACATGATTTTGAGAAAAATCCTAGTGAAAATGTTTTTTGAACTAGTGAACATGATTGTATTCCATATGCTGCTGCAATTGGATTAATCATATATGTCATTATTATGCATAAAGGCCAAATAAGTTGTATGCTTAGAGCATGTCGAATGATACCAGTATGATACGAGAACAAGTCATTGTATGACTTATAGGAGCATTCTAAAGTACTTGTAAGAACTAGATAAATATTCCTAATATACATAGTATTTGAAAGAAAGCTATGTTTAAAGTTGTTACAAATATGCTAAAATTTCAAATAGATTGAGATGAGTCTCACTCACATTTGGGCGTGTCCTCATTATGAATGAAGAGAAAGTTACATGGATAGTGTTTCCATGAAGATTTTAATTATATATACACATCAGAGTTAGAGTACCTTTTGGTTTGGAGAACCACATACAAAGATGCTTAATGTATAGTTCATTATGACTATGAGTAATCCCATTACGCAAGTATTGGTATCTAAGTCATATTTAAGCATCTAATACATTCTCAATAGTTTTTCTTTATATATATATATATATATATATATATATATATATATATATATATATATATATATAACTGAAAATGTTTGTATTCTCAAAGTTTATACAAATCAAGTTTGTCAAAGCTACTTAACAAGGATCATTCATTAGTTAAAGCATGAAAACCAAGCTAATTCTATAGGAACTTGTTGATATAAGTAGATGCATTTGATTGAAATATAGTATTTGGATATTGTAACAGTACAAGCAACATATATTGTAATGAATTGATATATATTAGATAGGAGTATTTCATATAATAATTATTGTGTTCTATATTAGCATGTTTAAATCCTTGAATAACTAGGTTATTCCAAATTTCCATAGTCGTTTATAGTTGTGGGAGCATCTATGAGGTAAGACTAATAAGAGTGGATTGGTTGATTTTCATGGAGATGAAAATTGCAAGAGCTGCTATCAACTTCATAGGTACTTAATTAAGAGAATAAGTATTGGACTTAACCCGCATCAAAATCACATTATGGATCGTAGTCAAGAGTGATGTTTTGATCAAGGTTGTATCTTTGTATTCTTATACCTGAGATACATATTTGGGACTTGAAGTTTCAACATTGTTGTGCTTTGACATGGTTTAACGATGTTCCATAAAAGGAATTCATAACGGCCATCGTTAGGTATGACATGAACTACATTGATGGTGTATGTAGTCGAAATGGGATTTGTCCCTCTTATTCGTTGAGAGTTAGATATCTAAGGCCTTACTAAAGTTGAACACTAAATGAGATTGATGGCGATCCATATCTCATGTTCGACATGATGTCTGAGATAAAGGAGTAATTGATACCACACCTTTAGAAACAATTGTAGCGTAGATCTCCTGGGATTGGCTGTTGATGGGATGACGCCCTTCATATGTTTTTAGGGGCAGTAGCCCATTGCTAGACATCAGCTACTGTCTATGTCAGTCTATAATGAATCTTGTGCAATGGGAGATTGTTGAATCTATATGCCTAAGAATCATTATGGACTGATATTGCTAATAATATATGATCTTATAGGGTCACACTTTTATCAAGTTGACACATTTTGTATATTTATTATAAATAATATCAATTCTTGTTTTTAAATTAGGGAAGAATTATTTTTGTAAAATTAATAATTATAAGAGAGTATGAATAGTTATTATATCATATGGTATGATTTAATAAGTCATGTACAAAATTTTGGACAATTTATTTAACTATGATTAAGTTAAAGACTTACTCTACCATGGTTAATAAAGTTGGAGAGATGTCTTTTCCAAGATCCATGGCCGAAGCCATAAGCAAGCATGGAGGTTGCTTGTCAACCTCCCCAGTTTGTTCCATGTGCCCTTAAAGTAAGGTCCTTACTTTATATTAATTAATGGGGTTGATTTTGCTTTTAATGGACTATATAAGAGAGTGCATGGAGCTTGTTTTTGGTGTGTGAAACATTCTCTTCTTCTTCCTTTTTTCTCACCAAAACCGTAAGTAGCAAAGTGCTACTCATCTTGCTTTTCTTTTGAAGATCATTCAAGTCTTTAGTGGTTCAAAGTGCTTCTCCTTCAGTGCTAATTTGAGTTAAGCACTTAAAGGCTTAAGAAGTACTTTATACAAGAAGAAACTAGCATTCCAAGTACCTTAATCTCGATGGTGGATACTTGTACAGAAGATCATGTTCTTTGATCTTTACATCTTCATCAACACCCCAAAACCAAGTGGGTTCAAAGGCTTCAAAGTTTATCTCTAAAACATCCTATGGTTGTTTTAATATCATTCTAACCTCTATAAATGGATCCTAGATGATTTGGTTTTGTTATTGATATGTGCATATTTAGTTATATATTTTGTGTAGAATCTTAATACTTTTTGGCTATTTTACTTCAATTAATGAACAAAAGGTACTTAATTATGTTTAAATTATATTTTTAGCCTTAAAGACATGCTTGGAAGCAAAAGGAAGCGGAGAATGCAATCGGAAGCTTGGGGATTGAAGAAAGAAGAAAAAGATTCAAAAAACCATACCTACTCGGTGAGTCGGATGTCTACTCGACGAGTAGGCACGAACCTTCACGAAGCAACAAAAGTCCTTTCCGTACACGGATTCTTAATGAGGGACTCAGCAAGTCAGTTACTAGACACGGCGAGTCACCCCTGTTTTCAGAAATCTATAAATAGGACATAATAGCCCGAAACAAGAACCTTTTTTTGGAACCCTTGGGGATTGAATTGTGATTGGAAGTGCAGCTGGAGCTCTGGAACTCGTGGATCAACCCTAGCCTTCAATTTTGAGGAGATCAAAAGGCACAAACATATTCTCTTTTCTTAATCTAGTGTTTACATCATGTTTGGATCATTAGGTTTAGCTTGTGAACGATTTTCTACTATGAATATGAGCTTAAAACTCGTTTCTTCTGTTTGGGGTAGACAACTTTATGACTATGGTTTGATTTTGTGGTTGGATTAATTTTAATTTGTGAATTTTGTTTGATTAAGCTTGTTAAAGATCTTCATGTGTTGCCAATAACTATTTTCTATTAACTATCAAGTATATTAAGTTGCATGGACATCTCTTGATTGCTTGTCTCATATGATTTATGTGAAAACAATGTTATATGCCTAGGAATAGTGAACATGAAACTAGGGGTTAATTAGAAAATAGGTAAATCAATGTGTGAGGTTGTGTGACGAACAACCATACAAGAAGTTAATTGAATTAGTAATTTAATTAGATAAATACAAGTCTTACCAATCCCGAATCTATAAACTAGTAAACTCATTAATTTAACCAATCGGCCACTGTTTGAATTGATTTGTTTTCTAAGGATTAGTAATAGTGAACATGAACCTAATCACATTAATCGGTAGCCAATGACAAATTAATCCATTGCACTTGCCATAAAATCAACCATAGGAATAAAGAAGTTGAACCCGAACAGAAGGCTCCATTAATATTGAATTTAGTTGATTTTCATTTGTTTTAGTTGCTAATTGTTTTGTTTGAGTGTTAGTTAAGTGATTAAGTTTTTAGTCTTGCAAAACTAGAGAAAACCTCTTTCATTTTATTATTGTTTTTTAGATAATTCTAGTAGTTAGTTTAATTACCATTCCCTGTATTCAATACCCTGCTTGCTTAACTATACCACCAATTGACAGGTACACTGCCTTTTGTGTGTCTAAATTATAATTAAAAGTGAGATTAAAACTAGTGCATTTTACACACATCAGTTATGAACTAAAAATAAACTTATTATTTTTAAAGACTTCCGTTGCCGGTTTCTATGAAAAACAAACTGATATTTTGTATCAAAACTCATCAAATATTGTATTATTCATACATGAATATTATTGTTTATGATTATTAGCTACATATATTCATAAATGAATAGAACCAAATAACACAAAAAAGGCTTAGATGTCTTTTGTTGATTGAGCAGATGCAATTCTTATTGGATATGTACGTAAATTGTGAAGAACTCATTCTCCACATACTGAGCAAATTCTATGTTCTTTTTGAGAATTAACATATGTTGTTTCACCTGCACTTGGAATTCTTTTCTTGATTCCAGAGCCTTTATTTCTTTGAACTTACGGAACATGAATATTAATATCTTCTGGAATAAGTATTGAAACACCCATAAGCTTGCATACAAATTTACCATCCGTCTTTCTTTTCAATCCACCAGATGTATAATCACTCTCAAATTCCTTTAATAGCATCTGTTGTTTCTCAGCAAATAAAGCCAATTTTTTTTGTCATCTCTTACAATATCCAAACATGATTCAAAACTATAATATGAATCATTGACTAGCTTCACATTGTCACGGTCCCGTGAATCAGATTGATGAGAACTAAAACGATAATTTCTTGATATCACGTACTTTCTCCATCTTTTCAGAATGTACCTTTCAAGAATTTCTTTAATACCACATCTCATCATTATTGTGAAAGCATGTCTGCATAAAATGTTCATACGGTTGAAATGTTCACAATTGCAATTTATTTCTTTTTCTTCATCTTTCATTTCAACATGATACAAAAACATAATATAAAAAATGAACAAATAATTTAAACAAAATTTACACATTTAAAATCATATATAAGTACTCATATTTATATATGAATACTCATATATGAACAATCATATATAAGTATTCATATATGAATATTACATTCTAATCATATATAATAATTCATATTCATATATAAATAATCATATATGAATAATAACATTATAAATATTCATATAGGAAATTAAATCCACATATGAACATGCTCTAATTTTAAAATGATCAGAATATTCATATATGAATATTCTCATATTTATATATAAACAGTACATTATTCATAAAAAACTATTAAATTACCTTGAATTTATTTTTAAATTCACTTTTACTGTTGTTGTGTTGCACACTATAAACTTCTCACCCATCTTCAATACCAACATAGGAGTATGTACAGAAAAAAAGTTGTTTTATATATTTCCTTTTGTACCTCTAAAAATAAGGTACTTGTATAAACTTTTGATGATTGTAGTTCTATTTCTTGAGGTGTTTCCATTTTATATGATGCTTTCTTTGTTCCCTTATCAAGATCTCGTTGAGTTTTCCTTTGCTTTTGAATGGCAGTGTCAGAATTCATAAAATTCAAAAGTAAATTACCATTTTCTGGGTAGGTATTAAAGAATGAATTCATACTCTCTGACCTCGGTGTAGTCTTTATCAACCCACACATTGAAATATCGTTAAAATATCCAGGTATCCATGAATCAAGTTTTGTAAACATGTCTTTAAACCATCTCGTGTCTTCAAGATTGAATTCCTTCATAAGCAAACCCCATTTCACCTCAAAGACACCACGTTTCATATTCACATCCCAAACAAGCTTCGAGAAACTTTTTCTAAATTTTGTGTTCGTAAATAAATCATATGATATCTGTATTAAAACAAAATTAAAATAAACTTATATATTTATTCATAAATGAATAAATATTAATAAGTAAAAGATTAATAAATATTCATAAATGAATATAATATTTAAAAAAATTACTATATTCATCTATGAATAACTAATACTATAACATATTTGAAATATATTAAAATAGTGCCTTGTTTTTCAATTTCTTCATTATATGCCACATACATAACCGATGATTTGAATTAGGAAACACATTCTCAATAGCTTGTTTTATTGCCGCATCTTCATCGGTTAAAACTAATGTTGGTTCTTTCCCATGAGTTTTAAGGAACGCTTTAAGCAACCAAGATTAGGACTCGATGCTTTCATTGCTTAGCTACCCCGCTCTAAAAGTATCTGATTTTTTATGATTGTTAATAACAATAAATGGAACAAAAACCATTCGATACCTATAACACAAAAAAAAGGTTCATTAAATTTTTTGATGTATTCATAAGTGAATATAAAAATATTCATGTATGAATAGAGTTACAATATATTATTAAAGTAATTTCAATATTAAAAACTAAACATTAAACATAAAGTTAAAATATTCATATATGAATAAGCTTTAAAAGGTAGACAGAATAACTTACTTATTTGTTCGGAAAGTCGCATAAAATGAGATAACATCACCAAATTTAGCATAATATGCCTTCTCAATTTCATCAACCCAAAACGTAGAATCCAAACATCATCTTGACAGTTAAACTGAGTAATTTGGATAGTGAACTCGACTGTCATTCATTGTGTTTACTATCAAATGGGCATCTTTTTAACCTATAACCCTGTTGATATCTCTCCTTAAATTTTTATAGTCAATTACTTTGAGCTTTAGAAACTCATACCCACCTCTCATTACAAACTCATACCTACCTCTAAAACTTGCCCTTAACTTATGAGCCATAGTTGAGCCTATTTTTGGCGTGGAAGCACACACTATAAACTCTTTTTGTGAATATGACATTTACCTCACTTTTTTTTAAATCACTTCTATTCTCAAGTGGATGGTTTAAAAATTCATCAAACTGAAAAACTTTATAATCTGGAGTTCCATACACAGATTCAAATATAATCTTTTCTTGACAACCAATAAATCTTGAATTTGAATTTTGTTTCCTCCTAACACCACTTGTACCCGATATGTTACAAGATTTATTTTTCTGTTTGCCACTACGATTACATATAGCATTTTTCTTCTTTATAATCTTGTTATTAAACATTGTCTGTATGCTCAGTCTCAAATCAAAACCACTCATTTCAGTATACTCAGAATACATTTTGATGACCAACTTTAATGATTTGAAGATCAAACCTATAATGTAATAAGTTGAATAGGTACATCTAACTTATAAACATTTTCTTCAATTACATTACTACAATCATCTACTGAACTCAAAGATTCACCTGATAAAAATTTATAAAATCCAAATTAGTCTATTAATGCATGAATAAAACAATCATATATGAATACATCAAATTCATGTGAATAAATCAAAAAACAATGTTTATTAATGCATGAATAAAACAATCATATATGAATACATGATATTCATATGATTTAAAAAATATAAAATAAAAACAATATTTATTCATATACGAGTAAAACAAAAATAATAATAAATTCGAAATTACAATTATCACATATTTATTCATATATGAATAAAACAATAATTTTTTCAGATTTACAGCTTCATATGTAAATACATGATCATCATCAAAAATAAAAACAACATAAGAATTCAATAAGTGTACCCTTCAAAAAAATGAAGTCTCAACGTCTTCTTCTTCACTCTCACACATCGAATAATACACAATAACACTCGATTTGACATAATAAAACAATTGATCTGTAATAAACAACAAAAACAATCTTAATATCGATGAAAATCATGATAAAATAAAATAGAAACTGTCACACCCCAAAACCAAGAACGGCGGAAACGTTCTGGGGCGGAGGACGTCATGTACAGTATCACAACAATGAAAAGTAGTAAACAAGCAACAACATCATCCATTGCATTAATAATATAATTATTATACAAGTGTGTTCTGTCAAATTCTGATAAACACTAAAGCATAAATCAAAATGAAAGACACGTCTTGATCGAACACCATCTTCCCTGAACCTTGCATCGGTACCTGTCTATGGTTGACCTAAGGATACAAGTTATTTTGAAAGAGAGTATCAACTTTAAAGCTGGTGAGATCATAAGTATTTTAGTGTCTTAATTTGTATGTAAGAATTTGTATGTATATGAACTGTAAGTATGGAAAATGTATATGAACTGTAAGTATAAAAATGTTTGTAAAACAACTGTAAACGTTTGAAAAACCCTAGAAATCCCTATGATTCCTACTATTATATAAGGGTGTCTTCTACCAAGACCTAACTGTTCTCAATGTAGTCTTCTACCAAGACTTAACTTGTTCTAAATGTTCGTTTCTTGTAAAAGTGTGTAATTTTCCCAAGTGTAACTATCATTAACAAAATATAGTTTTTACATTTATAGTTTAAGTGAAAAGATCACTAAATATATGTACAGGGAAAGTTAATGTAGTACGGAAATGTAGCGCTATAAGAACTACTACTATACTAACTACCTTAAACCGGATTTATATTAAGGCATCATGTGATTAATTGCACCATACTATTGACTGGTAACAACGACATAAGTATGGTCGTAAAAAGAAATGACGTTTGCACCCGCAGACCTGCAGGTCCAGCTGTAGCTAGCAGCAAGGTGTAGGATAGTCAATCCAGTATAGATCTATACGCAAACTCATGCTCTCCCTTCAAGAGACTCTGGCTACAACTCGGACCAAGACATTGAAGTCATGCTCCGATACAGGATCACAATTTTTTCAACATATTTATGTATATGTAATGTAATGAACTGTTCTGGCTGTAATGTATGTGCTCTCTATCTAGCAAGTATAGTAATGTAGTGTAATGTTCTAGCTGTAATGTATGTGCTCTCTATCTAGCAAGTATTGGCTCATGAATGAACTGACTCATTGTATGATATCGCGTTCTAGTAATAGTTCTAGTTGTTGGATTAGTGTCTAAGTCTATTTTGGTATGTACTTGACCCGATGATGCATGGTCCTTTTGGGTTGCCTTCACCAAAGCAACTTGATAGGATGAATTATGGAGAGAAAGGATTGAATATGATTTATTAATAAATTATGGGAATAATATATTAAAGGAGAAATCATATTGTTTAATTAATATTAGTCAAGAATTAATAAGAATTAAGTTTGTGACTAAAAGAGATTAATTAAACTTAAGGGACTGGAATTGTAATTATAAGATAATTGCAATTGGGCTATGAATTGCCTTATATTATAAGGTGGACGAATTCTATGGGGAAACCCATTAGAAATCGTCCAAGGCCTTTAAGGAAAGGAGTCCATGGGTTGCTTAGGGCTTAAGCATCCAAATTAGGGTTTCCTTGTTAGATAACCCTAATAGCCTCACTATTTAAAGACCCCTTATGCCCCAAAAACGTGGACAAGCTTTCTTCTAGGGTTTCCACATGTTTTGGGCAGCCTCCTTCTCTTCTCTTCTTCATCCTCTTGCTCTTGGTATTTGTGAACCATTAGAGGAGTGACATTTGTGACTCTAAGCTTTCTAAAGTCAATACAAGAAGGATTTGAGATTGTTATTGCTACATAACAATCAAGGTATGATCTAAACCCTAATTATATGTTATATTGATTATCATACACTAGATCTAGGGTTTATAGTCTTGGATGAATTGCATGTACAATAGAGAAACCTAGATCCAAGCATTAGGGTTTGTATGAGCACATAAGATGTTCTTATTACTAAAACCCATCAGTGGTATCAGAGCCATGATTGGTTTCTATTGTATTGATGCCTTGTTGATATGTTCATGCTTGAAAAATTCGTTTTTTGTGAGCCTGCCTGATGGACTCGGCGAGTCCCATTGTGGACTCGGCGAGTAGGCCCCTACTCGGCGAGTCCAAGCGTCAGAAAGAGCAAATATCGGGATTTCTTGCTGTTTATCTTTGAGATACTTGCCTTTATCATATTAGATCAATATAAATCCGATTTTATGATATATATATATATATATATATATATATATATATATATATATATATATATATATATATATATATGAGTATATTCTTGATCTAATTGAAGATATTTATCAATTAATAAAATATTTACTTCCTTATATGATTAAAGTTGATTATTTGTATTAATTGGGTAACTTAGTTTGCAAGAAATTGAAAATTAGGTCAAATATAGATAATGATGAAATTAATTGTTTAATTTATATTATTTGTTATTTGATCTTTGTGTGATGAAAAGTTTCAATTTTTCCATTTAGGTTTTATAGTTTAAATTTAAACTCAAAAGTTTAGTTTTGAAATTTAAATAGTTGAAACACTAATGTTTTGAAAAGGTTTCAAAACTTGCCCTCAAGTTTTGGAATTTAAATTTTGATTAAAAGTTTAATTTTGATGTATATTTAAATTCTAAACCTAAATGTTTTGAAATGTTTCAAAACTTGCCCTCAAGTTTTGGAATTTAAAAGTTGATTAAAAGGTTTAATTTAGGAATGTTAAATTGTAAAACCCTATTATTGTTTTGAAAAGTTCAAATCACACCCTTATGGTTTTATTAATTAATTAAGGTGTATAATTAAAAGAGGTTTAATAAATCCATAAAAGTTTAGGTTTACAATTTAATTGATTTAAAAGTATAATTGTTAAATTTTGACCTCCTAGTATTTTAAAAGTGTAAAATACACCCTATATTATATATAACATTAAAAGTCTAACATTATATATATGTATGAGTAAAAGTCAGTCTTACCGTTAGTAGGCCTCATTCACGAAGCTGGTCTATAAGGGGTGTTTAAGGAAATTGCCTATAAAATGACGATTGAATGAGTATCCACTCTTACCCACCGCACTCTTGACTAGTGGAGGGTCGTTAGCCGAACGGGTACGATAGGACAAAACCTTTCATTATAAGTATAATGAAGTACAAAAGTAACTAAATGTTTTACAAATTCCCAATCTTAGTTACTTAGGCAAAAGTGAATTGATGCAATTCCATGAAATTACACTTTGTGCCCTTGCGAAGACGTTAGTGGAGCGTGTGTGGTTAACCGGCACACTAAATGGTTCTAAGCAAAGGTAGCAAAGGGTGACTCAATGTTTGTCATAGTTAGGTGGAGCGTGTGTGGTTTACCGGCACATCGAATAGGTGACTGTAACATGTGAGGGCACCATGTAAGTTTGCATGGTTATTCACACCCGCTTTGTGATCCTCGGCATCCCAGTCACAAACTAGAGGGGCATATCGAGATTTAAACATGCCATTGAAATTTTCAATGAATCTCAAAGGATCTAGGAGTTTTCATAGATTTAAAACTTAAATTTCTTTTTCGTTTTTTTTATGGAGGAATTTAGTGAATCGTCATTCACTTACCTTCAAATATTCTGCAACTAGATTACGGCATCCATTTTCTAGGTTGTAGCGTATTGTGTTGGGTCCTAGCCTTAATATCTCGTTTGAGTGATTTATTAAGGACTCAATCAATTAACTAACTTGAATTCGTTTTCTCCCGTTTTGTAGATGTGAAAGTACGACAACTATGGTCTTCCCAAATCCCGTGGAACAAGCATTCCACATGAAGATGATATTCCACGATTCGATTGAGGAACAAGAAATCATACTTCACTTCCTCCACCTCCTCCAATTATTCTCCCTAACCCACAAGTTCAAAGGCTTGAAAGGTTCAAGCTCACTCAAGCCCTTTTGGCAAGTAAACATAGAGAAGGAAAGTCGGTGTGTGCACACGTCTTAGGGATGAAGTCACACATTGATAGGTTAAGAATGTTGGGATCCGTTGTCTGTGAAGAGATGGCTGTTGATTGGGTTCTTCAGTCACTTCCTAACTCATATAGTGAGTTCGTAAGAGAGTACTATATGATGAACTATGACGTGAACCTTATAGATCTCACCTATATGCTTATTGCTGCTGAATCAGCAATGGTTTGGCGCAATAGAAAAGCAAAGTTGATTGGTGAATCTGTCTTCAAGACCTCTATGGATATAGACAATGGCAACGAAAGACATGCTATGATCGAAAATTTTGATCATAAGAGAAAGGCAATGTCTGAAGTAGTTCCATGTCCTATTCCAAAAGAGTCAATTTACTTTTATTGCCAAGAGAAGGGGCATGGGAGACGAAGCTGCCCTATTTACCTAAGAGATCTAAGAGATGGGAGAGTCAAAACGTATGGCTCTGCTTTAGGTAAAATCCATTGACTAACTCTTTTAAGCTCCTATTCTAGATTCTTAACACATAATGTGATAAGATTACAATTGATGTTTTGTAGGATCGAAGAAAAGAGAGGAAGCTTAAGGGAAGAAGTGGGCAGAATCTAACCGTGAAGAAATGGATTTCGATCGCATTACTTGAAGATTAGATTCTTGAGCTACTACTTAGAGTTAGAATTAGATTGCTAAGAAAGATGTATTAACATAGTTTTTCAATGAATTGCATTGTAAGGACAAATTTTTTCCGCAATAAAATAAATTTTGATTTATTTATTTATCCTTGCAATGGCGTATATGAAAAATTGATGTTTGAATGTTTCTAATATTAGCAATAATGGATTTGATTCTTAATTGTGTTGTTTGTGGAAATGTCGAGAATTTACCAAATAGGGAGAGTTTCTCATTGCCCAAGTTTCAATTGGACAGAAACTTGGAATCATGCTACTTGGTTGCATGATGAATGAGAAATTTCATATTTGGAAATTAGACTAATTCATTGGCAAAGTGTCAAGTGGAGGACTAGGAGATCGAGTACACAAAGTTGCATGTTGATCAAGTCCACCATAAGAGTAACAAAGATATTCGCCATGATTTACTAAAGGTTTAGTAAATATGATTATACTTATAAGATTAAGTGTAATTCTAAATTGATTGAAAAAGGTTTAAATCAATAGCAGAACGAATAAGAAGAATCAAATAGGCAGAAAGATAAAAGTTTCTCCATTCTAAGAAGAAGGGAGAGTACCTTTTATACTTTATGATAGGTCTTAATGATTAAGAACCATATCTCAATTGATCCTCTAAACAAGTCTTAGTACAATTGTATGTCTAAGAAAAGGAATCAAGAATTGAAGAAATGGTTAAATCAAGAAGTCAATCATACTTCGTTCCAAAACAAGTCTTAGAGTTAAGATTGTGACATGGAGTGAAAAGTATTAAGAAGGTTTATAACATTCATCAAATGAGGAAAGTTGTGATGTCTTGGATAAGACAAAGACCAACTAGGACCTATTTATGAAGTGTTTTGATAAAAACTACACTAACTCTTGAATATTTGTTTGTCAGGAAATGTTTACTGACAAGAGAATATTATATGTCAAGGAGTCAGTGGGAGTCTTAATGTCTTGAAAGGTTTCAAGAACAAATCAAAATAAACCTTATCGATCATCACTAGCACACGAGTTGAGGTTTACAACCTATCTTGTTGACACTATTTTGTTTCTGTGCCGTTCCAATTGAGTTAATTATGCATGTGAGTTCTATGAGTTCTCATTTGAACGCATAAAAGGCAGGCACCTTGATCAATGGAAAGTACATTGATAGGAAAGGGTGAGCTGCTTAACTACTTGGAAGACATGGTGGGCAGCTATGTTACCATAAGGCAAGAAATCAAGATTAAGAAAGTTCGGTCCATATGAGTTTGAATTCGTCGTAAACTTTGGTTTTGACAAATTCACATGGATAGGAACACATACACCATTAAAATCTAAGTGTCATAAGATTCCCTCCTTCATGAAAATGACTGTGAGGAAATGCTTTCACTAAGATAGATTTTAAGAAGATAGTGATTGTGAAATTGAATTCTCGAATTCGATTATGGTTACGGTATCCTTTTCCATGATTCGAATTGTGAGATTTGGCAATTAGTATGAATTGTTTAGACACATATATAAGCTATCTAAGGGAAAGGTGTATAAGCTTAGATAAAGGCTTATCAAAGCATTAGGTATTAGAAACATGAACTTCGGAAATTCAATAAGTATTGTTTTTTCTAGAAGTTAAGTTGGTTTCTGAATACATGTCAAAGCTAGTGGGAGCATAAGTGTTATGTTTTATAATAATAATCATGATAGTGGGAGCATAAATGTTATGATTGTATGATTATTATGGAAAGTATTGCAAGTTAACAATATTAATTATAGAAAAACAATAGTTATACTTTGCAAAGTTGCAAGAGTTGAAAAGTTGTTTTGCTATAATTAAGGGAGAGAATATTATGCTTCATTTCAAAAATCTAAAGGCTTAGGCTGTGGAATGTTAATAATCTAGTCAAGGGAACATAGTGTGTTCACAAATTTCGATTATGATTATGGCATTCCTCTTCATAGTTCGAATTTTGAGAACGTAGCATATAAAATATTATGGAAGAAGATTGATAAAGTATCAAATCTTTAAGTAAGACGTTATGCATCGTGTCCAATACGCTTTGGGTATGGGATCGATTGCAAATGCTATAATATTTGACCATTCTAAAATTTTCCAAATTTCTAGCGCATTTAGAGGGAAAAGGGACAAGAATCGGTTTTGACTAAGATAATTAAACAACTATTAAAGGACAATCCAAAGTTCGCCGAGGATTGGTCGCTTGTGAGTACTTGGAAGTATAGTATTGGATGGACCATATCGACATTATTATGAATAGATAAGATTCTATTAAGAATGAGTTGTCATATGGTAAGTATGGAAAGTTTTTCATATTGGGAATTGAATATTGAAAATCTATGTCTAGATTAGAAACTTTTATGCAAAAGGATGTTCAAAGGAATGTACTTTGAGTGAGAGACACCATATCTAAGGAATTATATTGTAACAATCTCCGATAGAGGACCTTGTAATATCATTGGCAATAGTCATTGTGACTTTTGTGCTATGACATTACGAAAGGATCATTGCATAAAATGTTAGAATCTAGCATATTCCATAAGTGGCAAGAATTTGATATTCTTTCACTTATGAAAAAGGATTTGGAGTTGTGAAATG
Source organism: Lactuca serriola (assembly GCF_051521515.1). NCBI lineage: Eukaryota > Viridiplantae > Streptophyta > Magnoliopsida > Asterales > Asteraceae > Lactuca > Lactuca serriola. The sequence goes on along the minus strand of NC_136411.1, from coordinate 390,833,856 downwards.
AGTATGATTGGAAATGTGTTCATTTGATCTATTTCACAAAGTAAGAACCATAGGTAAACATTGTGTGCATGATAAGAGCATGGGACAAGTGTAATAATTCATGTAAGAAGTTGATTACCCGAAACAACCAAATAATGAGTAATCGATATGGTGATAAATAAAAGGTGTTTTATTTATGCTCAAAGGTTTGAGGCCATATGGTATTAGTATTATTCTTGTGTTTCACTTTGCATGTTTTGACTTCCTGAATAATTTAATTGGTTTAGAACAGTCAAATTATTCAAACGGACCACAGTCGTTCATATGTTGGAAGTAGGTATGAATGAAGACTGTCGTGAATTGGTGTGTGGATTCTCTAAAGAGTATTAGACATAAGCAAATGTTTGCTGCAACATTCATGAGTGCTTATGAATATGATTTGAGCATTGGATTAAACCCACACTCACTTGGATCACTCCATGAATTGTATCACAAGTGATTGGTGAGACGATAAAATCTTATATTCTTGAAACCGAGATGTGTGAGTTGTATCTTGCAAATCGGTAGCACATTGATAATATGTAAACGCACAAGTAACTTGGTGTTATAAAACATATTGTTGTGTTTGATTCGGTGAGTAAGTGCAAGCGAGCATTGAATCAAAGTTTATCCGTTTCTTTTATTCAAAGTAGGATAAAAGCGATATCTTTGGACCCCTCGATGATTTAGTGATGACAAACGTAAATGCTCGATCGGGCTAGGGCTAATTTGATTTGTTCAATTAGCCAGTCGTCATAAATCGGAAGTCGAGAAATAGTACAAAGAGAATGATTAGAAATCATGTCTTACGATATCTAGAATGGAGGAATATATGATCCCTTATCTAAAGGACACGCGTATCTGATAGGATCAGAGTTGACAGCGGCTTTGGAAAGCTACGATTGCAGATCAGGATCTGAAGTCATATGCATAATAGTTATTAGACTTATCCAAGTGGGAGACTGTTGGATTAATATCTAAGTCCATAACTATTTTAGTATGTACTTGACTGGATGGTGCATGGTCCTTTTGGGTTGCCTTCACCAAAGCAACTTGATAGGATGAATTATGGAGAGAAAGGATTAAATATGATTTATTAATATATTATGGGAATAATATATTAAACAAGAAATCATATTGTTTAATTAATATTAGTCAAGAATTAATAAGAATTAAGTTTGTGACTAAAAGAGATTAATTAAACTTAAGGGACTGGAATTGTAATTATAAGATAATTGCAATTGGTCTATGGATTGCCTTATATTATAAGGTGGACGAATACTATGGGGAAACCCATTAGAAATCGTCCAAGGCCTTTAAGGAAAGGAGTCCATGGGTTGCTTAGGGCTTAAGCATCCAAATTAGGGTTTCCTTGTTAGATAACCCTAATAGCCTCACTATTTAAAGACCCCTTATTCCCCAAAAACGTGGACAAGCTTTCTTCTAGGGTTTCCACACGTTTTGGGCAGCCTCCTTCTCTTCTCTTCTTCATCCTCTTGCTCTTGGTGTTTGTGAACCATTAGATGAGTGACATTAGTGACTCTAAGCTTTCTAAAGTCAATACAAGAAGGATTTGAGATTGTTATTGCTACATAACAATCAAGGTATGATCTAAACCCTAATTATATGTTATATTGATTATCATACACTAGATCTAGGGTTTATAGTCTTGGATGAATTGCATTTACAATAGAGAAACCTAGATCCAAGCATTAGGGTTTGTATGAGCACATAGGATGTTCTTATGACTAAAACCCATCACTATTATCTTCCTAAACTACCCATATGGTAGTTTACTAGTAATCTAACTGGTATGGATGGACATGGATGTATACCCTTGCTACCCAAGGGCATTGGATGAACTGGAAGGACCTTTATAACTATATATGTACACATGATATATAACAAATATTTAAACGACCTTCGGACGAGTACCCGATATCCCACCAGACCACATCCAAATCAAGGAAAAGGAAACAGGGTGGATAGCCTTCCTATGTCTTTTAAACATTTCTTATATAACTATACATATAGAGGCATGCAATTTATAATATAAAAGCAATAAAATAAGTTTTGTAAAACCTTTGAACATAATTATCATCTAAGAAAAGATTGACTTGATGTCAATCTATAAAACGGTTTGAAGGAATGGGTTTGATAAAATAGTTTAGTATAAAGAAACATTTGTTTGAAACACAATTGTAAATAAGTTTGAATTGAAACATACAGAATAAAAGGTACAGTGTAATAAGGAGTTTTAAACACATAAAGTGTTTGTGGAAAACATTTGATGGAAACTGTTTGGTAAAACGGCTAATGAATAGCCAATCATTTGAATGCTGCTTATTAATCACATGTGATTGATATAATAATTAGCATAATTCTACTTGTATCCCCCCCATAAAACATTTAAAAGATGTTAAAACATTGATTAAGGGGTATGAACTCACCTGTTGTGGGTGATACGGATGAACTGAAGAGGTAGGACTGCTAGGTGTCAAGTGAAGACTTTACACACACAGAATGGTCCTAATTACATATGAATACTTATGTATATAAACAATTAGTGATTATAACACTAATTAAACATGTATAAATATCCTAATGCGAGGAAAACACTTTTGGTCAAGTGCTAGGAGGCTAATGGGTTGCGACAAAGGAGTGCAAGACCTATTATGAGAGTTTATGGTCAAAATACCATATGTGTTGAGTTTACGGCCCAGGGGAGTAAACTCCTGGCCGTAAACTCTCAATAAGGTTCCTAAATGAAGCCTAACATTATTACAACTCAAGTGGTGAATTGCTTCAAGGCTTAAACAAGTGTTTGGGCTTCCTTTTAACTCCTTTGAGGAGTTCACGGCCCTGGGACCATATCCCTTGGAGATTACGGCCGTAATCTCCCTTGGGAGGATGTTTATGGTGTTTTCAAGTCCCTAAATTAACTAGGAACTAAACTAGGCTTTTGTACTAGGCTTTGGAAGAGTTTATGGCACCATTTGGCACCATTATTTGGAGTTCACGGCCCTGGAACTTCTTGTGCCGTGAACACCTTACTCTTGGTGTTCTAATGGTGTTTGCTAGTCCTAATCTCATTAGGGTACATGTCTAAATTCAAGCCTAAGCCTTAGGAAGTGTTTGGGGCATCAAAACACCCCTAACTTGAGTTTTCGGCCCATGAACCATTTGGTCATGTGTTTGCGGCCGTGAACACCCATAGGTGTTGGTATTTTGATTATTTTGGGTCCTAGACACATCAATGTAATGTGCTATGCTAGTCTCTTGGATCATTGAAGGCATTTAGGGCATTTTGGCAACCTAAAATGGAGTTCACGGCCCAAGAACTTCCTTGGCCGTGAACTCACTTCTAGCCATTGTTTCTAATTGATTTTGTGGTCTAAACATGTAATGGTAGTCCCTATGTTGAGTTCCAAAGATTTGAGGGACATTGGGCACACTTTTGGCCCTTAAAATGGAGTTTACTCTCCAAGTGTTCTTGGGCGGTAAACTCACAAATCTTGGTGTTTTGGCATGATTTTGATGTTTCTAAACACAATCTAAGCTATATAATACAACTAGATAGAAGTACTCACAATTTGGGATGAAAACCCGAAGATCCGTGAGAGAGAATTTGGATTTTCTCTTGTTGGAAATGTAACTAATGAATTAATTTGGTTCAGATTTCTATATATAGTCCTGGGATTTTTTTTGGAAGAAAATATTTTTATTCCCGGAATGAACTCTACTATCCTAGAGTATTGGAATAACAGTGTTGCACAAAACCCTAGTGCATCCACTCTCCTGATATCTCCTTAAGTGTAAATCCTGAAAAACTGCCAAACTTATACCCGAAGTCTGGAATTTCACTGTAACTGTTCTAACTTCTATTGTCTTGATATGGTTTGTTCAGAATGAAAATTTTGGGTTGTCACATCATCCCCCTGTTGAAGGGAATTTCGTCCCGAAATTAGAATTTAGGTAAGGAAGTAGGTATGAATGATCGACTCATGAGGAGGAAACTTCCTAATCGATTGGTTCTAGCGCTCCTAAGTGAAACCTGGTTCTCGGTTGGTATCTCAACGAACCTTCACTAATGGGTGACGGCGTTGCTTCGTCCGCTTGACCTCTCGGTCGAGGGTCACTACGGTTCTAATACGAAGGCGAGGATCTCGACGAGTGGACTTACAAAAGTCCTAACGGAAAGGTATGGTTTCACGATCGAGACGCTAAGAGTAGAATGTACGCTACTGGGTTTGCGGAGTGGTTCTAGTTTGCGAGATACAGGACTGATTCTGGTAAGAATCTCGGAGGTCCTATCTATCTTGGATTTAGCTTTCCACGCTTTACGAAGCGTATTAAGTCATTCCCAGAGTGAGACTTCCTAAAGAACTTGGTCTCTCACTTAGAATCCCAAAGGTTCATCCTCTTGCTAAACTTCCCAATCAAGGGCCACCCCTTACCGGGTAAAAGTCATACAGGTTTCTGTGATTTGCGAGGAGTTATGGTCGAACTATGACAGTAGGTCTGTAAGACCTAGAATTTGGCGAATTTATGTCGGCGTCTATGGTGTCAACAAATTCTCAAAAGTTTTGACAAATTGAAAGAGTACTCAAAATTTCCCACATCACTAACAGTGTGTCAAAGAAAATTAACTCTTCAATTTCAAAACTCGTGCCTAGAGAACTTCGCAAAAAGTTCCTCTGAAGGAAATGTTTCCATGGGTTTCTTCTTACTACGAGGGTAGATAAGTAAGTCATTACATGGAGAAATGACGAACTGATCCAAGTAAGAAAGACGTACTCTACTCATTTAGCTCATGAAAACTATGGGCGTATTGGTCCTATCTGAAGGGTATCACTACGGACTCGAAGTGTCCGCATCGAGTTTGGAAGATAGTCTTCCGGACATCCTTCCCTAACACTCGAACTGGTGATATTCGGATCTCAGATCCATTTCTGAAAGTAATTCTTTCCTTGTGTTTGCTCAACCATTTCATCTATGCGAGGCAGAGATAACGATTTCTATTGGAAAACCTTGACGGAGTCCTCGATAGCCGAGGTACATACAATGCGATCCGTCGATCTCTGGAAGAATATGACTGGGGTTCTCCAGGGTGAGAAGCTTAGTCTTCTAATTCTATTTCTGTGTAGTTCGTTAAGTTGTCCGGTCTGTTCTTGTGTCTCTGTAGGTGTTCAGACTGTAGGGCGATCTGTTTACGGGAGTCATACTGGGTTCTAAGTTTGTTCACATGACGATGCGATTACTCGTAGACTTAGGCAGTTCTCTGTCCTGAAGTTCATATTAGAATTCATACATGGTTTCAAAATCAAAATCTCGTGTATACGAGTCGTATATAATTAAGATTGAAAAGGTAGTCGAATAACTGATTCTTCTTTAAGCTCACATCCCATCGAGGAAAAAGAAGTTAAAGTGGAATCATCAATTCTAAACCTGTAGAACCTTGATTATATATCACTCTTATGTATACATTCCTCAGTGATAGCTCGACCGCATGAATCCCTGGATTAAACTTGACGTACTGCACAAGTGGTACTTCGGGGATTTCTTCGGAAAGAAAGGAACTAAGAGGTACTCCTGGCATGAGTACTTCGGTGTTCTAATATGACGGCTTCGCTGGAAGGCGGTTTCGAAGAAAGGGACGTATGTATGAAGCTGGTATTGTGTGGATCAAATTGAATCTAGTTGTATGATAATGTAGGAATCATACAGAAACTTAAAGACATTAGATTTGAACATAAGGCGTTTACAGACAAAACACAACCGTGAAACCATGAACAGAGTTACCGTATTTTAGACTACTACAAGACCATTGCTGCGAATGAGGTATACTACAAATGACAAGTATACGCAGCACGAGCATCCTTATACCGACAGGATCTCGCAAAAGGTAAGACTCTAGTTGCACTAGTTCTGGATAGTTTATAAGTCTGTTACAACGAAACGCCTAAATTATATTAACGAGGGTCCGACGTAGTTTCTCCTGCAGCTGTGATCCTGAGAATCTTCCCATCAGCACCAGAGTTCTTTGCTATAGGGCAATCCTTCTTGAGGTTCCCTATCTCACCGCATTGGTGGCATGACTGGCTAGTACTAGCTTTGGTGGCGGGAGTGTGGTGCTTAGCCAGTGCCATGTGGACACGAGTGCCTTCCTCATTACTCCACCTTGGAAACTGCTTTTTAAAGCGTTCTGCAGGAGTTGCCACTTGTGGTTGTGGCATGGCAAGTCTTTGGGCTCTCTTGTGCTCCTTTAGGGCTTTACGATATCGTCTCTTCTTTTCGGTCTTACGGCTTCGCAAGTCCATGACTGTTGCCATTTGTTGGTTTCCCGGTTTGGCATTAACATCGGAACTCTCGACTCCTTTGTCAGTCTTGCTTGTGTTACCTGAGTTGATATGCGTAAGGAAAGTTGTCACAGCAGCTTCTACTGCAGCTTGTAATGTAGTGGCTTCAATGTGGGGGATAGGGGTTTCGTTGCTCGGCTGATCGTTTCTAGATGACGACATGATTCTGTTTTACGGGAAAAAAATAAATTTGTGAGCGATCCTGGTTGACCCTAGAGGTACTTCGATTGTTCAAGTAAAGAGTAAGACTATGTTCTCGAAAGTTTGACCTACATCCCTATGATGCAGTCCTAGCACGGAATGGAAGTATGCTCGCGAAGGTTTGACCTACATCTCTATGATGCAGTCCTAGTACTGAGTGGAGGTGTGTTCATGAAGGGTTGACCTACATCCCTATGATGCAGTCCTAGTAATGGAATGGAAGTGAGTTTGTAGAATGGTCTCAAGACGTTTGTCGTTCGAGCCGGGGTATAGTTGGTTGGTGAATAACATGATCCAACCACTGAAAGAGACTTGGAGATGTCTCCGGAGCTAAATTACTATAGTCCAATGACTTGACTAAAGCATGATTCAGATAGACTCCAATGAAAGTATGATAAAAGTACTTGAATAAAGAACGGCACAGGAGTTAGCCGACTGTCAATATCTTTGATATTCACGACGTAAAGTTTGGGAAAATGACCTTGTAAAGGTCTTACATCATATCCAGAGAAGATAGTTCTTGACAGCATAAAGACCTAACCTAAAGTACTTACGATACAAGATAATTTCATAGAAAATTCCACATCGGGCATAGACAGAAAACGATTCCTTTTAATAAGGAAAAATAAAGTAAAATGTCTACTACTGGCGACGGTTATCCCTCTGGTGAACTCTCAGTTCAGCCAGTTGACGTTCCACGTCAAGTAGGTGTCTTTCGTACACTCTCTGGCGTACTCGGAGCTCTATGACTTCGGCTCGTGATTCAGCCAGTGCTTGCAGCAGGGTTTCATGGTTTCTCTCTGATCTCTCGTGAGCATCTTCTAGACGAATGGTGCGGAGGGTATGCATTCTCGCATCGGCAACAACTTCGGTAATCTGATGTAGGGCTGTCCTGCCTTGAATCTCATTTCGGGCCACTCTTCGGACCAAGATTGGCAAGGTTCTATCTGCTGAGCCCCCATTGCTTAGGTCATAAAAGCTTCGGTCACCATTAAATGGCATGGGTTGATCTTGTCCTTGGCTCCATGTTTCCAAGCATTCTACCCACTCAGGCGTCGGGCCATGAAAAGCCGGAGGAGGGTTAGGAATTGGAAAGGGAGCTGCTTGGGGTAGGTTCCCAACCTCTGGTTCGGAATTAGCACCGTCCGAAAGGTCTTCATCATGGTGATCATTCAAAGGGATAGGATGATCATTCTCTGGTTGTTCTCCAAACCAACCAGCTATGACTTCGTTCGGAAGATACTGGTTGCCGTGGGGATGGAGTCCAACCATGTTATCTATGCGAGAATTGGGGTAAGAAAATAATTATTAGACGAACTATCTAGATAATTATTTAGAAAATCTTCATCAGTTACATCGCTATTTGTGAAGTGCATACCAGTTATATGTAATCGAAACATGATAGGCCTTCGAATAAGTGACCTTAACTCCATATTCACACAGAATAGGGGTGAAGTAAAATTTTCACAGATTCTAAGTCTATAACATCCTAATTACACATAGCCTTAGTGTATCCACTTAGCAACTATCAACTTAGTAATGAAGATCCTGTTTTAGTTTTCAAGTATAAAGTACTTATAGTAACACCAAGTACTCCTATAGTATTTTAAGTTTAATGTTATGTTCTACGGTTCTCATTGTGGTAGGGTTGGTAAGATTTTAGATTTGTTGCAACCACACAACTACACTTAGGCACATTCTAGTAAACCCTCAGATAATATAGGTGATCAGGCTATATCTTCCCAGTTTTGACCATATGTCTCTAAGCCCACTTGTGTTGCCCAACAACCGTAATTCTTTTGTACTGTCCTAGTGACACTGATTTTAGTATGAATGCAGGCACGTATACTTACTTAAATATTTTATTATTTATAGTATAAACTCTTGGTCAGAGTATTTTTAATCCCTTATGTATTTATAGTTAGTATATCTTTTATGGGTTGATATACTTAATTCACTATAAACAATGCTCTGATACCAATCTGTCACACCCCAAAACCAAGAACGACGGAAACGTTCTGGGGCAGAGGACGTCATGTACAGTATCACAACAATGAAAAGTAGTAAACAAACAACAACATCATCCATTGCATTAATAATATAATTATTATACAAGTGTGTTCTGTCAAATTCTGATAAACACTAAAGCATAAATCAAAATGAAAGATGCGTCTTGATCGAGCACCATCTTCCTTGAACCTTGCATCGGTACCTGTCTATGGTTGACCTGAGGATACAAGTTATTTTGAAAGAGAGTATCAGCTTTAAAGCTGGTGAGATCATAAGTATTTTAGTGTCTTAATTTGTACGTAAGAATTTGTATGTATATGAACCGTAAGTATGGAAAATGTATATAAAATTTAAGTATAAAAATGTTTGTAAAACAACTGTAAACGTTTGATAAACCCTAGAAATCCCTATGATTCCTACTATTATATAAGGGTGTCTTCTACCAAGACCTAACTGTTCTCAATGTAGTCTTCTACCAAGACTTAACTTGTTCTAAATGTTCGTTTCTTGTAAAAGTGTGTAATTTTCCCAAGTGTAACTATCATTAACAAAATATAGTTTTTACATTTATAGTTTAAGCGAAAAGATCACTAAATATATGTACATGGAAAATTAATGTAGTACTGAAATGTAGCGCTATAAGAACTACTGCTGTACTAACTACCTTAAACCGGATTTATATTAAGGCATCATGTGATTAATTGCACCATACTATTGACTGGTAACAACGACATAAGTATGGTCGTAAAAAGAAATGACGTTTGGCACCGTCATACCTGTAGGTCCGGCTGTAGCTAGCAGCAAGGTGTACGATAGTCAATCCAATATACATCTATACGCAAACTCACGCTCTCCCTTCAAGAGACTCTGGCTACAACTCGGGCCATGAAATTGAAGTCATGCTCCGATACAGGATCACAATTTTGTCAACGTATTTATGTATATGTAATGTAATGAACTATTCTGGCTGTAATGTATGTGCTCTCTATCTAGCAAGTATAGTAATGTACTGTAATGTTCTAGCTGTAATGTATGTGCTCTCTATCTAGCAAGTATTGACTCATGAATGAACTGACTCATTGTATGATATCATGTTCTAGTAATAGTTCTAGTATCTTCCTAAACTACCCATATGGTAGTTTACTAGTAATCTAACTGGTATGGATGGACATGGATGTATACCCTTGCTACCCAAGGGCATTGGATGAACTGGAAGGACCTTTATGACTATATATGTACACATGATATATAACAAATATTTAAACGACCTTCGGATGAGTACCCGATATCCCACCAGACCACATCCAAATCGAGGAAAAGGAAACAGGGTGGATAGCCTTCCTAAGTCTTTTAAACATTTCTTATATAACTATACATATAGAGGCATGCAATTTATAATATAAAAGCAATAAAATAAGTTTTGTAAAACCTTTGAACATAATTATCATCTAAGAAAAGATCGACTTGATGTCAATCTATAAAACGGTTTGAAGGAATGGGTTTGATAAAATAGTTTAGTATAAAGAAACATTTGTTTGAAACACAATTGTAAATAAGTTTGAATTGAAACATACAGAATAAAAGGTACAGTGTAATAAGGAGTTTTAAACACATAAAGTGTTTGTGGAAAACATTTGAAGGAAACTGTTTGGTAAAACGGCTAATGAATAGCCAATCATTTGAATGCTGCTTATTAATCACATGTGATTGATATAATAATTAACATAATTCTACTTGTATCCCCCCCATAAAACATTTAAAAGATGTTAAAACATTGATTAAGGGGTATGAACTCACCTGTTGTGGGTGATACGGATGAACTGAAGAGGTAGGACTGCTAGGTGTCAAGTGAAGACTTTACACACACACAATGGTCCTAATTACATATGAATACTTATGTATATAAACAATTAGTGATTATAACACTAATTAAACATGTATAAATATCCTAATGCGAGGAAAACACTTTTGGTCAAGTGCTAGGAGGCTAATGGGTTGCGACAAAGGAGTGCAAGACCTCTTATGAGAGTTTATGGTCAAAAGACCATATGTGTTGAGTTTACGGCCCAGGGGAGTAAAATCCTGGCCGTAAACTCTCAATAAGGTTCCTAAATGAAGCCTAACATTATTACAACTCAAGTGGTGAATTGCTTCAAGGCTTAAACAAGTGTTTGGGCTTCCTTTTAACTCCTTTGAGGAGTTCACGGCCCTGGGACCATATCCCTTGGAGATTACGGCCGTAATCTCCCTTGGGAGGATGTTTATGGTGTTTTCAAGTCCCTAAATTAACTAGGAACTAAACTAGGCTTTTGTACTAGGCTTTGGAAGAGTTTATGGCACCATTTGGCACCATTATTTGGAGTTCACGACCCTGGAACTTCTTGGGCCTTGAACACCTTACTCTTGGTGTTCTAATGGTGTTTTCTAGTCCTAATCTCATTAGGGTACATGTCTAAATTCAAGCCTAAGCCTTAGGAAGTGTTTGTGGCATCAAAACACCCCTAACTTGAGTTTTCGGCCCATGAACCATTTGGTCATGTGTTTGCGGCCTTAAACACCCATAGGTGTTGTTATTTTTATTCCCGGAATGAACTCTACTATCCTAGAGTATTGGAATAACAGTGTTGCACAAAACCCTAGTGCATCCACTCTCCTGATATCTCCTTAAGTGTAAATCCTGAAAAACTGCCAAACTTATACCCGAAGTCTGGAATTTCACTGTAACTATTCTAACTTCTATTGGTGAGATATGGTTTGTTCAGAATGGAAATTTCGGGTTGTCACAGAAACTGAACGACAACAAAATTAAAACATAAAACACACAAATCATAAATATGAAAACCTGATCAATTTCGAATCTGTCTCACTTCAAAGTGTACAAACGATCTACTTGAAAATTAAATCAGCTCCAATCAGATGATGCAATTGCAATAAAGATCATATAAAAACTTGATCAATTACGAATCTATCTCACCACAGAGCATAAAAATGATCTGATTGAAAATTACATCAGCTCCGATCAGATGATGCAATTGCAATAGAGATCTCAAACTTCACAAAAAATATCTGATGAAACAATTGCAATACAGATGTGAAACTTCACAATAAATGCATAAAATGACATAAATTGAACGAATACGTGTAATTGCTAACAAATTATATAAAGAAATAATTTTGATAACGAATTCTGATATATCCGATTCAAACAAGAGAAAGATTAATGAATTACGATTGAAAAGGAAGGAAGAATAATCGAATTGATATTCAATATCTTATGAAATCGGAAACTGAATACAAACAAAAAAGTAGATCTAAAAAGTGGCTACTTAACATAGATACCCTTAATGAAAATATAATATGTATGTTTTTAAGGTTTACATGTTAGATAGATGATTGGCTGGGAATAATTCCCAAATTCTTAACCTTTTTTATTTCTCAGTTGAACTTATCTCTCTCTTTCTCTCTCTCTCTCTCTCTCTCTCTCTCTCTCTCTCTCTCTTTCTCTCTCTGTATATATATATATATATATATATATATATATATATATATATATATATATATAGGGGAGGGTTCATGCGAAAATGCAAATAACACTACAAGAAAATTACCATTTAATGACGCGCAAACAATGACACTCGCAGATTTACGATACTCATTTTTGTGTGTCCTTAAAAATAATGTCAGGTTTCCAAAAACTGAATGATAGAGGGCATGCATTTTTGCGTGCCCTTAAATTAGTGTCTCAAGAAAAAAAAAAAAAAAACACGGAGGGCACCTGACAAAAAAAGTGTGTCCTCTAAAGGTTTCGTTTTATATTTTTTTAGGAAGGCGCACGCGTTCTCCATTTTTTTTAATAGCCTATGGGGGGAAATGAAATCCCAAAAAATTAAACACCTCGCCATGTATCTCCTTCTTCTCCTTCTACAATCCTCTACCAGTAAAGTGGTGAACCCTAATAGAATTGTGAGGCTATCAATCCTTTTGAAGCAGCCGTCTTCCTCTACCTCTACACTCTCTATCCCTTCCCTTCAGAAGTCCTAACCGCCACAACCGGCATCGAACCCCATCATCTATAAGAGTTCGGAGTGCATCTGATGAAATCGACATCAACACGATTGCGTCTGATGAAACAACACAGGGAATACTGAATCGAACTTGGGAATATCTCCTCCTTCCCTCTACGTCCTTACAATCGACCTTCTTCCATCAACACTTTTATACCTCATCTGATAAGATAAATGATGTCTTCATCGACTAAACTCCGATAAGATAAACGATCTCTTCCATCAACACTTTTAAAACTTGGTCATTTACAGAGGAGATCAAAGCACGTTGTTGGATTTTGTTCGGCTTTTGAATCTGTGAGTTAAATCGGTTAATTTGTATTTTTTTTGTTAATTTATCGATTTTCATTTTCACTCCTTACATTTGTTTCATCTTCATCTTTATGGTATCTGCTGCTATTATGACGCCCCTGTTCTTGTGGAACAAGTAAAGAAGGTGAAGCCCATTTGGTTGAGTGGAATGAGAGTGAAGGAGCCCATTAATGGTAGTATCCACAAGTGACAATGGATTTATAGTATTGGAAAAATCGAGGTCTCATCAGACCACATAGAAAACCTCAATTATTGGTAAGAATCTCCACATACCACAATAATGTCTTAGATTTCATGATTCGTAACCTAATGTAGCATCTGGTAATTTGGACAACAGGGAACCTCTAAAAATCAGCAAATAGAAATCTTCATAAGGGACTACAGAGCTATCGCTCCAAATAGATATAGATATTCAGAAATCAAGAAAATGATAAACTCATTCATTAAGAATCTGGGAGAAATACGCTATGGAACTGTCTACAAAGGATAATTACCTGATGGGAAACTAGTTGCAGTAAAGCCTTTGGGCAAAGCCATGGGAGATGGAGAAGACCTGGTGCATCAGGTGGGTATAAGAAGAGTAGCAGATGAACATTCACACCCGTGTTAGGTCAGTTCTTTTATACCCTTTTCTATTATAGTTTTGGGTATTTCAGTTTGTTTGATTTCTGTTGGCGTCCACGTATGTCAAGGGATCTTTTAATCTTAATTGCATCTCAAATGTGAAGGCCAAATCTAGGTTAAGATAAACGAGTTGTTCAGTTACCTGTTCAGGTTTCAATTTTAAAACAAAAATAAATTGCTAATTCTTGTTATATGAAAATTGATTTATTTATATTATGGTTTTACAGGTTTTGACACTACAAGCTTCAATATATTGCTTTCTGTTATAAGGAAAATAAGGTAACTCGTTTATCTCTTTCTTCCCCTTATCATATCATGATAATACTTGGATTAAAAATTAAAAGAACTCAATGTTAACTCATTTATCTATTTAATTACCTTTTTGCCCTTGATGTTTCTTTTCATTTTATCATATTTACACAATGGTGTACAACTGTGAGAGGGTATGCTTTATACTACTTGTAATCAACCATAATGTCCAGTATTCATTGTGCAAATCTGAATATCATGAACAAATTGACAATAAATTGGTCAAAGATATACTCTAAATTTCTAGTCTCATGTTTCAATAAAGCAAGAAAAACACACGAAGGTGAACAAATCAGATTGGGTATCCTAACTATCCTCCACCACAACAAACAAAGTCATTTCACATGTTTATATTATATGTCATGTGGGCCCATAACATAATAAAAAGATTATTAATCTTGGATATATATTTATGTTGTTATAAACTTATAATAATAAAAAGAGTATCTTATTATATTTTCTTTTTCAGGTCAAGATTTTTCACCAGTTGACTTGGCTGCATTATTTGGTGAAGTTGTTGGAGCACGTTTGATATCTCATGCTGGAAGCCTCACAAATCTTTCAAAATGCTCTTCTTTTACCCTTCAAATATCATTATCCACAACCACTGAAACTTTCAGCTAAAAACAATTAGATAGTAATCTTGATCTTGTTTTGATTTCAATGTTAATGGTGTAATGGTTGATTGCTAGTGGGGTATAGTTGAAGCACATGTCCTATAGGAGTATAACTGGAAGGGATACAAACAGCTTTTTTAAATGGTGCGTGTGCTTAAGCTCAAGTTACATGTTTGTCCTCTTGGAGACATTTTGTCACCTGTTGCTGCTATTTGTTGCATTTTTTCATTTATTTTGAAAATAAAACAAGTGACCACATTGGGTGGCTGAAATTGGGCAGAGCAATTCGAACATATTTTTCATAGTATTTTCATTCGTGTAGGATAACTTGAAAATGTTTGATGACATGGCATAATTGAGACCTATTATATTCTATAGTGTTCCAGGATTATGTAACAGAGTATGCCTGGTAATACGTTACAAGATTCTTGTTATTTGATTGATTCTTTTATTTATTTAAAAATTGTGCTTTGATTTAGCGAATTATGTAACAGGGTATGCATGGTGTGGTTTTTGTGGGTTGAAATGTTAAAAACAAGTGGTCAATACTCAATATAAAGAGGGTGATGGTGTTTACTCTCGTATCTATGATGAGGTAATAATCAATTCTCTTTTGTGATTAAAAATATTATATATGAGGATATTGTTAAAAAAACTTAATTTTTTTTGCAGGAACCTCTTCATTCAGTTGTGATATGCTTGAACAAGCATCCTTATTGTTACCTTTTCTTTCAACCAAACCAACTATCTTAAAAAAGTTTGGATTTCATCTCTTTCTTCTGGTGGCAGTTTTTGCTACGATCATATAATACTTTAATAGACAATTTTGTTTTACTGTTAGTATTTAATAGATAATTTTCATTATTGAATATCAATGATTTTTTAACAATAACTAAATAACAATATATAAATGATTTATCTATCTTTTTTAATTAGATATACAATCAGGGACCAAATGTATATTTTACTCTGCTCTCTAAGTTTTGGTAATCTATATTCTTCTGAAAAGTTGTGCCTTTTTGTATCAGATAAAACATGCCATTCATGAATACTACCCAGAGTTGTATTTGCGATCGTGTCCATTTTCATATAGGACAAAAAGTAAGTTAGTTCAAAATGAAGTAGTTATCAAAGATTGATATAATATGCTGAATTGGTTGAAATTACGTTATTACCCTCTTCAGACACAAATGTTACAGAATCAATATCACTGATTATGTAACACTATATGAATGATATATCAATATTTTTATAGTAATATAACATTTCTGGTCCATGAGTGTAGCTGTTTTTTTGGTACTTACTCACTAAAACTAAATATAAAACCTTGACACAAATTGTCTTTCTTTATGCTGCAAATGTATTAAACTGCAGTTAATGCTCAATCTTAATCTTGCAGGTCCAGATGATGTGTATCACTCTTCTGCACAAGCTAGATTTTGTGTCCCGCATAGACATTCCATATTGTAAGTTTAACCCATTTACCCCAGTTAATACTTTTAAATGGTCAAATTTTTTAATAGTTGCTAATCATTTACTTTGACATTTCAGTTGTTGATCTCTTTATCACATGTAATTGTCGTTTCACCATTATTTTGTATAAGTAAATGCCAATTGTTTCACACAAACACATACACACACACACACACATATATATATATATATATGACTTAGAGGGCTTATAGTCTATAATTATCGTTGCATTTGACATGGTACTTGAAGTTGATATGAGCACCTTTACCAAAGTTTGGTTTTTCTTTCAAGCTGATACTTGAACATCATCAAGGGTGGATGTCCATCCTTTATACTTGCGGGCTGGGGCTTTATAGTTTTATGAATCAAGAATACAGAGGTACGGGCATAATAAAACAGATCTTGTTCCGGTAAGGTCTTGGGTTTTATATTTGATGGGTCACACTTTGGTTGTTGATTGTGTGATTAATAAAATCTTTTTTGTTTCAGCTAATGTTCAAGTCATTACTTTCCATCCACGCCCGATGGGCCGCAGCCAATTTTTTGACATCGAGGATTTTTTTGACATGATATCTGAATGCAGAAGGTGTCCATTAATAGCAATGTAGTATTAGGTTATTTGTTACAACTTCTATTGATTTATTTTATCTTTCCATGGAACGATTATTTATATGACATTAAATTTATGCAATGGATTGTATTTTTTGTATATGATATTTTATTTTCTATTATGAAACATTAAATACAAATTTAATTTGAAAATAAGTAAATCTGTAAATAATATTTTTTTTAAACATTTAACATTATGATACGCAAAATTGTGTGTCATCTTCATTTATGACATGTACGGGCATAATAAAACAGATCTTGTTCCGGTAAGGTCTTGGGTTTTATATTTGATGGGTCACACTTTGGTTGTTGATTGTGTGATTAATAAAATCTTTTTTGTTTCAGCTAATGTTCAAGTCAGTACTTTCCATCCACGCCCGATGGGCCGCAGCCAATTTTTTTGACATCGAGGATGTTTTTGACATGATATCTGAATGCAGAAGGTGTCCATTAATAGCAATGTAGTATTAGGTTATTTGTTACAACTTCTATTGATTTGTTATATCTTTCCATGGAACAATTATTTATATGACATTAAATTTATGCAATGGATTGTATTTTTTGTATATGATATTTTATTTTCTATTATGAAACATTAAATACAAATTTAATTTGAAAATAAGTAAATCTGTAAATAACATTTTTTTTAACATTTAACATTATGATACGCAAAATTGTGTGTCATCTTCATTTATGACATGACCTTTCTTGACATGAGCTTTCTTGATACGCATTGCGTGTCATTAACACGCGCGTCGTAAGGTTACGACACGCGAATGTGTGTCGTCTTCCTTTGTGACAGGGCCTTCCTTGATACGCATTGCGTGTCATAAACGCGCGTCGTAAATGCGCGTCGTTTCTCTTTATGACAGGGCCTTCCTTGACGCACATTTGCGCGTCGTCTGAGCCTTTTACGACGCACAATGAGCATCGTAAAAGGCTGTTTTTCTAGTAGTGTAATTTGCGAAAACGCAAAAATAAGAAAAACCTATGTGATTTTGCCACCTCAACATTATCTTTTTGGACAATAAATCATCTAAACATTGAAATAGATGATGATGATCGATAATAGATGAGAAATTGTGTCATATTAGCAAAGTATGATTTTTGACATTTTTATTATAAAAACGTGAATTTAAAAATGGTTAAAGACGTGAAAAAAAAGTAATTATTAAAAACGTTTTATATGTATATTATCATAACACAATCAAATGTAAACTTATTATCTTTAATTTATTGCTAATAAATTTATTTTTTATAGTATATGTGTTTAATTTTTATAAGATAAAATCTGTTTTCGCAAGATATTTATGTTTTCGTATAAACCTACTTTTATATATATATATATATATATATATATATATATATATATATAACTTTTTGTTATTAATTTTTATCAACTTTTTCTGCAAACATCATCTTTTTATAGTTGTTATTGTGTCTCAACTTCCGTATCACAACAATTTTTCAATATAAATAAATATCATAGATTGTTTATATGATTCATTATAAAAAACAATTTTAATAATTTAATTAGACCCATGTCATATGTATACAAGTAAATTATACGAATGGTTTCTATGGTTTAAGGTAATTTGTACGTTTAATCCCTAATTTATTTTTTTAATTTGGGAGGTCTCTACTGTTTGTTTTTGTTACGCGTTTGGTTCATGTCTTACTTAAAAAGACTATTTTGCCATTGATTTTTTAATTTATTTAAATAAACACACCCCGACCTCACCCTCTCACCTTACCTTACCTATCTCATTATTTTTTTCTCTATTTAAATAATAGTTTTTTAGGTAAGACAGGGACCAAACGCATAACAAAAACAAACAGTAGGGACCAAATGTGTAACAAAAACAAACAATATGGACCAAACGCATAACAAAAACAAACAGTACGAACCTTCCAAGTTAAAAAAATAAGTTGGAGACCAAACGTGTAAATTACTTTAAACCATAGGGACCATTCGTGTAATTTACTCTATGTATAATATTTTAGGTTATATATATATGTGTGTGTATATATATATATATATATATATATATATATATATATATATATATATATATATATATGTGTGTGTGTGTGTGTGTGTGTGTGTGTATATATATATATATATATATATATATATATATATATATATATATAGATCCGGTAATAAATGTTTTTTGGTAGGAAGGTAAGAAGTTTTTTTTCTACATATTTTTTTGACGAACAAAATAAATGAATCACAAGAAAAAATTCCCAAAAAACATATTTATGATTCATTTTTAAGTAAATTAAGAAAAAATCATTTTTATGTCAATTTTAGTGAATAACAACAAAATTATTGTATAAATGAATTATCAAGATGTTTTTTTTTGAGAATTTTTTTTTTGTGAATTATCTTACAAATGAATCATCTAATGATTCATTTTGTTTGTTCGCAAAAAAAATATATAGAAAAAACTTCTTACCTTCCTACCAAAAATTTTCTTCTTATTTGATCTTGACTATATATATATATATATATATATATATATATATATATATATATATATATATATATATATATATATATATATATATATATATATATATATATATATATATATATATATATATAGGGTTAGGTTCATGTGAGAAGACCTAATTTTGTGAGACCGTGAGACACATTTTTATTTTTTATTTTTTTTAGTTAATTTAAGTTCCGAAAATAATATTTAAAAAAAGAATTTTTGGATTTTTCCATTTATTTTGCATTTTAAAATTATTTTTTAGAATATGTACAGTGTAATATTCTCTTAGAATATTTCACGTATTTTTCAAAAAAAACGGGATTTTTTTTTATTTTTATTTTTTTTAGTTAATTCAAGTTCCGAAAATAATATTTAAAAAAAGAATTTTAGATTTTTCCATTTATTTTGCATTTTAAAATTATTTGTTAGAATATGTACAATGTAATATTCTATTAGAATATTTCATGTATTTTTCAAAAAAACGGGATTTTTTTTTATTTTTTTTAGTTAATTCAAGTTCCGAAAATAATATTTAAAAAAAGAATTTTAGGATTTTTCCATTTATTTTTCATTTTAAAATTATTTTTAGATTTGGTTTCACGGTCTCACAAAATTAAAATGATCTCAAATGAACCTGAACCTATATATATATATATATATATATATATATATATATATATATATATATATATATATATATATATATATATATCTTAAGTTGATAACCACTATTTGAAAAAGAAAAAAAAAATACCAATAAACTAAATAAATATTGAATGTCTTCTTGGCTTAGCCGAAATAAGGCAATCAAAAGTTTTCTAGAGCTAATATATACATTGAGTCTCTAATTAACTTATATAGATTTAATAAAGGGAAATTGGTTAATCTCACTTTTTTTAAAAAAATTGGAAATAATCATTTTTTTCAGTTTTTTAAAAACAACATATTTCTCTCGAAATGCTTTATTTTGGACTATTGTTCACATTATGGACTATTGTTCATTTTTTTTCAAAAATGTTTTATTCTAGGGTTGATCTTCAAATTCCGGAGTTTTTTTTTTTTTTTTTAATTTTTTTTTGAAAGAAATAACTTGTCTTATGTCCGAAATGTCTATTCGAAATATTTAATGTCACCGTTTTTTCAATAAAATGTCTTATTTATACACTAATATCGTATATAGTTCACATTCTTATGTTTGTTTATTTTTTTATTAGATTTAAGTAAAAAACGATTTTTTTTCTCGAAATTTTGGAATTATTCATCTGATTTCCGACTTGTTTTTGAAAATTTTGAGTTTTTTTTTTTCCCGAAAATTTAGTCCAGAATCTAAAATGTTGGTATGGAATGAAGAATGTTGCTCTAAAATCAGTCCATAATATACTTTTTTGTCAGAAAAATGTTTTTTCTTGGTCTGGAGTGTCCATTCTGGACCAAGTGGTTATTTTTAATAAATAAAAAAATTTATGGTTATTTTTTTCGAATAAACACTAAATTATGGTTAAATTACTTAATTTCCCTTTAATAAAATTTCAAATTCAGAATAGTAATCAACCATCAAGGGATCATGGTAGAAATCGAACTCAAAAGAAAAGTCATAAATTAAACTTTAATAAAGCTTTAGCTAGAGTAGGCATGTGACAAATCGAACTAAAAGATCGAGGTCTTGTGTAGCCAGAGTTGGACTAGTAAAAGGTTTTAGGGGGTTGGATTGTAGCCTTGTGGGTGCATGTTGAAAAGTTAGGACACCTTATTTCTTGATATTAAGTGGGTTGGGTGGTTGAAAATGTTTTTTAAAGTGACTTATTAACTTATGATAGTTTAATCCTCAATGAACTCGTACACACACTCTCTCTCTCTGTACATACACACACATACACACACACACACATACACACACACACACACACATATATATATATATATATATATATATATGTTATTTTTATGTTTCAAATTTTTAATTAATGTTGATTTTAACTGTATTTTTAGTTTTTTTTAATTTTATGCTAGTTAATTATTTAAAAAATAACAATAAGTAAAAAGATTTTTTTTTTGAAACTGCAAAGTAACATACTTCTAAATTAACACTGCCTATATCTCCTAGATATATCTCCTAGAGACACTTGAACTCATGACCTCTCATTTGAGAGAATCATTCCTTACCACTAGACCAAATGCCTTTAAGTAAAAAGAAAATGATAAATGATGTGGCAATCCATTAAATTGTATAGAGTTTAATGAAGTGTAGAGTTTAATCGGTAAAGTCAGGCCTGACCCTGACATTTCGGAGACCTTGTGCAAAAACTAAAGTGAGGCCCCATAAAAAATTTCTTGTAAATATTATTGACTACATTTGTTACCACTAATTCAAAACATAAAGTTGCTAAAAAACATCTCATAAATTCACTACCATAAAATAATGTCTTCACTCATTAGTAATCAAATAAAATTGTAAAACTGTTATAAACAACTTTTCAAAAAAAAAAAAATACGCACTACTATTTTCTAAACATCGACCTTCTAGCATTTTTAGAAGAAAATTCATCTATGAGACTTTCATCTATGAGATTTTTTCTTACTTTTGGAGAGTTTATAAAATATAAAAACGTTGTCTAAAATTTATAAAGAAATCAGATTTGTATTTTTTTGGATATAGATATTTTTCTTAAATTGTTGATAAATTTTAAATTTATGATTAGATTTTGATTTTTATTGATTTTTTTTCATAATTAAAATGCATCTAAAATTGGAACCAAATGTTACCGGGTTAATTTTATTTATTGATAAAACATAAAAATAGATTTTACAAAAATATCAATATGATAACTATAAATTATTCCAAAAATTGGAGGCCTCTAAGATCGGAGGCCCAGTGCGACCGCACCGCTGGTACCACCCCAGGGCCGCCACTGGGTAAAGTTGTATAGCGAATGAAATGTATATATGTCAATCTATTGAACTAATATGAATTCAATGTATTGGAGATGATCTAAGTTAAAAAAGTGTTCACCACCTTTATAATTTTTTCAAAAACTCAATAAGTACTTTAAGAAGTAAATCTGTCTGATAAATATTTTTATAGAATACATCCTTTTTCAAAAACTCCTAAAACTAGGGATGTGCAATACTTTGTCCATTTATCAAAACTGATAATGTATTGGGACGTAAAATGGAGCCAAAATTGGCACTGTTTACTTCATTTCTTTCATTTCATGATTTGTCAGCCTGCTTTCCTATTTCTTAATCTTGAAAATAGTGCTATTTTTTGTTTGTAAATTTTTAATAACATATAATATATGTGTCATATGTCCGATTTGAGATTAAACAATTGCCTAATTAGTTTAGATCGAATCGATCGTTACTTCTATTGTCTTTATTTTCATGACACAAACATCTATAAAATATTGACAGTCATAAATGTATAATTAACGATTCATAATATTTGAACTTGCTATTCATGCCTTCATGGGGCTATCGGACGAAGGGTGATGGTGGACAGTGTACTGCTGGGTTGATAGGGTGCATGACTATCTCGTCCATACATTTGCCACGAGACTCTTTGTTTTGTAGTTTGATCTTTCACTATACAATATACATAGATGATAAGATCTTATCCATCCATTTCCATACACGTTGCACATGATCCAATCCCAACCGTCCATTTTCTTCTTAATTAATTATGTATACTTTATACATACTATCGCTATCTCTTTTAATTATTGTCTTTAATTAATTAATAAAAGTATAAAAAACCCCAACAATGACCGTATGATAAACCAACCGAATCATTTGTCTTCACATGATATATTGGTAACCGACAAAGAAATTTTGAATCATACTAGTTTAAAATATACAAGAGTAATAGAGTGTTTGATTTTTTGATATATAATTTAAGAATTTTGTCATTGGTTTAGGTATATATATTTTGCTCTCATGTTATACAAATTATATTGGAGATGATTTCCTTTTCACCGTTTCATACATTTTGGTTTCTATGGTAAAGATTTTGTTTATATTATTGATTATTTTATTGTCATCGATAAATTTAATACACTCACAATTGGTTTGAGATGAGTTGAGTTTAATTTGTTTATTTTTGGAAAATACAGATGTGGAATGCTCTCTCAGATAACTAATACTACTTTATTAGTTATTTTCGTGTCAACAATACATTATGCCTCTAATCTGAATCAAATTCTTGGATTATTCCACATCTATATTCATGTATCTCCACACATAAGGTCGG
Organism: Lactuca serriola; assembly: GCF_051521515.1. Lineage (NCBI taxonomy): Eukaryota > Viridiplantae > Streptophyta > Magnoliopsida > Asterales > Asteraceae > Lactuca > Lactuca serriola. Next base: position 390,810,510 of record NC_136411.1, on the reverse strand, counting down.
ATTTTGGAAAATATTTCTGTTAAGCTACAAAAATGTGAAAGTATTATTTATAGATATTTGAATCCATATATCTAACACCTATTATTATTTTTACTTTTATTTTTTTAGAACGATAAAATGTTAGAAATGGGGTATAGAAAAAGCTAGGAAATTCTAAGAATTGTTGCTTTCACTTTCAGATTGAAGTATTTGAGTGGTACTCCCAATCTTTAATCGGATAAGACTCAGAATTGAGAGAAAACAGAAGAGAAAATGTTTTGATGTTATGAAGAAGAGTGTACCAACCATAGATTCGGACATGATCATATAACAGAAAAAACTTCATGTCTTAAAACTGCCACATGACAGTTTTATGTCCTAAAACTGTCCACAAACGGTCATAAATCAGCCAGGGGCTCTGCCCCTTGGACCCCACTCCCAGGGGCGCTGCCCCCAAACCCCCGTTGGTTTAGGGGCTTCGCCTCTAAATAGCAGTATACTTTCAACAAAGACAAAATTAAACAAATGTGCACTCGACATCATAACGATTTGTTCAATAATTGTCAAAGTGACATTGATCAACAAATTAACCCATTACACTTAAATAACATTAGAGATATAAAATCACCAACATAAAATATACATTCTAATCTATTTCTAAACCGCTGTTTAATTTCATATATATCCTAAATATGACTTACATCCTCGACCTCAAATAACAATAACATCGTACTCTTAGGCCATAATTTCTTGGTATATCTAACACCTATTATTACCATTTTACCTTTATATTATTAACTCGGTGAACTCAACTTGGTCGAATTGACTTGTATACACTCAAATAAATTTAGCATGTTACCCATTTAGCTTGACTCACAAACATGTCCCACTCAAATATAATCGTATTGAACACAATAACGTAGATATGGCCAACATACCTACACAATAATCTCAATTATAACCCTACATGCCTAAGAGATGGACTTAATTAAGGATTCCATAAATATCTACCTTTGCTTGCATGTATTATTTCATTAATTATAACCCTACATGCCTAAGAGATGGACTTAATAAAGGATTCCATAAATATCAACCTTTGCTTGCATGTATTATTTCATTGTATCTCAAAACATTGTTATTGTAAAAGGGTATGACATCTTTAAAAAATAGTAAACTTTATCATTTAGAAAGTCTATATCAAAACAGTCCCAAGGAATATTATGTAAGTAATAAATCTTTGAACACTAACAATATTTTAGACACGAGAAAATTTGAACAAAAGAACTCATGAAATTTTGCAACTCAAACAACCAGACTGTCATGGTGGAAACTGAAGAATTACATCTTTAGAAAAATTGCCACCGAATGATCTCTCGGTTAACATGGAATCCTAACCGTTACAATAGGCAAACACATAAGGAATATTTTTATCGCATTACATATTTATATCAGACAACTGCATATGCTGTTATCTTTAAGTTTTATACTATAAAGCAACAAACTAAATAATATTTTGTTTGACGCAAATAATATATCATTGGTTTAAAAGATTTGCGAATATGAGAAAAGTATTATATTTGCCGACATGTCGGGAACTGTAACGAAGATAGCTTTATTTGGGAAAGCAAGATTATTTATGTTTCCTTTTTTTTTTTTTTTTTTTTAAATATATTTTATCGCTAGCGAGAAGGAAAAAATAATAAAATAAAGTGGAATAAAAAATAACTGAGAAGAAAAATCGCAAAATGTGGATCACCATTAATTAAGAATCCAACCATTTTAACATATGATTTGATATTTTTTGATAAATATAATTCATATAACAAACATTTAAAATGCACATCTCATAAAGCATATTCTTTTTGCCATGGTATATGGCGGATGCATAGTTGAGCATTGATGATCGACATATTTATTTATTTATAGGGTTCATTTTTATTTTTCCATTCACCTAATACTTTTAATTAATTTATATGATGAAGTAGTTTTGGACAATAATAATTCAATCATATTTTATGTGTTACTAACTGTTCATCAAAATTAGATTATTTTATTTATATAAACTATTAAAAAAATAAAACATGATTTTATAAATTGATAAAACATCTATTATGTTATATAAATTCGAGCCACGAACCATCTATTCGTATATAATAAGATACAATAGTCAACAACGACATTAGTTTGCCGAGACTTTGGTCTCTTCAAAAAAAGAAAAACAGTCAACAACGATATGGGATCATCATAATATTAGTTGTGGTGGATATATATATATATATATTGGATGCCAATTTTCTAGTGAGTATGAAGGTTGGTATGATTGGCGAGATGATGAAGTATAAAAATGGGAGTACTCGCTACTCGCTCATTTGAAGGAAAAGTATATTCTAGGTACCATATTATAGAGATTACTTTAATCCAAATTGTTGGTGATTTATGTTATCAATGCTATAAGTGTAATAGAATCAATATGTTGACCAATGTGACCTTGACAAATATTAAATAAGTAAACAATGGTATGGAATGCACACTTGTTTAAGTTTGTCTTGATCTAAAGTACATTGTTAGTTAGAGAAGAATCCCCTGGACCACAGGGGTCTGGGGGTAGCGCCCTTGGTAGCTGGGTGGAAGGGGCAGAAACTCGTTTTTATGACAGCTTTTATAGTGAATTGAAGGTTATAAAACTATTTTATGACTATTTTCTGTTAGTTTTCAAATAAGGGTGATCTACACGTTTTTGGTCATTATTCTGGTACCCGCAACAAATAATAGTCATCATTCTATGTTCTTGCTCTCATTATGAGTTTTATCCGATTGGAAGTTTTGATAGTACCATCGAAATACTTTAATCTGAAAGTGTTTATCATGACTCTCAGCTTTTCCAAGCATTCAAAACTCGGGTTTTCTAACTCGAAATTGGGACATGTTAAACACAAAGTGTGTAGAAGACCCTTAACGTATGTCTATAATCATAAAAGGCATCAAAAGAATACAAATTATGTTACAGGTGGTGATTGGTAGAGTTATGATGGTCCTAAATAGGATTGGATGGTTCAGTTTAACTTTGAACAACCGTATTCTTTTTTACAATTTTTTTTTGAAAGGGTTTTCGACTTGTCAATTCTGAGATGTTTTAGAACGTATCAAAGAGCGGTTAATGTTTACACCACTTCTAACAAAAATAAACAAGGCAAGGTGCAAGGTGACACCTTATGATTTAATGAGTCAAACACTTTACACACTAACCGCCAGTGCCAGTGCCAACATCAGCGTCACCATCACCGCCAATAGAAGACCTTATCAACATTAGTGTGAAGATAATGATCTTTGTGATCATTTGTGTGTGTGTGTGCATATATATATATATATATATATATATATATATATATATATATATATATATAATAGATATCTGATCCGTAATCTTTGTGATTAGGATTAGACCTTTACTTAGATAGGTATACATCCCTTAATTAGTGGGATATCAGTTATTGTAATCGTATATATATATATATATATATATATATATATATATATATATATATACACGATTACAATAACTGATATCCCACTAATTAAGGGATGTATACCTATCTAAGTAAAGGTATGATCCTAATCACAAAGATTACGGATCAGATATCTATTATATATATATATATATATATATATATATATATATATATATATATATATAATATAACTGCCTAATATAAAAATGATCACAAATATCACTACCTTCACACTAATGTTGATAAGGTCTTCTATTGGCATTGGTGGTGACGCTGATGTTGGAATTGGCGTTGGTGGTCAATGTGTAAAGTGTTTGACTCATCAAATCATAAGGTGTGACCTTACACCTTAGCTTGTTTATTTTTCTTAGAAGTGGTGTAAACATTAACCACTCTCCGATACGTGTTAAAAGATCTCATAATTGACAAGTCAAAAACCCTTTCGAAAAAAATTGTAAAGAAGAATATGGTTGTCCAAAGTTATACTGAACCATCCAATCCTATTTACGGCCATCATAACTCTGCCAATTACCACATGTAACATAATTTGTATTCTTTTGATGCCTTTTATGATTATAGACATACGTCAAGGGTCTTCTACACAATTTGTGTTTAACATGTCCCAAATTTGAGTTAGAAAACCAGAGTTTCGAATGCTTGGAAAAGCTTAGATTCGTGATAAACACTTTCAGATTAAATTATTTCGATGGTATTATCGAAATTTCCAACTGGATAAAAATCATTATGAGAGTAAGAACATAGAATGATGAATGTTATTTGTTGCGTGTACCATAATAATGACCACAAACGGGTAGATCATCCTTATTTGAAAACTGACAGAAAATTGTCATAAAATAGTTTTATAACCTTCAATTCACTATAAAAAACTGTCATAAAAACGTGTTTCTGCCCCTTCGACCTAGCTACCAAGGGCGCTACCCGCTGACCCCTGTGGTCCAGGGGAGTCGCATCTAACTAACAATGTACTTTAAATCAAGACAACCTTAAACAAGTGTGAATTCCATACCACCGTTTACTTATTTAATATTTATCAAGGTCATATTGGTCAACATATTAATCCTATTACACTTATAGCATTATAACATAAATCACCAACAATTTGGATTAAAGTAATCTCTATATGGTACCTAGAATATACTTTTCCTTCAAACGAGCGAGTAATGAGTACTCCTATTTTTATACTCCTCATCTCACCAATCATACCAACCTTCATACTCATTGGAAAATTGGCATCCACTATAATCATGTATATATTTGTAGCCACCACAACTAATATTATGATGATCCATTTTCACTTTTGACTGTTGTATCTTTTTATATACGAATAGATGGTTCGTGGCTCAAATTTATATAACATAATAGATGTTTACTTAGAATAGGTTTACATCCCTTAATTAGTAGGATGTTTGTTATTTAGTCGTATATAAACAACATTATGGTGAAACCCTAATGTAAGTCTTGGTGACCGTCATTGTGTCATTCGTTCTCTTGGTAAGAACACCCTTTCCTGATGAAAGACATCTTTGTGATTACTTGTGTTCTTTATTTTTTTGTTCGACCTTTGTTTAGTTAGTTTTTTCTTTGTTAATTACACTTGAAGTGTATCTGATCGATACAAAACTTCAATTGGTATCAAAGAAGGTTGTTGATACACTCAAGTAATTATGTCGACCTCGTACAATCCCAAATCATTTGCTTGCAACAAGATCCCTCATTTTGATGAAACCAACTTTACTGCTTGGAAATTAAAGGCCATAGATGCTCTCGAGATTAAAGACTACGACATGTTCGACATCATCAACAAGGGTCCCATCGTCGTTATGCATCAATCATCCAATGTTGGTGCATCTAATAGTGAGCTAAAGTAGACATTTTTTCTAGGATACAACAAGGAATAGAAAAGGATGCTAAATCTCGATGTAAAGGCAAGAGTTGCTATTGGAAACTTACTCCCATATTTTGTCTATTGTTTGGTTCAAATCTGCTCAACTACACAAGATATGATGATCACACAATCATCTGCTTTTGATAAAGAAAATATCTTAGATGACGAAGTTTCAAAAGGTAAGTGTCTCATGGCTTAGATCGTTGAATCTCATGTTGATGCACCAAATGACAATGTTGGCACTCTTGACGTTGATCTTTTTCAAGTTGCTATAGAACTTAAGTCTGACTGGGACTCAACCTCAACATATCAAGTAAAAAATCTTGTTAACTATTCTTCTATCGAAAACATCGAAAAGGCTGACATGATTGATCACTTGTGTTTTGATTTATCTATTTCAAACGAAAAGATATTCTATCAAAATTGGGTTAAAGAATCTCAAAGAAAAACTCTCCTTTTTTCGAAAAATCTCTTTCTCTTTTAAAAAAGGAAAGCACTTGCGTCTCACTGACCAACAAATTTCTTATCTCTGAAAAAGAAAAAGTTATTGGTCATGCTAAATGCAATCAACTTATTTAAAAAATTGGGCTTGTTCTCACTGTAATGTCACGAGAATTATTAATGATCAGATTTCAGATCAGTGTGAGAAAATTTTTGGAGGTGATATAGAAGGTGTTGTCTCCTTAATCAAAAAGGTTGAGACTAAACAAACCTTTTATAACGCTAACTGTCTAGAGAAAGATTTTAAAAGTAGATTTGTAAGTACCGATTTTATAATTCAAACTTTAATTAAAAAAACATTGCACTATTGACTCTAATGGTAACACCAAATGTGTATCTCATTTATCTGCTCTTGATTCTTTCCGCTAACCTCCTCATAGTGAGTATGTTTTTCCCTCCACTAAGATTTTGTTGAAATTATCTATATCAAATGGGGAAGTTCATTTGGTAAAAGAAAGTCATATCATTTATCCTTAGTGCTCTGTTAGCAACTCTGAATATGGAGATTAATCAAAGTATTCTATTATAGATGATTCTTCAATATCTCCTGAGCCTCATGACGAAGCGTCACTATACCCCACTACTCTCAAGTCATCACTCCCACCAAGCGTAAGGACCCAATCCTTAGTCCTCCGCAGGTACTTGAGAATGTTCTTCTCCGTAGTGCAGTGAGCCTTGACAGGGTTCCCCTGATATCTGTTGACCATGCTTAAAGCAAAGGCCACATCAGGACGGTTACAAGTCATAGCATACATGATCGAGCCAACAGCGGAAGCATATGGTAATCGAATCATCTCAACTATCTTAGCCTCTGTACTCGGGATTTGAGCCTTACTCAGTTTGGAATTATGCTGGATCGGTAAGTCACCTTTCTTAGAATTCTGCATGTTGAACCATTTCAACACTTTGTCCACATAGGTGCATTGACTAAGTCCAATCAATCTTTTTCTCCTTTCTCTCAATATCCTTATCCCTAGGGTATAGGCAGCTTCTCCAAGGTCCTTCATAATGAAACACTTCCCAAGCCAGGACTTAACCTCCTGCAAAGTTGGGATGTCATTTCCCATGATTAGTATGTCATCCACATACAGTACCAAAAATCTAACTATACTCCCACTAGCTCTGACATATACACATGGCTCAATATATTCTCTTCTCGAAAAGCCAAACTCTTTGACTTTCTCATCAAAACAAAGATTCCAGCTGCGAGATGCTTGTTTCAATCCATAAATGGATTTCTTAAGCTTACACACTCTATCAGGATACTCTGCACTGACAAAACCCTCTAGTTGACTCATGTAAACATCCTTAGCCAACTTTCCATTAAGGAAAGAGGTTTTGACATCCATTTTCCATATTTCATAATCATGAAATGCAACAATGGCTAGCATAACCCTAATAGACTTAATCTTTGCTACTGGTGAGAAGGTTTCATCATAATCAACTCCCTGAATTTGAGTGAAGCCCTTCTCAACCAATCGCGCCTTATAAGTGTGCACTTTCCCATCCATGTCAGTCTTCTACTTGAAGATCCATTTGCACCCGTGTAACATCCAAAATTTTTCAACCAATTTAAACTTTTCAAAAACAACCCATATTCATTAATTCATTACAAAAAGGTTTTCAATTCATTTATTATCAGAGTATTTCCCAAAACCACATCATAAATACATAAAACACGAGGAGCGGTACGATCACGCCTCCGCCTTGCCACAATCTCCTGAAGTACCTGAAACAATACACAGAAAATTGTAAGCCCGAAAGCTTAGTGAGTTACCCCCAAAATACCAACCACATATACCATACACATAACATATCATATCATAAACAGAACAACCATGCACTTTGGGTCTACTGTGTGACTGGTCCGCTGAACCGGGCCTTCAGTCCACCTGGTCCACCCTCCGAGTCTAGCCATAGTCTGCAGTGTGGTTGGTCCGCCCGCACCGGGCCTTCAACCCACCTGGTCCACTCTCTAAGTCTACAGTATGACTGGTCCGCGTGCACCGAGCCTTCAGTTGGCCTGGTCCACTCTCCGAGCCTCGGCACGTCTGGTCCGCCCTCATGGGGCGTATAGCCTATCCGGACCGCTCGCTAGGCCTTCGGGATATCCGGTCCGCCCTGGGTATGTTGGCTTACAGAACAAAGCAGGACCCGCCTCAACCCAACTCCCAGTCAAACAACCATGTGCACATAAACATATAATCATATAACAATTCACAACTAATCAACCGATATAGAAGATCACATAACATAGCATCATCCTAACCAGGATACCGACCTAACCAGTCACTAACATAGCATCATCCTATATACCAGGATTCCGACCTTAACCAGGTCTCTAACATATACCACCCTAACTACCTGGATGCAAACATATATCAAAGCAATAGCACAACAACTACCCGGATTTCCATCCGATAAAGGGCCGGCCTTGGTGCCTTAGACCCTGTCGATATAGTGAGGATAACTCACCTGCAACTGCCGACTAGAAGAAGTAAAACCACACTGCTCCGACCACCAGCACGAACTCCACCACTGGTCATTACCAAATAACCAAAACCAATAAACACCAATAATTACCATAATACCCCTGGAAGTCAACTGGTCAACTCTTGGTCAAAGTCAAAGTCGTCAGTCAAAGTCAAACTTCCTGACTGACTCTACTTGCCGAGTCAGCCCGCTGACTCGTCGAGTCCCTATACTTAGAAACTCCAATCCACGACTCAACTCGCCGAGTCTCCCCAAGACTTGCTGAGTCCAACAAACTTTGAGTCCCTGCATGCTCAACTCACCGAGTCATCCTTCAACTCACCGATTCAAAGCTCAACCAAAAAAGATTAGGACTCAACGACCAGACTCGCCGAGTCTAAGAACAAACTCGCGTGTCCAAGAACAAACTCGCCGAGTCCAAGGCAATATTCAACAGACTCGTCGAGTTGTTCTTCTAACTCGTTGAGTCTAAGCCAACCTTCAGCCAACTCGCCAAGTTTACCCATGGAACTCGCAGAGTCTCTTCATTTCTCATTCCATACAGAGGCTTTCCAAGCCATGCAGGGGCTCCAATCCATAGATCTACCCTTCTACAAGCTATTCCTCATGTAAAGTGGCAAACTTTACGTGAACTCAAGGAGCTATGAGCCCAAAATGCTCTAGGGCTAGGCTTTTAGGACAAAGGGTTTCACCAACAACTCAAAGACAGGAACTTTATGATCTTCTGGAACATCTCAAGTCCAGATCTAAGGTAGCAACCTCAGATCCAACCTCCAACCCGAAATAACTCTAGAAATGCCACAAAACTCAAGCAACAAAGGATCTAGATGCAAATGAGCTTAAGCAATAGATTATTACCTCAAATGAAATCTCCCACTGAAATAGACCTCGGATCTATACGACTCCCTTGCTGTAATCCCTTGGTCTTCAAGTTCCCTCTTCAATATTTCCTTTCCAAAGCTCCAATTTCTCTATCAATGGAGTTCCACTCGATTTCTAGGGTTTGTAGGCTCTCAAGGGTGGTAAGGAGGCTGAAGAAGGAATGTTATGTTCTTTATATAGGGCACAACCCCCAGATTAGGGTTGTTCTCATCCCAGCACCAACTCGGCGAGTCCACCTATGTGACTCGCCGAGTTGGTCACTTTATACGTGACCCAGATTGCGACTCGACTCGCCGAGTCGATCCTCCTTAATTACACCAAGCACCCTGAACTTGCACTTCTGAACTCAGGGTGTTACAATTCTCCCCCACTTAAATTAGGCTTCGTCCTCGAAGCCTGCAGCAACACATCCTAGATGACACTCCCTCAATACAGTTCCTGGTCTCAACCGACCCAGGTTCCTCCGAACACTGCTATCGGACCTCTATAAAGTCCAACTCTTCCCTCCTAGAGTTACGACAACTGATTCAAGCAGGCCATCGACTTATTTCTCTGATAACAACCCTTAATAACCAATGATCATCCGATGATACTTCATCCCTCCAATTCACAACAATCACTTGACCCTCACAAGATAGATATCACCCTGAACCACTGAGTCCTGACCCGGTACCAAGCTGCTACCACTCTCCTCGACTGGCATATCCTTTATCGAATTCACTTCTGGGACTCATCCCGCTTTCCTTTCCGAAACCAACTCATTTCTTTCCGAACTGACAGGATGGCACATCCTTCAGCTCCTGAGCAACTCTCACGAGTTCTCCCCTGCAGTCACATACACATGCTGAACCTGCTCTAACATCCTCGGGCTGGAAAACCCGACACACTAACGATACTTTCAACCATCCCCATGATGAATTACCACTACATACAACTTCCTAATCACAACCATACTGGAAAATCCAAGGCTCCCTCCTTGCATCCCCTCCGAACTCTTCTGGTTCTACACTACCGGAAATCCTTCCGCAACCTCAACAGATACCCAACCCAGATGTGTTTCCATACCACCGGTACAATCCCAGTACTTACTACCAATAGCTGAAGCACTGTCGATAATCCACTTACTCTACTTCCTCCTCTTTTGGAGTACCCACGCTCCTTCCGGAGCTACATGCCTTTCCTTTCCAGGAAATCCACTCAACAACCCTTACTGCACCTGCACGTGCCACAGAGCTACAGTTCACTCTACATTATCCATGTAGAGCAACTGCTATTCTCACACTTCCATATACCCTGAATCTGCTCGCAGGGACTCTCGGGTCCATGCAATGCTTTCCACTAACATGATTAATACTTGGGGCCAGACCATATCAATTATCATCCCCTGGTGATGCTTTTCCTCATTCTCCTCGTACCGATCCACTAACACATACAGAGTCTTCAGCATGACTGGACTGCCTTACCAGGCCTTCAGCCTATCCGGGCCACTCTCAGAATCTTCAGCATATCTGGACCGCCCTCCTGGGCCTTCAGCCCGTCTGGACCATTCCCTGAGACTTCGGTCTAACTGATATGCCTTTCGGCCTTCAGCCTGTCCGGACCGCTCAAGACTGTCTTACGTCACCCTGCACCATTCCTTCTAGGAACCTCTCCCGTACATACTGTTCTAGCCCTCCCGGGGTTCCGAACTCTAACTCCATTCTATATACTCAAATCCCAGCCTAACCCTAGGCCCAACCTTGGTCTGTATCCCGCCCCACTCGTTTGATCTACTCATACCAGCCCATGCTCTTGGCTGACTGAAACACTGCTGAGACCCAAACAGCTAATTGACCCCTCATGCTATCGATCCTCCTAAGAATTTTCCAATTCTCCCCACTTAGAGCACTGACTACCAACCACCGGTGACCCAACCGGCATCACTTACACAATCCTACTCAATAAATTCTCTTATACTTGATCTGATTCTGAAACGAGCAACCTCCACAAAAATCACCTTCCGACATCGCACATCTCGAACTCTAAGGGAGTTCAACCCCCAGCTGAGTATACCTCAAATCGCAAATGCTAAACACAACATTCAGACCTAAAAAGCCTAATTCCCCACCATCAATACCCAAGGATGATAACCAACTAAGACCCCCAATACCGAAACCCTCGATCATACGATAAACCCGACGAAAAGATGAACGAATACCATACCATGAATCATGTAAACAAGACTAGCAGATATAAAATACTCTTTAACAACCATAAGATAACAAGATATCAAGAAGGAAACACACCCGCAACTGTATCTGGCTCTGCCCTGACCTCCTCTGCTGTAAGCTGAAAAGCATGTCCCTGAGCCCTTAAGGGCTCTGCTCCACCCTGACCTCCACCCGTGATCCTCAAAGTGGCTGGTGCTGGAGCCTGCATCGGTCCAGCACTAAGTTGTGGACAATTGGCCCTCAAGCGACCAACCTGATGACACTGATAACAAATCCTTATATCCTAGACTGGGGCTGACTGGCGGCAATCCCTCGCATAATGCCCCTCTATCCCGCACTTGCGACACGCACCATTGGACCTACAAACTCTGATGTGACCCTTCCCGCACTTCCCACAAGTGCGGCTGCTCTGATCTCCCATCCTAGAATCAACGGTCTTGGACCGTTTCGGCGCTGTCTGCAACTGCGACGGGGCATGCCTATGCTCTCTCATCTGCAGCTCAAGCTCCAACTCACGCCGCCTGGCGGCCTCCTGCAACTCTAACAAGGTATCACATCTCTGCGTGGACACAAACTGCCTGATGTCCCTCTTGAGCATACTCAGATATCAGTTCATCTGAGCCTGCTCTGAAGCAAACTCTGGGCAAAACATCGCCCTCTCAGTGAACATCCTGGTGATCTCCGTCACCGACTCTGTATCCTGCTTCAGCTCCAAAAACTCCTGAGCCAACCTTTCCCATTCCACCCGCGGAACATAACGAGTACTGAACATGTCTCGGAACTGATCCCAAGTAACCGCATCCTGCTGCGCATCAGAATAAAATCACGTAGTCAACCTCCACCAATCTTTCGCCCTGAGCCTTAACAGGTTTAGCGCACACCTCACCCTCTGATCCGCAGGGCATGAACACGTGAAGAAACATCCCTCCACGTCTGACAACCATCTCATAACAACAATCGGATCCTGAACTCCATCAAAATTAGGGGGCTCCGTATTATCGAAGTCCCGATACTAAAAACCTCTACCAGCTCCTCCCCCTGCCGCTGCTACAGCCGCTGTAGCCGCCACGGCAGCCGTCTCCGTAAGAACTGCATAGCGCTCATCAAAGTACTCAATCATGGCGGTCTTGATCGACCCAAATAGTTCCGGCAACTCAGCTCGGAACATAATAGCAACCTCATCATGCAGGATCTCCCAAATCCTGGCATCCAACTCGTCCGTACTCTTCTGGCCAACGACCTCGGGTGGTGCTGACCCCTCCTGACCGCCCTCTCCCGCTCCTGATTCCAATCCAGATCCTGCCTCGAAACGTCTCGTAATCGCCATTCTGCAATACACCATGAGATCCTTAGAAACCTCGCATAACCACCCAGAATGACTCCCTAATCAACCGCCCAGGGGTTGTGACTTCCTTGAAACGGGTATGGGTCCTGTGCTTTCAGTAGTACGGGCCTATACTACCTTCCACACCTACCCATATTTGTCTCAAGTATCATCACAACGCCCCAAGCACTAACGAACATGGCAAGCACTTTATCCTCACTCCTAGAGGAAAACTAAAACTCTCATAAAAGGAGACCCTAGGCTAGCAGGCATCACAATCAGGCAACTCTATCATGCACTTCCTAAAGATCCCTAGCCTAACTCTAGCATGTTGTTCTAGCATATCACATAAACAAATAACTTGTATGGTAATTTTGGGGTAACTTACTGGCTCCGGTTGATCGTACCCTCTGCATCCTCTTTTACTTATTTTTGAAAACCATTTTTAATTTCTCTTTGAAAACTCTCCTAGATTTGAGACTGGATTCACACGAATATTCCTCCAATTCACTCAAACCAAGGCTCTAATACCAACTTGTAAAATCCAAAATTTTTCAACCAATTTAAACTTTTCAAAAACAACCCATATTCATTAATTCATTACAAAAATGTTTTCAATTCATTTATTATCAGAGTATTTCCCAGAACCACATCATAAATACATAAAACACGAGGAGCGGTACGATCACGCCTTCGCCTTGCCACGATCTCCTGAAGTACCTAAAACAATACACTAAAAATTGTAAGCCCGAAAGCTTAGTGAGTTACCCCCAAAATACCAACCACATATACCATACACATAACATATCATATCATAAATAGAACAACCATGCACTTCGGGTCTACTGTGTGACTGGTCCGCCGCACCGGGCCTTCAGTCCACCTGGTCCACCCTCCGAGTCTAGCCATAGTTTGCAGTGAGGTTAGTCTGCCCGCACCGGGCCTTCAACCCACCCGGTCCACTCTCTAAGTCTACAGTATGAATGGTCCGCCCGCACCGAGCCTTCAGTCGGCCTGGTCCACTCTCCGAGCCTCGGCACGTCTGGTCTGCCCTCATGGGGCCTACAGCCTATCCGGACCGCTCGCTGGGCCTTCGGGATATCCGGTCCGCCCCGGGTATGTTGGCCTATAGCACAAAGCAGGACCCTCCTCAACCCAACTCCCAGTCAAACAACCATGTGCACATAAACATATAATCATATAACAATTCACAACTAATCAACCGATATAGCAGATCACATAACATAGCATCATCCTAACCAGGATACCGACCTAACCAGTCACTAACATAGCATCATCCTATATACCAGGATTCCGACCTTAACCAGGTCTCTAACATATACCACCCTAACTACCTGGATGCAAACATATATCAAAGCAATAACACAACAACTACCCGGATTTCCATCCGATAAAGGGCCGGCCTTGGTGCCTTAGACCCTGTCGATATAGTGAGGATAACTCACCTGCAACTGCCGACTAGAAGAAGTAAAACCACACTGCTCCGGCCACCAGCACGAACTCCACCACTGGTCATTACCAAATAACCAAAACCAATAAACACCAATAATTACCATAATACCCCTGGAAGTCAACTGGTCAACTCTTGGTCAAAGTCAAAGTCCTCAGTCAAAGTCAAACTTCCTGACTGACTCTACTTGCCGAGTCAGCCCGCTGACTCGTCGAGTCCCTATACTCAGAAACTGCAATCCACGACTCAACTCGCCGAGTCTCCCCAAGACTTGCTGAGTCCAACAAACTTTGAGTCCCTGCATGCTCAACTCACCGATTCAAAGCTCAACCAGAAAAAGATTAGGACTCCACGACCAGACTCGCCAAGTCCAAGAACAAACTTGCGTGTCCAAGAACAATCTCATCGAGTCCAAGGCAATATTCAACAGACTCGTCGAGTTGTTCTTCTAACTTGTTGAGTCCAAGCCAACCTTCAGCCAACTCGCCGAGTTCACCCATGGAACTCGCAGAGTCTCTTCATTTCTCATTCCATATAGAGGCTTTCCAAGCCATGCAGGGGATCCAATCCATAGATCTACCCTTCTACAAGCTATTCCTCACGTAAAGTGGCAAACTTTACGTGAACTCAAGGAGATATGAGCCCAAAATGCTCTAGGGTTAGGCTTTTAGGACAAAGGGCTTCACCAACAACTCAAAGACAGGAACTTTATGATCTTCTGGACCATCTCAAGTCTAGATCTAAGGTAGCAACCTCAAATCCAACCTCCAACCCGAAATAACTCTAGAAATGCCACAAAACTCAAGTAACAAAGGATCTAGATGCAAAGGAGCTTAAGCAATAGATTATTACCTCAAATGAAAGCTCCCACTGAAATAGACCTTAGATCTAAACCACTCCCTTGCTGTAATCCCTTGGTCTTCAAGTTCCCTCTTCAAGATTTCCTTTCCAAAGCTCCAATTTCTCTATCAATGGAGTTCCATTCGATTTCTAGGGTTTGTAGGCTCTCAAGGGTGGTAAGGAGGCTGAATAAGGGATGTTATGTTCTTTATATAGGGCACAACCCCCGGATTAGGGTTGTTCTCATCCCAGCACCAACTCGCCGAGTCCACCTATGCGACTCTCCGAGTTGGTCACTTTATACGTGACCCGGATCGCGACTCGACTCTCTGAGTCTATACATGGACTCGCCGAGTCAATCCTCCTTAATTACACCAAGCACCCTGAACTTGCACTTCTGAACTCGGGGTGTTACAACCCGACCGTCTTACGACCCGATACATTGTCAACCAAGTTCCAAACTTGATTGTCATACATGGACTGAATCTCGCTATCCATAGCCTCTTTCCATTTAGCAGACTCAGGGCCTGCCATGGCTTCCCTATAGCTGTTAGGTTCATCCAAATTTACCAGTGTACTATCATATCACTGATAAATGCATCGCATTTTGCAGTAATATGGAAACCATAATAATGCTCAGGTGCATTCCTAACTCTAGTGGAACGCCTCAGAGGTAGAAACTCGTCAGTTGGTTTAACATGAGTTTCCTCCTCAGGTTGATTGCTAGAATTTGAGGTTCCTTCACCAATTGACTCTTGAAGCTCTTCAAGGTCAATTTGCCTCCCACTGTTTCCTTGGCTTATAAGTTCTCTCTAAATCCTAATACCCATGACCTTTCATTTCCATAGGATCCATGTGTTAAAAACTCCTTGGACAATCCATGCAAGCTTAGCCCATCCAAAATGAACTTGGCCCATTCCAAATATATATATATATATATATATATATATATATATATATATATAAGAGTCCATATTTAATTAGTTCCATTTGATCACTAAATTAATTTGAAATTAATTCTTGATCACTACTAATTAAATATTATGATTTCATATTAATATATTATAACTAATAATATATTAATAAATCATAAATACACTATTCTCAAAAGATTATCCATATAAATTGTTTCGGTGAAGTGTAACCCAAATGTACCATGCCGGGTCGGGTCAAGTACATACTAAATATAGTTACGGATTTAGACACCTTATCCAACATAAAAACCTTAACCCTAAGGTGTTGGCCTCATCTCTAGCCTCCACTTTCTAAAACCCTAATCTCGAAACCCTAAGCCATTTTTGTTGATTGTAAGCTAATCTTGTGCATTCTTGGTGAGTTTTAAGAAGAAGAAGCTTGAAGGGGGAGCAAGAATGTGTGGGAGGAGAGTAGATCTAGAAGTTGGGCTTCATTTTGGTTCATCTGAGGTATAAAGCTTCAACCTTGTCTATGGCATGCTTAGATCTGGTTTTAGGATGTTTTACTTCATGTTTTGGTCTAAATATATTGATGGTTGGGATTTGGACGTCCTATTTGGGCAAGCCCTTCAGATCTAGGGTCTTGAGGGGACTTCATGGCATAAAGGTGCCAACTTTATGGCCATGGAAGTCCCATACAACCTTTAGACCATCATTTTGGTCTTTTAAGCCCTATTAGGTCATGAATGCGAGTAAAGATGGGAACTTTATGTGACCAAAATGTCCCTTGAGTCCAAATCTATGACCTTATGCTCTATCTTGAAGTTTTGATGGCTTTTGGAGTTGGATCTAAGCCCTTTTGGGTTAGGGTTTCAGTTTTATGTGTTAGGGGAGAGGTCCTTAATGGGTAAAGTTAGAAACTTTACCCTTCTATATGGGTTTCCATCTTGGATCTAGAAGATAGGGCCTTGGTTTGAAGAATAAGGACTTAACACATTAAGAAAGTTGACAGACTGAAGAACTCAATGAATTCATAAGAGAACTCAACGAGTTGTTCTGGAAGAGTCTTGACTCTGTTGGAAAAAAGGGACTCAATGATTTGGATCGTTATATCATGATTATGTGATTTATGGAAACTCGACGAGTTGAAGAGTAACTCGGCGAGTTGAGTCAACTCGGAATGTTGACTTTGACTTTGAGTCAAACAAGAAGGGTTTTCGGTTTGGGCTTTCCAAAAGTAGGGTGTTTTCGGTTTGGGTTAGGGATTAGATTCCCTAAACTGAAAACTCAAATGTAGTGGGATTTTTTATGGTTTTAGCTTTAATATGTGGACTTGTGTTGACTTATAATAACTTAAATCAACATGGGTTTCAATCTTTACTTAGTTATTAGCTTCATACATACCCTCGTGGCTATAGATGATACAATGCAACAAGGTTGTAATTATGGTTTCACTTCTAGTTGATTAAGATTTTGAATTTTATTTGAATAAGTGCGACTTTTATTGAATTTCATTGACTTGAAATAATGGGTTGTTACATTATCCCCCCGTTAAAGGGAATTTCGTCTCGAAATTATTTCTATAGTGAGTACTCATGGACTAAGGAAATCATGCAGATACTTTCGTTGCATCGGATCTTCTCACTTCCAAGTGAATTCGGGTCCTCACTTCATGTTCCAGCGGACCTTCACTATCGGTATGTGACTTTGTTTCGTTCTTTTACCTTCCCTATTCATGATTTCTACTAGTTCTTCCACGAAGTTCAGACTCTCATTTATTTTGATTTCATCGAGTGGAATCACATAAGTGTCGTCGGATAGACACTTCTTAAGATTAGACATGTGGAAGGTAGGGTGTACGTTGTTAAGTTCTTGTGGTAATCGGATTTTGTAAGCTACTAGGCCGATTCTAGCAAGATTCTCGAATGGTCCAATGTACCTTGTATTTAGTTTCCCACATTTCTCGAAACGTATCATTCCCTTCAAGGGTGAGACCTTCAACAAAATGCGGCCACCAACCTGGAATTCCAAGGGTTTTCGTCTCTTGTCTGCGTAGCTCTTTGTTCTGTCTCTAGAAGCTTTCAGCCATTCTCGGATTTGAATGATCTTCTCTGTTGTTTTCTTGATGATCTCCAGGCCAGTGAGAGTGCTGTCATGAACTTTCCCTCTAGCTAGTTGCATGTCACCTACTTCAGCCTATCACAGAGGTAATCTGCACTTGTAGCCATATAGGGCTTCGAATTGGGCAACCTTGATGCTAGTGTGATAGCTATTGTTGTATGAGAACTCGACAAGTGGAAAATAGGTATCCCATGCTTTACCAATATCGATCACGTAAGCTATCAGCATGTTTTCTAAGGTCTGAATAGTTCTCATACTCCGCCCGTCAGTTTGTGGGTAATAGGTTGTATTCATGTCCAGCCTAGTTCCCATAGATTTTTGTAGTGAGTGCTATAACCTCGAGGTGAATCTACTATCTCTATTAGAGATAATAGATATTGGCACACCGTGTAGTCGTACTATCTCTCTTATGTAAGTTCTGGTCAGTTTCTCTATCTTGTTTGTTTCCTTTATTGGTAGGAAGTGTGCGGACTTGGTTAATCTATCGACGATTACCCAAATGGTGTCATGACCACCCGTGGTCTTGGGCAACTTGGTTTTGAAATCCATTGTAATCCGCTCCCACTTCCACTCGGGTATTTTTGGTTGTTGTAGTAAACCTGAGGGCTTCTGGTATTCTACCTTGACTTTGGCGCAAGTCAGACACTTGCCCACATAGCTAGCAATCTCTGCTTTCATGTTTGACCAACAATAAAGTTTCTTGAGGTCTGGATACATCTTGTCTAAACCTGGATGAACAGATTATTGAGTCTTGTGTGCTTTGTTCATGACAACATCTCTGTACCCATCGAACTTTGGTGTCCAGATACGGTTCATGAGATAACGAACTCCATCCCCCTTGGTTTCTAATTTCTTCTCCATTCCTATTAGGGATTCACTTGCCACATTATTAGGTTTCAAGGCTTCCAACTGAGCCACCTTGATCAGTGTGGACAGGTGTGAATGGATGGTCATGGTCAGTGCTTTCACTCTGCGACCTGAGTACTCCTTTCGACTAAGGGCATCAGTTACTACATTGGCTTTGTCGGGATGATAACGAAGTTCACGTTTGTAGTCGTTGAGTATCTCCACCCATCGTTGTTGTCTCATCTTAAGTTCCTTCTGGTCGAATATGTGCTGAATACTTTTGTGGTCTTTGAAGATGGTGCAGTTTGTACCGTAAAGGTAGTGCCTCCAGATCTTCAGAGCAAACAGTACATCTCCCAACTCAAGGTCATGAGTGGTGTAGTTGACCTCGTGTGTCTTTAGCTATCTCAAGGGATAGGCAATAACCTTTCCTCGCTGCATAAGTACACAACCTAGCCATTGATTAGATGCATCGCATTATACTATGAAATCTTTTGTCCCTTCTGGAAGAGACAAGATAGGTGCGCTGCATAGGGATTGCTTCAACGTTTAGATCACAAAGTCTTTTTTCTCTCCCTAGTTGAAGGTTACACCATTATGAGTTAGGGTAGTAAGTGGCTTAGTGATTCTGGATAAGTTCTGTATGAACCTGCGATAGTAGCCAGCAAGGTCTAAGATTTGATAGATTTTTGTTGGCGTTCTTGGTGCTGAACAGTTCTCGATTGCCTTAATTTTGGAGGGGTCCATGTGTTCTTCGTTGACCATGTGACCAAGGAAATCTACCTTCCGAATCCAAAATTCACAATTTGAGAACTTCGCATATATTTTCTCCGCCCTTAATGTTTCTAGAACTTGTCTCAGTCGTTGACCATGTTCTTCCTTGCTTTGTGAGTAGATAAGTATATCATCTATGAATACTATTACGAATTTATCTAGGAAAGGATGACACACTTGATTTATTAAGTTTATGAACACTGCAGGTGTGGTGGTCAGTCCGAAGGGCATCACTATAAACTCGTAGTGACCATAACGAGTTTGGAATGCCGTATTGGGAACATCATTATCCTGGAGTCGTAGTTGGTGATACCCCAATCTCAGTTTGATCTTCGAAAAGTAGCTCGCTCTTTGGATTTGGTCGAACAGATCATCTATTCGTGGTAGAGGGTATCGGTTCTTTATGGTGAGTTTGTTTAGTTCGCGGTAATCTATGCACATGCAGAAATATCCATCCTTCTTCTTCACGAACAGGAACGGTGCTCCCTAGGACGAGAAGTTCAGTCTGATGAATCATTTGTTGAGCAGTTTGTTTAGATGGCTGGATAATTCCTACATACGGGGATTTGGCTATAGGGGTAGCTCCGAGAATTAACTCGATTCTAAACTCGACTTGGCGTTCAGGAGGAACTCTTGGGAGGTCCTCGGGAAAGACGTCGGGGAAATTACAGACTTCAGGAATGCTCTCGATGTCTTTTAAGTCTTTCTTTTAATTCACTACGTGAGCTAAGAATGCGTGGGTTTTGCCACTTGGTAGATTACCCTAAACGACCTTTTGGTAGCATAGAATATCAACATGGTTGTAATTCCCTGACTCTTAGGTATTAATTTCTACAACTTTATTTTTCATATTAAAAGGTCTACTCGATGAGTTGATGCGCTGACTCGTCGAGCAAGAATTTCGAGGCCACCTGTTTTAAATAACCAACTCGTCGAGTCAGAGACATGACTCGCCGATTTGGAGCTGGAGGATGAAACCCTAATTTCCATGGTTTTTCACCCTATTTAAATGATCATTAGCCTCCCTTAGCCTCCCTAACATCCCCTTGTGATTCCAGAAACCCTAAATCACCATTTTCTCTTCATATTTGTGTGTGTTAAGCTTGGAAGGTGGATCTTGGTGAGAGGAGCTTGAAGATCAAGTAGTTTGAGGCAAGGAGCGTGTGTGGATCTGAATTATACCCCAATTTAGCATCATTTGAAGGTATCAAGTCGTTACCTTGATCTCCTTCTAGCTAGATCTTTCTATACTTGAGTTTTGGGGGCCATTTTGGCATGACGTTGTTTCATTTCGAGTGATGAACCAAGATCTGAAGTTGGAACTTCAGATCTAGGCTCATCTTGGCCCTTACAATCAAAAACTTTTAGTCTTTAGCATGCTAGTGTAATTCCCTTGTCTAGAATCTCTTCCTTAGCTTGATTTAAGTCATTATCACCTTGCATGTACGCAAAGTTTGGAACTTTATGTAAGAAGTATGCCTTAGAAACTTAGATCTACAATATGGGGCTTTGGAATAGCTTAAAAAGTATCTGAATGGAGTAAGGACTAAAGGGACTCGACGAGTTGCATGGCCAACTCGGCGAGTCCGATGAAGATTGTCGTGCAAGGGTTTTTGCATGGACTTGGTGAGTCAATATGAGGACTCGGCGAGTCAGCTAAGGTTTTCCTGACTTTTGGATCATGCATGAACTCGACGAGTTGCAAAGAAACTCGACAAGTAGATGGGGGATTTCACGACATCTCGAGTTACGGGAGGACTCGACGAGTCAGTGAACTACACTCGATGAGTCGGGTCAACATGGACTGTTAACCTTGACCATTGACTTGCACTTTGACCAAGGGTGGACTAGTTGACTTTTGGGGTATTTTAGTAAATTTGAATTTAAGGAAAAGATCTTATGGAAATTATAGGTGTTGGAGTTCCTGGCCGTGGTTTGAGAGTTTTATTTATCACTTCGATTCAATAGTTGAGAGGTGAGTTATCCTCAGTATACTAAGGGGTCTAAGGCACCAAGGCCGACCCATTAGATTTGATATCCTAGTTGTTTGATGATGTGTTGAGTATGAGATAGTTATCCATGCTAGTTTTTCATGTCAATTAGGTAGATCTGTAGGACTACCTATGTTACCGTTTGGTTATTTGTATGTGCAATTCGTTATATATGTAGACATATTTGTGTGGGTAAGGTTGAGGTTGCACTGCCTCGTGCAGTGACCAACAAACCCTAGAGTATCCCAGATGTGAGCTGAGGTCCGGGAAGGCATACCAGACTCATACTAAGGACTCATTAGCATGCCAGATACGAGCCGAGGACCAAGTGGTATACCAAAATCGTACTGAGGGTAGATCAGTTATGTTTCAGTCTTAGGACTATAGGGGGCAAGCCATTCATAACATGTGGGCTTGGAAGACAACCAGAATTATGTTGTGGGCTCGGAGGCAGACCAGATGTGAGTTGTGGGCCCGAAGGGCAAGCCAGACTCACATTGTGGGCCTAGGGGGGTAATCCAGTCTATAGAGCTGTTGACCAATTACATGCTGTTATTATGTGTATTGCTATTATGTATCGGTATTTTGGGGGAACGCACTAAGCTTTAGGCTTACAGTTTTAGTTTTTGGTTTCAGGTATATCAGATGATCGCAGAAAGGCGAAGGCGTGATCGTACAGTTCCTCTTGTTTATGATTTGTGTCTGGGATACTCTGATAAAATACTATTTTGAAAACAAGTTTTGTAATGATTAATGGTTTTGATATATTTTGAAAAATTTAAATTTGGCATGATTTTTATGGATGTTGCAACGGTGAGGACTTAACCAATCCATGCTGATGATGATGTTGAAGCTTTTTATTGAGATCGGCATAAGATCGATTTGAAAAGAAAAGTCATTTAGAGTGAGGGTATAGCCTATATATATGTCGTTAGTGCTCTCTGTCTTCCCGTTGTCCATCTCGACGGTGAATATTTCCTTTAATGATTGTGGTTTTTTATAGTATATATTTAAATTTGTGGCTCACGAAACTCCTCTCCGCACCACTATCAAAGAGTATGCATGCATAAGAGTTATCGAGGAGGACGTACCCGTGACCACCGTGGGATCTGATATTGCTTCTTCCTGCCCTATTTCCAGCACTCTTTCCATGCCGCCAATGTTCTTTAATTTCAGTCAATCTCTCTTGAAGTTCCCAGTTTCGCCACACCCATAATAAGCTTGGCTTACACCAACATCGGGGACCTGGGTGATTGGTTGAGTCAGTGCGTTCCAGAAACGGGCAGTGTGCCCCTTCCTGTTTCATTTATTGCAATGCATCTCCCAGCAGGGTTTATGGTGATGGAAATTGCACTTATTGCACTTCGGTAGGTTCCCAACATATTGCTTCGCAGGTGTTGGGATAGGAATGGTAGTTGCAGCATGAACAGCCACAATTTGTTGTTTCTTGGCAAGGTCTTGTAACGACTGGCCCTTCTTTTTATTCCAGAACTTTCTCTTGTTATCGCCCCCTTTTGCTGGCTCAGGGATGGGGGCCATCACGCCTCGGCGAACTCCATGATCTATGAGTCTCTGGGCCAAGCGTTTGGCGCTATGGAAAGTAGTAGGGTTGGAAGCTAGCACATTCCCTTGGATGTGAGGAGATAGTCCCCAAATATATCTCTCGATTTTCTTACTCTCCAGGGTGACCATCCTGGGACATAGGGCTGCTAAATCATTGAATTTAGTACTATAAGCCAATATGTCGGAACCTGTCATGGCAAGGTTCGAAAGTTCTTGCTCCATCTTTTGTACTTCGCCCCTTGGGAAGTACTCTTCCATCATCATTGTTTTTAGATTCTCCCAGCCCATTGAGTTAGCCACTGTGAGGTTCAGTGACTTGACATGACCATTGCACCATGTAAGGGCCCTATCAGAGAAGGTGTAGGTAGCAAACTTCACTTCGCTCCCTTCTACGCACGAGCAAATCTCAAAAACTACTTCTTTTTTCTCGAACCATTGCAACAGGGCGACGAGTCCCCCACTTCCATTAAAGGATTTGGGTTTGCAGTTTGTGAAGTCTTTGTATGAACACTCTCGTGGGTGTCCGAGACTTTCTCCATGATTAGAATTGTTAGCACCACTACCCGCCCCACTAGCACCACTAGCGTTGATTTGCATCATGTTGGCAACCACGACGACTGTTACTACTGCTTGGAAAATAGCAGGGTCATACTGTGGAGGTGGTGGCAGTGGTGGATTTGTTGGCATGTTGTTTTTGTTCCTGTTGGAATTCTTTGTAGGTATCTTTCTCTATAATGATTAAAGAGGAAGTGATGATAAGTCCTCTATAGTGGTCATGAGTCAGGTGATATTGAACAAGATATATCTTAGTTCTAGATGCATCATATCCTGACTGCTATAGTGTTCTGTTAAGTAGTTTACAATAGAAGACTAGTAATATAAGTAAACAATCGCAATTTCAAATTTTGAAATTTATAGAAACATGCTTCTAATTAATTTGTATAGTGTGACTCATACAGGGTCTCCCTATAATCACATAGTGTATAAAGATTATATATAACCAACACCTAATAGACTTTCGAATAAATGATCCTACTCTAAGTCCACAACCAAACAAGGAAGAAGAAGTAAAGCGAAATCACAAATTCTAAGTCTACAAAATATTAATTATATATAACTCTATAACGTATACACTTAACTATTATAGATCTACCACGAAGGGTTCTTTTTTTTTTTTAACGTGATTGATTATGGTAAGGAGGCCTTTCTTGAGTATTAGTTTATATAACTATCAAGGCCTAAGTGTTGTTGTTCTAGTGTTATAGTGCATTAAAACACTCCTATATTATTTTAAATTCATGTTTGGTTCTAGAGTTACTCTTGTATATGGAGTCGGTAAGTTTTAGACTTGTGCAACACCACAATTATTCCCAAACACATGTTGGTCGTATTTTAAATAAATATAGTTGATCAGGCTATATTTATCCCAAATATGATTACATAAATGTCCAGGCTTAACCGTAGTATCCAACTCATCTTAAATATTTTTATGTAGTTCTTACTATGATACTTTTTCCTGGTATGTATGAATGTATGTATACTTTTATAAAAATATTAATATATTTTAAAAGTATAACTCTTGGTCAGGGTGTTTTTATCTGATTGTGTTTATAGCTGTATATCATACATGGTTTGATATACTTATTTCATTATAAACAATGCTATGATACCGATCTGTCTCACCCCCAAACCGGAATGGCAGAAACGTTCGGGGGTGGATGACGTCATGTACAGTATCACAACAATTGAATAATAGTTATCAAAATAACAACAACCATTGTATTTATAATATAGAATTTGCATTGTGTTCGTAACATTGTTTATATGATACCAAAAGTATATAGCAAAAACTATAAGACATTTAAGTGTATCTGTCTACTGGTTCCATGAGAATACAAGTGATTTGAAAGTGTATCAACATTTAAGTTGGTGAGTTCATAAGCATTTTTATTTTAGTAATCTGTCGTTGTTCCTTGAAAAGGTTAGTGTGTTCCTCCAAAATACAATATTTTCTTTTGTAAATGAAATGTAGTCTTAGGCCTTAAGACCAAAATGTATGTTTGTTATTATACTCTAAAATAGTATATTGTAGTCTTATTATTAAGTAAAACCATATAATGGAATGCTTCCAGAGATGTATATTGTACTGTATTTGAGAAAATAGTGTAATGTATTGAGAAAATAGTGTATTGTATTGTATTTGTTTGAAAATCCTTTTGTATGAGTGTGTTGTAATGTAGTTCTATTATTAAAATAAAACCTTTGAATTTGTGTTTGTCCTGTAAACCAAAATATTTAGTTAATTCTTATTGTGAGTGATAATATAACCATGCTAAAATGACTAGTGGCCTGCATGTCATTCTTCAGGTGTCGGAATGTTATGACATTTGTCACCCCAGACCTGTCGGTCTAACTGTAGCTAACAGTTTAGGTGCGAGATTGTCAGTCCCATATAGATCTATACACAAATTCACACACATACACACACATATATACACACACATACCCTCACTCACTCACTCACTCACTCACCCACACACACACACAAACACACACACTCTCTCTCTAGGAGACTCTGGTTATAATTCAGTACTTTAGCATGTACACTAGAGGGTACGATGAAGTAGTGGCTCACAATCCTGTATTAACTTGTTGACGTATAGTATGTAAATGTTCTCTTGTTTTTATAAATGTGTGTATTCTCCTTTTGTAATGTACTCGTAGTGTAAAATAATTATAATTAAATAATTATTTTAGTATTGTATCTTTAAACTTAGTAAAATAGTGTAAGTTTTACATAAATTGTACCTATTATAATTTATCATGTATGTTCTTGTATGGTTCCTGGAACTAGTAAAGTAGTATGTATGTTTCATAAACAATACCTATTATAGTTTATATGTATGTTCTGTGTGTACTGAAATATATATGAAAATACCTCTTTGCTCGATATCTTACAAAGAGGTTAAAGTTTTATTTAAATAAGTTTTATACTCATATATATATATATATATATATATATATATATATATATATATATATATATATATATATATATATATATATATATATATATATATATATATAATCGAGATTAAAAAGATAGTTGGACAAGTGATTCTACCCTAAGCCCACAACCAAACAAGGAACAGAAGTTAAGGTGAAAGCACCGGTCCTAAGCCTGTTAAACCTTATGTGTGTGTGTGTCTATATATATATATATATATATATATATATATATATATATATATATATATATATATATATATACATATATATATACACATTTTGGTAATAAAAGCAGTTGGAACAATTGAAATAAATTGAATTAGTTTGAATGTTAACACATGATCCCTTGTGTTTTACTTGTGTCCCCCCTAAAAATATTGAAGAGTTAAGGGTATGAACTCACCTCAAATGTGCTTTCTCGTTTGGATACGAAGTGGTAGTGATGATCCTCGAGTTAGAACCCGTATGAGTAGTCGTATCCTAATAATAATTCTACATAATACCGTATTTAAATAATAAGATATTAATTTAAATAATAAACTAAATAATAATTTAAAGTGTTAGACAACACTAAATTGTGTAAGAAATACTTACAAAAATTATTGGGAATTATTTGAAGGTATTCTTGGTGTTTTCAGTGTTCTTAGGAGTTCTTGGTGTTCTTGGGTGAAAACTTGAAGATTTGTAGATGGTATGAATGTTTTGAGGAAATTATGAAGATTTGAAGGAATCTGGATAAAATCTCATGAAGATATGCTGTTTATGGATGAGTTTTGAGAGCAAATATAGGAAGGATTTCGGTGTACAAAGTGAATTATGAGGATTGTTTGCGGCTGAACACACACACACACACACATATATATATATATATATATATATATATATATATATATATATATATATATATATATATATATATAAGATGTGTTTTCGGTCCTAATGGGCCCAAACATAGAGATTTTGGTCCTATTAATGGGCCTTGATAGGGTTTTCGGTCCTAAGTCAACTAGAAAATGGTTTTCGGTCTTAGAGTCAAACAAGAAGGGTTTTCGGTTTTGGCTTTCCAAAAGTAGGGTGTTCTCGGTTTTGGTTAGGGATTAGATCCCCTAAACCGAAAACTCAAATGTAGTGGGATATTTTATGGTTTTAGCTTTAATATGTGGACTTGTGTTGACTTATAATAACTTAAATCAACATGCGTTTCAATCTTTACTTAGTTATTAGCTTCTAACATGCCCTCGTGACTATATATGATACAATGCAGCAAGGTTGCAATTGTGGTTTCACTTATACTTGATTAAGATTTTGAATTTTATTTGAATAAGTGCGACTTTTATTGACTTTCATTGACTTGAAATAACGGGTTGTTACAGCATGCTAGTACTGATTAGTCAGTGATATTATGGTCTGTTTAGGATATGCCTGGTTTTGGTTACTTAATGCTCGAATGCTTCTTGCTTTGTGCTTTTAGGAGTCCTAGTTATCTTTAATTAACTATTAAATGAATATGTTATGTTACATATTACAAGGACTAAATAATTTTAGAAGGTTAGGTCTAGCCCTATTTCGCAGCTCTTTTCTAATTCCAGCTGTTGTAGGGTAAGACCTTTCATTCGAAGAATTATCTGGTCTTAGTAATATGTAATGATATTCGTGAGCTAGTTAGGGAGAGATAACATAAACTTCTTATGTAGCTGATGGAGGAGAGTGGGTCGGAGATTACCCTAGGTTAAGCCTAGGAAGAGATTAGTGACATGATTTATTTGATTGAGAATTGTATACATGGATAGGAAGGGACTTTGGTAAACCAATGTGACCTAGGAGGAAAGTACGGATAGATGTTGAAGGTAGTATGGTCCCGTACTACTGGAAGTAGAGGATCTGTACTTGGCTCTTGGGGAGCTACGGGGAACCAAGAGTGGCAGAGTGTGAGACCTCTCGATGTTATGTATGACCCTGCTGATTGTTTGTTTTGTTTCAGAATGGTGATCAAACGTCATGGAGCAGGGGGCTCGGGATTTGGGTCATGTTCGGGTACAGGTTCCGAACCAGTTGATGATGGATTACGCGATTTCATTGCATCTGAGATTATGAGAGACATCCTTGAGTCGACCCTCGTAATTTTCGGGTCGATCAAGGAGAGTATCATTGAGATGATGGAGGATCGCCTTAGGGCATTCAGGAGCGACATGGCACCTGGCCAGTTGGGGACTCGTACGATCTCCTTCAAGGATTTCAGGGGATGAGGAACACCAGACTTCCGCGGGGTGAAAGATCCCATTGTGGCTAGACGATGGATCGCATACATTGAGTCTGCATAGGTGAAGACCTTCTGCCTTGAGGGGTCGAGGGTCAGATTTGCTGTTGGGTGTTTTTTGGGTCAAAATATGGTTTATACTTTGCTTTTCTATGCAATTATATTTTTCTGTAATATTTTTGGAGTTTACGGTCATTTTACGGTTGAGTTTACGGCCGTAAACCCATTTATGGCCCAAGTTCAGTTAGCCCATATTCTCCATGTATAAATATAGGTGTTAGGGTGAGGAGTACAGATGGATGAACACGAACAAAGTTTACGGCCAGAGAGAGAGAAGAACTATTGTGTGTTAGTGTGTGTGTGAATCTCTTGTATCCGGATCATCATTCTATTCATTAATACATTGAGATTCATCATCATCTTCTTCTCCTTCTCTTCTATTTGATCTGACATCATCCGTTTGATTGGGATTCTGCACCATCAAACGGATCTGATTGATACACAGGCAAATTAGGGACTTACAATTGGTATCAGAGCTTGGTTGTATCAGTCAATTTTGTCAGATTTGGGGCATTATTTAATCTTATTTTCGAAATATTTGCTTTTTTGGATAGACCTCGCAAAAATAAGGGCGGTTTGTTCTTCGCATTTTTCATAAAAAAGGGTTTTTGATCGAGTTTTGAAGCAAAAAAGTCGAAAAATCGGTGTTTTTTGCGAGGAGTTTGCGGCCGGCGGCTAGGGTTCCGAAGAGTTTGCGGCTGGTATTTGCGGTCCGAGGCCTCGCAAGTTCACGGCCCGAGGTTTGCGGCCTCGGCCTCGGTGGTTTACGGCCTCGCAGCTTGCACTTCCTCTTCGCATCGTAGCTTCATATAAAAAAGAGAAAGCGATTTTGGAGTTCCCAAGAATCGAACTCATGACCTTTAACTCATAAGCCAGCGCCTATTCCATCTGATCCAACCTGCTGGATGCTCTTTTTCTCCAGCTTTTAATTCTTAAACATTCCCTGTCACCCCTTCTTTCGCATTTTTTACACTTTTAACCCAAAATTCAATTTCTTTTAGTTTTAAATTCTATTTTCATCCAAAATTTAAATATATATATATATATATATATATATATATATACATATATATATATATATATATATATATATATATATATAATAAAATAAAATAAATAATAATAATAATAATAATAAATAAATTAAATTAAAATTAATAAATTTTATTTTTTGACTTTTATTTTTTTGACTTTTTATTTAAAATTTTGACTTTGACTTCAAAGTTTGATCTTTGATTTTAAACTTTGACTTTTTCGTTTAACTTTTAAACTTTCAAATTTAGCTTTTTGGTTTGACTTTTAAGTTTGAGTTTTCAAGTTTGACTTTTGAGTTTAATTTTTTAAATTTGACTTTTAAGTTTAACTTTTTAAATTTGACTTTTAAGTTTGACTTTTGAGTTTAACCTTTTAAATTTGACTTTTAAGGTTGACTTTTGAGGTTTATAATCAAAGGGTTTGACTTTTAAGTTTTATTTTAGCTTTTAGTTGTGCTTTTTAATTGATTTTAAGGTCTACGAGGGAGTTGAAACATGAAAGAGAGTCGTCAGGATATGTTAAGACAAAATTTCAACATTTTCGATTATATCCCTGGAAAAACCCTCGAAACTCAGTTGTAGCGATTTACTACACTCACTACTGAGTGTAGCTTCACAAGCTGGAGTACATGTAACTTCAGTGACCAGAATGTTTTCAGAACTCATTGTTTCTCTACACTTCAAAGCATCAAGTTCTTGAATTACATCAGCAATGCTAAGATGATTGAGATCTTTTGTCTTCTTGATGATAGCCACGTTCATATCCCACGATTTTGGAAGTGAATTTAGCAGCTTTTTGTTTATCTCGAACTTAGTCAAGAAGATCCCGACTATATTCATCTCAGTATTGAGTGTAGTAAATCGCTGCAACTGAGTTTCGAGGGTTTCTCCAAGGATATAATCGAAAATGTTGAAATTTTGTCTTAACATATCCTGACGACTCTCTTTCATGTTTCAACTCCCTCGTAGACCTTAAAATCAATTAAAAAGCACAACTAAAAGCTAAAATAAAACTTAAAAGTCAAACCCTTTGATTATAAACCTCAAAAGTCAACCTTAAAAGTCAAATTTAAAAGGTTAAACTCAAAAGTCAAACTCGAAAAGTCAAACTTAAAAGTCAAATTTAAAAAGTTAAACTTAAAAGTCAAATTTAAAAAATTAAACTCAAAAGTCAAACTGAAAAGCTAAATTTGAAAGTTTAAAAGTTAAACGAAAAAGTCAAAGTTTAAAATCAAAGGTCAAACCTGAAAGTCAAAATCAAAATTTTAAATAAAAAAACAAAAATAAAAGTTAAAAATAATAATTTTTTTTAAATATTTTATTATTATTATTAATTAATTAATTTATTTATTATTTTATTTTAATTTTTTTATTTTGGATGAAAAACGAATTTAAAATTAAAATGAATTGAATTTTGGGGTTAAAAGTGTAAAAGTAGTGAAACTTGCTGCGAAAAAGATGCTTTATGAATTAAATGGGGAAGGAAAGTATCAACTATTGTCCTAGAGGAGTTGGAAGAAGCTCCGCCTAGTGAACCAGAGGTACTGAGTTCGAACCCGGACACCTCCGCTTCTGCCTCCAATTTTTTATATGTGAGGCTGCTGTTGCGAGGACGCCTTCTAGCCGCGAACTTCGGACACGCTGCTGACCGCAACCTCAGACCGGCCGTAAACTCCGAGGCCGCAAGCTCGGACCGTGAACCTCGGAAACCCTAGCTGCTGGCCGCCACCCCCTCGCAGGTTATGACCAAAAACAGTGAGTTTTGCCCTTTTTTGCTCCAAAACTCGATCAAAAACCATTTTTTATGAAAAACACGAAGAACAAACCCCTCTTATTTTTCAGAGATTTATCCAAAAACGCAAAAATATTTCGAAAATAAGATCAAATAATGCTCCAAATCTGACAAAATTGACTGATACAACCAAGCTCTGATACCAATTGTAAGTCCCTAATTTGCCCGTGTATCAATCAGATCCGTTTGATGGTGCAGAATCCTAATCAAACGGATGATATCAGATCAAATAGAATACAAGGAGAAGAAGAATAATAGGAATCTCTGTATGAATTGATTAGAATTAAAGTTGCAGATACAAAAGATTCACACACAAAATGCTCTCTAGTTTTTCTCTTCTCTCGTTCATCAATCTACTCCTCACACCTTACACTTATATTTATACTTGGAGAATGTGACATCCCCAAAATCTCGGCCAGAAAAGACCGATTTCATTTATGCTTTTTAAATAATTTCAGAGTAAATCCTTTTGATTTAAAAGAGTTGCGGAATTTGTTCCCAAAACAAAACATGATAAAATAATATTTATCAAAGCATTTCATCAAGAGATGCATTTTCATTATATAATCAAAACTCGGGATGTCATGTTCCGATACAGACCATAAAGCATAAACGATAACATTACAAGTCATTCAACAAATATATACATATACAGACTTGTAAATAAAACAACTTGATGATTCAACCATCTTATGCCCTCGCGCCACTACCTGTAATACAAATAAAACTGAGTGGGTCAGGCTTGGGAGCCTGGTGAGCATATAGGGTTTTCAACCCACAATAAATAAATTATATTTAATTTCACCAACCAATCACTATCCCGATTACCCATTCCCGTTATCCTCACTTTACGTCCCTAAAATAACATCTATCTCGAGGGACCTAATCTAGGATTTTCATCGGGACGGACATCACTGCTAAGGGGTTTCCTCAACAATAGATATCCTAAAGGCAACCATGAGGGGGATAGAGTACACCGGTGAACACATCGTTCACAACACCTACAGGTTATGAACCTGCTAGCGTTCCACTGGACTGTCTAGAAAGAGTCTGTGGTCGTTATCCATACTCCGCTGAATAACTAGATCAACAACAACAACAACATCGAGGTCTCTCATTTGTTTATTACACACCAACTATCTACCCATGTTCTACCCAACATATTAGTAGATAAAATATATATTTTCATACATAGTTTAAAACCTCTACAGCATTTTCATTCAATATATATTCCACATAACAGATGAGGCATACCCACGTAACATGTATTTCACAGAAAGAAATTCAGATCTATGAGATGGAAGAGGGTGAACATACATTCACACACATAACAACAAATTCTACACATAACACGTATTTCGTATAAAATACTTCATAATCATGCGTTAGAAGAAGGTAACTACACACTCACACATATAAACAACAATATACTTAATACACTCGAACCATACTTGTATTATTATCGTGTTTATGAAAGGTAACATACACTCACTTGATCAGAAGACGATCGGACAGCACTACGACTTGCAGAAGTAGTAATCCTCAGCAGATCTGGAAGATCTTCACAAAAATCGAACTTCTCGCGGGCAGAGCTTCGGCTCGGGAACCGCACTTCTCGGGATCTTCGGGAATCTCGGGACTTGCCTCAGGGCTCGAGAATGATACCGGGGCTTCGGGGTATTTCTGGCACGCAAAACGATGCAAAACGGGAGAGAGAAGAGAGAAAATGAACAAAACTCTCGGCTGCCCTCGCAAGCCTTTTATAGAGGCTGAGCCTCGCACGTACGCGGGGCGTACAGGTCCGAAATCGTCACTGCGTTCGTCATGCGAAGCCACTTGCTGTGAGTGTCGACATCTTCGGAGTACGTGGGGCGTACCTCGGATCGGATTGCTGACTCCCCTTCGGATAATGCCAGATTTTTCAATTAAAAATAAATACAAATTATTTAACAAACTTCGGAAATTCATATCTTCTTCATACGAACTCCGATTTCGACGTTCTTTATATCCACGCGAAGGTGAGACTACGCTCTACAACTTTCGTTTAGACTCCGTCGGCTAATTTTGACTTTATTTTTATTATTTATTTTTAATAGGCCGCGACAGAAAAACTTCGTTATAAATTCATAACTTCTTCGTTTGACGTCCGTTCTCGCCTAACTTTTTATCGCTTCGATACCAACAACGAGACCTTCGATCCTCGTTTAGAATGCTTCGGCTAAAAACCGCTCGATCTCAAATCGAGTATTTCAGGCTGCATACCGCAAAGTCGAAACTTCGATAAATCATAACTTCCTCATACGAAGTCAGATTTGGGCGTTCTATATATATTCGGAAACCTCGTTTCAACTACTACAACATTATACAAAGATATTAAGTTTATTTTACACTTAAATTTTGACGCTTATTTTTATTCTTAATTAATCAAACCACATAATTAAGCAATTAAGCACAAAACACATAATACTCAAATAATACATTCTTATTATTTCAAAACGGGTTACAAAGGTTAACCTAGACTATTACATTGCTAAAAATGGCAAGCCCCGAAACACAGGCGTTACAGAGAATATGGGGTTGGTAAACATGGGCCGTAAATGGGTTTACGGTCGTAAGGTGTTTATGGCCGTAAACTCAACCGTAAACGCCAAAATATTACAGAAAAATACAATTGCCCAGAAAAGCAAAGTATAAACCATATTTTGACCCAACATCAACCAGAACAGTATACTGGTCGATCCGGCTAAGGTAGAGGCCATGATGAGATGGAAGGTTCCGAGGTCTCCATCCGATATTCGGAGTTTTCTTGGTCTGGCGGGTTATTATCGGAGATTCATCCAGGATTTCTCCAGGATTGTTGTTCCACTGACCCGACTAATCAAAAAGTCGGTGACAATCTGATGGGGGCCTGAGCAGTAGGAAACTTTCGAGACTTTGAGGTAGAAGTTATGTGAGGCGCCGATATTGACTCTGCCAGAGGGCATTGAGTTTTCATAGTGTATTGTGACGCATCTATCACGGGCTTAGGTGCAATACTGATGTAGAGGGGGCGCGTCATCGCTTATGCCTCGAGGCAGCTAAAGCCTTACGAGGCGAATAACTTGACACACGACCTAGAGTTGGGGGCAGTTGTTTTTGCCCTCAATATTTAGCAACACTACCTCTATGGGGTCCGCTGTAATATCTACATGGACCACAAGAGCCTGAGGTACTTGATGGATCAGCCAAATCTGAACATGAGGCAGGGATGTTGGTTGGATGTGGTGAAGGATTACGACTGTGAGATCCTTTATCACCCGGGAAAGGCCAATATGGTGGACGATGTTCTTAGCTGCAAGGCGGCTGTGGCTCCGATTCGGGATATATGCCTAAGGATGACAATGATTACTCTACTGCTGGAGTGGATTCGGGAGGCTCAGGTCGAGGGTATGAAGTAGGAGCCCCGAAAGTGTGACCAGATCATAGGACAAGTAGCTTCATTCGACTATGATATTCGTGGATTGTTAACCCTACATCGTAGGGTGTTGTTCCTTACTTAGGTGGTGTGTACTAGGTTCTGATGGAGGAGGCGCACATGTTGAAATTCTCCATTCATCTCGGGGCGACGAAGATGTATCGAGATCTTTGCCCTGATAATTAGTGGCCCTGCGTGAAGCGGGACATAGCTTGGTATGTGGAGCGATGCTTGACATGTAAGAAAGTCAAGGCCAAGCACCAGCTACCTCACGAAAAGACACAACCATTGGAGATTCCCCTGTGGAAATGGGAAGACGTCACTATGGATTTCATCACAAAGCTTCCCAGGACCGCACGTGGGGTAGATTCTGTCTGGGTCATCGTGGATTGGTTGACCAAGAGTGCATACTTCATACCGTTCCAATAGAGTATTTCGGCCTAGAAACTGGCATACATCTACATCATGGAGGTAGTAGCTCGACATGGGGTGCCGGTTTTGGTGATTTCTGACAGGGATGTGCGGTTCACTTCCAGATTTTGTAAGAAGTTTCATGATGAGTTAGGCACTCGTCTTCACTTCAGCACGGCCTTCCACCTGCAGAAGGATGGTCAGAGCGACTAGACCATTCAGAATTTGGAGGATATGTTGCGTGCGTGCATCCTAGACTTCGGTGGTAGTTGGCATAGATGCCTTCCATTGGCTGAGTTCTCTTATAACAATAGCTACCATGCCAGTATTATCGGCCTCCCTTTGATATGCTTTATGGGAGGAAGTGCAGGACCCCGATACGTTGGGGTGAGGTGGAACAGAGGGTCATGGGGAGTACCGAAGTGGTACTCAAGACGACGGAGAAGATCCAACAGGTCCGTAGTAGACTCCAGACAGCCCAGAGTTGGCAGAAGAGTTATTCCGAAAGACGCTGATCGGACCTGGAGTTTCAGGTTGGGGATATGGTTCTTCTGAAACTGTCACCTTGGAAAGGTGTCATCCACTTCATAAAACGGGGCAAGCTGGGCCCCAGGTATATCGGAGCATTCACGGTTATAGCCCGGTTGGGCAAGGTGGCGTATTGGTTGGGTCTTCCGGAAGAACTTAGACAGATCCACAACACTTTTCATGTTTCACAGCTGTGGAAGTGCATAGTCGATGATACCACGGTGGTTCCTTTGGAGGATATTCAGGTGGATGACAGCCTGAACTACATCGAGAGACTGGTAGCCATTCTCGATAGGAAGATGAAAGATCTGAGGAACAAGAGGGTAGGTTGGTGAAGGTGTAGTGGCAGCACCTCAAGGGAGCCGGAGGATGAAATGAGGGAGCACTACCCATAGCTATTTCCAGACGCATCATACTTCGAGGACGAAATCTGAGATAAGTGAGGGAGAATTGTAGCGCCTGGTTCTGGGTATGTATTTAATTTATAATTATTCACTTTTATATAGAAACTCGATGAGTTTGAGGCCCCAAAATCATCGAGTAGAGATAGATGGGACTACGGATTTGTAAACCTACTCAATGATTTGGGAGGCCTCAACTCGACGAGTAGGTTGGTAGAAATGAAACCCTAATTCTAGGGTTTTTCACCCTATTTAAACACCTTAACCCTGAAGTGTTGGCATCATCTCCAGTTTCCACTGTCCAAAACCCTAATCCTAAAGTGTTGGCATCATCTCCAGTTTCCACTTGTGCATTCTTGGTGAGTTTGAAGAAGAAGAAGCTTGAAGGGGGAGCAAGAATGTGTGGGAGGAGAGTAGATCCAGAAGTTGGGCTTCATTTCTAGTTCATCTGAGGTATAAAGCTTCAACCTTGTCTATGGCATGCTTAGATCTAGTTTTAGGATGTTGTACTTCATGCTTTGGTCCAAATATATTGATGGTTGGGATTTGGACGTTCCACTTGTGCAAACCCTTCAGATCTAGTGTCTTGAGGGGACTTCATGTCGTAAAGGTGCCAACTTTATGGCCATGGAAGTCCCATGCAACTTTTAGACCATCATTTTGGTCTTTTAATCCCTGTTAGGTCATGCATGCGAGTAAAGATGGGAACGTTACGTGACCAAATTTTCCCTTGAGTCCAGATCTATGACCTCATGGTCTATCTTGAAGTTTTGATGGCTTTTGGAGTTGGATCTAAGCCCTTTTGGGATAGAGTTTGAGTTTTGTGTGTTGTGGAAAGGTCCTTAATGGGTAAAGTTGGAAACTTTACCCTTCTAGACGTATTTCCAGCTTGGTTCCAAAAGATAGGGCATTGGTTTGAAGAATAGGGACTTAACACATAAAAAAAAGTTGACAGACTCAAGAACTCGACGAGTTCATAAGAGAACTCGACGAGTTGTTCTGGAAGTGTCGCGACTTTGTTGGAAAAAGAGGGACTCGACGAGTTATACAAGAAAATCGACGAGTTGGATCGTTATATCACAATCATGTTATTTATGGAAACTCGACGAGTTGAAGAGTAACTCGGCGAGTTGAGTTAACTCGTAATGTTGACTTTTACTTTGACCTGGGTGTTGAATTTGACGTTAACCTTGACCACAGTGACCCGTAATGGGTTATGAGTATGAAAGGGTACTTAAAGGAAATCTTTTATGTTTAGGAGCTTGTGAGTTCTCCTAGATCAGCGTCTTCTTCTCCTCAAGCTGCAACTATTCATCTAATGCCAACACCTCTTTAGACCGCTTCTAATTATTATGGGGATTCTAGTTCCAACTTTTAAGCTAATGTGCTCTCTCAAATCTCTCTATTGGTTCATATGATGACATAATCTCTGGGAGAAACACTGACAAAGGTAGAGAAAGATGTGGCTGATATGAAATGATCAATGACTTTGGATGATGAGGATGTGATGATTAAAGACACTCTTTCTATCTCTCCAGGCAATCCAATTCTACCTCCACCATCACATTCCCCTCCTCGCACTCTCTCTCCAACACATGACTCCCTTCCCCATACTAATGATACCAAAAAGGGGGAGAAAAATAAAGAGCCAATGGTTATTGCAATGGTGATTGCAACAACTCAATCTCAACCTAAAATGTCTGAATCAGGAAGTGATGATAATCATGTTGGATTAATGTCTAAGTCCATAACTATATTTGGTATGTACTTGACCCGACCCGACATGGTCCATTTGGGTTGCACTTCACCGCCACAATTTATATGGATAATCTTTTGAGAATAGTATATTTATGATTATATTAATATATTATAAGTTCTAATACATTAATATGGAATCATATTATTTAATTAGTATTGATCAAGAATTAATTCAGTGATCAAAATGAACTAAGTAAATATGGACTCTTAGATATATGTGTGTGATGGGCCAAGTTCATTTAGGTTGGGCTAAGCTTTCATAGATAGTCCATGGAGTGTTTAACCCATGGATCATATGAAATGAAAGGTCATGGGTTTAACCATAGTTTACACACTATATAAAGACGTCCTTGGTGGTGAAATTGGCACTAGTGTGGGTACACTAAGAGGGCTAGCCGATTTCACTAGAGAGAACCAAAGTATTCTTATTCTCAAAGTCTTCCAAGGTGTTTTGGTGATTTGTGATTCCACTTGAGGCTTCCACACTATTGGGGCTAAGCTCTTAAAGCTTGAAGACATCAAGCTACACCAAAAGGTATGTCATCTAACTAGTCTTTGTAGTATAGTTGCCTCATATTATGCTAGTTAGGATTAAAGCCTTGGAAAGTTCTTATTTGCATGTATAATAGAGAAAACATAGATCCAAGGTTTATAGGGTTGCATGTACACCATAGGAGTGTTAGAATGCTCAAAACTCAACAGTGGTATCAGAGCCATGTTTGTTTTCTCTTATACTTGATGCAAATAGATTTTTCGAAGACAAGAATCTGTCAGGGCCTAACAATCGACGAGTTCTGGTAGAAAACTCAACGAGTTCATGTATTAAAGCATGAACTCGATGAGTTCCATGAAGAACTCGACGAGTTTGGCCTCCAGACAGCATATCTTCGGGTTTTTTGGCTGGAATTGGACTAGGAACATTACCATAAGTTGTTTTTGAAATTATAAACTTGTTTTTGATGTGGTAATGTTCATGCTAATCCAATTTCA
Organism: Lactuca serriola; assembly: GCF_051521515.1. Classification (NCBI taxonomy): domain Eukaryota; kingdom Viridiplantae; phylum Streptophyta; class Magnoliopsida; order Asterales; family Asteraceae; genus Lactuca; species Lactuca serriola. The sequence continues at coordinate 390,771,492 of NC_136411.1, read as the reverse complement.
AAGATAATTGTCAATATATTCAGGTTCTGTATTAGTTTAAAAGTTATGCTAATTACATGAAAAAGTTTGATGTGAATTATTTTTGTTCATATGAGTTGCTTAGATTAATAGATAAGTTAATTGATTATGTGTTTTCAATCGATTTTAATCTAAGAGATGATTCTAAAATGTGTTTGTGTAACTTGTCCTCAAGTTACATGAAAGGTCACATTTAAGTTTCATAAAACTCATAAAAGTTGGCAATGGTTACAACAAAATGAAGAGTCTTGTCCTCAAGCTATGGAGGTTCAAGAGTCACTTCATTAAGTAACAAAATGTGTAACCTTAATTAATTCCATAAGTTACAAAAATAAAGAAAAGTTACATTCTTTTATTAGTTTAAAGTCTTCCATAACTTGTCCTCAAGTTATGGAACTTGAAGAGTCTTTTAATTAAAACTACTTTAAACTCATAAGTTATGGAATTAATTAGTTTTGAATAGTTTCAAAACTTGCCCTCAAGTTTTGGAATTTGAAAAGTTTTCACTTAGGAATACTTTAATTCCAATTTAGCCCTTAGAATTTTAAAAGTTAAAATTCAACCCTTATACTTTATAATATTATAAGTTAATAATATCTATATATATGTATAAGAGTAAAGTCAGTCTTACCGTTAGTAGGCCTCATGCACGAAGCCGGTCTATAAGGGGGGTATAAGGTTACCGCCTATAAAATGGCAGTTTAATGGGTGTCCACTCTCACCCACCGCTTCCTTGACTGTTGGAGGGTCGTTAGCCGAACGGGTAGGACAAAGACTATAAATTCTCCCTTCATTAAAAATATTAATGATAAATACTAAGTAACTAAACCTTTTATAAATACCCAATCTTAGTTACTTAGGAAAATGTGAATAAGGTGCTAATCCATGAAATTACACTTTGCACTTTGTTTAAGTTGGTTAGTGGAACGTGTCTGGTTAACCGGCACACTAACTCGTATTTAACAAGGTAGGCAAAGGGTAACTTAATGTTTATCATAGTATCGATGGAGCGTGTGTGGTTAACCGGCACATCGATTGAGGGGTAAACACTTAAGGGTACCAAGTAATTTGCATGGTTACTTCACACCTTGTTTTGTGATCCTCAGCATCCCAGTCACAAAACCTGAAGGGCGCACTCGAGATTAAAACATGCCATTGAACAGTTCAATGAATCTCAAAAGATCTAGGAGTTTCAAATCCAATAAAAACCTAATAATTCATTTCATTTTTCATGGTGGAAATTGGTGAATCGTCATTCACCTACCTTCAAATATTCTATAGCTTGGATTACGGCATCCCTCTTCCAAGTTATAAAATATTGTGTTGGGTCCTAGCCTTAATATTTCATATTGGGTGTTATATTAAGGACTTTAAATCAATTATCTTGAATATCTCCGAAAAGATATCTAGTTCAAACATCTATGATCTTCCCAAACCTCTTGGAACTTCACCTCCTCCAATTATTCTCCGTTAGCCACAAGTTCAAGGTCACTCAAGCCCTATTGGCAAGGTAAGGTCTAGGTGTGATCACATCTTGGAGATGAAGTCACATATTGACAAGCCGGGAGAGTTGGGTGTCAAAGTCTTGAGAAAGTTAGTGGTTCAATCACTTTCTAAGTCACATAGTAAGTTCCTTTGGGATTCCTATGAAACAGACTATGACAAGACCCTTAATGATCTTATCTATTTGCTTGGTGCTGCTAAATCACCAATGATTTGGAAGGCTAGTAAAACAAATTTGATTAGAAGATCGACTTCCCAAAACTTTATGGACATTGACAATGAAGACACTGGAAATCCAGAAAAAGCATTCTCTTCCCAATGGAAAGGGATCGACCATAGTCAACTCGGTTGACCAAATGATAAAGAGAAAAAACTAAGTATGTGATAGTTCCATGTACCATTACCAAAGGGTATATATGTTAAAGTGCCAAAAGGAAAGGGCATTGGTTGCGAAGCTGCCAATTTTACCTAAGGATGTTAAACTCAATAAGTTTGACCCTACTTCAGGTAAAGTCCACTATCTAGCTTTGCTAAGTTTCTATCCTGAGATTCATGATACATGATTGGACTGGGTCACATGTTGATGCTTTTAAGAATCAAAGAAAGGTGAAGAAACTTAAAGAAAGAATATGTTGAATCTGATCGCGTAGAAGGATTTCTATCGCATAGTTTGAAGATCGAATTCTTGAGCTACTTCTTAGGAGTTATAATATATTGCTTAGGAATAGATAATAACAAAGTTTTCATGTACTTTTGCATTGTAAGGATAGTTTTTCCGCAAAGTTTTTAAAATAAGAGGAAAAAATTTTGATTTTATTTATTTTAAAATATCCTTACAATGGCATTTGAGGAAAAGATTGTTGTTTATATGATTCCATTAATAGCAAGAGTGGAAATATGAAATTGATTCTTTCATTTGTGGTAATGTCTAAATTTACCAAATAAGTAAAGATCCTCATCACCCAATTTTCAATTGGACCGAAACTTGGAATCATGCAAGTTGTATAGTATGATGAATGACAACTTTCAAGCATTGGAAAATTAAGACTAATTACTTGTTCACATGGATGTGTGAGTATAGTAAAGGACTAAGGGATCGAGTACACGTTCTTGTGCACTGATCATGCCCATCACAAATAATCGTTAAGACTATTCTTCATGATTTACTAAAGTTTAGTAAATATGGTTATACTTACAGGCTTAAGTGTAATTCTGATACATTGGAAAAAATTCCAATGTATGGCAGAACGAATGAGAAGAATCAAATTAGGCAGAAGGATAAAAGTTTCTCAAATCTGAAAAGATGGGAGAGTACTTTAGTATCATGATATATGATCATCTTATATATTAAGAGACCTTATCACAATTCATCCTCTAAGTGCATTCTGATAGCTAAGAAGAGGAGTTATGAATTGTTGAAGTGGTTAAATCAAGAAGATGAATCATACTTCATTCCAAAACCAACTCTTAGAGTTATACTCCAAGATTGTAACTTGAGTGACATGTCTTAAAGAAGGTTTAAAACACTAGTCAAATGTAAGAGTAAAAGTTTTCTACTCTTGTACATTTGAAATTGGTAAGTTGGGATGTTTTGGAGAAAACAAAGACCAACTAAGGCCAATTGTGTAAAGTGTTTGTCTTGATTAGAATCCGCACTATCTCTTAGATGTTTGACAAGGGAGTCTTACATGTGAAGAGGACAGTGCGATTCTTAAAGGTCTTGAAAGTCTCAAGAACTAATCAAGAATAAAACCTGAAGTTGTTCACTAGCACACGACATGAGGTATATAACCTATCGTGTTGACATGTTATGTGCCCATTCCAGTTAAAGTTGTCTTTGCATATGAGTACTTAGAGTTCTTAATTGGTTGCATAGCTACTTGGAAACAATGGTAGACCCTTGAGCTCCCAGGTGACTAGAAGTTAAGATTGCACAAGTTCAATCCACATGAGTTAAGATTTGTCACTAACCTAGTCTTGTGATTATGATTTTGACAAATTCACATGGATAAGAACACATACACCATAAAATCTAAGTGTCATAAGGTTTCTCTCCGATTTATGAAAATGATGGTGAGGACATTCTTTCACTAAGTATATTTTGATGGGTTTTGAGCATTCTAACACTTCCTAAGTGTACATGCAGCCCTAATAACCTTGGATCTATGTTTGTCTAATAATCATGCAAAGTTGTTTTTCCAAGGTTATGAACCTATCTAGCATATATGGGATACAATTTTCTTTGTATAAAAGATAGAACTACATACCTTGTTGTTGAAAGTGTTCCTTGAAACCTTGTGAGCCTAGCACCTCAAGTGTGATGCCTCAAACACTTCAAACAACACCAAATGCAAAGAATAAACTTGAGAGAATACTCTAACACATACAAAATCGGCCAAGCCCTCTTTTTCTTAGTGTAGCCGATTTTGGGGAGAGTTACATTGCTTATATAGTGTGTTGCATTAGGTAAACCCTAATGTTCCATGACTCTTCATTTCTTGATCCATGGGTTAACTCCATGGAGCATCCATGGAGCATCTTCTGGGTGGAACCCAACTTGATAATCCATGGAGCCTCTTAGCCCACTATATAAGATATGGAAGATTTACATAATCTACCCATATATTTAATTAGTTATCTTTTGATCACTTAATTAATTCTAAATTAATTCTTGATCAAAACTAATTAAATAATATTATTAATATATTAGAACTTATAATATATTAATAAGCCATATGTGTTATTTCTCTCATTTAGTTTATCCAATTGCATGGTGACATGCAACCCAAATGGACCATGTCGGGTTGGGTCAAGTACTTACCAGAAATAGTTATGGACTTAGACACCTGATCCGATAGTCTCCCACTTGGATAAGTCTAATAACTATAACTGCAACACTTCAGGAACCGATCGGCAATCTTAGTGTAACAACCCGGATTTCCAGGTATCTTTTATGCTTATGTTTTTGGTGTTTTGTGAGGGGACTCGGCGAGTTGGAGCTTAGATTCGCCGAGTAGGATCGCGGTTCTGGACGCGGGTTCGCGCCTGGACTCGGCGAGTCCATGGTATGGACTCTGCGAGTCCGCGCTGTTTAATGAAACCCTAATTTCTCAGGTTTGGGACCTATTTAAAGGGCGTTAATGCCGTCATTTGTGCTCACCAGTCCCCTGAGTGAAACCCTAGCGAGTTTGAGCGTTTGGAGCAAAGCAAGGAGCCATTGTTGACCTTGGAGGTGTTATATTGCAAGGGAAAGGAAGCAATTGCTAAGGGGAATCAAGAGGAGCCACTTCCTGAAAGATTTGAGGCCAGAACATCACATTTGAGGTACTACTTTTGAGCTATTCTCTGTTATGTTGATGTTTATGTTGATTTAGGGCTTATTGAGCCCTTTTGTGGTTAGATCTAGTGCTTCCTTGGTCCCTTAAGTGAGTTAGGTCATAGATCTGGACCTTTGGAGGTCCAGAGTGTCCCTTTGCCCAAGCTTTTTATGAATCCATGAGGGTTTTGGATTGGGGTCTTTGTGCTTAAGGTCAAAACACCATTTATGAGTCATGGGGTGTGTTATGAGCTCCAAGTTATGGACTTAACATGATGAATTAGCTTAGGAGGGCCAAATCTATGAGTTGTTGGAGCGGATCTGACCTCAGAAGGAAGTTTGAGTTGATGCATGGCATGGACTCGCCGAGTCTGAAGAACAGACTCGGCGAGTCGCATGAAGATTGTCCTTGACCACTTAGTGAGTGGTCCAGCCGAGTCATGAGTTGACTCAGCGAGTCAGGGAGAGTTAGAGAGGGTTGACAGTTTGGCTGAGTCGAACTCGAACTCGCCGAGTTGTTCTTAAGACTCGGCGAGTTGAGTCGGGGTGGCCCCGCGATTCATACCAGGTGGAACTCGTCGAGTCAAGGGAATACTCGACGTGTCAAAAAGGGAATCCTAGAGAGTTGGTGAAAACGCTTAGACTCGCCGAGTCGCCCTAGTGCACTCGCCGAGTCCAGTCAAAGTTGACCGTTGACCGTTGACCAGAGTTGACCAGTGTTGACTTGATAGGGGTAGTCAACCTTAGTGGTAAAAGTGTTAATTAAGAGACATATGATGTTATAGGAGGATTATAGCTCGCAGGATCGAGCACGAGTGATTCCAGGATTCGCGAGTTATCGAGATACGCGAGGTGAGTCTCCTCACTATACTTTACCTTGAGTAAGTAATCAGAGTTATGTGACAGAGTATTTGTATGCTATATGTATGTGATGTGTTGTACTGCATTATTTCTATGTGATTATGTTGTGCATGTTTATAGAGTTGGAACCGGAAGGTTCACAGAGTTAGAACCTGAGGGTTCACAGAGTTTGGGTGCACGGACCCACAGAGTTATGGCCTCGAGTGGCTAATATGTGTTATATGTGGTATTTTGGGGAACTCACTAAGCTTTGTGCTTACAGTGTTAGTGTTGTTGTTTCAGGTACTAGCGATGACCGTGGGAAGGCGCCGGCTTGATCTGTACACACGCATGGGATTTTTGATATATATAATCTTGGGATTTTGTATGATGTGATTTGGGATTTTTAAACTTAATGTTTTTATGAAATTAAATGAGAAATGTTTTTATAATTTGTGAAAAATTATTTTGAAATTCACGGTGTTACAAGTTGGTATCAGAGCCTTGGTTTGAGGGATTCGAGTACACCTTTGGGCGTATTTGAACTCAAACTGAGGATTTGAGAAGTATTTTCAAAAAGAATAAAAGATTTTTGAAAACGAAGAGCAGAGTTGTGTGTACGATCAGTCCGCGCCCGAACGGTGATTTCCCAAAATACCCTTATGTTATGTGATATTGATTCTGATATGATGTATTCGCATGCTAGAGTAGGCTAGGTATTCCTATTAGGACTAGAATGGCCTGATTTGTGATGCCTTAGCCTAGGAAGAGGTGAGCTGCTATGAGATGCTTGAGAGTGAGTAGGTAGCAACGAGGGGCTTATGAGAGATCTATTAGAGAGTGGTCTATGCATGATAGAGTACTTGGAATTTGGGATCCGAAGAGGAGGACTTGGGGTGTATTCTGATACGGTGTGGATAGTAGTATTGGGCCCGTACTACTGAAAGCACCGGAGCGGTGTACAACCCAAGTAAGAATACCAAGGATCAAGGAGGAAAAAGTTGACGAGTGTGAGTATGCTCGTATGGGTTCTAATTTATCGTATGTTGTATTTCAGAGGTAGATCATGGTGAGGACACGCTTGATGCCCGAGAGCAGTGGTACCAGTGATGAGGAGATCCGCCGGATCATCCATGAGGAGGTGGCTGCGGCCATCAGGGCAGAGATATCGGAGATGTTGGGGTCTATAAAGACCACGCTGATCGAGACCTTTGACGAGCGTTATGCCGCTCTTTCTGAGGCTGCTGTTGCAGCAGCCACCGCGGCTGTTGCTGCCGCGAGGCCGCAAGGTGGTGATGCGTTGCTGTTCCGGGAGTTCAACAACACAAAACCACCAGAGTTTGATGGGACCCAGGATCCGGTGGCAGCTATGAGATGGATATCTGATATAGAGGGGTGTTTCTTCACTTGCTCCTCTCCTGAGCATTTGAAGATTCGGTTCGCACTGAACCAGCTTCGCTTGGGAGCGAAGGACTGGTGGAAGTTTGTGACGGCGCATTTCACGCCTGCTGAGCTTGCGGCAGTTACCTGGGAGAGGTTCACTGCCATGTTTCGAGACGAGTACTTTCCCCAGGTCGAGAGGGAGCTTTTGGCACAGGAGTTTTTGACCCTCAAGCAGGGTACTGAGTCAGTTACAGCGATCACAGGATGTTCCATGAGAGGGCGATGTTCTGCCCTGAGCACGTGTCCACTGAGCAGGCACGTATGAGCCGTTATTTGAGCATTTTGAGGCGGATATTCGGGAGTTCGCGGCGAACTCCTCGTACCGGACATTTGCTGAGCTTCAGGCAAATGCCCGGAAGAAGGAGATTGAGCTAGAGACTCAGGCTAGGGAGGAGGCGGAGTCTCAGGGGAGGGATCGGCAACCGGCATAGTCTTAGCCGGCAGCCAAGCGGGCCAAGCCCGCTGATCCCAAACCAGGGAGCCAGAAGGGCCGCACTTGTGGGAAGTGTGGCAAGGGTCATGATGGAGTCTTCCGAGCGGGATCTTGCTACAAGTGTGGCAAGGAGGGGCATATGGCCAAGGACTGCCCCAAGGGGTTTGCGGTGTGTTTTCACTGCAACCAGACCGGACACCGGAAGGCGGAGTGTCCGCAGTTACGAGGATCAGCTCAGGGAGCACCTCAGGGATCCGCCCCTGTCGCCATCAGAGCTACAGAGAGTCGGCCGGTGAAGGCCGAGGCGCCGAGGGCACGAGGGAGAGCTTTTCAGCTGACTGCGGAGGAGGTCCGCGCAGCGCCCGATGTCGTGGCTGGTATGTATTCTTTCTTGTAAATTCTGTACAACCCGGATTTCCAGGTATCTTTTATGCTTATGTTTTTGGTGTTTTGTGAGGGGACTCGACGAGTTGGAGCTCAGACTCGCCAAGTAGGATCGCGGTTCTGGACGCGGGTTCGCGCCTGGACTCGGCGAGTCCATGGTATGGACTCTGCGAGTCCGCGTTGTTTAATGAAACCCTAATTTCTCGGGTTTGGGACCTATTTAAAGGGCCTTAAGGCCGTCATTTGTGCTCACCAGACCCCTGAGTGAAACCCTAGCGAGTTTGAGCGTTTGGAGCAAAGCAAGGAGCCATTGTTGACCTTGGAGGTGTTATATTACAAGGAAAGGAAGCAATAGCTAAGGGGAATCAAGAGGAGCCACTTCCTGAAAGATTTGAGGCCAGAACATCACATTTGAGGTACTACTTTTGAGCTATTCTCTGTTATGTTGATGTTTATGTTGATTTAGGGCTTATTGAGCCCTTTTGTGGTTAGATCTAGTGCTTCCTTGGTCCCTTAAGTGAGTTAGGTCATAGATCTGGACCTTTGGAGGTCTAGAGTGTCCCTTTGCCCAAGCTTTTTATGAATCCATGAGGGTTTTGGATTGGGGTCTTTGTGCTTAAGGTCAAAACACTATTTGTGAGTCATGGGGTGTGTTATGAGCTCCATGTTATGGACTTAACATGATGAATTAGCTTAGGAGGTCCAGATCTATGAGTTGTTGGAGCGGATCTGACCTCAGAAGGAAGTTTGAGTTGATGCATGGCATGGACTCGCCGAGTTTGAAGAACAGACTCGGCGAGTAGCATGAAGATTGTCCTTGACCACTCAGTGAGTGGTCCAGCCGAGTCATGAGTTGACTCAGCGAGTCAGGGAGAGTTAGAGAGGGTTGACAGGTGGGCTGAGTCGAACTCAAACTCGCCGAGTTGTTCTTAAGACTCGGCGAGTTGAGTCGGGGTGGCCCCGCGATTCATACCAGGTGGAACTCGTCGAGTCAGGGGAATACTCGACATGTCAAAAAGGGAATCCTAGAGAGTTGGTGAAAACGCTTAGACTCGCCGAGTCGCCCTAGTGCACTCGCCGAGTCCGGTCAAAGTTGACCGTTGACCGTTGACCAGTGTTGACTTGATAGGGGTAGTCAGCCTTAGTGGTAAAAGTGTTAATTAAGAGACATATGATGTTATAGGAGGATTATATCTCGGAGGATCGAACATGAGTGATTCCAGGATTCGCGAGTTATCGAGATACGCGAGGTGAGTCTCCTCACTATATTTTACCTTGAGTAAGTAATCAGAGTTATGTGACAGAGTATTTGTATGCTATATGTATGTGATGTGTTGTACTGCATTATTTCTATGTGATTATGCTGTGCATGTTTATAGAGTTGGAACCGGAAGGTTCACAGAGTTAGAACCTGAGGGTTCACAGAGTTTGGGTGCACGGACCCACAGAGTTATGGCCTCGAGTGGCTAGTATGTGTTATATGTGGTATTTTGGGGAACTCACTAAGCTTTGTGCTTACAGTGTTAGTGTTGTTGTTTCAGGTACTAGCGATGACCGTGGGAAGGCGTCGGCTTGATCTGTACACACACATGGGATTTTTGATATATATATATATATATATATATATATATATATATATGTATATGATCTTGGGATTTTGTATGATGTGATTTGGGATTTTTAAACTTAATGTTTTTATGAAATTAAATGAGAAATGTTTTTATAATTTGTGAAAAATTATTTTGAAATTCACGGTGTTACACGTAGCTCTTTCAAGGTCTCTCGGAACTGAGAAGATGTTGATACGCCATTTAAGATAAGTGATCATATAATCCTCTGTTCTAGATATCAGCCGGACAATTACATGGAACAATGTCTTACTTATTGTCCAGCAGTTTGTTTCTCGATTCCCGATTTGTTTGACAAAGAACTGAATTGAACACATCAACTTAGTTCTGACTGGGCCCAGTACATAGGTCAAAACAAAATCATCGAAGGGCCCAGATATCAACTTCTAATCCAAGAAGGAACAGATAAACTTCGACTCATATGTTTTTTCTACTACTAGTTGAATTATACACAAAAGCACGTTTTATAACATCGAGTTACCAATGCGTTTTCGTACAATCAATGCATAATCAATTCATAGGCAACAAATCATATCTCTAGGTTTGAAGACTTATATGATATTACCATCTCACGATCACTCGAGATAAAATTCCATGAAGTGATTCCAGTGAGCGTGGGTTGATTCCAATACTCAGAACTTATGAGCACTCATGAAGTGTTGTCTTATATCCTGACACCTACAACCAACTTCATGACAGTCTTACTTCATATCTACTTCCAACATATGACTCACTGTGGAAAATTTGAATAATATGTGAAACCACAACATACTATTCTGGAAGTCAAAGCATGCAAAAGAAATTATAGTAAACGATTGACAAAAGATAGCAACACTTTACTCATGAATAAACACAACTTTTATTCATCATCAAATGCCAATTACACTTTACAAATTTCATAATTTATCTAACTACTAAAACTTATATCATCCTTCAGCCCTATGCTCCGAGCATGCTGGAGATGCTTAACCCTACTCAGTCCCTTCGTGAGGGGATCTGCTGGGTTCTCATCCGATAATACCCTCTTTGCCACGAGGATTCCTTCTTCTATGCGATGTCTGATAAAATGATATTTTATGTCAATGTGTCTGGATCTCCACTATCACTATCTCGTGATCCCTTGGTTCCTTGGCTAAGGCAACAGCACTTCCACTATCACAGAAAATTTCCATGGGCTCCTTTATAGTTGGTACTACTCTAAGTTCTCCTATGAAGTTCTTCAGCCATATTGCCTCCTTTGTTGCCTCGCTCGCTGCTATATACTCTGATTCACAAGTGGAATCAGCCAATGTCTCCTGCTTGGAACTCTTCCAAGTGATTGCTCCTCCGTTTAGGGTGAAGACCCAGCCCGACTGAGAGCGGAAATTATCCCTATCAGTCTGGAAACCAGCATCACAATACCCTACAACTCTTAAGGCATCACTCCCACCGAGGGTAAGGACCCAGTCCTTAGTCCTCTGTAGGTACTTGAGGATATTCTTTACCGCAGTCCAGTAAGCCTTGCCAGGATTCCCCTGATACCTGCTAACCATGCTCAAGGCAAAGGCTACATCAGGTCGAGTACAAGTCATAGCATACATGATCGAGCCTACTGCCGAAGCATAAGGCACTCGACTCATTTCTGCTATCTCAGCCTCAGTACTAGGGCTTTGTGTCTTACTCAATCTGGCATTACTCTGGATAGGTAACTCTCCTTTCTTGGAGTTCTGCATGCTGAATCTCTTAAACACCTTGTCCAAGTAGATACTTTGACTAAGTCCAATTAGTCTTTTACTCCGGTCTCTCAAAATCCTTATCCCTAGAATATAGGCAGCTTCTCCTAGGTCCTTCATAGAGAAACACTTCCCAAGCCAGCACTTAACTTCCTGCAGAGTTGGGATGTCATTTCCTATGAGTAGTATGTCATCCACATATAATACCAAAAAGCTAACTATACTCCCACTAGCCTTGACATACACACAAGATTCATCTTCACTCCTAGAAAAGCCAAATTCCTTGACTTTCTCATCAAAGAAAAGATTCCATCTGCGAGGTGCTTGCTTTAATCCATAAATGGATTTCTCAAGCTTACACACTTTATTAGGGAACTCGTTACTGACAAAACCTTCTGGCTGACTCATGTAAACATCTTCAGTCAACTTTCCATTAAGGAAAGCGGTTTTGACATCCATTTTCCATATTTCATAGTCATGAAATGCAGCTATGGCTAACATAACCCTAATAGACTTAATCTTGGCTACTGGAGAAAAAGTCTCATCATAATCCACTCCAGGAGTTTGAGAGAAGCCATTTGCAACTAGTCGAGCCTTATAAGTGTGTACATTACCATCTATGTCTGTCTTCTTCTTGAAGATACATTTGCACCCTACAGTCTTACGACCTGGTACATTTTCAACCAAGTTCCAAACTTGATTGTCATACATGGATTGTATCTTGCTATCCATAGCCTCTTTCCATTTAGCAGACTCAGGGCCTGCCATGGCTTCTGCGTAGCTGTTAGGTTCATCCAGACCTACTAGTGTCTCATCACTAATAAGTGTCTCACCTTCTGCAGTAATATGGAAACCATATTAATGCTCAGGTGCATTCCTAACTCTCGTGGAACGCCTATGAGGCACATACTCGTCAATTGGCTCAACAGGAGTTTCCTCCTCAAGTTGAGGGCTAGGGTTTGAAGTTCCTTCACCAGTTGACTCTTGAAGTTCTTCAAGGTCAACTTGCCTCCCACTGTCTCCTTGGCTTATAAACTCTCTCTCTCTCTCTCTCTCTCGAAAGAATCCTCCTCTTGCCACAAAGACCACATTATGACTAGGTCTGTAGAGCAGGTAACCAAAGGACCTTTGTGGGTAGCCGATGAAAATACACCTCTTGCTTCGGGGTTCTAGCTTATCATGAGACTCGCGCCTCACAAAAGCCTCGTAACCCCAAATCTTGATGTGGTCTAGTTTGGGTACTTTACCAGTCCACATCTCGTGAGGAGTTTTGGCAACTTTCTTTGTAGGGACTAGATTAAGGATATGGGCGGCAGTCTCTAAGGCATACCCCCAGAATGAGATTGGTAGCGAAGCTCGACTCATCATGGAACGAACCATATCCAACAATGTTTGATTACGCCTCTCAGCTACACCATTCAACTACGGTGTCCTAGGAGGTGTCAATTGTGAGACAAACCCACATTCCCTAAGATAGTCAAGGAACTCTGAACTAAGATACTCACCACCTCGATCGGATCGAAGCATCTTAATGTTCCTGCCCAATTGATTCTCGACTTCCTCTTTAAATTCCTTAAACCTTTCGAAAGTCTCTGACTTATGCTTGATTAAGTAGACATATCCATATCTACTGTAATCATCAGTAAAAGTCAAATAATAACGATTAGCATCCCTTGTGGCATGTTTGAATGGTCCACACACATCCGTGTGTACAAGGTCCAACAAACCTTCACCCCTCTCACAAGAACCTGTGAAGGGAGACTTTGTCATTTTTCCAATTAAGCATGATTCGCAACTATCATCTGACTTTAGTTCAAATGACTCCAAGACTCCATCCTTTTGGAGTTGGCGTATGCGTTTCTTGCTTATATGTCCAAGATGACAATGCCATAATGATGCTTTATCCAAGTTATTATTATTAGGAGAATCAATACACAAAACATTATTTCCTAAGTTATCCACCACAAATACAGTTTCATACACACCATCACAAGGTAATGCTTTAAAATAAAGAATATTATTAAAGAAAGCATTAATCGAACCAATTTCATTATCAAATGAAAAGGTAAAACCTTGTTTATACAATGTATGAAAGGAAATAATATTTCTTGCCATTTATGGCGAATAACAACATTTATTCAAATCTAAACTAAACCCACTACTTAGCGATAAAGTATAAACTCCAATCTTGGTGACAGGTGAAGCTTTCCTGTTTCCCATGATCAAGTTTATTCTTCCTTGCTCCACATTCTCACTTCTTCTTAGTCCTTGTAAATCAGAACATATATGAATACCACAACCGGTATCAAGGACCCATGAGTTAGAATGGGATGAGTTATTAGATAAGATAGTGTAAATATCTGCATGGTTGGGTTTGACTTTCCCATCCTTCACATCTTGCTGGTACTTTGGGCAGTTCCGCTTCCAATGTGCCTTTTCATGGCAATAGAAGCATTCAGCCTCTTTTGGGTCAGAAGAAGGAGTGATGAAACCTTTCTTGGTTCCACTTGAAGAAGAGCCATCAAGGGTCCTAGCCTTGGTACCCTTCAAAGAACTCTTTCTCTTCTTCCCTCGTCCTTTCTCGATTGCCAAGACAGGGGCGGAGTTGGTAGGAGTAGGAGTAGTAACAACTGCCTTACCTTTAAGACCACTTTCCGCGGTCTTTAAGAGTCCTTGAAGTTTGCTGAGAGTGACCTCTTCCTTGTTCATGTGGTATGTCATGCGGAATTGATCATAACATGAAGGTAAGGAGTGCAAAATGATATCTATTGCTAGCTCCTCGGGGAAGTTCACATTAAGCTTCAGCAAGCGGTCCATAAATCTTTGCATTTTCTACATGTGGCCCGTGATGGGTTCACCATCCTTCATTCGGGTTGTTATCATGGAGGAGATGATTTCATACCTCTCTAGTCTTGCACTTTGATGGTATCTTTCCATCAAATCTTGGTGTATTTCAAAAGGGTAGAATTCCTCGTAGGACTTTTGGAGGTTGGCTGTCATAGTGGCCATCATGATGCATGCCACTTTGGTGGCATCCCTTTCATGTGCCCTAAATTCAGCGATATCTTGAGGAGTAGCAACTGTCTCATCAATCTCCTTAAGCTCCTTATCGAGGATATATTCTTTGTCCTCGTAGCGGGTAATCATTCGGATGTTTCTGATCCATTCATTAAAGTTGGATCCATCAAAAGTGACTTTCCCACACAAGTTCATTATAGAAAAGGAACCATTAGGATTAGATCCGGAAGTAGCAGTGTTTGTAGACATCTGAAAAGAAGAAAAGTTTAGCTTAGAAATAGAGATAGTCCTTAATACAACACCCAAATGTAGTATTAAGGCTAGGAGCCAATCACAATATATTATACTTAGAATAGGTATGTCGTAATCTAAGTAATAACATATTTGAAAGGTAGGTGAATGATGATTCACCAATTTCCACCAAAGATGCAAAATATTTAATTTGGTTCTTAGAAACTCCTAGATTCTTTTGAGATTCAATGAACTTTTCTAAGGCATGTTTCAATCTCGAGTGTGCCCTCCAAGTTTTGTGACTGGGATGCTGAGGATCACAAAACGAGGTGTGAAGTAACCATGCAAATTAATTGGTACCCTTAATGTATTACCCCTCAATTGATGTGGCGGTTAACCACAAACGCTCCATCGATACTATGATAAACATTAAGTCACCCTTTACCTACCTTGTTAAGTTCAAGTTAGTGTGCCGGTTTACCACACACGCTCCACTAACGACTTAGACAAAGTGTAAAGTGTAATTTCATGGATTAGCACCTTATTCACATTTTTCCTAAAGTAACTAAGATTGGGAATTTAATAAAACATTTAGTTACTTTATAGTTATCATTATACTTTTAATGAGAATTTATAAGTCCTTGTCCTACCCGTTCGGCTAACGACCCTCCACCAGTCAAGCAAGCGGTGGGTGAGAGTGGACACCCATTAAGTTGCCATTTTATAGGCAACAACCATATACCCACCTTATAGACTGGCTTCGTGAATGAGGCGTACTAGCGGTAAGACGACTTTGATCTTATACATACATATATATATATATATATATATATATATATATATATATATATATATATATATATTATTAACTTATAATATTATAAGTATAAGGGTTGAATTTTAACTTTTAAAATACTAAGGGTTGGAACTAAAGTTTTAATCAATACTTTACTTGTTCCAAAACTTGAGGGCAAGTTTTGTAAACTTTCAAAACTTTTCATTTCTTGTAACTTATGAGTTAATTAGAGTATTAAAAATGAAGACTCTTCATTTTTATAACCCATGTGTTCTTTTCATGGTTTTAAAACAAAGTGACTTTTGGTTTTCCATAACTTGAGGACAAGTTATGGACTCCATTAAAACACATAATGATCATGAATAAATCTACCACATAGGTTACAAATAATTCCTATGATCATCTAAACATCATAAGATCAAGAATATGAATATGAACACTTTCATGAATCAAAAATTACACTTAAAACTTGTAATTTTGATAATTTGTCATTGTAAATGGATTAACATGAACATTACACCAACTAAAACAAGTTTTAAAACACCAAAACAGTTTAGGGTAATGTTCCTAGTCCATTTCCAACAACAAAAATCGAAATTCTGAAATTTGCAATCTCTACTCGTCGAGTGCATGAACAGACTCGACGAGTAGCTTGCATTTGGTCATGGACTCGTCGAGTCCCCCCATGGACTCGTCGAGTTCATACGGGCAGAACGCAGAAAACTCGATTTTTCAAGCAGTTTGCACAAAAATCAAACAAGCAAGCCTAGGCTCTGATAACACTGATGGGTTTTGAGCATTCTAACACTTCCTAAGTGTACATGCAACCCTAATAACCTTGGATCTATGTTTGTCTTATAATCATGCAAAGTTGTTTTCCAAGGTTATGGACCTATCTAGCATACATGGGGTATAATTTTCTTTGTATAAAAGATAGAACTACATACCTTGTTGTTGAAAGTGTTCCTTGAAACCTTGTGAGCCTAGCACGTCAAGTGTGATGCCTCAAATGCTTCACACAACACCAAATGCAAAGAATAAACTTGAGAGAATACTCTAACACATGCAAAATCGGCCAAGCCCTCTTTTTCTTAGTGTAGCCGATTTTGGGGAGAGTTACATTGCTTATATAGTGTGTTGCATTAGGTAAACCCTAATGTTCCATGACTCTTCATTTCTTGATCCATGGGTTAACTCCATGGAGCATCTTATGGGTGGAACCCAACTTGATAATCCATGGAGCCTCTTAGCCCACTATATAAGATATGGAAGATTTACATAATCTACCCATATATTTAATTAGTTATGTTTTGATCACTTAATTAATTCTAAATTAATTCTTGATCAAAACTAATTAAATAATATTATTAATATATTAGAACTTATAATATATTAATAAGCCATATGTGTTATTTCTCTCATTTAGTTTATCCAATTGCATGGTGCCATGCAACCCAGATGGACCATGCCGGGTCGGGTCAAGTACTTACCAGAAATAGTTATGGACTTAGATACCTTATCCAACATATTTTAAGTAGATAGCAATTGTGATATTTGCAGTTCTCAAAGTCTTTAGTGGAGTGTGCGTGGTTAACCGGCACACTGACATTGACTTATGAGAAATGGCAAAAGGTATAAATAATTGAGACTATGATTACGACATCCCTTTTCATAGTTCTAAAAATTGTTTAGACACACCTATGAGCTATCTGAGATAAGGTGTATAATTTTGATAAAGCCTTATCAAAGCAATCTAGTATCAGAAATCTGAACTTTGGTAAGAAACTCAATAAAGTATTGATTTCTAGAAGTCCTATAATTTCTGAATACATGTCAAAGCTAGTGGGAGCATAAGTGTTATGCTAATAGTCATCATGTTAGTGGAGCATGATAATTATGATTAGAATTGCAAGTTAGCAATGTTAATTATAGAAAACACAAGTTTCAATTCGTGAGGTTGCAGGGGTTGAAAAAGTTGTTTTGCTATAATTAAGGGAGAGGAAATTATACTTCATGTCAATTCTACAAGACTTAGAGCGAGATTTTGAGCTTATATTGAGATTTTAATCACCTTTAGTCAAGAATACATACATATATATATATATATATATATATATATATATATATATATATATATGAATTTAATGTTGGATTGGCTCCACATAAGGAAAAATTCTATATATTGCGTTCTCAAAATTCGATTATGATTACGACATCCCTTTTCATAGTCAAATTTTGAGAAAATGGCAAACAAAAATTATTATGGCAAAAGACTGGTCTAGAACCATGTCTTTATGTGAAACATCATGAATCGTGTCCCATTTACTTTGGGTACAAGATCGATAACATGTGCTATAATATTTATCCTTTCTGAATTTTCCAAATGCGTTGGGGCATTAAGGAGGAAAATGTCCAGAATTGGATATGACTAAAGTGATTAAGCAATTGTCGAGGACAATCTAAGGTTTACCAAAGATTGGTTGCTCAAGGACAGTTGGAATTATACTGTTAATATTGGAAGGACCATATTGACATAGTCTGAAAAGAGGCAACTCTTGTTTAGAAGTGGTAGTCAAAATGGGAATATAGAGTTGTCTCCATAGATAGAAGCAATCTGTGTAAGATTAGAAAGAAACTTAATGCAAGAATCATGTTCAAAGCAATGTGCTTTGAATTTGAGACATCGTTTCCATGGAATTGCTCTCCATTGGAATACTCTGTAATGATTGTTGCCAAGCCTTTATGGCTTTGTGCATATAAGTTTAAAATCTAAACAAGATTTCGATAAATGATAAGAATTTGGAATTCTTACATTTAAGACAAGGAATTGGGAGTGTGAAAAGAGAATCATTGAAATTATGTTCATTTGATCTAATTCACAAAGAAAAAGGATCATAGACAAACATAGAGTTCATACTTGGTGTATGGCAAAACTATTGTTTAGAAAAATAGTGTACATGCTTAGAGCATGGGACACCTAGTGTTTTTTAATTAAAGTATAAAGTTGATAAAACCGAAACAATGAATAATGAGTAATCAGTATGGTGATAAATAGAAAGTGTTTTATTTATATTCATAGGTTTTGATACCATATTAGATTCATTTATTCTTGTGTTTCACTTTGCATTTTTGACTTCCATAATAACTAGGTTATTCTTCCGGAATGACTAAGTTATTCAAACCATCCACAGTCGATCATATGTTGGAAGTAGCTTTGAATCAAGACTGTCATGGGTTGGCTTGTAGAGGTCCAAGTTGGTGGACAAAGTTGTGCTAGAACACTCATGAGTGCTCATAAGTTCTGAGTATTGGATTCAAACCGCGCTCATTTGAATCACTTCATGGATTTTATCATGAGTAATCATGAGACAATAATATCTTATATTCTTCAAACCTAGAGATATGAGTTGTTACTATGAATTGATAGTACATTGATTGCACGAAAACGCATTGGTAACTCGATGTTATAAAACATGCCTTTGTATATGATTCAACAAGTAGCAGAACAAGCCATATGAGTCGAAGTTTATCCATTCCTTTTACCTTCAGGATAAAAGCGATATCTGTGGGCCCCTCGATGATTTGATGATGACAAATGGAAGTGCTCGGCCGGGTCAGGACTGATTTGATTTGTTCAATTAGTCAGTCGTCATGAATCGAAAATCGGGAAACAACAAATGGACAGAGAGAATGATTATAATCCATGTCTCAGTCCATATGATATCTAGAATGGAGGAATATATGATCCCTTATCTAATGGACAAGTCATTGACAAAGGTTAGAGTTCGTTGACAAGATCAGAGTTCGACAACGGATTTAAGAGCTACAATTGCCAGTTAGGTTTTGAAGTCATACTCAATAATAGTTTTAGACTTATCCAAGTGGGAGACTGTTGGATTAATGTCTAAGTCCATAACTATATTTGGTATGTACTTGATTCGACCCGGCATGGTCCATTTGGGTTGCACTTCACCGACACAATTTATATGGATAAACTTTTGAGAATAGTATATTTATGATTATATTAATATATTATAAGTTCTAATATATTAATATGGAATCATATTATTTAATTAGTATTGATCAAGAATTAATTTACAATTAATTCAGTGATCAAAATGAACTAAGTAAATATGGAATCTTAGATATATGTGTGTGATGGGCCAAGTTCATTTAGGTTGGGCTAAGCTTTCATGGATAGTCCATGGAGTGTTTAACCCATGGATCATATGAAATGAAAGGTCATGGGTTTAACCCTAGTTTACACACTATATAAAGATGTCCTTGGTTAGTGAAATTGGCACTAGTGTGGGTACACTAAGAGGGCTAGTCGATTTCACTAAAGAGAACCAAAGTATTCTTATTCTCAAAGTCTTCCAAGGTGTTTTGGTGATTTGTGATTCCACTTGAGGCTTCCACACTATTGGGTCTAAGCTCTTAAAAGCTTGAATACATCAAGCTACACCAAAAGGTATGTCATCTAACTAGTCTTTGTAGTATAGTTGCCTCATATTATGCTAGTTAGGATTAAAGCCTTGGAAAGTTCTTATTTGCATGTATAACAGAGAAAACATAGATCCAAGGTTTATAGGGTTGCATTTACACCATAGGAGTGTTAGAATGCTCAAAACCCAACAAATCAATAGGTCATTGTTGTAGCTGAACAATAGAGAAATCGTCGGCCCGTCCCAGACACTAATGAAACAAACAATGATCAACCTATTCCAGACGTTGATGATCAGTCTATGACTAAAGAGTATAAAGGGTTTCTTGATTTATGGTTTATATCACAAGCTGCTATTCTAATGAATGTTGTTTTCCCTTATACATATTTTAAGGGGGAGATTCCTCAAGGAACCAACAGTGACATAGATTCTAATGATGAACAACTCAATCCTAGGAAAAGGAAGGCTTCCTTCTTAGGGGGAGAAAATGACGTTGAAGCTGGAAGTTCAACTGTAGCTGGTGGTTCTTCGGCCCCTCATCCCAAGAGATGTAGGCTGATAGTTGATTTGGAGGATTTACTTGCAGATTAGCAAATGACCATTGAAGAATTTAGAGAAATCATGTTAGAACATAATGCATCATTTTGAATAAGAAAATTGGAACGCCAATCTATCAAACTTGTTCAACACCTTACATCAACTAGTGCTCAAATGACTAATATTCAACGTTTCAATATTGATGTGGCCAAACAAAATAAAGTCTCTGAGTTGAATGATCTAATCAATCGAAACAAATTTAGGAATTTTCTAGATAGGAGATACCAACCGGCTCCCATCATCAAGGTCAGATGCACCAAACCCAAGAGTGAATCTCTCAAATTTCATATGATCAGGAAAAAGGCGGAGTATGAATACACTGAAGTTATATTTGCTCGTGAGCTAGTTAATATGGCTACAGTGAATGGATACAAATTCAAAAGATAATTCCTAAACACAAAGGTGTTCATGATCAGGAGGTAAAGATGGCTATTCAAATTGTGATCAACAAAGTTAAGAAGCCGAACTTAGTAAATTTAGTTGGTCCATCCCAACCATCCACTTTGGAAAGAACTACCAGGCCAAGAATGTCAAAATAAACTAAGTTTATTCTTTCGTATGGCACTCCCCACATCAACAACAAGCTTCCACAAGGTGTTGAGCCAATTCAATACATGTTCAAATGGGAACCAGAACATGGTATTTTCTATCTTGACTGCCAAAATCAAATGTGTTTTCAAAGCACTAAAGATCTTCCCGATGCTCCCACCGAGCATTTGTTTAATCTTCGTCTGGAGGGTATGCGACATAAACAACTCAAAATAGGATATTGTGTGTTGATCTCTTTTGAAATCAATAATTGTCTAACTAATCTTCATCTTAATGACTTCAAGTGGTTAAAGCATGAGATATTGACAGAAGCTAAAACATTCTCAAACGATGACCGATGACTTTGTTGAAGATTATTTTTTATATCATCAGATAAGGGGACATTGTAAGGCCACACCTTATGATCTGATAAGTCAAACACTTTACATGCTAACCACCAGTACTAACGATAACACAAGACCTTATCAACATCAGCATGAAAATAATGATCTTTGTGATCGTTTATATATTAGACAATTATATATATATATATATATATATATATATATATATATATATATATATATATAATAGATATATGATCCGTAATGTCACACTCCCGAACCGTGATAACAAACGGCGGAATCGTCCGGGGGTGGATGACGTCATGTGTAGTATCACAACAATCGTATCATAGCAATCAAAGTAAACACAACCATTACATTACAATATGAATATTTACATCTGTTTGAAAACATAGTTTGTATACATGTGAATATAACAAAGCTAAGAGACGAGACTCCAAAATTTGCTCCGTCTTCTCCAAAAGCTAGCAAGGGTACCTGTCTATCGTTGTCCTGAGAATACAAGTGGTTTTGAAAACTTATCAGCATAAAGCTAGTGAGTTCATAAGCATGTTTTTGTATTGAAAACTAGTCATGGAATTTGTACACATGATTTCTTTTCATTATAAGTAAAATATCGTTTGTATCGAAACCCTGGTCAATCGCTAGTAAGTAAAATGTGTTATGTTTGAAAACCCTGGCTACCACCAGTAAGTGATGTATGTTTTGTTGAAAATTGTGGCTACCACCAGTAAGTGATGTATGTTCTGTTGTAAACCCTGGCTATCACCAGTTTGTAAGGTAGTTTTATTACTTAAACTAAAACCAAAGGTTGTATCCCTAGAATACCCTCCAATGTAGTAAGTAAGTAATTTTATTAATTAAAATAAAACTATTGAAGAAGGAAAATCCCATAAATAATGGTTAGTTTATACTATTGTGAGTTTGTATAACCATGCTAATATGACTGATGACCTCCATGACATTTCTTCAGGCGTCGGATGTTACAAAATTTGTCACCCCAGGCATGCCTGCCTAATTGTAGCTAACAATTTAGGTGTGAGATTGTCAATCCTGAATAGATCTATTCACAAATCTCACGCTCTCCCTCCAGGAGACTCTGGTTATACTAAAAGTAGAGGATTTACCAATATCCGAAGGGTACTATGATGAAGGTCTCACAATCCTGTATTAACTACTTTACGTGTTGTTTTGTTGTTCTCGTGTTCGAAATCGTTTGTATACGGTGTAGAGTATAAATAATTATACGCAAAATAATTATTTAATAAGTTACTCCTGTTATCTGTATGTTATAATGGATAAACTAAATATGTTATAGTTTATGTGTTTGACTTGGTACGTCGTCTGAATCTGTAAAACCGGTAATGAATTCCCCAAACTATACCTATTATAGTTTGACTGGTAAGTTGTGTTCATGTATTGTTCTGAAAACTATGTAATTATGTTTAGATGATGGAATATTAAAGTTTTTGAAGCCTTTGGAGGGTCCTTAGATGAAGATTCAAGAGAGAGAAAGTAGTGTGCAGCCAAAAGGAAAAAAGAATGAAGGAAGGGGTCTCCTCATATATATATATATATATATATATATATATATATATATATACAGAGAGAGAGAGAGAGAAAGGTGGGTGTGTGGCCGCACACCCATGTGTATGGCCGTACACTCCTCCCAAGAGGGTGTATGGCCCGATTGTTGTACTATGACTTGGTATTTCTCGATCTAGAACCCAAACTTTAATTGTACTATGCTTAGAATACTTTAACAAGCCTTTAAATGGTGTTAAAAGGTGACATGATTGAGTTTATTATTGATATAATTGACCAATCGTACAGAATAGAAGTTTTGGGTTGTCACACGTAATATTTGTGATTAGGATTAGACCTTTACTTAGATAGGTATACATCCCTTAATTGGTGGGATATCAGTTATTGTAATTGTATACGTTCAGCATTAGGGTGAAACCCTAATGTAATGTCTTAGTGACTGTCTATTTTTTCTCTTGGTGAGAACATCATTTCTTAGTGAAATCATCTTTGTGATTACTCGTGCTCTTTCTTTTTCTGTTTAATATTTTCTTATTTAGTTTGTTATTTTTTACTCACACTTGAAGTGTATCCGATTGATATAAACCTTCACATGGAGTTTAAGTATATACATTATCATAATGTTTGTGATGAGGGTGTTTTTCATTAGGAACCTGGATTGAATCATTCCCCCTGTTCATTTCATTAATGGAATGACACACTACTAGATGAAAAACAAAATACTCATAATGTAGATAGGGTTCAGAAGAAATCCTACACATATATTTTCAAGGAGTAGAAAATGTTGGGTAAGGTGCCATTGGTGATTTCGATTGTGTCTTCATCACCGTCATTGTGGAAAAACAATTGGACTTATATCATAAAAGTCATAAGTGTTACACGCGTAATTGGGAAAACCTCTAACATTTTTTTTTGTAGTGCTATGGCCACAACTTTCTCGCGGAGTGATTACTTTAGCCCATTTAACTAGTTTCATGGTTAACTCTATTATCTTCTTGCAAAATCAATTCTAAAATTGGATTTAAAATCCAAATTTGGTCCCTGTAACTTGCAAAAATTACACCACATGTTTTTTCAACCTTATTTTTTGTTTTTATATACTTTATTCATTTTCGTCTTTTAACTTTATTATCGTTATATATATATATATATATATATATATATATATATATATATATATATATATATATATATATATATACACACACACACTTTAGTTATTCTCATTTTTATACATTTTAATATATTCATACATTTTACACTTTTCGTATTTTTTTAGTTTTTCATATTATTGTTTAATTTTTTTGTATTTTTTTTTTCATATTTTTCGTATTTGTTATCATTTTTTTTTACGTATTTTTAACTTTTTTCTTGGACTTTTTTCAAAATGTGCAATATATTAATATATTAGATTATATTATAATTTTGATAATTTATAGTTTTTGTAATTTTTTATTTTTATTCAAGTATAAAAAAGTTATATTTTTATTTGTAATTTCGTTCCAACATATTTTCTTTATATTTTTTTTTATTGGTTAGTGCTATTATATTTATGCTACAAAAAATGAAAATTAACAAAATCAAATAGCTTGTTTATTGAGAATTAATTTATTAATGTGTGATATTTAAGATTTTGTAACATCCAATAATAAATCCAAAAATTTTCATTTTTAAATTACTAAAACAATATCCCAAAAAATCATCATAAGTCTCGAGTGGAACAAATGTATCAATACGTCATAAAATATCAGAGTTATCATGAAAATGCGGAACAATAACATGTGGGCACTGCAATCACCCCGAGCTTTTCCCCTTTACACCACAAGTACGTGAAACATAGACTGTAAATCGTAAGCACGAAGCTTAGTGAGTTACCCCCAAATACTACATACCACACATATCAAACATATAATGGGCCCCACCCGATGAGTGTAATGGGCCTTGCCCTATCTCACATAACGGGCCCTGTCTGCTGATTATAACGTACCTCGCCCTAACTCGCATAATGGTCCCCGCCCACTGAGTATAACGGACATCGCCCTAACTCGCATAATGGGCCCCACACTACATACAAGTATGATAAACAATAGCATACAGATTACCCATTGGGCCCTGCCCACTAAGCATACTGTAACGCCCCAAAAATCAAGACATAAATTTTTTTATTTTTAGATTAATAAATCGTTAATACATTTCTTTCACATAAAATCAAGGTAACCAAAAGTTAACAAAACATCAACAAATTAGAGTATTTCACAGAAAACGGAAACATGTGATGTGTGCTTTGCAATCATCCTGAGCCTTTCCATTTGAAAACCAGAGTACCTGAAACATTAAACTGAAAACCGTAAGCACAAAGCTTAGTGAGTTCCCCAAAATACCATACCACACATGGAACCACATAAGTTCAGATAAGTCATGCATACAAACATATAAGGATGCCATGGACACCCTTAATGGCCTTACTCTGGTGCCATAGGAACTGTGACATCCCCAAAATCACGGCCAGAAAAGACCGGTTTAATTTATGCTTTTAAAATAATTTCAGACTAATCCTTTGATTAAAACAGTTGCGGAATTTGTTCCCAAACCGAAATATGATAAAAATAAGATTTACCAAAGCATTTCTTAAAGAAATGTATTTTTCATTATATTACGATACTTGGGATGTCATGTTCCTATAAACAGACCAAAAACATAAACACTTCAATACAGACCTTACAACAGTTATTTACAACAACATGTCTACAATCCAAAATATCCTGACAAATCATCAAACTTATGCTCTGGCGCCACTACCTGTAATACAAAGAAACTGAGTGGGTCAGGCTTAGGAGCCTAGTGAGCATATAGGGTTTTCAACCCACAATAAATAATTAATTTAATTTCATCAACCAACAATAACCTAATTACCCATTCTCGTTATTCTCACTTTACGTGCCCAAGACAACTAACACAAAGGACCTAGTCTAAGAATATTTCATTGGGGCGACAACACATGCATTCGGGGGTTTCCCAACAATATATGTCAAATAAGGCAACCATGAGGGGGATGGAGTACAGCGAATGAACACGCAAGTTCATTAACACCTACAAGTGGTGAGCCTGCTACCGTTCCACAAGTCTGTCTAGAAAAGTCTATGGTCGTCATTTAAACTCCGCTAGATGACTGAATCAAAAACAACATCGAGGCCTCTCATATGTTTATCACACATCAACTATCTACCCATGTTCTACACACTCACTTGATGAGAAGATGATCGGACAACACTACGACTTGTAGAAGTAGTATTCTTCGGCAAATCTGGAAGATCTTCACAAAAACCAGGCTCCTCGCGGGCAGAGCTTCGGCTCGGGAATTTTACTTCTCGGGATCTTCGGGGCTTCAGGACTTGCTTCGGGTCTCGGGAATGATATCGGGGCTTCAGGATATTTCTTGCACGCAAAACGAGGTAAAACGCGAAAGAATGAGAGAAATGAGCAATAGAACTCGACCGCACTCGACATCTATTTATAGGGGGCTGAAACCCCGAATTACGCTGGGCATAAATTAAGTTACGCTGGGCGTAATGTGGATAAGGTCGCTGACTCCCCCCCCCCCCCCCCTTTGGATAATATCGGGTATTTATAATTAAATTTAATATTTTAATTATTTAATAAACTTCAAAAATTCATATATTCCTCATACAAACTCTGTTTTCTACATTCTTTATATCCACGCGTAGGTGAGACTACGCTCTACAACTTTCGTTTAGACTCCGTCGGCTAATTTTGATTTTATTTTTATTATTTATTTTTAGTAGGCCGGGACAGGAAAACTCCGTTATAAATTTATAACTTCTTCATCTGACGTCCGGTTTCGCCTGTCTTTTTATCGTTTCACTACTATTAACGAGATCTTCAATTCTCGTTTAGATTGTTTCGGCTAAAAAGAGTTCGGTCTCAAATCGAGTATTCGGGCTGCATACTGTTAAGTCGAAACTTCGAAAAATCATAACTTCCTCATACGAAGTCAGATTTGGGCGTTCTTTTTATGCACACTCTAGGTTTATCGAACTCTACGACTTTCGTTTAGATCACTAACGCTAAATATCGTTCTAACGTAAATTTCACTTTTTACGTCATTCAGCGTCGCCGGTTCTATCGCGAAACTTCGACAGGTCATAACTTTTTCGTTATAACTCAGATTTCGACATTCTTTATATCTTCGGAATCCTTGTTTCGACCACTACATCTTCATGCAAAGATATCGGGCTTATCTCACACTTTAATTTTGACGCTTATTTTATTCTTAATTTATTGAATTATAATAATTAAGAAAACAAACACATAATTCACGTAATTCACATAATACTCAAATATTTCATCATTAATACTTCAAAAAGAGTTACAAGTGTTAACCTAGACTATTACATCAATGATAATGCCTAGCCTGGAAACGCGGGCGTTACAGGTACCCCCCACATGGTCATAATGAACTGACATGGGCTCCCCCTATGGTCTTTGTCTGGAATGCCATCGACACCCCTCATGGTCTGATATCTAACTGCCTCGGGCACCCCCCGAGTGTAACGCCCGTAGATCCGGGTTAGTCACTTTAGAGACAATGTGCGTCAAAAATGACTTTTTGATAGAACATTATTTAGAATAAATAATCTTAACCAAGTTATATTATATGTCACAAAGGTTTTGTACATATAAAGAACGCCGAAATCCGAGTTATAACGAATAAATTATGACCTGTTAATTAAGATATCGTTAATAGGACTTAAACGAGAAATTAAGATATCGTTAATAGGACTTAAACGATAAAAGGACAGACGAAAACGAAGCTCGTATGCAAAAGATATAGACGAAGCTCAGTCTCTAGTTTTCGAGCGCGGCGAATTCGAGTATGGTTTAGTAAATCTGATATACAATGAGAATTAGCCGACGAGGTCTAAATGAAAGTTGTAGTACTCGTAAATACCAATGCATGGATATAAATAACGTAGAAAACGGAGCTCGTACGTGGAAGACACGGACAAAGCTTAGAGACTACTCTACGATAAAATTCTTATAAATAAAGGATGAATCATTCATATTTTCTTCACACCATAACCTCTCTTTCTCTCTCTAACTTCTCTCTAGCCTCCTTAAACCCCTCCCAAGTCTAGGGAACCTGCCTAGCACAAGAAGGAAGCCCCGGAGCACCCGACGGCTCCGAGAAGAAAAACTTTTTGCTCGGAAACGCTGCTCCAGCGAAAACCGTTTTTTTAATAAAAATCTGTTGTAAGTAAACTACGCCTACACTATTTATAATATGGCTTTTATTTAAAATATAGTAATGTTATTAGGACCTTATAATAATTATTTGGGCTATTATTATGAGTTATATAAGTGTCGTTATAATATCTTTTAACCACTCCTGGTACGGGGAATCTGGTTTAAAGGGGCCGCATAGCGTTGTTGGATTTTAGAAGTGCTATATGCCAAAATGGTCCTGCCCTCCGGTGTTTTATGTCTGGCCCCTGTCTGTACAAAGTGGATGGAAAAAATTATTTAAATGCTTATAATAATAATAATAATAATAATAATAATAATAATAATAATAATAATAATAATAATGCTATGACTAATAATTAGTCACGGTAAAAATTAGACTAAAATCTAGTGGTAATAATACTAGGTTTCGTCGAAGGAAATTATATTTTTAAGAAGCGAAGCGTTGTCCGAGTTTGGAATCATCACTTTAATAAGTGAGTGCATACTTACTTTCATCTTATACATAGATATGAAGTATTTTATATAAATTACATGCCATGTGTGCATATTATCTGGGTACTTGCTGTCTATGCTGGATGAATGATTTTATACATGTTTTAAATGATTTAAACTATATATTTATTTTATATCTACAAATATGTTGGGATAAAAATAAAACATGGGTAGATGAAATAGTTGATGTGTGATATCTGGTGATATCCCGATCTCAAGTCAATCTTGGAGAACCAAGACGCTCCCTGCAACTGATCGAATAGATCGTCGATCCTCGATAACGGATAACGGTTCTTGACCGTCAACTTGTTCAACTCCTGGTAATCAATGCACATCCGGTGTGAACCATCCTTTTTCTTGACAAAAAGGATCGGCGCTCCCCAGGGAGAGCTACTGGGACGGATGAACCCTTTCCCCAACAGCTCTTGCAGCTGTGAGGATAACTCATGCATCTCTAGCGGTGCTAGCCGATACGGCGCCTTGGCGATAGGCGCAGCCCCGGGAACCAAATCAATACGAAACTCCACCTGCCTATCGGGAGGCACACCCGACAAATCCTCTGGAAACACGTCCGGGAACTCACGCACTATCGGCACCTCATCCAATGAACTGGGCCTCCCAGTGGTCTCTCGCATATCTGTCACATAGGCTACGAACCCCTTGCAGCCCTGCTACAAACTCCGCCTCGCTCTAGCGGCCGAACAGAAAACCGAACCACCACGAGTCCCCTCGCCGTAAACCGTCAGCGCTCCCCCACTAGGATCTCGGATCGTCACCAATTGACGCTCGCAATCTATGATAGCCCTAAAATGGCTCAACCAATCTATTCCTACTATGACACAAACATCCCCCATAGCGATCGGAATCAAATCGATCGGGAACTCCACCCCGAAGATCTCCAGCATGCATCCACGTATCACCTCGGTAGCACATACCTCACGCTCATCTGCTATGGAAACCCGCAGAGGTCGAATCAACGCCTCCCTCGGAATACTAATGTGCCGACTAAAAGTCAAAGATATGAAAGACCGACTCGCACCCGAGTCGAATAAAACCAATGCAGGTACAGAACTTACAAGAAAAGTACCTACGCATAACATATAGCAATTACAATAGCATAAATTCAACATAAAATAGATAAAGATTACATACCCGCCACGACGTCAGGTGCTGCACGGACCTCCTCCGCAGTCAGCTGGAAGGCTCTCCCCCTAGCATTCGGTGCTTCAGCCTTCACTGGCCGAGTCTCAACTGCTCGAACCACAGGTGCAGATCCCCCCGCTGACCTCTGAAGCTGGGGGCACACGGCCTTCCGATGGACAGTCTGGTTGTAATGGAAGCAAACCGAGAACCCCTTCGGACAGTCCCTCGCAAAATGTCCTTCCTTCCCGCATTTGTAGCATACCCCAGTCTTGCACGGCCCGTCTTGGCTCTTTCCGCACTTCCCACAAGTGCGGCCCCTCGAACTGCCTGTCCTCGAATCAGTGGGCTTTGCCCGCTTGGCGGCCGGCTGCGACTGCGCCGGTCGCCGATCACCCCTCTGTAACTCAGTCTCCTCTCTCGCCTATGTCTCAAGCTCGATCTCCCTCTTCCTGGCATTTTCCTGGAGCTCGACAAATGTCTGATAAGTCGAGTTCGCCACGAACTCACGGATGTCCCTCCTCAAAATACTCAAATAACGGCTCATGCGAGCCTACTCAGTGGACACCAACTCCGGGCAAAACAAGCCCGCTCATGAAACATCCTCGTAATCACTGTCACCGACTCGGTCCCCTGCTTGAGGGTCAGAAACTCTTGAGCTAAACGTTCCCTCTCAACCTGGGGAACATACTCGTCACGAAACATTGCAGTAAACCTCTCCCAGGTCACTGCAGTCAGCTCAGCTGTAGAATAGCTCGCGGTCACGAATTTCCACCAGTCCTTCGCCCCCAAGCGAATCTGGTTGAGTGCGAATCGCACCCTCAAGTGCTCCGGACACGAGCACGTATAGAAACACCCCTCCATGTCTGAGATCCACCTCATAGCGGCGATCGGATCCTGTGTACCATCAAACTCCGGTGGTTTCGTGTTGCTGAACTCTCGGTACAGCAACGAATCACCACCCTGGGGTCTCGCAGCAGCAACAGCTGCGGTGGCTGCAGCAACAGCAGCATCAGTCAAAGCAGCGTAATGCTCGTCAAATGTCTCGATCAGTGTGGTCTTAATAGACCCAAACATCTCCGGAATCTCGGCTCTGATGGCAGCAGCCACCTCCTCATGGATGATCCGACGGATCTCCTCATCGCTCACCCCACTGCTCTCGGGGTTATGGCGTGTCCCGACCATGATCAACCTCTGAAATACAACATAAAAATGTCAAGGATACTCTCGAGTATACTCACACTCGATAACTCAAACATCCTCTCTCCTGGTACCCCCAAGGATTCTTACTTGGACTGCGCACCAATCCGGTGTCTTCAATAGTACGGGCCCAATACTATCGTCCACACCGAATCGATATACAATCTAAGTCCTCCTCCTAGGATCCCAAATCGCAAATACTCTACTCTCGCTATGCACTGGCTACCGTCAATAGCCCTCTCCTGAGCTCCTCACTGCTACCTACTCACTCTCAAAGTATCTCATAGCAGCAGCGATCTCCTAAGCTAAGGCATCACAAATCAGGCCCACTCTAGTCCTAATAGGAATACCTAGCCTCTCTAACATGCACAACATAATATCTCATAACTCATAACATATAATGTAAGGGTATTTTGGGGATTCACCGTTCGGGCGCTGGCTGACCATACACACCATCCACTCTGCTCGTTTCTAAAACTTCTTTTTCTTTTTAGAAAATTTGCAGTTTTGGTTGTCAAATTTCTCAAATCCTCGGTTTGAGTTCAAATACGCCCGCAGGTGCATCCGAATCCCTCAAACCAAGGCTCTGATACCAACTTGAAACACCGTAAATTTTCAAAAATAAATTTTCTTTTTCAAAATCACATAATGTATCACATCACAATTCAAAATCCATAATCAATACTGTTTTCAAAAACAATTCCCAAGATCTCTACACATAATAAACTCCATCGGTGTGTGTGTGTGTGTGTACGTGTCAAGCCGTCGCCTTCCCACGATCCTCGCTAGTACCTGAGACATCAAACACAACAACTGTAAGCATAAATGCTTAGTGAGTTCCCCAAAATACCACATACCACAATAACGCCACTCAAGGCTAAATCGACCCTTTGGTCTAGATGTCTCAGCGGGACCCTCCAGTCCCGCAGCTCGTCGGACCCTCCGGTCCAATCACAGCTCATTGGGCCCTCCGGCCCGGTCAGAATCGTTGGACCCTCTGGTCCGGTCTACACAATCATACCGCATACATATAACACATAGCACGTAATCTCATACATAGCAAATAATCTCATAAATAACACATAAGACCCTCTGGTCAACTCAAAATACCACTCAAGGTAACGTATAGTGAGAATACTCACCTCGCGTGTTTCGGTAACTCGTAAATCTCTTAACCACTAGTGCTCGATCTCCCGAGCTATCGTCCTCCTACAACACAAGTGTATTTCTACTTAATACTACTTGACCCTGGCTGACTAATACCATGAAGTCAAACCAGTCAACACTGGTCAACGGTCAACGGTCAACCTGACTCGCCGACTCTTTCGTGGACTCGCCGAGTTCCTATGGAAACCCGATCCCTCTGAATCTCTTCCGACTCACCGAGTCACTCACCCGACTCGGTTACTCAACACCTGGTTCGTAATCGTTGAACAACCCGCACCAACTCGCCGAGTCTAGGGAATGGACTCGGCAAGTGCATTCTATGCACAACCCCAAACGACCTTCTGAGGTCAGATCCGCTTCACTAATTCATAGATCCAGTCTCCTTAAGCTTATTGACCATGTAAAGTCCAAGTCTTGATGCTCATCAAGCATTGAATAGCTCATGAATGGTGTTTTAGCCTCAAATACATTGATCCCAAGCCAAAACCTCCATGGATGCATATAAAGCTTTGGCAATGAGGTGCTCTGGACCTCTATGGGTCCAGATCCAGGACCTTAACTCGCTAAGGGACCATGAGGACACTAGATATAGCCACAAATGGGTTCAAAAGCCCTAAATCTACATGAACATCACAATAACAAAGAATGATTCGAGATTGTACCTCAGTTGTGATGTTCTGGACCTCAAATCTTCAAGAATCCACCCCTCTCTTGCTTCCTCTTGGCAATATCTCCTCTTTCCTTGCTAGACAACAACTCCAAGATCAATAATGGCTCCCTCCCTCACTTGAATCACTCAAACGCTCTAGGGTTTCACTCTGGGGACTGATGAGTGCAAATGACGGCCATAAGGCCCTTTAAATATGCCTCAAACCCGAGAAATTAGGGTTTCATTAAACAACATGGACTCGCCGAGTCCGGACACGAACCCGCGTCCAAATCCGCGATCATACTCGGCGAGTCTAGGCTCCAACTCGCTGAGTCTCCTCACAAAGTACCAAAATAAAATAAATAAATAATACCTGGGAATCCGGGCTGTTACACCGACCCTAGTGGTCATATCAAATTGAGTCTGACTAAGAAGATTATGTTAGATGGTTTAGATAACCAAGTCCGATGTATCATCTGACTTAAGATTGAAGCTAGAAGGGAAAGACAATCAAAGCGATCAGTCGAGGTATTGCGATAGTTGCTTGTAGCTAGGAATACTACCTTCTAAGATGTGATTATATCACATTAGAACATGAAGGAAGGTATAGTCTGTTCTGGAATTTGACTCATAGAGACCTGAGTCAAAGCATTGCAACCTACGATGATAGGTCATTAGAATATGACACATCAACCCATTTTAGTAATAAAAGAACTTATCTTAAGTTTGTTAAAAAGAAGGAGTCTCCACTAAGGATCGATATTGTGACTTGTAGGTCATAATTTGGAGTGTAACGTGAGATAGGGAGCAGGTGCAAGATCGAGCATCGCCTGCAGTCAGGGAGCCCAAGAGTTAGATACTCGTTTGAAGCGACATAGAAGTTACGGTTATTACCTAGGACAAAGAGATAACATAAGGAGTCATTATAAAACCCTATTTCGTTGATGATTCCGGGACGTAATCATCCTAAGGGGGAGATAACTGTAACGCCCGTAGATCCGGGCTAGTCGCTTTAAAGACAATGAGCGTCAAAAATGACTTTTTGATAAAACATTATTTAGAATAAATAATCTTAACCACGTTGTATTATATGTCACAAAGGTTTTGTACATATAAAGAACGCCAAAATCCGAGTTATAACGAAGAAGTTATGACCCGTCGAAGTTTTACGGCAAAACCGCCGTGACACCGGGAATCATAAAAAGTGAGTTTACGAAAAAAATACTTTCTAGCCTTAGCGGTCTAGATAAAAGTTGTAGTATATGTTAAAATGAGAGCGTGCATAAAAAGAACGTCCAAATCTGACTTCGTATGAGGAAGTTATGATTTTTCTAAGATTTAGCATAGCTGTGCACAACCCGAAATTCAAATTTTAGATCGGTCAATTTTCAGCCAAAATAATCTAAACAAGAAATGCAGATATCTTTAATAGGAGTTAAACAATAAAAAGATGGATGAAAACGAAGCTCTTACGCGAAAGATATGGACGAAGCTTAGTCTCTACTTTTCGAGTGCGGCGAATTCGAATACAATTTTTTGAATCTGAGGTATAATGAGAATTAGCTGACGGTGTCTAAATGAAAGTTGTAGTACTCGTAAATACCAACGTAGAAAACAG
The DNA here is from genome assembly GCF_051521515.1 of Lactuca serriola. Lineage (NCBI taxonomy): Eukaryota > Viridiplantae > Streptophyta > Magnoliopsida > Asterales > Asteraceae > Lactuca > Lactuca serriola. Next base: position 390,737,159 of record NC_136411.1, on the reverse strand, counting down.
AGCTCGTGCACGAAGGATATAGACGAAGCTTAGAAACTACTCTACGATAAAATCCCTATAAATAAAGGATGAATCATTCATATTTTCTTCACACCATAATCTCTCTTTCTCTCTCTAACTTCTATCTAGCCTCCTTAAACCCCTAACAAGTCTAGGGAACCTCCCTAGCATGAGAAGGAAGCCCCGGAGCGCCCGACGGCTCCGAGAAGAAAAGCTTTAAAAAAAAAACTCGTTGTAAGTAAGATACGCCTACATTATTTCTAATATAGCTTTTATTTAAAATATAGTAATGTTATTAGGACCTTATAATAATTATTTGGGCTATTATTATGCGTTATATAAGTGTCTTTATAATATCTTTTAACCACTCGCAGCACGGGGAATCTGGTTTAAAGGGGCCGCATATGGTTGTTGGATTTTAGAAGTGCTGTATGTCGAAATGGTCCTGCCCTCCAGTGTTTTATGTCTGACCCCTGTCTGTACATAGTGTTTGGAAAATATTATTTAAACCCTTATAGTAATAATAATAATAATAATAATAATAATAATAATAATAATAATAATAATAATAATAATAAGACTAATAATTAGTCAGGGTAAAGATTAGACTAAAATCAAGTGCTAATAATACTAGGTTTCATCGAAGGAAATTATATTATTAAGAAGCGAAGCGCTGTCCGAGTTTGGAATCATCACTTTAACAAGTGAGTGCATAATTACTTTCATCTTACACATAGATATGACGTATTTTATATAAATCACATGCCATGTGTGCATATTATTTGGATACTTGCTGCCTATGCTGGCTGAATGATTTTATACATGTTTTAAATGATTTAAACTATATATTTATTTTATATATACAAATATGTTGGGATAAAACATGGGTAGGTGAAATAGTTGATGTGTGATGAAATAAAATGATGAGAGACAGGTGATGAAAATTAGGTGAGGATAGATAGGTGATGATGAATTGGTGATGTAGGATGAAAGATACTATAAACTTGCCCGACAATTTGGAGATGTAGTCATCTACCAAAGTATAGACGACGAACACGGACTATTATAGACAACCCCGTGGAAACACCATCAGGCTCATAACCTTTAGGCGATGAATTAGGAGTTCAGGCGATGTTGTAATTACGTATTCATGCGATGATACTGTAACCCCTTACTATGAATTACGAGTTCAGGCGATGTTGTAACTACGTATTCCCTTGTTGGGCACGTATTGAGGGAGTAATCCCTGAAACAATATTGATTATGTGATGTAGACAATGATCCTTAGGGAGAGTCCTTAGGAACAAACATATAAGGAAATGCGATGTACGGAGATGAGAGGTAAATATGATGTAGGAGACGACCCTTAGGATAAATCCTTAGGGATGGTACTTATGAATAAAGAAGATAATGGGGATGGGTAATTGGGTTAATTGTTTGATGATTAAACATAATAATTATATTATTATGGGTTGAAAACTCTATGTACTCACTAGGTTTCCCAACCCGACCACTCAGTTTACTTGTATCACAGGTGACGATGTGAAGTTACATTACATTGAGAGATTAAGGAGATATAGATCACTAGTGTAAATGAATGTAAGTTCTGTTTATACTTATGTTTCTGTATTAACGATGACATCCCAAATGTTTTAAAAGGAATAAAAATACATTTCTTCAGAAATGCTTTGATAATGAAATTATCATGTTTTTCTGGGAACAAATTCTGCAACGTTTTTATTGAAAGAGATACTCTAATTTTTATAAAGCATAAACAAAATTAGTATTTTTTGGCCGTGAAAATGGGGATGTCACAGTTGGTATCAGGGCATTATTTTAAGCGAACTAGGAATATGGATTTATTTCTAGACTTAAACTTAGAATGTTAAGCAATGATTGTGAGGAGTGTGTCTTAGGTAATACACTTGAATAGACACAAGCACTAGCTTATTTAGGGACAAATGCCTTGTTGGAATAGTGTCTAAGGCTGCAACTATATTAGGCAAGTATTTGATCCGGTTGTGCATGGTCCTTTTGGGTTGCCTTCACCATAGCAACTTGATAGGATGATTTATTAAGAGAGAGTAAATATTATTAATATATTATGAGAATAATATAATGAATAATATATTTGTTATTTGATTAATATAAGTCATAGAATTAATTAGAATTAATTTGGTGACTTAAAGAGATTAATTAAATAAAGGGGTATAAACTGTCAATTGTTTGATAGTTAAGCTTTAGACTGTAAACCCATTGGGATATGGTATGGACGAATTCTAAGAGCTTTTGGATAGCTAAAATCGTCCATATGCTTATCTATGGAATGGATTTGGATAGCCTTAAGAGAAGATTATCCAATTAGGGTTTAGGTTGTAACCCTTAAGGAGTCTACAAGTATAAATAGACCCCATGGCATAGGGAATTCAATACATCTCCTAAAGTAAGAGAACCCTGGCCGGATTCCTTCCCTCTCCTCTCTCCTAAATCATTCTTCTTGCTATTGGTGTTTGTAAGCCATTAGAGGAGTGACATTTGTGACTCTAGAAGCTCCAAGACCTCAAGATCAACAAGCAACTCAAAGGTATGATTCTAGATCTGTTTCAATGTTGTTATTTAACCTAATTAGTAATTAGAAGTCTTGGATTCAAAGCATGTTTATTAGAAAGCCTAGATCCAAGCATTAGGGTTTTGCATGCGCACATAGGAAAGTTCTTATGGCTAAAACCCATCATGCCTAACATGCTTTTATGTGCTAAATGATTTATGATATGCATTATATGATCGGATCTATGGTCTATTGCCGACCGGATCTGGAAACTTTATGTGTTCAGGTTTCTAAACATTTATTTATGGTATTAGAACTGGCATATAACTTTTTGAAGAGATAACGGGACTTATAGGTCAATCATAGATAAAATCTTTCCTATCTTAATTCTCATCATTACACACCGACCGGATGATTTGGTGTATAGATCGAAATGGAAAGAACCAGAAGTGGAGTTGGGAACACGAATGGAAATAGGAATCAACAACCCCCAGTGATTGAACAAATACGTGTTGTAGTAATCGCACCTGGGCCAATCACCATGGTCGGGGTACAAGCGATGATCCAAATGATGTTGGATCATCAAATGGAGGAAACAAGGCATTTATTTCAACAAAATCGAGAGGAACTTACGATGCCTATTGAACAGCCCGAGCTTAATGATGGGCAGTCAAAAAGAGGAAACTACAGTGGGGTGGTTGGTCAAGACAACCCACCGATAGTTTGACAAAACAATCAGGATGGAGGAAATGACGATTGTGGATGCAAGTACTGTTGGAATAGTGTTTAAGGCTGCTACTATATTAGGCAAGTATTTGACCCGGTTGTGCGTGGTCCTTTTGGGTTGCCTTCACCATAGCAACTTAACAGGATGATTTATTATGAGAGAATAAATATTATTAATATATTATGAGAATAATATAAGGAATAATAATATTATTATTTGATTAATATAAGTCATAAATTAATTAGGAATTAATTTGGTGACTTAAAGAGTTTAATTGAATAAAGGGGCATAAACAACTGTGTGATAGTTGTACTTTGGGCTATAATCCCTTATGGATAAGGGGTGGACGATTTCTAGGGCTTAGGATAGGCTTAGAATTCGTCCAAGAGCTTATTAATTAGGGTATTGGACTGCTTAGGGCCTAAGTTATCCAATTAGGGTTTAAGGGTGAAACCCTAGGAGCCTCACTAGTATAAATAGACCCTAGGGGTCAAGGGAAATCGGCACCTATGCTTTAGAAGAAACCCTGGCCGATTTTGATCCCCTCTCCTCTCTCTCAAATCATCCTCTTGCTATTTAGTGTTTGTAAACCATTAGAGGAGTGACAATTGTGACTCTAAAGCTCCAAGGACAAGAAGATCAAGCAAGTGATTCAAGGTAATCTTCTAACTCTGATTTCTTATTGTTATTATACTCTATTAGCCATTAGAAGTCTTGGATTCAATGTATGTTCAATTAGAGAAACCTAGATCCAAGCATTAGGGTTTGCATGTGCACATAGGAATGTTCATATGGCTAAAACCCATCAGTGGTATCAGAGCCAGGTTGGTTTCTATTGAATTGATGCACTAGTTGCTTGTTTGATGCCTTCATCAATTCGAATTTTGTGTTTCTGCCTGATGCACTCGGCGAGTCCCATAGTGGACTCGGCGAGTAGGCTAGACTCGGCGAGTCCAAGCGTCAGAAAGAGCTAATTTCGGGATTTTTTGTTGTTTATCTTTGAGATACTTGCCTTAATCATATTAGATCAATATAAATCTGATTTTATGATATATATATATATATATATATATATATATATATATATATATATATATATATATATATATATATATGAGTATATTCTTGATCTAATTGAAGATATTTATCAATTAATACAATATTTATTTCCTTATGTGACAATTGATTAATTATTTTAATTAAATTGGTAAATTGTTTTGCAAAAATTATTAAATAAATCAAATATGGATAATTATGTGATTAAATATTAATTTAGATTATTTGTTATTTGATCCCCTATGTTTTGAAAAGTTTAAAACTTGCCCTCAAGTTTTGAAATTTATGTTTTATGATTAAAAGTTTAATTTAGACAATTTAAATTTCAATCCCTAGAATTTTACAAGTTTAAAATTCAACCCTATACTAATATAATATTACAAGATTAATATATATATATATATATAATTAAAAATGCTAGTCTTATCGTTAGTAGGCGTCATTCACGAAGCCGGTCTATAAGGTGGGTATAAGGTTGCGGCCTATAAAATGGCGCTTAATGGGTGTACACTCACACCCACCGCTTGCTTGATCGGTGGAGGGTCGTTAGCCGAACGGGTAGGATAGGGCAACCTCATCTCTTCATTAAAAGTATAATATGAAATACAAAGTAACTACATGTTTTTCAAAATTCCCAATCCTAGTTACTTCAGGAAAACTGAATTGATGCAATCCCATGAAATTACACTTTGCACCCTTGCTAAGAAGTTAGTGGAGCGTGTGTGGTTTACCGGCACACTAATTGGTTCTAAGAAAAGGTGGCAAAGGGTGATTCATTGTTTATCATAGTTCGATGGAGCGTGCGTGGTTTACCAGCACATCGAATAGGTGATTGTTACAATGAAGGCACCATGTGAATTTGCATGGTAATTCACACCCACTTTGTGATCCTTGGTATCCCAGTCACAAACGAGAGGGACATATCGAGATTTAAACATGCCATTGAAAAGTTTCAATGAATCTCATCCAAACCTAGGAATTCTCAATACATTTAGAACTTAAAGTTATGTTTTCATGGTGGAGAATTAGTGAATCGTCATTCACTTACCTTCAAATTGTTTGCATGTTAGATTACGGCATCCCTTTTCTAATATGTAAATATTGTTGTTGGATCCTAGCCCTAATTTTTCTTATTGGGTGATAATTAGGGATTCAAATTCTAATTTATCTTTGTCATTTCTATTTGTAGATGTCGAACGCGAACAACGCTGCTGCTAGTTCGTTCACATTGATGAGCCTTTGCCAAAAGGTGACTTTCGATGGAACAAACTTTAGCGAATGGATAAGATACATTTGCACATTTGCTTGCTATGAGGAAAAGGAGTATGTCCTCGATGAGAAGCTCGAGAAGATCAACCCAGAAATCGCTACTCCGGCTGAAATGACTGCTTTTGAGACTCATGAACGTGATGCAACGAAGGTTCATTGCATCATGATAGCCACAATGAACGCCGAATTCCAAAAGTCCTATGAGGACATGTATCCGTACGAAATGCACCAAGACTTGTTGGAGAGATACCACCAAAACGCGAGGCAGGAGCATTACGAGATTTTCACTAACATGATCTCCGCCAAAATGGGTCATGGAGAATCTCTAACCGTTCACCTGCAAAAGATGCAAAGGTATGTCGATCGTCTTCGCAAGTTGAATGTTGACTTTGGGGAAGACTTGGCGATCGACATGGTGCTTCACTCTTTGCCTCCGTGTTACAATCAATTTAGGATGACCTATCATATGAATAAAGAAGAGGTCACCCTAAGTAAGCTCCAAGGTCTCCTTAGGGTTGCTGAAAGCAACCTCAAGGACAAGTCTGTTGCACCCACTCCCAATCCACCCGCTGCTCCTGTTTTGGCCATTGGGCAAGGAAGAGGCAAGAAGAGGAAGGCTCCGTCTAAGAGCCACCACAAGGGAAAGTCCTGAGATGGTTCCTCTTCTAGTGGGACCAAAGTTGATCCCACTAAGCCTAACCCTAACCCGAAGGAGGCAGAGTGCCACCACTGCCACAAAATAGGGCATTGGAAGAGAAGTTACCCAGACTACCTGCAAGCCATCAGGGAAGGAAAGATCAAGCCGTCTTTCGCATGTATATACACAATTAAATCTAATGATTCATCTCATGCTATTTCTTGGGTCCTTGATACCGGTTGTGGTTACCATATTTGTTCTGAATTGCAGGGACTAAGAAGAAATAGGGATGTGGAGCATGGAAGAATAAATCTAATCATGGGGAACATAAGATCGTCGCATGTGACCAAGATTGGAGTATTTTCTTTAGTGCTTAGGAATGGTTTATGTTTAGATTTAAACAATTGTTGCTATTCACCAGAAATGGCAAGAAACATCATTTCATTTCATAGTTTGTTTAGACAAGGATTTAGATTTTCTTTTAATAATGAGAATGGTTCTATTTGTGCTTATCTAAATGGTGTCTTATATTCTGAAGCAATACCATGTAATGGAATTTATGAAACTGTTATGATTGTAGATAACTTAGGAAATGATGTTTTATGCATGGATTCTTCCAATGGTATGGATAGAGCATCCTTGTGGCATTATCGTCTTGGACATGTCAACAAGAAGCGCATAGCCCAACTCCAAAAGGATGGAGTGTTGGAGTCATTCGACCTTAGGGAAGATGACACATGCGAGTCTTGTTTACTTGGAAAGATGACCAAGTCACCCTTCACTAGTACATGTGAAAGGGGTGAGGGTCTATTGGACCTCATACATACCGATGTATGTGGACCGTTCAGAAACGTTTGAAAAGTTCAAAGAGTTCAAGAATGAAGTGGAGAATCAATTGAGCAGGAAAATCAAGATGCTTCGATCCGATCGAGGAGGAGAGTACCTAAGTCTTGAATTCCACGACTATCTTAAGGAGTGTGGAATAGTTTCACAATTGACGCCATCTAGGACACCGCAGTTGAATGGTGTGGCAGAAAGGCGTAATCGAACCTTGTTAGACATGGTTCTCTCTATGATGAGTCGTGCTTCACTACCTATCTCCTTTTGGGGGTATACTTTAGAGACTGCCGCCCATATCCTTAACCGAGTCCCTACTAAGATGGTTGCCAAAACACCTCACGAGATGTGGATAGGGAAAGCTCCCTCATTAGCATATATCAAGGTTTGGGGTTGCGAGGCTTTCGTAAGACAAGATACTCACGACAAGCTCGAACCTCGTAGTGAGTGATGTATTTTCATCGGCTACCCGCAGAAATCCTTTGGATATCTCTTCTATAGACCGAAGGACAATGTTGTATTTGTTGCGAGGAGAGGAGTTTTCCGAGAACGAGAACTCATAAGCCAAGGAGACAGTGGGAGGCAAATCGAGCTTGAAGAGATTCAAGAGTTGATAGATGAAGGAACTTCTACCGCTGGCACTCAACTCGAGGAGGAAACTCCGGTTGAACCGATTGACGAGTCCTTACCTCTTAGACGTTCCAAAAGAGCTAGAGTTCAACCCCAGTTTTATGGTTTTCATATTACTACCAAAGGGGACACATATATTAGTGATGGTACACTAATAAATCTAAACGAACCTAGTAGCTATAAGGAAGCCATGGCAGGCCCGGAGTCTGCGAAATTGAAGGAGGCAATGGACAGCGAGATCCAGTCCATGTATGACAACCAAGTTTGGAATTTGGTTGATAATGTGCCCGAACGTAAGACCGTTGGGTGCAAATGGATCTTCAAGAAGAAGACCGACGTGGATGGAAACGTACACACATATAAGGCGCGATTGGTTGCGAAGGGCTTTACTCAAACTCCCGGAGTTGACTATGATGAGACCTTCTCACCAGTTGCGAAGATAAAGTCTATTAGAGTGATGCTAGCAATTGCCGCATTTCATGATTATGAGATTTGGCAAATGGATGTCAAAACCGCTTTCCTTAATGGGAAGTTGGATGAGGATGTTTACATGGCTCAGCCAGAGGGTTGTGTCGATCCAAATGTAACGCCTGTGTTTCCGGAAACATACACACATATAAGGCGCGATTGGTTGCGAAGGGCTTTACTCAAACTCCCGGAGTTGACTATGATGAGACCTTCTCACCAGTTGCGAAGATAAAGTCTATTAGAGTGATGCTAGCAATTGCCGTATTTCATGATTATGAGATTTGGCAAATGGATGTCAAAACCGCTTTCCTTAATGGGAAGTTGGTTGAGGATGTTTACATGGCTCAACCAGAGGGTTGTGTCGATCCAAATGTAACGCCTGTGTTTCCGGGCTTGCCATTTTTAGCAATGTAATAGTCTAGGTTAACCTTTGTAACCCGTTTTGAAATAATAAGAATGTATTATTTGAGTATTATGTGTTTTGTGCTTAATTGCTTAATTATGTGGTCTGATTAATTAAGAATAAAAATAAGCGTCAAAATTTAAGTGTAAAATAAACTTAATATCTTGGGTTAATGTTGTAGTAGTTGAAACGAGGTTTTCGAATATATATAGAACGCCCAAATCTGACTTCGTATGGGGAAGTTATGATTTATCGAAGTTTCGACTTAGCGGTATGCAGCCTGAAATACTCGAATTGAGATCGAGCGGTTTTTAGCCGACGCAATCTAAATGAGAATCGAAGATCTCATTGTTAGTATCGAAGCGATAAAAAGTTAGGCGAGAACGGACGTCAAACGAAGAAGTTATGAATTTATAACGAAGTTTTTCTGTCGCGGCCTATTAAAAATAAATAATAAAAATAAAGTCGAAATTAGCCGACGGAGTCTAAACAAAAGTTGTAGAGCGTAGTCTCACCTTCGCGTGGATATAAAGAACGTCGAAAACGGAGTTCGTATGAAGAAGATATGAATTTCCGAAGTTTATTAATTATTTTGTATTTATTTTTAAATCAAAAATCCGGCATTATCCGAAGCCGAGTCACCAATCCGATCCGACGTACGCCCCGCATACTCCGAAGAGTGTCGACACTTCGGATGACTCATGCAGTGACGATTTCGGAGGCTAGTACGCCCCGCGTACGCCTGTACGCCCCGCGTACTCCGAGGTTCCAGCCTCTATAAATAGGATCTGAAGGCAGCCGATTCTTTTGCCAATTTCTTCTCTTCTCTCTCCCATTTTGCATCGTTTTGCGTGCCAGAAATACCCCGAAGTCCCGATATTATTCTCTAGCCCCGAGGCAAGTCCCGAGATCCCGAAGATCCCGAGAAGTGCGGTTCCCGAGTCGAAGCTCTGCCCACGAGAAGTTCGATTTTTGAGGAGATCTTCCAGATCTGCTGTGGATTACTACTTCTGCAAGTCGTAGTGCTGTCCGATCATCTTCTGATCAAGTGCGTGTATACTACCTTTCATAAACACGATAATAATACAAGTATGGTTCGAATGTATTAAGTAAATGGTGGTTTATATGTGTAAGGGTGCAGTTACTTTCTTCTAACAAGTAACTATGAGGAATTATATGTGATATACTTGTTATGTGTATATTTTGTGATTGTATGCGTGAATGGATATTCACTTTATTCCATCTCATAGATCTGAATTGCTTTCTATGAAATACGTGATATGTGGTATGCCTCATCTGTTATGTGGAATATATAATGAATGAAAATGATATACAGGTTTTTAACTATGTATGAAAATATATATATTTTATCTACTAATATGTTGGGTAGAACATGGGTAGATAGTTGGTGTGCAATAAACAGATGAGAGGCCTCGATGTTGTTGTTGTTGATCTAGTTATTCAGCGGAGTATGGATAACGACTACGGACTCTTTCTAGACAGTCCAGTGGAACGCTAGCAGGTTCATAACCTGTAGGTGTTGTGAACGATGTGTTCACCGGTGTACTCTATCCCCCTCATGGTTGCCTTTAGGATATCTATTGTTGAGGAAACCCCTTCGTAGTGATGTCCGTCCCGATGAAAATCCTAGATTAGGTCCCTTGAGATAGATGTTATTTTAGGGACGTAAAGTGAGGATAACGGGAATGGGTAATCGGGATAATGATTGGTTGGTGAAATTAAATATAACTTATTTATTGTGGGTTGAAAACCCTATATGCTCACCAGGCTCCCAAGCCTGACCCACTCAGTTTTATTTGTATTACAGGTAGTGGCGCAAGGGCGTAAGATAGATGGATCATCTTGTTGTTTTGTTTACAAGTCTGTATATGTATATATTTGTTGAATGACTTGTAATGTTATCGTTTATGCTTTATGGTCTGTATCGGAACATGACATCCCGAGTTTTGATTATATAATGAAAATGCATCTCTTGATGAAATGCTTCGATAAATATTATTTTATCATGTTTTGTTTTGGGAACAAATTCCGCAACTCTTTCAAATCAAAAAGGATTTACTCTGAAATTATTTAAAAGCATAAATGAAAATCGGTCTTTTCTGGCCAAGATTTTGGGGATGTCACACCAAAACATCCAAATAGAGTGTGTAAGCTTGAGAAGTCCATTTATGGACTTAAGCAAGCGTCTCGCAGATGGAATCTTTGCTTCGATGAGAAAGTCAAAGAGTTTGGATTTGTACGAAGCGAAGATGAATCATTTGTATATGTCAAAGCTAGTGGGAGTATAGTAAGCTTCATTGTTATGTATGTCGATGACATACTACTCATAGGAAACGACGTCCCGACTCTGCAGGAGGTTAAGTCCTGGCTCGAGAAGTGCTTCGCTATGAAGGACCTCGGAGAGGCTTCCTATATTTTGGGAATAAGGATAGTGGTAGAATGAAGTAAGAGACTAATAGGACTTAGTCAGAACACTTACTTAGATAAAGTACTAAAAAGTTTTAGTATGGAAAACTCGAAGAAAGGAGAATTACCGATACAAAGTAATGCCAAGTTGAGTAAGACTCAAAGTCCGAGTATAGAAGCTGAAATAGCAGAAATGAGCCGAGTTCCATACGCTTCCGCTGTTGGGTCCATCAATTTCGCTGAAATAGCAGAAATTGAGCAAATACCTGTTGTAGCAGCAGCACCAGAACCCATAACAATGGCTGTGGTGCAAGCCATGATTCGGGCTATGCTAGCCGAACAAAGGGAAGAGATGCGACAGATGTTGCATAATAATAGGGATGAACCTATCATACCTATTGAGGAACCTGAATTGATTCCCGAGCAATCGGAGGAAGGGAACAATATTCGCATGATGAGTCAAGTTGGGACTCAAGGGGAACGAAGGAACGATCCAGAAAGGAGAAACAACAAGGATGGGCGTATGTACAAGAACTTCTTGGGCGCCAAGCCGCCAAGTCTTTCTGGAAGCCCAAAGCCTGTTGAGATAATGGATTGGATCTCCGAAATGGAGATGGTATTTGAAAGTTGCGACTGTAGCAACAAACAGAAGACTGTCTTTGCAGTTAGACAACTGAAGACTGGAGTCTTGAGTTGGTGGAAGTTGTTGGCAGATACTATGCCACGAGGAGAAGCCCTGAAAATGTCATGGGAGGAATTCTTGGAACAACTAAGGGTGCAGTATTATTCAGAGATAGATCTGATTGATCTGAACAATGAGTTTCAAAACTTAAAGAAGGGGAAGATGAGCATAGACGACTATGCTACTGCATTTACTGAGAAAATGAACTTGTTTCCATACCTAGTGCCAACGGAACTTTCCAAGATAGAGAGGTTTGCTAATGGACTGCCTGCCGACTTTGGTCCGACAGTCAAGATGGCAACTACTCTGAAAATGGTTGTTCGTGCAGCTAAGAATGTGGAGGCCCAGCAGAAGGAAGAGGGTCTGGAAAGGATAGATGTTGGTGAAAAGAGGAAGTTCGATGGAACTTCAGGGTCCAACAAGAAAAACAAGTTCTCGAAGTCTGGTTCGAGGGGAAGTGGAGGCGAAGCGAAATGGTGCGACAAATGTAAAAAGAAGCATCATGGAAGATGTGAGGTGGCGAACACATGCTACAAGTGTGGAAAGCCAGGGCACTATGCCAATGAATGTACCCTCACTAAGAAAGTTTGCTATGGTTGTGGTGAGGAGGGACACATGTCGAGGGACTGCCCGAAGAAGAAGGAGGCAGCTAGACCCAACATTCCACCAAAGCCAAAGGCGAGAGCATTCCAGATGACACTGGAAGCTGCTAAAGATGAAGCTGATGTCGCTTCAGGTACCTTTCTCGTTAACGAATTGCCTGCCCAAATTTTATTTGATTCTGGAGCCAACTACTCCTTTATATCGCATGAATTTGGTAGAAAGCTAGCTTTGCCTGTTGTTAGACTAGATGATGCCTTATTAGTCGAAGTTTCTAGTGGCAAGTTTGTACCTGTTAGCTATCGCATGAAAAACATCTTAATTGATCTGAATGGGAATAAGTTCCACGAGGAATTATTGCCTATAGAACTTAATGGTTTCGACATCGTGCTTGGAATGGATTGGCTTAGCGCCAATGATGCCGAAATTTTATGCAAGAAGAAAATAGTCAAAGTAAACCCGCCTGGGAAAGATTCGTTTATGGTGTATGGAGATAAATGCAGAGTGAATTCTGGAATCATTTCATTGATGAAAGCCAGAAAATGTTTGACCAAGGGGTGTACATCATATCTAGCATTCGTGATTGATGCTAAGAAGGAAAAGAAGGTGATCCAGAACATTCCAGTTGTGTGTGATTATCCAGAAGTATTTCCCGAAGATCTTCCTGGATTACCGCCTGATTGACAAGTGGAATTCCGTATTGACTTGTTGCCAGGAACAACGCCAATTGCGAAAGCACCTTATCGATTAGCACCGACGGAGATGAAGGAGCTAATGATGCAACTTCAGGAGTTATTGGACAAAGGTTTCATTAGACCTAGTTCATCGCCCTGGGGAGCTCCGGTGTTATTTGTAAAGAAGAAAGATGGAAGTATGAGAATGTGCATTGATTATAGAGAGCTGAATAAGGCAACAATAAAGAATAGATATCCGTTGCCAAGGATTGATGACCTATTCGATCAATTGCAAGGTTCGAGCTATTTCTCGAAGATCGATCTAAGGTCAGGATATCATCAGCTGAAAGTAAGAGAGCAGGCTATAGAGAAGACTGCATTCAGAACTAGATATGGACACTACGAGTTCTTGGTTATGTCGTTTGGACTAACCAATGCTCCTGCAGCGTTCATGGATTTGATGAATACGGTTTGCAATCCTTTCCTTGATAAATCCGTGATAGTGTTCATAGACGACATTCTGATTTACTCGAAAAGCCAAGAGGAGCATGGCAGACACTTGCGAGAAGTGTTAGAAGTCTTGAAGAAGGAGAAGTTGTATGCTAAGTTCTCCAAATGTGATTTTTGGATTCGTGAAGTCCAATTCTTGGGTCACGTGGTCAACCAAGAAGGGATAATGGTTGATCCAGCAAAGATTGAAGCTGTAATGAAGTGGGAGCAACCGAAAAGTCCCATGGGGATTCGAAGCTTTTTAGGATTAGCTGGATATTACCGAAGGTTTATCCAAGGCTTTTCTTCGATTGCTAGTCCATTGTCAGCTTTGACCTACAAAGGAGCTACTTATGCTTGGAATGATAAGCATAAAGAAGCATTCGAGAAGCTAAAGAAGAAGCTACGCGAGGCACCGATACTTTCTCTACCCGATGGAGTTGAAGACTTCGCTGTTTATAGTGATGCGTCTGGGGTTGGATTGGGTTGTGTTTTGACCCAAAGAGAAAAGGTGATAGCATATGCGTCTCGACAGCTGAAAGAGCATGAAAAGAATTACCCGACTCATGATTTGGAGTTGGTAGTGGTAGTTTTCGCTCTGAAAATATGGAGGCATTACCTCTATGGCACGAAGTGCAAACTTTTCACTGATCATAAGAGTCTCCAATATCTCTTTAATCAGAAGGAATTGAATATGAGGCAACGACGCTGGTTGGAATTACTTAAAGACTATGACTGTGAGATACTTTACCACCCCAGTAAAGCTAATGTTGTTCCTGATGCTCTCAGTCGGAAAGTCAATCTTGAAAGGAAAAGGCCAAGATCATTGAGAATTGAAGTTGTCTCGACTATTGTGGAAAGTATAAAGAAAGCTCAAGAGGAAGCTTCTGAAAAGAATGACCGAAAGGAGGAACGTTTGGGCAAAACGTTGGTGTTCGGTGTAAACAGTCATGGACTGAAGGTGTTCCAAGATCGGATTTGGGTACCTAAGTCCGGAGGAATTAGAGGTCTTCTGATGGAAGAAGCTCACAAAACCATGTACTCGATTCATCCGGGTAGCACTAAAATGTATAGGGACCTGAAACCCTACTACTGGTGGCCGACGATGAAGCTTGATGTTGCAAAGTATGTGCCTGAGTGTGTGACTTGTGCGAGAGTAAAGACACAACATCAGAAACCGTATGGGAGTTTAGAACCTTTGCCTGTGCCAATGGGTAAGTGGGAAGACATTGCTATGGATTTTGTCACTAAACCGCCCAGAACAAAGAGTGGTCACGACATGATTTGGGTGGTCGTTGATCGATTCACTAAGAGTGCGCATTTCATAGCGGCCAAGGAGAAATGGTCTATGGAAAAGCTTGCAAATTCTTACGTGAAGGAAATTGTGAGGCTTCACGGTGTTCCATTAACGATTGTATCGGATCGTGATAGCCGTTTCACCTCACGATTTTGGAAAAGTCTACAAGAGGAATTGGGTACCAAGTTGTGTTTAAGTACAGCTTACCATCCGCAGACTGATGGTCAGAGCGAAAGAACGATACAAACACTTGAAGATATGCTAAGAGCATGTACCTTGGAACTCCTAGGTAATTGGGATGAACATTTACCATTGGTGGAATTTTCCTATAATAATAGTTTCCACTCGAGCATTAAGATGGCACCTTATCAAGCTTTGTACGGGCAAAAGTGTCATACGCCATCTTGTTGGCTTGAGGCTGGGGAAAAGCAGTTTATGGGACCGGAGTTGGTTCATCAAACTGCTGAAAAGTTGAAAATAATTAGGGAAAGAATGTTAGCAGCTCAGGATCGTCAAAAGAGCTATGCTGACAAGAAGCGAAGACCGATGACTTTTGAGGTTGGGGATTCGGTTTTGCTTAAAGTCTCGCCGTGGAAGGGACTTATAAGATTTGGTAAAAGGGGAAAGTTGAGTCCAAGGTTTATTGGACCGTTTAAAGTTCTTCAGAGGATTGGGAACCAAGCTTACAAGCTCGAATTACCAGAAGAACTGAATGGAATTCATAACACTTTTCATGTGTGTTATTTGAGGAAGTTCACGGGAGAAGCTCCCAACATAATTCCAATTTCTGAATTGAGAATTGATGAGAACAAAAGGTTGATTGAGGAACCAGAGGCAATTGTTGACCGAAAGACTAAGAAATTGCGACGCAAGATGGTTGGGTTAGTGCTTGTCCGATGGAAACACACGAATGGGCCGAATCTCACCTCGGAGACGGAGAGTGACATGATGGGTCGCTATCCGCATTTGTTTGTTGATGTGTGATTCTGGGGACGGAATCATTCTAAGGTGGAGAGAATTGTAACGCCTGTGTTTCCGGGCTTACCATTTTTAGCAATGTAATAGTCTAGGTTAACCTTTGTAACCCGTTTTGAAATAATAAGAATGTATTATTTGAGTATTATGTGTTTTGTGCTTAATTGCTTAATTATGTGGTCTGATTAATTAAGAATAAAAATAAGCGTCAAATTTTAAGTGTAAAATAAACTTAATATCTTGGGTTAATGTTGTAGTAGTTGAAACGAGGTTTTCGAATATATATAGAACGCCCAAATCTGACTTCGTATGGGGAAGTTATGATTTATCGAAGTTTCGACTTAGCGGTATGCAGCCTGAAATACTCGAATTGAGATCGAGCGGTTTTTAGCCGAAGCAATCTAAATGAGAATCGAAGATCTCATTGTTAGTATCGAAGCGATAAAACGTTAGGCGAGAACGGACGTCAAACGAAGAAGTTATAAATTTATAACGAAGTTTTTCTGTCGCGGCCTATTAAAAATAAATAATAAAAATAAAGTCGAAATTAGCCGATGAAGTCTAAACGAAAGTTGTAGAGCGTAGTCTCACCTTCGCGTGGATATAAAGAACGTCGAAAACGGAGTTCGTATGAAGAAGATATGAATTTCCGAAGTTTATTAATTATTTTGTATTAATTTTTAAATCAAAAATCCGGCATTATCCGAAGTCGAGTCACCAGTCCGATCCGACGTACTCCCCGCGTACTCCGAAGAGTGTCGACACTTCGGATGACGCATGCAGTGACGATTTCGGAGGCTAGTACGCCCCGCGTACCCCTGTACGCCTCGCGTACTCCGAGGTTCCAGCCTCTATAAATAGGATCCGAAGGCAGCCGAGTCTTTTGCCAATTTCTTCTCTTCTCTCTCCCATTTTGCATCGTTTTGCGTGCCAGAAATACCCCGAAGCCCTGGTATTATTCTCTAGCCCCGAGGCAAGTCCCGAGATCCCGAAGATCCCGAGAAGTGCGGTTCCCGAGTCGAAGCTCTGCCCGCGAGAAGTTCGATTTTTTAGGAGATCTTCTAGATCTGCTGTGGATTACTACTTCTGCAAGTCGTAGTGCTGTCCGATCATCTTCTGATCAAGTGAGTGTATACTACCTTTCATAAACACGATAATAATACAAGTATGGTTCGAATGTATTAAGTAAATGGTGGTTTATATGTGTAAGGGTGCAGTTACTTTCTTCTAACAAGTAACTATGAGGAATTATATGCGATATACTTGTTATGTGTATATTATGTGATTGTATGCGTGAATGGATATTCACTTTATTCCATCTCATAGATCTGAATTGCTTTCTATGAAATACGTGATATGTGGTATGCCTCATCTGTTATGTGGAATATATATTGAATGCAAATGATATACAGGTTTTTAACTATGTATGAAAATATATATATTTTATCTACTAATATGTTGGGTAGAACATGGGTAGATAGTTGGTGTGTAATAAACAGATGAGAGGCCTCGATGTTGTTGTTGTTGATCTAGTTATTCAGCGGAGTATGGATAACGACCACGGACTCTTTCTAGACAGTCCAGTGGAACGCTAGCAGGTTCATAACCTGTAGGTGTTGTGAACGATGTGTTCACCGGTGTACTCTATCCCCCTCATGGTTGCCTTTAGGATATCTATTGTTGAGGAAACCCCTTCGCAGTGATGTCCGTCCCGATGAAAATCCTAGATTAGGTCCCTTGAGATAGATGTTATTTTAGGGACGTAAAGTGAGGATAACGGGAATGGGTAATCGGGATAATGATTGGTTGGTGAAATTAAATATAACTTATTTATTGTGGGTTGAAAACCCTATATGCTCACCAGGCTCCCAAGCCTGACCCACTCAGTTTTATTTGTATTACAGGTTGTGGCGCAAGGGCGTAAGATGGATGGATCATCTTGTTGTTTTGTTTACAAGTCTGTATATGTATATATTTGTTGAATGACTTGTAATGTTATCGTTTATGCTTTATGGTCTGTATCGGAACATGACATCCCGAGTTTTGATTATATAATGAAAATGCATCTCTTGATGAAATGCTTCGATAAATATTATTTTATCATGTTTTGTTTTGGGAACAAATTCCGCAACTCTTTCAAATCAAAAAGGATTTACTCTGAAATTATTTAAAAGCATAAATGAAAATCGGTCTTTTCTGGCCGAGATTTTGGGGATGTCACACCAAAACATCCAAATAGAGTGTGTAAGCTTGAGAAGTCCATTTATGGACTTAAGCAAGCGTCTCGCAGATGGAATCTTTGCTTCGATGAGAAAGTCAAAGAGTTTGGATTTGTACGAAGCGAAGATGAATCATTTGTATATGTCAAAGCCAGTGGGAGTATAGTAAGCTTCCTCGTTATGTATGTCGATGACATACTACTCATAGGAAACGATGTCCCGACTCTGCAGGAGGTTAAGTCCTGGCTTGGGAAGTGCTTCGCTATGAAGGACCTCGGAGAGGCTTCCTATATTTTGGGAATAAGGATAGTGATAGAACGAAGTAAAAGACTAATAGGACTTAGTCAAAACACTTACTTAGATAAATTACTAAAAAGTTTTAGTATGGAAAACTCGAAGAAAGGAGAATTACCGATACAAAGTAATGCCAAGTTGAGTAAGACTCAAAGTCCGAGTACCGAAGCTGAAATAGCAGAAATGAGCCGAGTTCCATACGCTTCCGCAGTTGGATCCATCATGTATGCTATGACTTGTACTCACCCTGATGTAGCCTTTTGCTTTGAGCATGGTTAGTAGATATTAAGGGAACCCTGGCAGAGCCCATTAGATTGCGGTCAAGAATATCCTTAAGTACCTTCGGAGGACGAAGGAATGGTTCTTAGTCCTCGGAGGGAGTGATGACTTGAAGGTGCGAGGGTATAGTGACGCCAGCTTTCAGACCGACAGGGACAACTACCGTTCGCAGTCGGGCTGGGTCTTTACCCTGAATGGAGGAGCAGTAACTTGGAAAAGTTCCAAGCAAGAAACCGTAGCTGATTCAACGTGTGAATCAAAGTACATTGCAATGAGCGAAACATCGAAGGAGGCAAACTGGTTGAAGAACTTCATCGGTGATTTTGGAGTTGTACCTGCCATAAAGGAGCCCATGGAGATTTTCTGTGATAATGAAGGAGCGGTTGCCTTGACCAAGGAACCGAGGGATCATGGTAGATCTCGACATATCGACAGAAAATATCACTTTATTAGACATCGTGTAGAAGAAGGACAACGCGTGGTGAAGAAGATATCATCAGAAGATAACCCAGCAGATCCGCTTACGAAGGGACTGAGTAGGGTTAAGCACTTGCAGCATGCTAGGAGTATTGGGCTGAAGGATGATATTAGTATAGATTAGATAGTATTAGAAACGTGTAATAGATAAATGTAATTAACATTTGATGATTAAATAAAATAGTATTATTTATGAGTAATGTTACTGTCTTATGTTAATTGTTTAACTATTGTTTCACTTTGCATGTTTTGACTTCCAGAATAATTG
This sequence comes from Lactuca serriola, assembly GCF_051521515.1. Taxonomy (NCBI): domain Eukaryota; kingdom Viridiplantae; phylum Streptophyta; class Magnoliopsida; order Asterales; family Asteraceae; genus Lactuca; species Lactuca serriola. The sequence continues at coordinate 390,717,903 of NC_136411.1, read as the reverse complement.
AGTTTATTGAGAATAATTGAATTATTCAAATTGTCCACAATCGTTCATATGTTGGAAGTAGATATGAATGAAGATTGTCATGAATTGGTGTGCAGATTTTCTAAATGGTATTAGACATAGCAAAAGGTTGCTGCAACGTTTATGAGTGCTTATGAACTGGTTTTGAGCATTGGAACAAACCCGCGCTTGCTGGAATCACATTATGGAATGTGATAAAAAGGATGATCACAATACGATAATATCATATGGTCTTAAAACCAAGATATATGGTTTGTTATTTGTTAATTGGTTGTGCATTGATAATGCGAAACCGCATCAGTAACTTGATGTTATAAAACACATTGTTGTGTATAGTTGATTAATGAATAAGTAAATGCATATAAGTCGAAGTTTATCTGTTACTTTTATCCTAAGAGGGTAAAAGCGATATCTCGACCACTCGATGATTTGATTTGACTTATGTGTCGGGCCATGTCAGAACTGAATTGATGTGTTCGATTAAGTTCTATGTCAACTAAATCGGAGATCGAGAAACCAAATGCTAGACAAATTGGTTCCATAGAATTGTCAGCATTATATCTAAACAGAGGACTGTACGATGTAACATCCCGGAATATCAAGAGTAAAGTTGAAGGGCTAAAAGAGTAAATTGGAAAGGGCAACTCGGCGAGTCCACGAGTGGACTCGGCGAGTAGGGTCGCGATTTTGGTCGCGTGTTAAGTGGCCGACTCGGCGGCTGGACTCGGCGAGTTGGTGTTGAGTGGAGAAAACCCTAATTTTGGAGGATGAGCCCTATATAAAGGACATTATACCCTCTCCCCATCCTCCTTACCTTCCCTTAAGTCCAGAAAACCCTAGAAACGCGATTGTGAAGGATTGGAGTGCAATTGAACCTTGGAAAAGAGATTTGGAGGAAGATCTTGGAGAGTTAGGAGGCTTGGAGCAAGTGGCTTTGCTTAGATTCGGATTTCATTGTTGTTGGGGCTTCTTTTTGAGGTATAATCTCGTTCTTGGGTTGTTATTCTTCTAGATTCATTATTCTTGGAATGTATGGGAGGTTTAGCATGTGGTATCTTGAGTTTGAAGAGTAGATCTGAGGTTGCTACCTCAGATCTGGAGTGGAGGAGGTCTTAAGTGCATTAAAGTCCCTGTTCTTGAGTGATTAGTGAAGCCATCATGTCCCAAACCCTAGCCCTAAAGTGTAAAATGCCTAGATCTCTTTGGATTCACGTAAAGTTTGCCACTTTACGTGATGGATGGGTTGTAGGAGGCTAGATCTACGTTTTGGATCAATTGCATGGTCTGGAAGGTTCTGTTTGGGATGAGATCTAGAGGCACTCGACGAGTCACAAAGGTGTACTCGGCGAGTTGCTTGAAAATGGTCTGGAACTCGGCGAGTTGGAATAACAACTCGGCGAGTAGGTTGAAGATAGCCTAAGACTCGGCGAGTCTGGTCGTGAGGTCCAAGTTTCTTCTGGTTGAGCTGTGACTCGGTGAGTCGAGTGAGAAAGGACTCAGAGTTGCTGGACTCGGCGAGTCTTGGGGTGACTCGGCGAGTTAAGTCGCGGATGGGGGAGATTCTGTGTGTGTGGACTCGGCGAGTAGAGTTAGTCAGGGGTTGGCTTTGGCCAAGGGTTGACCAGTTATTTTCCAGGGGCATTTTGGTAATTGTTGAATATTGTTTTGAGTTTAGTGTCTTGGTGTTGGCCAGTGTTGGAGATCGTATCAGTGGTTGGAGTAGCTTGGGTTTACCTGTTCAGTCGGCAATTTCAAGGTGAGTTATCCTCACTATATCAATAGGGTCTAAGGCACCAAGGCCGGCCCTTTATCGGATTGAGATCCGGGTATTTGTTGTTATGATATTGCTTTGATATGTTGCATCCTGGTAGCTAGGATGGTATATGTTAGAGACCTGGTTGAGGTTGGTATCCTGAGATGTAGAGTGATGTTATGCTAGTGACCGGTTAGGTCGGTACCCTGGTTAGGATGATGATATGTTATGTGATCTGTTTGATCGGTTTGTTGACTGTGAATTGTTATATGATTGTATGTTTATGTGCACATGATTGTTTGGACTGGAGTTGGGTTGAGGCGGTTCCTGCTTTGTGCTGTAGGCCAAGATACCCAGGGCGGACCGGTTGTCCCGAAGGCCCAGCGAGCGGTCCGGATAGACTGTAGGCCCCAAGAGGGCGGACCAGACGTGCCGAGGCTCGGAGAGTGGACCAGGCCGACTAAAGGCCCGGTGCGGGCGGACCAGTCATACTGTAGACTCAGAGAGTGGACCAAGTGGATTGAAGGCCCGGTGCGGGCGGACCAATCACACTGCAGACTCGAGGTATATGGCTAGACTCTGAGAGTGGACCAGGTTGATTGAAGGCCCGGTGCGGGCGGACCAATCACACTGCAGACTCGATGTATATGGCTAGGCTCGGAGGGTGGACCAGGTGGACTGTTGGCCGGTGCGGCAGACCAGTCACACAGTAGACCCGAAGTGCATGGTTGTTTTGTGATCGGATATGATATGGCATGTTATGCGTGTATTGTATATGTGGTTGGTATTTTGGGGATATCTCACTAAGCTTTCGGGCTTACAGTAGTGGTTTAATGTTTTTCAGGTTTTTCAGGAGACCGTGGCAAGGCGAAGGCGTGATCGTACCGCTCCTCATGTTTATGTTGTGATCCTGGGAATACTTTAATTTAATTGTATTGAAAACCTTTTTGTAATGATTTAATGAAATCGGGTTGTTTTTGAAAAGTTTAAATTGGTTGGAATTTTTTCGGTCGTTACATACGATCCCTTCTCTGAAGGACAAGATTGATTAGATCAGAGTTTGACAGCGTCTTTGAGAGCTACGATTGATAATCAGATTATACTTGTATATATAGTTACTAGACTTATCCAAGTGGGAGACTGTTGGAATAGTGTCTAAGGCTGCTACTATATTAGGCAAGTATTTGACCCGGTTGTGCATGGTCCTTTTGGGTTGCCTTCACCATAGCAACTTGACAGGATGATTTATTATGAGAGAAGAAATATTATTAATATATTATGAGAATAATATAAGGAATATTAATATTATTATTTGATTAATATAAGTCATAAATTAATTAGGAATTAATTTGGTGACTTAAAGAGTTTAATTGAATAAAGGGGCATAAACTGTCAACTGTGTGATAGGCTTAGAATTCTTTGGGCTATAATCCCTTATGGATAAGGGGTGGACGATTTCTAGGGCTTAGGATAGGCTTAGAATTCGTCCAAGAGCTTATCAATTAGGGTATTGGACTGCTTAGGGCCTAAGTTATCTAATTAGGGTTTAAGGGTGAAACCCTAGGAGCCTCACTAGTATAAATAGACCCTAGGGGTCAAGGGAAATCGGCACCTATGCTTTAGAAGAAACCCTGGCTGATTTTGATCCCCTCTCCTCTCTCTCAAATCATCCTATTGCTAGTTGGTGTTTGTAAACCATTAGAGGAGTGACAATTGTGACTCTAAAGCTCCAAGGACAAGAAGATCAAGCAAGTGATTCAAGGTAATATTCTAACTCTGATTTCTTATTGTTATTATACTCTATTAGCCATTAGAAGTCTTGGATTCAATGTATGTTCAATTAGAGAAACCTAGATCCAAGCATTAGGGTTTGCATGTGCACATAGGAATGTTCATATGGCTAAAACCCATCAACTATAAGGATTTCATGACATCTAAACCCCCGAGTCTTTCTGGAAGCCCATCACCGGTGGAAGTTACGGACTAGATCTTCGAGATGGAGACAATGTTTGAGAGTTGCGAGTGTAGCAACCAACAAAAGACCGCCCTTGCGGTCCCTCTGTTAAAGTCTTGAGTACTGAGCTGGTGGAAGCTACTAGCTAACACGTTGCCCAAGGGAGAAGCAAACAAGATGTCTTCGGAAGATTTCCTAATGCAATTAAAGATGCGGTACTGCTCTGAGCATGATCTTCTGGAGATCAACAATGAATTCCAGAATCTGAAAAAGCGGAGGATGAGTGTCACCGAGTATGCTGCAAGTTTTACGGAGAAAATGAAGTTCATTTTTATTTAGTTCCAACTGAGCTCTCCAAGGTCAACAAGTTTGCCCACGGATTACCAGCGGACTTTGGTCCAATGGTCAAGCAAGCAACCACTTTGAAAGCCACCATCTGGGTTGCTAAGAATGTGGAGACCCAAATAAGAGAGAAGGGTCTGGAGAGAGCTGAAGTTGGCGAGAAAAGGAAGCATGAAGGATCTTCAAGGTCCAACAAGGAGAGAAAATTCCCGAAGTCTGGAGGAGGAGGTGAAGCAAGATGGTGTGAGAAGTGCAAGAAGAAGCACTTCGGAAGATGCGATGGAGAAGTGATGAGCTATAAGTGTGGTAGGACCGGTCACTATTCCAGAGATTGTACATTTGACAACAAGAAGTGCTACGAATGTGGAAAAGATGGGCATATTTCGAAGAAGTGTCCAAAGAAGAACAAAGTTGCAAGGCAAAATGCGCCGCTAAAGCCAAAAGTAAGAGCATTCCAAATGATCCTTGATGAAGTAGATGGCAATGCAAGGAATCAGGAGTGAGGATGGATATCTAAGGATCAAGTAATCAATAAGCCAAGCGGATAGTATCAGGAGGTGTCGACTATTAAAGGCATAGTATAGGTTGAACTTGAACACCTATGTAACCGTTTCAAGGAATAATATAAAACCTTCATTTTGTTATCTGATGTGTCAATTTGTTATGTGTTTTTTTATTGCAAATTGGAAAACTGCGAGACAATACTTGGGACGAGTATGAGTAGGTGTGAAAGGTAGTAGATGCATATACTACCGGAAGCACAGGACTCACACTTGGATCAAGGAAAGTTACAAGGTTACCAAGAAGCTAGTAATTGAATCCGTTTTATTCAAGTATGTCGTTACTACTGTTTCGGTAATGACTAAGAAGATGATTGTTATTCCGACCCTAGTGGTCATATCAAATTGAGTCCGACTAAGAAGAGTATGTTAGATGGTTCAGAGAACCAAGTCTGATGTAGCATCTGACTTAAGATTGAAGCTAGAAGGGAAAGACAATCAAAGCGATCAGTAGAGGTATCGCGATAGTTGCTTGTAGCTAGGAATACTACCTTCTAAGATGTGATTATATCACATTAGAACATGAAGGAAGGTATAGTCTGTTCTGGAATTTGACTCTAAGAGACCTGAGTCTAAGCATTGCAACCTACGATGATAGGTCATTAGAATATGACACATCAATCCATTTTAGTAATAAAAGAACTTATCTTAAGTTTATTAAAAAGAAGGAATCTCCACTAAAGATCGAGATTGTGACTTGTAGGTTATAATTTGGAGTGTAACGTGAGATAGGGAGCAGGTGCAAGATCGAGCACCGCCTACAGTCAGGGAGTCCAAGAGTTAGATACTCGTTCGAAGCGACATAGAAGTTACGGTTATTACGTAGGATGAAGAGATAACGTAAGGAGTCATTATACAACCCTATTTCGTTGATGATTCCGGGACGTAATCATCCTAAGGGGGAGATAATTGTAACGCCCGTAGATCCGGGCTAGTCGCTTTAGAGACAATGAGCGTCAAAAATGACATTTTGATAAAATATTATTTAGAATAAATAATCTTAATCAAGTTCTATTATATGTCACAAAGGTTTTGTACATATAAAGAACGCCGAAATTCGAGTTACAACGAAGAAGTTATGACCCGTCGAAGTTTTACGGCAAAACCGGCGCGACACCGAGAATCACAAAAAGTGAATTTACGAAAAAATACTTTCTAGCCTTAGCGATCTAGATAAAAGTTGTAGTATATGTTAAAATGAGAGCTTGCATAAACAGAATGTCCAAATCTGACTTCGTATGAGAAAGTTATGATTTTTCTAAGACTTAGCATAGTTGTGCACAGCCCGAAATTCGAATTTTAGATCGGTCAATTTTCAGCCAAAAAAATCTAAACGATAAATGAAGATATATTTAATAGGAGTTAAACGATAAAAAGACGGATGAAAACGAAGCTCTTACGTGAAAGATATGGACAAAACTTAGTCTCTACTTTTCAAGTGTGGCGAATTCGAATACAGTTTTGTAAATCTAAGATACAATGAGAATTAGCTGACGGTGTTAGTACTCGTAAATACCAACACGTAGATATAAATAACGTAGAAAACGGAGCTCGTACGTGGAAGATACAGACGAAGCTTAGAAACTACTGTATGATAAAAATCCTATAAATAAAGGATGAATCCTTCATATTTTCTTCACACCATAACCTCTCTTTCTCTCTCTAACTTCTATCTAGCCTCCCTAAACCCCTCCCAAGTCTAGGGAACCTCCCTAGCATGAGAAGGAAGCCCCGGAGCGCCCGACAGCTCCGAGAAGAAAAGCTTTCGGCTCGGAAACGCTGCTCCAGCGAAGCCCGATTTTTTTTATTAAAAACCCGTTGTAAGTAAGCTACGCCTACACTATTTCTAATATAACTTTTATTTAAAATATAGTAATGTTATTAGGACCTTATAATGATTATTTGGGCTATTATTATGAGTTATATAAGTGTCGTTATAATATCTTTTAACCACTCGTGGTACGGGGAATCTGGTTTAAAGGGGCCGCATAGGGTTGTTGGATTTTAGAACTGCTATATGTCGAAATGGTCCTGCCCTCCAGTGTTTTATGTCTGACCCTTGTCTGTACATAGTGGTTGGAAAATATTATTTAAATGCTTATAATAATAATAATGCTAAGACTAATAATTAGTCACGGTAAATATTAGACTAAAATCTAGTGGTAATAATACTAGGTTTCGTCTAAGGAAATTATATTGTTAAGAAGCGAAGCGCTGTCCGAGTTTGGAATCATCACTTTAACAAGTGATTGCATAGTTACTTTCATCTTACACATAGATATGACGTATTCTATATAAATTATGTGCCACGTGTGCATATTATTTGGATACTTGTTGTCTATGTTGGCTGAATGATTTTATACATGTTTTAAATGATTTAAACTATATATTTATTTTATATCTACAAATATGTTGGGATAAAACATGGGTAGATGAAATAGTTGATGTGTGATGAAATAAAATGATGAGAGATAGGTGATGATAATTAGGTGAGGATAGATAGGTGATGATGAATTGGTGATGTAGGATGAAAGATACTATAAACTTGTCCGACAATTTGGAGATGTAGTCATCTACCAGAGTATAGATGGCAACCATGGACTATTATAGACAACCCCATGGAAACACCATCAGGCTCATAACCTGTAGGCGATGAATTACGAGTTCAGGTGATGTTGTAACTACGTACTCATGCGATGATACTCTAACCCCTTACTATGAATTACGTGTTCAGGCGATGTTGTAACTACGTATTCATGCGATGATACCCTAACCCTTGTTGGGCACGTATTGAGGAAGTAATCCCTGAATAAATAATGTCTATGCGATGTAGGAGATGATCCTTAAGGATAGTCCTTAGGAACAAACATATAAGGAAATGCGATGTAAGGAGATGAGAGGTAAATATGATGTAGGAGACGACCCTTAGGATAAATCCTTAGGGAAGGTACTTAGGAATAAAGAAGATAATGGGGATGGGTAATTGGGTTAATTCTTTGATGATTAAACATAAGAATTATATTATTGTGGGTTGAAAACCCTATGTACTCACCAGGTTTCCCAACCTGACCCACTCAGTTTACTTGTATCACAGGTGACGATGTGAAGTTACATTACACTAAGAGATTAAGGAGATATAGATCACTAGTGTAAATGAATGTAAGTTCTGTTTATGCTTATGTTTCTGTATTGACGATGACATCTTAAATGTTTTAAAAGAAATAAAATACATTTCTTCGGAAATGCTTTGATAATGAAATTATCATGTTTTTCTAGGAACAAATTCCGCAACGTTTTTATTGAAAGAGATACTCTGATTTTTATAAAGCATAAACAAAATCGGTCTTTTCTGGACGTGAAAATGGGGATGTCACATCGAGGTCTTCCATGCAAGTATCACAGAGACAACCAGCATACCACATATCAAAGAACTATTATACCACATAACACATAATGGTCCGGCATCGGTGCCTTCGACCCAAGGATATAGTGAGGAGATTCACCTCGCATTACGGAAGCTCACTGAAAAAATCCCTAGCTGCTGCCCTGACGGCTTGCTGAACTTGCAATATCAATAATACATCCAATTACTCCAATCCGTAATCACAACTCCATACATGGGGTATCACAGAGACAACCAGCATACCACATATCAAAGAACTATTATACCACATAACACATAATGGTCCGGCATCGGTGCCTTCGACCCAAGGATATAGTGAGGAGACTCACCTCGCATTACGGAAGCTCACTGAAAAAATCCCTAGCTGCTGCCCTGACGGCTTGCTGAACTTGCAATATCAATAATACATCCAATTACTCCAATCCGTAATCACAACTCCATACATGGGGTAAAAGGACCATTTTACCCCCAACCGAGCCTTGACCAAGCCCATGAACCAAACTATAATCTGAAAGGCCCAAAGGCCCACTAATCAACCAATGGCCCAATTTTCCAAATTAGGCCCAAACTCGTTACATGGTGCCTTAAGGCACAACCATTCTTTCTAGACCAAACACTTAGTATTCCGATGACCTATTAATAATTCAAGCCCAAAATACCATAAAAATTACTAGATCCTTCAAAGCCTACTAATGACCCGATTTTCTAAATTAGTCCCAACACCATACGGACCGTATACTAAGCCCAAATTCCCTTAATTATAAGTCAAAGGTCAAAGTCTACAGTCCGAGTTGACCCAACTCACCGAGTTGTCCTTCAACTCGTCGAGTTCCCCCATAAAATGCACATATCGGGAAAATTCGCATCAACTCGTCGAGTTCTCCCACTAAACTCGTTGAGTTGGCCAGGAATCAAACAGATTAATGCATTAAGCTGTTTCCATCGAATCTTGAAGCTTACATTCTTAGATCTCTTCCCAAATGATGACTAGAAGGGTAAAGTTTCCAACTTTACCCTTAAAAACCACTACAATGAACCCAAACCCGAATCCTTGACTTAATAGAGTGAGGCTTAACCATTAAGCCCCTAAACTCTCAAAACATACTTCCAAAACATAGATCTAGCATCCAAAGGCTGGATTATCATGTAGAGTTTCCAACTTTACGTTCATGCATGCAAGAAAGGAACTCTAGAGCCCAAAATGGCTTAATAAGGGACTTAATGCATGGATGGGACTTAGGACTTAGCAAAGCTTGCAACTTTATGCCAAGTGAGGTCATAAAAGGGTTAGATCTAGCATAATAACTGTTGAAACCCTTAACCTTTTTAAAACCCATCCAACCACCCAAAAGTCAAACTAAAACATCCCACAAAGAGATCTAGAAGATAACAACACAAGGTTTCGACTTTATACCTCAAAAGGAGTGCAACAATTGGAGATTTTCTGGATCCAAAGCTTTCCTTCCAAACTAGGCACCTTCATTCTTAAACCTCCTTCCAAAGAACACAAAAAATCAACCCTCTAAGCTCGCCATAAGTTCACACACTCCACCTTGAAGGATAATACACGAAATTAGGTTTTCTGGACAAGGAGACTGGTAAGGATGCCAACAAAGGGAACTAAGGTCTTTAAATAGGGTACAAAACCCTAAAATTAGGGTTTTCTCAAACAGCGTCTAACTCATCAAGGTTCCCCATACCAACTCGATGAGTTGGTCCTCAAAACACCCATTCCAACACGTTGAGTTTATAACATAAACTCGACGAGTTGGGACTAAAAAGGGAATTTATTTTCATAATTGACCTTCTAGATTCTGGATGTTACACAAAAAACACATACACATGCAAGAGTCATGCAAACATCTAACACCCTAATATAATAAACCATGAGTCTGTATTGGAACCTTCGACCCGTTAACCATGGTGAAGACTTCTCACCTCTGAATTTGATCGAAAGTTGATGAGGTCCCAACTTCGAATTTCAACTTTAACTGACGCCTAACCATCAAAAGACCAATTCTCAAACATAATCCAGAATACCCAAAATACACCTACGGGTCAAACTAGGTCAAACGGTCAAAAATTCAAGAAGAGCCAACGCAGCTTGACCGTCATGCCGTGGTAGCCCTTTACCACGTCGTGGTGTAGAAAATGATAAAATAGTCATGACTAGCCCCACCACCACGCCGTGGTGGCCTTGCCATGCTATGGTATAAGGGTTTTCATCTGCTAAACACATTCAACCATTTTCTTTGATTCTAAAGGGTCTCCAACTCAGATATGGTCCAAAATAGGGTCTATATGGATAAAGTTTCCAACTTTATCCAATAGAACCCTCCAAAGTGTATAGATCTCAACTTTAAGGTCCAAAACATCACATGCCTTAAGCAATAATTAATCAATCCATAAGGTTACTTACCCAAAATCTCCTAAAAGAGTCTCCTACACCAAACATATCATAAAAAGTGGTGCTTTTCAGACTTGCATATCCAATGCATGTATGGAACTATTATTAGGCCAAAATTAGGCAAAGAGCCCAAGATTCCATCCATGGCCTCAAAACTCAAATCTAATTCAGATCCAAAGAGTTAAATGCTCCAAATGGCCTGGAGATTCATAAAGGGTCATGCTTTATGAAGTTCAACCTTTCCAAAGCAACAAGGCACATAGAAAAGTGGACTAATTCCAAAGATCTATCAATTAATTCATCATGATGAAGACTTTATACCTCCTTAAGATGCTTGAGGAAGATAAACTTCTAGATTTACGTTGCTTTCGACTACCAATATGATCTTGCACCACCTTCTTCCTTCACAAGCAACAAACACACACACTTTAAGGCTAAAAAATCATACAACGAATCTAGGGTTTGCCATGGACGATTTGGAGAGATGGAAGCTGATGAGAGGGAGGGTACGAGAGGTTAAGGAGTTTAAATAGGGAACAACCCCTAACCTTTAGGGTTTTGTCCAATAGCTGCCATTGCGTTGTGGCAAAGAATTACCAAGCTGTGGTGGGTTATTAATCTCCCGCGGCCAAAAGCTTATCAACACGCCGTGGTGAGGCTTCATCGCATCGTCGTCTTTAAAGGAGAAAAAATCAAACACAGCCGAAAATAATATCATACCTGGAATCGAGTGTTACAGATTTATAATTATTAAAATGGGAAAAAGCTAAGTTTTTTATAATATAACTTGCAAATTAAATCATATTTCTATTGTAATGCTTGTTCCAGGTATCATTTATTTCTTTAAAATTTTAGGGTTTTGGATTGGGACTCGACGAGTTGGGGAGCTCCCACTCGTTGAGTAGGAATCATTATGGATGCAGGATGAAGGGTCTACTCGACGAGTAGGTGTTGGAAAGGAAAACCCTAATTTTCCAGGTGTGACAGCCAATATAAAGAACTTATGGCCTATTGTAGCCTCCCTCATCGTCTTTACAGTCCAGAAGCATACCGTAATCGAGATAACCTTCCATATTGATTGTGTATGAGGCTAAAGTGTGTGTGTTTGGTGCACTTCTTGAAGAAATCGAAGATTAAAGAGCTTGGAACAATAAGGAGCATATAGATCCAACATCTACTTAGTTGTAGCAACCATTTGAAGGTAAAAAGTTGTTACTTTGATCATTCTCTAGCTAGATCTCTCCATTCAAGAGTTTAGGGTTCCTTTTTGCCCACTTTGGACCATTATTGGAAGTTGGACATGATTTGAAGTTGTATCTTTAGATCTGGACTCCTCTAGCCCCCCATAGTTATAAAGTTATCGACTTTATCAAGCTTTGGCCCTCCTCAATACCCTAAACCTATTATCAAGCTATATTTTAGCATTTTAGACTCTTAAAGCCTTGAATGCATGTAAAGTTGGCAACTTCACATGGTAACTTAACCGTAGGGGATTAGATCTGTAGTTTGGGGCTTTATATTCGACCAAAAATAGCTGAATAGGTTAAGACTGGGGAAAATCGACGAGTTGCCCTGGAAACTCGACGAGTTGGATCGAGTTACCCTGCCTTCTAGATACTGAGTAAACTCGACGGGTTGATGAGACAACTCGGCGAGTTGGCTAGGGTTTTTCCCGATTTTCTGAACACTGAAGGAACTCTACGAGTTTCTAGATGCACTCAACGAGTTGGGGTTAACATAGACTGTTGACCTTGACTTTGACCATGGTTGACCAAGTTGACTTTGAGAGTATTTTTGTTATTTCGGGATTTTGACAAAGTTAGTCACATGATGGTTGTAGGCGGTTGAGTTGGAGCTGTGAGCTGGGACTTATCTTATCAGCTCAACACTTCTTGAGAGGTGAGTCTCCTCACCATACCAAGGGGTCGAAGGCACCAAGGCCGGCCCATTATATGATATGTAGATTGTTAGTTGATTATGTGATATGTCGGTAGGACATTTGTATGGAAGACCCTGGGGGGTTCCCATGGCAGTATATTAAGACCATGAGGTGGTTCCTATGGCATTTGGTATAAGTACTTGGAGGATTTCCTTGGCATCCTAGTATTTTTGCATGTTTAGCTCGTATGATATTTCTTTGGGTTAGTGAAGACCATGTAGGGGTTCCCATAACAGGTAGTCAAGACCACGTAAGGGTTCCAGTGGCAGTTAGTAAATACCATGTGGGGGTTCCCATGGCAGGTGGATAAGACCACGTGGGGGTTCCAGTGGCACTTGGTATAAGACCTTGGAGGGTTTCCATGACAACTTCATATGTGTTGTATGCATCGCTTATGTGGAATATGTAGCTGTTATAGCTTATATGGTTTATGTGATTATGTGGATTTTGTGGGGTATGCTCGAGGGGGGGGGGGGGACTCACTAAGCATTAGCTTATAGTTTGTTGGTTGTTTCAGGTACTTTAGAGCCTAAGGGCAAGGGCCCAGCATGATGGGGCGGCATGTACTCTCCATCGTCTTTGTTGGGACACTCTGATGTTTTTGGACAATTTATTTGATATTATGGATTTTTGAAAAACAAATGTGGTTGAAATATTATGTCTTTGAGAATGATTTTATTAATTAAAAATGAAATTTTTTATTGGAAATTTGGATTGTTACATCTATATATGATATCAATAGTTTAAATTCATGATAATATTTTTCAATTTGATAATAGACTAAAAGAAAGAATAATAGTCGGTCTCTATAAAAAAAACTTGTTATAATATTTTTGTAACATCCGGATCCTTAAGGTATGAAAAATTAAGCAATTTTTAGATTTGGGACTGGTCACGATGTGAATGTAGCACCATCACGTCATGACATGGTCGTAGAATTCGTGTTACATCATTAAGGTGTCACGACATGAGACCTGATTTAATGAAACCCTAATTTCGGGCTTTGGACCTATTTAAAGTAAGTGAGGGGATAGGGTTTCCTTCACCCTCAAAACCAATCACCTCCAAACCAGAAAGAGAGAAACCCTAATTCCTCTACTCCATTTTAGAGCTCACTTTGGTGTTTTTGGTGTTTGAAGAGAAGAAGAAGGTGTTTTGGTTGTGCATCCAGCAAAGGAACACCATCATCATCATATTGTGCTTGTCTTGGACCCTTGTAAGTGCCAAAGCTTCAACCTTTATTGTTGAATATTAGTAGATCTATATTTTGTCCCATTTTCTCTATGTTTGAGCAATCTTGAAGGAATGGAAACCATGAAGTTGGCAACTTTATGGGTTCTAAGGCTCCCTAGAGTGATATAAATTTCAGATCAAGTAAATAGTTGAGTTTCGAGCCCTTGTATGAGAACTTTAGTGGCCTTTTCTACATTTTTGGCCCAAAATGAGATCTAGATATGTATTGGACATACATGTCCATAAAGTATCGATTTTTAAGTTGATTTTGGAGTTATAAGACCTTCTGGAAAGTTGGAATGCATGAGTGAAAGGATTAAGGCTGAATACATTAAGATGTCTACCGTGCACGAATCACAACGTAACCATTTAGAGGTCACGACGTGAGGCAAGAAGTCGTCGATTATTTTGGCCCGACGTTCTCATGACGTGAGGAATTGATCCTCATGACTGGACAACGATTTGGATTGTTAAGGTTGAGGTCGAGCTGAGTTAACCCATTACTGAGTTAGGGCCGTCGGGAGTTGATTTTTCACGACGTGAGCATCAGTTGGTCATGATGTGAAAGTCAGCTAAGGAGGGTTTGACTGTTGACTTTTGGTCCAATGTGAGGATTAAGGACTTAGAGGGGGAAAATATTCTTTTTCCCAAATGAGCAATTCTTATGGTACTTGGACTTGCTAGATTGGGGTTATCCTAATTGCTAATTACGGTTTGGTTTTAGTTATGTTTAGTAGGAGAGACTTCTACACCAGAGGCTCATGTGTGAGATTTATTCGTTGACCGATTGAGGTGAGTCTCCTCATTGTGCTCATAGGTCGAAGGCACCAACATCGGCCCACTGGATTATGTGTATAGGATGCCAGAAATCTTTATGACACTGAATGATATGACTGTATGCTTATGTATGTGGGGTAAAATAGACCCAGGGGTGAAATAGGCCCGGTTATTATGTACTTGTTGCCTCTGTGACTCCAATTGATATACTATGATGGGTTTTCAATCAGAATAAATGGTTGTTTAGATCGATTTAAAGAAAATTTTGTACTTAGAGTTTTTGGACGTTACAATTTTAAATTGAATTCAAGTTCATTGAATTGAATAAAAAATAAATAAATACATTAGAAAACTCATAAATAAATAAAATTAAAAAAATAGGAAACAAAAGGTCAAAAAGGTAAAAAAAAATCAAATTGTTGAAAAATGAAGTTAAAAAATGAAAATAAATCAAGTGTATATGTGTGTGTGTGTGTGTATATATATATATATATATATATATATATATATATATATATATATATATATATATATAATTTTTACAGGTAAACCTTAATTTTCGTAGATATCATCTATGTTTTCTTATTTGTTTTTTCAAAAATACTTCATTATTGTGAATTTCATAAATATTATATCACTTTCATAGATAATTATTTTAACTCTATTTTTTTTGTAAAAT
The DNA here is from genome assembly GCF_051521515.1 of Lactuca serriola. NCBI lineage: Eukaryota > Viridiplantae > Streptophyta > Magnoliopsida > Asterales > Asteraceae > Lactuca > Lactuca serriola. The sequence continues at coordinate 390,702,838 of NC_136411.1, read as the reverse complement.
CCCGTATAATATAAAATAATTAAATAATAAATTCGGAACCCCGAGAAGTAATTTTTATTATTATTTTAGCTTATTATAGCCCAAAATCAAATAATAATTAATGGGATGTTGGTTCGGGAAGCCAAATGACAAGATTGGAACCTCCGTGGCTTAAAGTGAAAATTTAGGACTTGTTTTGCAAAGGATTTTAGAAGTCAGGGGGTGCTTGGTATCATTTGGATTTAATATGAAAGGATTTTGGATGGATGGGGTTAAAAGGGTAAACTATGTACCTAAGTTGAAAAGAATTTGTCATGGAGGGGCTATATGGTAACTTCTGGGACTTGGATTGTTATGAATCTTGGATACTAGGGGCTGATTTGTAAATTATAGCCTTAAAATGAAAAGGAATTGGGAAGGAGGGGCCAAAGGTGTACATTGAAGAAAATTGGATACGATCGGGTATTAAACCCGTCACCATGCATCAGCTACAAAACCCTAACCCTAGGTACACTATGCAGCCACCACCCTCTCCACCCTTGTCCCTCCAGTCGCCACCACCCCCTTCTTCCTTCGATCTCCGGTGTCACTACCCCTTTCTATCAAGTCGCAAACCACAGTTGCTGGAGTCGTCGAGCACCACCACCATAGCCCATACCGGTTGTGACATCGTGAATGGCCGGAGAAAACCCCACCAAGAGCGAAGGCGCCACTGTTACCTTACTCTTTCCAGTAATGGCGTCTCCCCTTACATATTTATCTCACTCTTTTGTTTCCTTACTCCACTGTTAACCGCCACTACCCATTTTCGTTGAAGACCAAGTTGTCGCCGGTAATGCTCTTCTGCCACTGTGAAATGGTGGCTGAGTTTGGGGACTCGTGAAGCTGTTGCGTGTGTGTTGCTGTAACAGGGTGAAAACGTGGGCATGTGAGTTTTCTGATGAGAGCAAGTTGTGAAGGACCACCATGGCAACCAACCATGGTGGCTTCCGCCGTCAACACCATTTCTGCCGCCACCGAACGCCACCAGGTGAGTGGCTGGGTCCTTTTTGCAAACAAGACGTGGGTGTGTGTATTTCCATCACGAGTATGTGTTGTGTGTGGGGTTGTTTGGCTGGAAAACCAATAAAGCCACCACCACCATCATCGTGAGGTGGTGGCTGGCACCATCTACCACCGCCGGCCACCATAAGGGTGGCTGTGTGTATGTTTATTTTTTGTTTAAAGCATTGTAAATTGTAATTAGTGAATAGTGTAATAAAGAAAACTCATAACCACCACGGTGAGGTGGTGGCTACCACCTCCTGCCGACGTGTTGGGTGGCGGTGTGCTTTTGCTTGTGCTTAGTTGCTTTTGGGATGCTTGGACAAAAATGGACTAGAACCATAACCACCACCGTGAGGTAGTGGCCACCGCCGTTGACCACCACTACCCGAGGTGGTAGTGGGTGGTGCCCGACTAATGAAACCCTAGTGGGCCTAATGAAACCCTAATGGGCCTAATGAAGCCCTAGTTGACCTAAAAGTCCAATCATGTTAATAATGGGCTAGTATTGGGTTGGAAACCTTAATTAGGGTTTAGAAAACCCTAATGTCATGAAACCCTAATTTTGAGGATTTATCTGGACCCGCACTTGAATTAATTACTAAACTAAAAATGTTAATTAATAATCATTTTCAAATTAACCTAAGACAATATTGGACTTAATGGATTAAGTCCTTAATGGTTTAAGTAGGAACACTTAACCCTAATCGTCATTTAATGTGAAAACACTAATTTCACTTGGGCCTTGAGTTGGGCTTCCTATTGGGCTTTGGTGATTGGACTATTGATGGGCTATCCAAGAACAAGTAAATGGACCAAAATAATTGGATGAGCTTTAGGATAAGGCCCATGTGAAGGACTTGGGCCCAATTTGGAAAATTAGGCCATAGTTGGGCCATAAGTGGGCCTAGATGATTATGTGGTATTGGGTCATGGGAATACCAATAGTTTGGACTAGAATAAATGGATGAGCCTTAAGGAAAGACAAAGTACAGGTCTGAGCCCAATTTGGAAAATTGGGCATTACTTGACTTTTTGGCCTTGGAGTGTGAGTTAGGCCGTGGGCTTGAATCAAGCTAGGTTGGGGGTAAAGTAGTCTTTTACCCTAAGCATGTACTTATTGTTATGTATTGGAACCCAATTATTAATTGGGTTTTATTTTGATGATTGACAGCTCGGGAATCTGTCAACCAGCAGCTGGAGTTTACCACAGGACTTCAGTAGTGTAAGGTGAGTTATCCTCACCATACTAAGAGGTCGAAGGCACCAATGCCGGCCCATTGGATCTGATATCCAAGTAGTTGGTGATATGTTGAGTATGAGTTAGTTATGCTTGCTAGTTTGGTAGATCTATAGGACGATCTGTTTTACTATCTGATTATTTGTATGTGCATTAGTTATGTTATATGTCGACATGGTATGTGGGATGGGTTGAGTTTGTACTGCTCTGTATGGTAGCCAACAAACCCTAGAGTATTCAAGATACGAGTTGAGGGTCGGGCGGGGCATGCCAGACTCATACTAAGGACTCAAGAATATTCCAAATATGAGCTGAGGGTTGGGCGGGGCATGCCAGACTCATACTGATGACTTAGGAGCATTCCAGATACGAGCTGAGGGTCGGGCAGGGATTGTCAGACTCATACTGTGGGCTCAGGAGCATTCCAAATACGAGCTGAGGGTCAGACATGGCATACCAGACTCGTACTGTGGGCTCAATGGCAAGCCAGATGTGAGATGTGGGTCGAGAAGGCAAGACAGACTCACACTGTGGGCCTAAAGGTAATCCAGTTTGTAAAGTTGTAGACCCATTACATGTTGTTATTTGTATATGTGCTATTTGCTGTGTATCGGTATTTTGGGGGAACTCACTAAGTTTTGGGCTTACAGTTTCAGTTTGTGTTTCAGGTACTTCGGATGATCGCGGGAAGGGAAATGCGTGATCGTACAACTCCTCACATTTTATGACTTTGTTTCTGGGATACTTTAATATAGAATTATTTTGAAAACAAATTTGTAATAACTGTTGGTTTTGAATGATTTAAAAAGTTTTAATTTGACATTATTTTCATGGATGTTACATTTTTATTAAATCTTGGAAACTAATAAATAAAATTAGTCTCATTTTTTTTTCTCTAGTTTAATTTTTAATAACAACGAATAAAATGTGTTGATTCTATAAAGAAAACAATTTAATTTAAATCATTTAATTTTTAATATAAACTACCTAGACATTGAAGTTTAGTACACACATTGAAATTTAAGAGTACAAAAGTAATTTAAGATTAGTATTAAGTAAGTATATGTATGTTAGCTAATAAAAATAATTATAATTTAATGTTAACATACAGTGATCCTCAATAGAGAATCATTATCAATTAGGAACCCATGAATCAATCGTGACCGTTGAAATCATTATGATCAACAACCAAGTAAACGGATGTATAATTGTATATTGAGCACATACATCGGATTATAACATAAAACTCCATCTTTACCAAAAAAAAATTCATCTATTTTTTCCGTTTAAATTTTTTAGGCCACTTTTTTATCGGAAAATGTCAAATATATCATTCACTATTTTCCGTCCTCTTTGCATAGAGATCTATATTGATATATAAAAAATAATTTTTTTTACTAAAAAAAAACTCATTCGTGTTGTTTTTTTTCAATATTTAAGTTTATTTTTATTCATAAAGACTAATTTTACAAAAAAATCTCATTTTTTTGTCATCTATTAACAAACATCAACGTCGATTGAAAAAAAAACTCGATCGGTTCAAATTGACACTGTGAATCTAAATTGTAAATATTTTAATTTGAACATTCACAATATGAATCTAACTTATTATTTCAACTCTTTGATCATTCACAAATTAACTAAAATTCACATATGAATCCAAATATATTTTAATGTAATTTTATATTACTTTAACGTTTTGATTACTTGTAATTAGTTTTGTAAAATCAAATTTATTTACATTGTGAATTTAAACTATCTATAATTTAGTTTTCAGAATTCATAATGTAAATCTGACATACTATTATTTACACTATGAATCTGAACAGATTCACAATGTGAATATGGGTTGATTTACAATGTGAATCTGAACTGAAATTTTAATTTTTTTTAACATCAATATTAATCTATGTTTAAAGAGTATCAATTTTTTTTTGATATATTTATTAATTTTTTTCAATAAAAAATAAACCTTAACTTTTCAAAAAAGAAAAAAAAAATAAAGTGAGTTTTTTTTAAAAGAAAAGGTTTATTTTGTATATATCAATAAGAATCTTTATGGAAAGAAAACGAAAAATTATGAATAACGGTATATCAGTTTTTTTTTTCGATTAAAAAAAGCATTGCCCAAAAAAATTAAACTAAAATAAAGAAGTGAGTTTTGTTATAATCTTATGCATGTACGTCAATTATAAAAATATACAATCTTCTTTTAGCTGTTAATTGTTTTAAATTTTGACGGTTTAGATTGGTTCATTGGTACTTTGATATTGATTTTTTCATTGTACTTTTCATCTTTAACATATTCTACTATGCACAATATTTCTGTCATGCACAATATTATTCGAATGTAATATTAACATTGGAAATCACAAGGTCCACACAAAAAGAGGTTCTTTTCACGGTACTATTATTTATCTATTCATTTGCAAATCAAAATTAAAGAGTCAAAAAGAGGACAATGATTCGTGATAAAGACCAGCATTTTCATAGGTTTATTACTTTATTTTGACATGGATCTAAAGTGGTTTGTGAGACCGATAATTGCGATATTCAGTTTGATTGTTAGTTGAAAACATACTATTAATTTGATGTTTAAAGTCAAAATATTTAGATTCAGAAATATGTAGAAGATTGTTATTAGTAAGGCTAAATGTCAATTTAGCCCTACAAAACTTAGGAAATTACTAATATAGCCAAAATCATTAATTATCTATCCAAAATTTGCCAAAAAAAACACATTAACCAAAAGTAGTCCACGAAATAGTAGATTGGTTATGGTTAACTATGGTCAACAAGGTTTGACCACGGTCAACATTAGAAAACTACTTTTCGTGGTCCGTCTACTCTTTTATCACCTATTACCCGACAGTATATAATGTTTTATTTTTCAGTTTAGGTTACTTTTTACTCATTTTTCATTCTATTATCTACTATTTTCTCTCGATTAAGCACCTGAAGAACAACGATGTACGTCCGTCTTTTATCAAAATTTTACAACATTGTTGATTATGAGTAGTTTTTGTATATAGGGATATTTTTTTTTGAAAAAAACAGAAAAAAAAAAATAATGTTGTAGGTTTCATAGTGTGGACTTGTACACCGTAAGTTTCGTATGAACCCTACAATTTTTTTTTTTAATTTGTTGTAACCTGTAAGAAATTATATATATGTTATGATTTCATTATTTTTTTCAAAAAACTTAAAAAATAATAATAATAACGAAATCGTAGGTTTCCTTAAACATACGGTTTATTTATTTATTTTTTTCGTTATTTTAAAAAGGCGATAGATAATAAAAAGTTGTATATATAGTTGATTCCGTGAATTTTATTTTTGGAAAAAAAAAATGAAACCGTAGGTTTCCAAGAAACCTATGGTGTACAATCACTTAATGCACATTTTGTGTATCAAATGGTTGTATAATGTGGGTTTCCTTAAACCTACGATTTTTTATTTTTCGTTTTTTTTTTATTTTAAATGGTTCTACGAAATCTTAACGGTTGTATATATATATATATATATATATATATATATATATATATATATATATATATATATATATATATAATTCCATGTTTCCATTTTGTGATAAAGTATGTTATTTTCTATGTTTCGATTATAGCATACTAGAGCAATGTACAATCCATTTTAAGAATTTTCTATATTTATAATTGATAGATACTTTGAAGTATAATGTATTGATAAAATAACACTGTGTTTTGGTAGTTTCGGTTTTGTTGTAAAATATATTATTCTCACACCATTTTCAAAGTACAATGCTATATTTGGTATACTATTAATATAGAAAATACAAACAATTTGTCAATTAATTTCCTTTGGTTTTTTATACAAAGTAAATAGAATATATGAAATGATTAAGTCTTATATTGTGTGCTTTCTCTACTTCTTTAACACCGTTTTTCTTTTATAAAATTTTATTTAACCTTAATATTTATTTAATTTTTAGCTTGCAAACAAAAGGATGATGGGTAACATATATGTCAAAGCTTCATGTCATAAGTTACATGAAGTTTTGAGTGGCTTAAATGGACCAGTGCGAGAGATTTTTTCAACAACTAGCTTCGGTTACTTGTTGGACGTACCGGCTCAGTCCAGAGACGGACTTCTTATTCATGAGCTGTAAAATAACATTTCAAGTACTATTATATATAAAATATTAGTACCTGCAACATTACGTTTCTAAAAACTCTATTGTTGCATTGTTGCACGAAAATACTCAATCAACATCAATATTGACATCCTTTTTGCAAATCTTGACATTGAATTTATCGACTCCACACTATTTGATGTCATAAGAAAATACTGATTCCCATGAAAATGTGCCGTGGCCCATCTTTCTGGATTGATGTTTTGTAGGTATTCCCATACACCAACATTTACCTTTTTTTTCATCCCATTATCGAGTTTTCTAATAGTATAGGCTTTGCATGTCTCCCAAAATAATTCGTGTATTGTATCGCTGCTTCTAAATTTTGCTGAAATGTTGAAATAAAAATGGATACCACATATTCCATGATCGGAAATGAGGAAATATATTTGCAATTAACGTCGCTATGGATGGAGCCCTATCAGATATAAATGTAAGGTCCTCCACGTTTCCTATACATTCACGTAGTTTTCGAGGGAACCAGGACCATGGCTCCGTACATTAACTTTTTCATATGGAATAAGCAACAAACATGATTTGGTTTTGACCGTCCATTGTCACTGCGAGCAACATCATACCCTTGAATTCACCCTTTAGGTGACCAGCATCAATTATTAGGGTCGGCCAACAATATTTGATGAACGCTTCTACCTAAAATTATTTATGATTGCATTAATAAATACCAATTAGGATTCATATGTTATATTTGTTATAAAAATATCACTACTTACCAAACAACCCAATGCGATATACACGAAATCAAACCGATCATCATCGTCTGTTCTTATCTGAGTAACAATTCATGGATTATGCTTGACCTATTTGTGCACATACGCTGGTAGTTTGATGAAAGAATCCTCTTTGGTACCTCTTAACATCAACAACGCATATTGTTTTGCTCATAATGCATGTTGGTAAGTGATATTGATTGGAAATTTTGAATTGATGTCCCTCACAATTTTATTACCCCGATAAAATCTATTATAATATCCGACCAATGCTTTATCAATAAAGTGGCTGAGTACCTTTTTCTTTGATTTTCGATGATTAGACTCCAAGTTTGTTGAACAACATGTATGTTGGTCAACAACTTTTGTGACTTGGAAAACAGTAGTCGATTTGATTCTCCTTGCCCTAAATTAGATTGCGATTCTTAGTGTTGCCTTAACGCTTTAAAAGATGTCTCTTTCTGGCCTTACCTTTATCTTCGGATTATCATGACTCTGGGGTATTTATAGGTTGTCTGTTGTTAGAAGAGTTTATATCCTTGACCGGTCCTTCATCCATTATCCGGTCTACAGGCAGGCACATCTCTTGTCCTTTCCTTGTTTATTTTATTTGTTTCATAGCATTTCTTTTGCATGTTTCATGGGATATGGTTTCGATACTTTTGTACGATATATTCAAACTTGTATTCATCCAAAACAAGTCATGATTCCTGTAACATCGACCTGGTAAGTATTGAGCCGGTAATGGATTTCCTCTGACTACCGGCCTGGTACACCATTAATTGTCATAATTGACAAAGTGAAAAAAAAATCTCATCACCATTTGGATAGATACTTGGATCCCTACAATTCGAATTGTATAATATATGAGAATCTTTTTCATTGGAAAATTAGGACTAAATCATTGTTCACATATTTATGTAAGGCAAGTGATGGATTGATTGATCTAGTACATATTGATATAGACCTTTAAGATCCACCATAAGGGACATTAAATCTATTCGTTGCGATTTATTGGTGCTTTAATACATATGATTTTGTTTATAAGAAGAAACAAAATTCTAATACTTTTGAAAAGTTCAAAGAGTGGTAGAACAAAGAGGAAGAATCTATTAGGCAGAAAGATAGAAGATTCTCCAATCTGAAAGGAAAGCATAGTACTTTTGTATTATGTTTTATGATCATGTTAGTAATTGTGGAATTCTACTACAATTGATCCTCCAATAAAATCTTAGTGCAATTGTATGACTAAGAAGAGGAATCGAGTATTGTTGCAAATAATTCGATCATATATGAATCATACTTTGTTCCAATCAAGTTTTTAGAGTTGTACTCTAGTAAAGATAAATTGTATCTTGAAACTCATTTGAAACAACAAGGTTGATAAGAACTTATAATATGTGGAGTAATAATGCTTTCCTTACTCTAGCATATTTATAATTGGAGTTGTGATGTTTTTCGTTGATCGAGAAACAAGAGATAAACTAAGACCAATTATATGAAGTGTTTTATTGTCGGGAATCTGCATGAGCTTTTGAATATTTGTTCTAGCTCATTAAGGAATGTCCATTGAGCGAAAACTGATATGTCAAGAAGTCACTGGGAGTCATATTGATAATGAGAGTTGCGAGAGTCAACCGACAATAATCCTTTTAGTTATCATTAGCACGCGACTTGTGGTTGCAAACCTATTGTGTTTTAATTGACACATTCTTATTTCTGTGCACTTCCAGTTAAGTTGGCAATGCTTTTGATTTATTTATTTTTCATTTAAATGCAAAAGTAAAACACGTTGGTCAGTAAAGGTGCACTGATCAATATGTATGAGCTACAACTGACAGGGAAGCATTGGTAAGCCTTGAGTTGCTAAAGAGGCAATAAATTAGGAATATCAAAGTTTGGTCCATGAACGAAAATGAAGTTTGAATTTGTTTTTCCCTAAACCTTTTCTTAAGATTGTAGGTTGAAAAATGAGAGATTCACGTGGATAGGAACGTATACACCTTCAAATCTAAGTGGAAAAAGGTTTCACTCTAATTCATGAAAATTATTATGAAGAAATACATTCACTGAAAGATTTTAAAGGTTTGATAAATATCTATATGGATCATAGTTGTGTTAGTTGCATTCTCAAATTCACAATATGATTACGACATACCTCTTCATATTTTGAATTATGATGAATGGCAAGGAATTGTTTGAACTTTCAAGAGATATATCTATTAGTCTTGAAGGATTTAAACACACACACACACACAATCCAACTAAGGTGTATAAGCTTGAGAAGTCTAATTAGAGACTCAATGAAGCATCGTGTAACATAAATATGCACTTCAATAAGAAAGTCAAAGGGTATTGATTTCTAGAAGTCCAGTTGATTTCTGGGCACATGTCAAAGGTAGCCGGAGCATTATTGTTTTGATGGTATTGCATGATGATAGTATTTTCATAGGAAACATTATCTTTAGGGAAATCTTTCACTATGGTGAACCTAGAGGAGAGGACACTCATACTTCGTTTCGAATCTAAAGGTTTAGATTGTATAGTTTAATAGAACTTAGTTAAAGACATATATGAATGTCATGTTGAAAGGTATCAACATAGGAGACTTTATATGGAAATATTATAGTAAGAAATTGAACAGACGTCGGGTCCGTGTACATGTAATAATGAGTAGATGTTACATCCCCCATTTTTCAGAACCAATCTAAAAATTTTCTTTACTCTTTTAGTTATTGAAATGCGGAAATTTTTTTTTGAAATAACAAAAGTTATTTTATTAAAACCTCCGGGATGTCATCCGTTTATATCCGAACATACGTTACAGCGTAAATAAAAAGGTCCCAAAATAACTAATGCAAGCCTATCCTTTATTCGACTCAGCATCCTAACTAGGAAATTTCAACTTTGGCTCCACTACATGTGATGCATTAAAATGAGGGGGTCATGTTTGGGAAACCTAGTGAGATACATAGGGTTTTCAAGCCCATAACATTTTAATTATAAAATATCATTTTTGCAAGACATATATCGGGTGAAAATATATAACCTGTCCTAAGACCATCTACCCAATCCCAATCGATCCTTATAGATCCTAATTTGACAATCATCTAGAAGAAACACCATACCGGATGAACTGTCTAAACAACTATTTGACTACACCTTCTAGGGGAGTCCTTGGCTTGTGTAAGTCATATAACCCAACCAATGTTCAGAGATTTTGATGAATATGGATTTCTATTTGATCTACGTTTATGGGTTATAAAGCCTTGCTAGCAACGTAATTCACAAGACCGTCTAGAACAACCAAGTGTTGGTCATCTACTCTGGTCGATGACCCACACATACCGTCCGGTTGTCTGATTGGGACCCGCCATTGTTGGTCATCCCAAGACGGGGAGGATTAAACTCCGATTTGGTCCCACACTCTGACCCAACTATGAGACCTAATCGATTTCAAGCCTAGTCGACACTAAGCAATCATCTATAAGTCTTATTCCAAATCTAAGGCAAGACCTATATCTAAAGGCAATTGATTTCTACAACAATTCCTACTCCAAATGTTACTATCTTATCTTTACAAATAGCACATAACACAGATAATACAAGAAACATTTATTATATGGTTATTTTTAAGTTAAGATTATGTTCTTGATAATAACTATGCACTCGCTTAACAAAGTGTTTGGTGATTAGTGAATCGGGCAGAGCTTCGCCTTACACCTTTCTCGAAAGACATAGATGTACATAACGCTACGTCATAGTCTAGATTTATACTACGTGGAACTATTATATTAAGAGTTTAGATTCCTCAACAATTCCAAACTCTACCTAAAGATCAAACAAGTAAGGATTAGCCAGGCAGGACAGTCAGGAGGCAGGATCATTTCAACATATAGTCTTTCTGAAATCCAACAACCAAATAGACATGACCATTCTAGATACCTCTACCATAGGAGATCAATCAACATAACAACTTGGAATCTTTGATAAATCTAAATTATAAGATCCTAGTAACGACTTACAACCATAATTACAGATTACACAGGGGCAGAGTAAGTGTAGCTCACTTACAGAGTATAATAGACGAGAATTGGGATCTAAATGGGAAAAGTATTGACTTGGATCCTTGCTACACGAATATTATGGCAAGTTGAGAACTCGAGGGTGCTGCAGGGCTTCACCGCAAGCTAGAATGAAGAAAAATAGGCTAACTATCAAAATTTTCATAGAGATATCGACTGGAGGGTATGTGGAGGAGTGAAAGAATGAGCTAGTATTTATAGGCGAGTTTGGAGTCTTACACGCCATGCAACAGGAGGCGCATCGCACATAAGTTTGACGTCGATCCACTACGCTGTCGACACGTGGCACGATCCGGGTAGGGCTACGTGGCTGATTTTGCACGCAAGCTATGCGCGACGTGCGTGCGCGTGTGACGTTTTCCAGATTTCCTAAAATGTATAACTCCTTCATATTAGCTCTGTTTTTGATGTTCTTTATATCCACGAAAATCTCTCGATGATATCTTCAACTTTCCTTTAGACTCCATCGAATAATTTTGAATTTATTTTATTTACATAGGCTTAGCCTATTAAAGCATGTATAAAATGCATAAATCTCACATCTGACGTCCATTTTCGATGGTTTTTATCTCGTTGGAATCCTAACAAAGAGATCTTCAACTACCGTTTAAATTGTTTTGGATAACAGTCTATCGATCTAAAATTCAATATCGGTGCAGACACTGTTGCGCTGAATTTTATAAAAATCATAACTTCCTCTAGTGAAGTCAGATTTAGATGATACATATACGCATGAATGCACTTTTATGACATCTTTGAGATCTTTTTAGACTTCCTAAGCTAAAAATCAATCTAATCCAGGTTCACTTTTTACGTTATCTGTAGCCTTGTTGGTTTTATCACGAGACTTTGGCTTTTCCTAACTTCTTCATTCTAAGTCAGATTGTGGTGTTCTAGATATGTACCGGATCCTAATTGCGAATACCATAACTAGGTTGAGATTATTTTCCCTAAGTGATCTTTTATTTTTGACGTGTATTTTAAATCTTATTTATTTTATTATATAATATATCTTAATATCATATAAAACACATAAGCACAAAATATATGGATAATCCTTTCTTATTCATTCACAAAATAACTAGATGACTTGACCACAAAGGTTACATGTTTGATTACTAAGCCTAGCTAGAAACGTGGGTGTTACAATTCTCTCCCCCATTAGGATGATTCCATCTCGGAATCATGCGTCAGCAAATAGATATGGATGGCGACTCTTCATGTCAATTTCTGTTTCCGAGGTGAGATTTGACCCTTTTGGGGTTTTCCATCACACTAGCACTAAGCAATCATCTTAAAACATAACTTCTTTGTCTTACATTCGATGATTTCTACAAGCTCTTCAACCATTCGTCTATCTTCGTTGATCCTTATCTCTAAAAGTGGAAGCATATCCACTTCTTCTCCCGAGTAATTCCTTATATAACAAACGTGAAAGGTATTATGGATACTTCCAGTTCGGCGGGCAATTCAAGCTTGAAAGCTTGATTCCCTATCCATTGAAGTACCTTGAATGGTCATATGAAACAAGGACTCAACTTCCCACACTTTCCAAATCTAATAAGTCCCTTCCATGGCGAGACTTTAAGTAACGCTTGATCACCCACATGAAATGTTATCGGTCGCCGTTTCTCATCTACGTAGCTCTTTTGACGACTTTGGGCAACTAACATCCTCTCCCTATGACTTTAAGTTTGTCGAAGGTTTGATGTACTATGTCCGGACCCACAAAATGCTTCTCTCCTGCTTTTGGCCAACATGGCGGTGTTTGACACTTCCTTCCATATAGTGCTTTGTAGGGAGGCATTTTGATGCATAAGTGATAACTATTGTTGTAGGCAATTTCGACCAAGGATAGATAGTCATCCCAACTACCCATAAACTCTAAGGAGCGTGCCTGAAACATATACTCCAAGGTTTGGATAGTTGTCTCACTCTGTCCGTCTATTTGCGGATGATAGGTGGTACTCAAACACAACTTCGTGCCTAACTCCTCCTGCAGACTTTTCCAAAACCTGGAGTTGAATCAACTATCCCTATCTGATATGATAAATAAAGGAACTCCATGAATCCTTACGATTTCCCTTACATAGGTCTCTACCAACTTTGGTATAGTCTAATTCTCTCGTGCGGCTATGAAATGCACACTCTTCGTAGTTCGGTCCACTAAAACCCATATCATGTTGTGACCTCTCTTTGTCTTTGGAAAATTTGTTATGAAGTCCATGGTAACATCATTCCATTTCCCTATTGTTGTTGGTAAGGGTTCCAGACTCCCATATAGCTTCTGATGTTGTGCCTTAACTCTCGCACAAGTTACGCATTCTACTACGTAAGTTACTATCTCGACCTTCAGTGTCGGCCACCAATAATAAGGCTTCAATTCTAAGTACATTTTGGTGCTGCCAGGGTGTATAGAATACATATTCTTATGAGATTCTTCCATAATAAGATATCGTATCCCACCCATCTTTTGCACCCAAATATGATTCTTAAATGTCTTCGACATTTCTTTGTCTTCTTCAAACATGAACGTCTTGCCTAGACGTTCCTCCTTGAGATCAATATCAGCCAGAGCCCTTGTCTTAGCTTCTTTGATCTTCTCTATAATCGTTGATATTACTTTAATCTTAAATGATGTAGCTCTCTTTCCTTCAGCAATCACCTTTCTGCTCAGGGCATTAACTACAATATTTTCTTTACCCGGATGCTAAAGTATCTCACAATCATAGTCCTTGAGTAGCTCCATCCATCACCTTTGCCTCATATTCAACTCCTTCTAAGCAAAGAGATATTGGGGGCTCTTGTGATCTATATAAAGTTTGCATTCGGATCTATAAAGATAATGCCTCCATATCTCTAGGGAAAAAACCACTGCTGCAAGCTCTAGATCATGGGTCGGATAATTCTGTTCGTAGGGCTATGGTTGTCTTGAGGTGTAAGCTACTACTTTGTCCATTTGGGCAAGGACACATCCCAATCCAATCTTAGAAGCATCATTAAAAACTATGAAATCTTCAGTTCCTTCTGGTAGGACGAGGATTGGTGCCTCACAAAATCTCTTCTTCAGTTCACCAAAAACTCTTTCTTGCTTCTCTCACCAAGTACAGACAATTCCCTTTTTGTTCAGGGATGTTAATGGAGCCTCAGTAGAAGAGAAAATTTAGATGAATCTTCGATAATAGCCTACCATTTCGAGAAAACTATGGATCTCAGTGGGACTCTTTGGTATCTCCCACTTCATTATAGCCTCTATCTTTGCTGGGTCAAACATACTGCCTTCCTGGTTAACTATATGACCCAGGAACTGAATATCCCATATCCAAAAGTCGCACTTGGAGAACTTTGCATAAGTTTTCTCCCTCTTAAGGACTTCTAGTACTTCTCGGAGATTTTTTCCATGATCTTGATGTTGGAATAGTTTCTAAGGCTGCAACTATATTAGGCAAGTATTTGACCCGATTGTGCATGGTCCTTTTGGGTTGCCTTCACCATAGCAACTTGATAGGATGATTTATTATGAGAGAATAAATATTATTAATATATTATGAGAATAATATATGGAATAATAATATTGTTATTTGATTAATATAAGTCATAAATTAATTAGTATTAATTTGGTGACTTAAAGAGATTAATTAAATAAGAGGGTATAAACTGTCAATTGTTTGATAGTTACACTTTAGACTGTAAATCCTTAAGGGATAAGGGATGGATGGATTCTAGGGCTTGGGATAGCTCAAAATTGTCCAAGTCTTATCTAAGGTAAGGATTTGGATTGCTTTAAGGAAAGATTATCCAACTAGGGTTTAAAGGTGAAACTCTAAGAGTCTACAAGTATAAATAGACCCCTAGAGCAAGGGAAATCGGTATCTCTTCAAAGAAAAGGAACCCCTGGCCGATTTCTTCCCAACCTCTCTCTCAAATCATCCTCTTTGCTAGTTGGTGTTTGTAAGCCATTAGAGGAGTGACAATTATGACTCTAGAGCTCCAAGACAACAAGATCAAACAAGAGATTCAAAGGTAAACTTCTAGATCTGATTTTGTATTGTTCTTATACCTAATTAGTCATTAGAAGTCTTGGATTCAAAGCATGTTTAATTAGAAAGCCTAGATCCAAGCATTAGGGTTTTTCATGCGCACATAGGAAAGTTCTTATGGCTAAAACCCATCACTTGATTGTTCTTTGTGTAAATCAAGATGTCTTCTATGAACACTATTACTGATTTATCAAGAAACTGTTTACAAACTCAATGCATCAAATCCATGAATTTTGATGCAACATTTTTTAGTCTGAATGACATAAAGAGGAATTAATAATGTCTATATCGGGTTATGAAGGTTATCTTATCAATATCTTGCTCCCTAATCCTTAACTGGTGATAACTTGACTTGAGATCAATTTTGGAGAAAACAGCTGCTCCCTGCAATTGATTGAAAAAGTCATATATCCTAGGTAAAGGATACTTATTCTTGATTGTAGCTTTTTTTAGCTCCCGATAGTCAATACACATTCTCATAGTACCATCATTCTTCTTTATGAATAGTACTGGAGCTCCCAGGGTGATGAACTAGGTCTTATAAAACCTTTGTCTAATAATTCCTGGAGTTGTGTCATTAACTCCTTCATCTCCATTGGCTCTAATCAATACAGAGCCTTCGTAATCGATGTCGTGCTTGGCAACAAGTAGATTCTAAATTCTACCTACCTCTCTGGTGGTAATCCTGATAAATCATCTGGGAATAACTCAGGAAAGTCTCGCACCACGGGTATATCAGTCATTTCCCTTTTTTCCTTCTCTGCGTTGATTAGGTACGCTAGGAATGTTGAACATCCCTTCGATGCGCACCATACTTCACTATACTATTATCTCCGTAAACGAAGAATGGATTCTTCCAGGTGGACAGATGCGCACCATCTTCCGTCCACACAAGATGTCTGCGAGGTTCTCTCCTAACCAATCCAAGTTGAGAATGATGTCAAACTCACTTAACTTAAAAGTTAAAAGCTCTCGATGGAATTCATTCCCATCTAAATCTATAGTTACGGCCTCTAACCTATTTCTAACAGGTATATTCCTACCACCATATACTTCTACTAAGATTGGGGTACTTAGTCTAAGCTGTTATAGTCTAAGTTTCCTACCAAATTCATGTGATATAAATGAATAATCTGCACCATAATCAAATAATATCTTTACAAGAATTTGATTAACTAAGAATGTAACTAAAGCAACATCAGTTTCTTCCTTAGCCTCGTTGAGGGTCATCTGGTAGCTCTGACCCTTGGGCTTTGGTGGCAAGATTCTCGGGATCACCTTCTCCGCTTCTGGGCACTCCGCCTTCATGTTCCCCTCCTCTCTAAAATTAAAATAAACTCTTCCTTTTGTAGGGAGATTTGTGGAAATATGCCCTGGCTTCTTACACTTGAAGTAAACGACACATTCACCGAAATGCTTCTTCTTGCACAAGTCGCACCACTTCCCTTCTTGGTTGCATCTAGATTTGACATGTGTTTTCATAAAGTTCTTGTTTTTTTGTTGTTGTTGATACTTCCCTCAACCTTTCTCTTCTCACCGACCTTAGTTTTGTCGGTATCGCTCTTCTTGATCATTCCTTCAATAGAATTTGCAGCCCAGATGGCTACTTCGAAGATAGGTGCCTGCTTTACTGGCACAATGTACTCCCACGGTAGCCCCTTGACATACTAATCAATATTGGTCAGTTCGTCTAGAATGAGTCGTAGGAATAACTCCATTTTATTAGTGAAGGAGTTGGTGTACTCATCTACTGACATGCCTCCTTTTGTCAAAGCGAGGAATTGATTCTCCAATTCCAACATCTTCTTAGCCAAACAAAACTTCCTCATGAAATGGGTCAAGAATTCATCCCATATTAGCAGGAACGGCTTACTGGGGCTTAAAATCTTCCACAACGTGTTCCACCAACGCATCTTCGTACCCTTGAGTTGTCACACAACATATGTGGTTTGTAGCTTTCCTATGCATCCACACGTCAGGAGAGCCGACTCCATCTCCAATATCCAATCCATGACTCCTACGGGATCTTCCTTCCTGTTAAATGATGATGGCTTTCAAGTCGTAAAATTTTTATACTTGTAGTAGCTTTTAGGTTCATCATTTTTCTGAACTTCACGCTGCTCCGGTCCCTGATAACTCTCTGAGTCATCATTATTTCCTTCTTGGACCGTCGTACCATGTGAAGGAATTGGTTCGTTATTGACTTGTTCAACAACTACCAACTCGTTGACAACTGGCACTCTTCCTCTAATATTAGCTAGATCCTAAGCTAATAATTCCCTAAACTCATGTTGCTGCTGATTGAGCATTTCTTGCATCATCACCCAAGCTTCATTCATCAGGATTTGCACAAGAGTTTCTCTGACGTTTTGAGGTGTCGGACCTCCCTCGTTCGTGACGACTCTACCGCTCCTTGTGATGGTCATGGCGTTCGAGTAATAAAGACATAGATGCGAGAATTTTAGGATAAAGAAGATAAACTATCTGTTGGATTAGGTGTCTAAGCCCATAACTATAATTGGTATGTACTTGACGCGATTGTAACATGGTCCTTTTGGGTTGCCTTCACCATAGCAACTTGACTGGATGAATATGGAGAAAGAGGTTAATTGTGATTTATTAATATGTTATAGGAATAATATATTAATTAAGAAATAATATTATTTAATTAGTGTTGATCAGAAATTAATTTGGAATTAATTTGGTGCTCAAAAGAGAATAATTGAATTGCGGGGACTAATATTGTAATTATAAGATAATTGCAAAGTTGGGCTTATGGATCCCTACGGAAGGGATGGACGAATTCTATGAGGGAGTCCACAAAGATTCCATCCCTAGGGCCTTCTGGAAGGATCTTGTGGACCGCTTGAGGATTAAGCAACTGGATTAGGGTTTTACCTTAAACCGTAATAGCTCAACTATATAAGGAACCATATGGATCCCTAAAATCGGCCACTTAAACCCTAGAAGGAATACCATCCAATTTTGAGCCTCCTAAACCTTTCTTATATTCTTCCAACTTGCTACTTGGTGTTTGTGATCCATTTGAGGTGCAACAATTGAGGC
Source organism: Lactuca serriola (assembly GCF_051521515.1). Taxonomy (NCBI): domain Eukaryota; kingdom Viridiplantae; phylum Streptophyta; class Magnoliopsida; order Asterales; family Asteraceae; genus Lactuca; species Lactuca serriola. The sequence continues at coordinate 390,684,485 of NC_136411.1, read as the reverse complement.
ACTAGGCTCTTGAAGGTCAGGATCTACAAGCTACAATCAAAAGTTATTCTTCTAAACTTGTTTTATGTTATGATTTTCGAAAATTGTATGCTAGTTAGGTTTCATGCTTTGGATAACTTGAGTTGCATGTATAACTTGGGAAAAACATGGATCCGAAGCATTAGGGTTTCATTTACACCATAAGGATGTTGTAGTGCTCAAAACCCATCAATGGTATCGAAGCTTAGGCTGTTTTTCTGTTGTATTTAATGTTATGTTCCATTCTTCAAAGCTGAATGAAATCCTTTTTTGGACCCTGACTGATGAACTCGATGAGTCCATATTGGAACTCGACGAGTTGAGGCAACTCGACGAGTCCAAAGTCTGACTCCACGAGTTGGCTGATCTGACAGCAGGATTTTCGGAATTTTAGCCTAATTAGATTTGGATAATTACCATAAATCATTTTTTCTGTCAAAATTTGATTTTTACATTATGGTAATGGATATCCTAATCTAATTGGAAGATAATGGTCAAAATTTAAGATAATTACTAGATTATATGATAAACTAATTATTTGTAAATTTTGAATTGTAATTATCTTGCCAAATAAAGTAGATTAGGTCAAATTGGTAAAAGATAAAATTATATGATTATTTTATTTGTTTTTTAAATTTTATCTAAAAAGTTTTGAAAAGTTTCAAAACTTGCCCTCAAGTTTTGGAATTTAAAATTTGATTAAAAGGTTTTAATTTTGAAATATTAGATTCTAAACCCTAGTATTTTAAAAGTAAAAATACAAACCTTATAGTATTATAATATTACAAGCTTAATGATTATATATATACTATAAGATAAGTCCGTCTTACCGTTAGTAGGCCTCATTCGTGAAGCCGATATATAAGGGGGTATAAGGAAACTGCCTATAAAATGGCGGTTGAATAGGTGTCCACTCTCACCTACCACTTCCTTGATTGGTGTAGGGTCGTTAGCCGAACGCATAGGATAGGACAAATTAATTCCTCATTAATAAGTATAATGATTATATAAAGTAACTAAATGTTTTTCATAAATTCCCAATCTTAGTTACTTTAGGAAAAAATGTGAAAATCATGCAATTATATGAAATTGCATTTTGCACCTTGCTAAGTCGTTAGTGGGGTGTGTGTGGTTAACCGACACACTAACTTGGACTAACAAGGGTGGCAAAGGGTAGCTCAATGTTTATCATAGATCAATGGAGCGTGTGTGGTTAACCGGTACATTGATTAGGTGATAAATGTGACAACCGTCAAATTCTGGTCAAGTCGAAGTCAACGAAAGTCAACGGGTCAAACCGATAAACTCATTTAGAGCTTGTATGATAGGGTATATTATATGTTTTCTAATGTACAACTTTTTATCATAATACAAAGTATCACTCAAAAGTTTCAAATGTTCAGATGTTCTAAACCCTAACCGGGGTGAGTGATGTAATGACTTTATAGAGCACTATTAAGCACATTCGGGGGTGTAAAACATTCATAACGATGCATAATGAGGTTTACAAACCTCGCATTACGGGGCCAACCACTAGTAAAGGTCACCGGCCAAGTCTCTCTCAATCTATCTCTCTCCAAACCTCTCTCTCTCTCTCTACTATTTGATAAACACTTGGGCCATCCCGACATTTTAGTTAGTTGAAAATCCCTTGAAACGAGAAGAAAATATGAAAAACAGCACAATGGGAGCAAAACCCTCTCAAGAAGCGAACCCTTCTAATGAAGCCTTCGTGCCTAGCCGAGAAGAGTCGCCAATAGCCTCAGAACGAAGCCCCCTCTCGCTATGGACAATTTCGCTTGGCAAGAACCGAGAATCTTTGCTCCTGACGACAAGATTCGCTTCGAAATCCTTTTGCTTTGGATCCTCTCGCTTTTTGATCCACCACGTTCGCTTCGCCTCGACAAGTTTAGCCTGCGAATCCTCCCGAAACGAACCCTACCCTTCGCCTGTGAATTCTCTCGGACCGAACCTTACCTCTTGCCATGAACCTTCTCGGCCACGAACCCTCCCTTCGTGTTTGACCCTCTCGGCCTCGCAGATTCGCTTCTTTTCTCGGTTTTTATCACTATCACATTTTAAGCCCGTTTTTGATGATTTTGACGGGGGATTTTCACCCAAATTCGTATTTTGACATATTAGACCCCATAAATTCATATTTTATTTTTGGGGAAATTCTTATTATAGATCATATCTTTTGTACAAGAAATCATCTATAGGGTTGTTGACTTTTCCAAGAAGTTATGACACCAAGTCATCCCCATACCCACTTTATGTCACTATTCACACTATACCTAGTCAAATCGTTGTCCTTTCTACTCTTCTCCAGCACTCCACTATATTTTCTTACATCTAATCCACATAAAATCTGTATCCCCCACATTTCCCAAAAGTTTCATTTGTCACATCCAAAAATCAAACACACTATCTCTCTCTTTCTTTTTTCTTCTCTCTGGAACCAAAAACTCCCATGAGGTCACGAGTTCTTTCCCCACTTTTCGTAAGTTCTTCATTATTACTCTTAAATATTCTACACTCCTTCACTCAAATCATGGATTTCTTACACAAATATCGTCATATGTGTTCTTAGGACATTCACATCCTTAAGCATTCTCCAAGTGTTCTTGACTTGAAAACCCCTTTTCTTCAACCATCCATCTCAGGGAATCACTCAATGTAAGTTCATACCCCTAATATTTTCACGTTGTCTTCTAGCTTTATGGGGAAGAATACAAGTTACAACACCAAAACATGCTCAAACTCAAATAACAGCTTTCAACAGAAAAATTATGGTCCAATCACAAACTGTTTTGACCACATTAAACTCATACTTTTCAAAAATGTTCAAATATGAAAATAGTTAACCTTTATACCTTTCAAATGACTACTTGCACATGTTCATATGATTTTTCTATAATTTATGGTGATTTTTACAAAACTGCCTATCACTACATCAAAGATTTCGGACCAGTCAGTGATAATGGCCCTTTTCACACTGGTTAGAGACCACTAAAATCATAATAAAAATTGTGAGCATACTAGACGCATTTCATGAACTTCCGGAGTTTATAGATTCAGATTTCGACTCCCGGTGATTTTCCTGTGATTTTTACAAAAAATAGTGACAAAAAAGTTAAAACTAGTTAAAAACGGTTACAAGTTTTCTAACACTTTGTAATTTGTTAAGCAAAGTGTTTATCAATGATTGACTACATATTGACTTGCGTTTACTGTTAATTTACACTTATGAAACTGAAATACTCATCCATCATAAGGGTTTTTATTCATTACAAACATACAAGATAAACTATAATAAGTATAGTTTATGTTTTGTTAGATTACTATTCATTATGAAAGGTTCAGTTTCCACTACAAGAGATTTGTTCATTTACTACAAGCATACATGATAAGCTATAATAGGTATATTTAATTTTACATAAACTCTATGAACTTACTAAGGAAGGTTATATTCCTACTACAAAAAGGATTTTCAATTACACTACACGTAAACTCGTTAAATCCGGTTGTGAGGCACTACTTCATCGTACTCTTAGAGTACTGGTTAAAATCATGTAGTTATAACCAGAGTCTCTTGTAGGGAAAGCGTGATACTTGTATATAGATCTATATTGGGATTGACAACCCACACCTTAGATGCATGCAACAGCTAGACCAGCAGGTCTGGGGTGACAAATGTCATAACATTCTAATGCCTGAAGAACATCATAACAGGCCACTATGTCAAATAGTATGGTTATAATAACTCACATAGGGAAATAATGACACACATAGTTTACAGGGATCTCTACATTCAAACAGGTTTTATTTATATAAAACTGCATACACTATTATAAGTATGGAAAATACTTGTACATTTTGATCTTTGGGTCTTAAGATTGCAACTCATTTTATAAGGAAAATATTGGATTTTTCTTGTGCATACACTACATTTTCAAAGAGTGGTTTTCAACTTTATAAACAAAAGCTTATGCACTCACCAACGTAATCGTTGAAACTATTTCAAAATTAACTTGTACTCTCAGGTAATCAATAAAAACAGGTGACTGTCAGCTTTTGAGGATGGAACGCTTCGGCGTTAGACAAAACATTTTATCATTATATTGTAATCGATTTAGAAACATGTACTCATAAAACCATGTAAATTTCTCGATTATATTTATGATGGTTGTATTTACTTTGATCACCCTTATACTCGTGTTTGTGATACTATACTTGAAGTCCTCCACCCCCGGACGTTTCCGCCATCCTTGGTTTGGGGGTGTGACAGATTGGTATCAGAGCATTGTTTATAGTGAACTAAGTATATCGCACTGCATAAGATATATAAATTATAAACACAATGGGACTAAGATTTTCTGACTAAGTATTTTTCATACAACTATACTTTTAAAAACAAAACAGTATTTTTATTAAAACTATAGGTACATGCATGCATGATAGTATAGTGTCACGTCTAGGAAAAACACGAAAAATAAAAATGGATGAGTTGTACACTATGATTATGCCTTGGGACATGTAATCAAGTTTGGGAAGAATATAGCATGATCAACTATATTCGTCCGAGAAGTGACTAGCATATGCCAGGGGATAGTCGTAGTGAGAAACAAGTCTATCAACCTACCAACACCCATACAAGAATTGCACTAAGAATCAAACAAAACGTTTAAAAAACTATAGGAGTATTTATGTTGCTATAGAACCATATTTCTAGACTCATTATATGCCCCTGACATCCCTATTCTCGCACAAAAGTCATGCCAAGATTCCACTTACCAGGAGACCCTACTTTCCGAACCAGGGAAACGGTGGTTGGATAGAAGAAGAGCCAGAAGATGATCCCAATGAAGATCCCGAAGAAGTCGAAGAGGAAGATCCTGAGGAAGAAGAAATTGAAGAGGAACTGGAGGAAGAAGAAGACGAACAAGTGTTGGAAGAGGAGCCGGAGGTCATCAACCCTCCATACATAGCCAAGGTTCCCGCAAACCGTTTTGGGTGCTATATTAAGGATTCTTATATAATCTAAACTTTGTCTCTTTTCTTTTTCAGATGGCAGGCTCAAACTCCTCCAACACCAACTCCTCGAACCCACTTTATCTTTTGGGCATTTATGGGAGGGTCACATTTGATGGATCCAACTTTGGATTCGTAGCATCCGCATGGCCCTAAGGTACGAGGACAACGAAGACATTCTCGACAAGGAACTCATCGAGATAAATAAAAACACAGCTACTCTCGAAGAAATCTTCGAGTATAGGGCTCAATGCAAAGAAGCGACAAAGGTGTCATGCATTATGGTGGCCATTATGACTCCTGAGCTTCAAAAGTTCTACGAGGACTATTGGCCTTGTGACATGATTTGATGGAAAAGTGCCATCAAAGTGCACCTCAAGAGAGGTACGAGTTAGTTGGATCGTTAATCACAACCAAAATGAAGGATGGAGAGTCCATCACGACCCACTTGCAAAGGATGCAAAGAGATGTGGATCTTTTGCTCAAGCTAAATGTCAACTTCGATGAAGAGCTAGCCATTGATATTATCCTCCACTCTTTACCTCCTTGTTATCAGCAGTTGAAGATGACTTATCATATGAACAAGGACGAAGTGACCTTGAGAAAGCTTCAAGTGTTGTTAAGAACTGTTGAAACCGGCTTGAAAGGTATGTTGTTGCATCTACTCCTACCGTTGTTGCCCCTGTCTTGGCTATTGGACAAGGGAAAGGGAAGAAGAGGAAGGATCCTTCTAAGAGTCACAAGGAAAATTCCCATGATGGATCATCTTCTAGTGGGACCAAAGGCGGTTCTGCTGCTCTTTCTTCTAATCCAAAGGATGCAGAGTGCTTTCATTGGCATGAAAAGGGGCATTGGAAATGAAGTTGCCCGAAGTATCTGCAAGACATCAAGGATGGGAAGATAAAGCCCACCTTCACAGGTATTTACACTATTCAATCTAATAACTCATCACATACTAGTTATTGGGTCCTTGACACAGGATGTGGTTTTCACATTTGTTCTGATTTGCAGGGTCTAAGAAGAAATAGGGATGTAGAGCACGGGAAGATAAACTCGATCATGAGAAATAGGAAAGTGTTACATGTCACCAAGATTGGAGTTTATTCTTTATTGCTTATTAGTAGGTTAGATTTAGAGTTGAATAATTGTTGCTACGCATCAGAAATGGCAAGAAACATTATTTCATTTCATGGTTTGTATAAACAAGGTTTTAGAATTTCGTTTAATAATGAAATTGGTTCTATTAATGCTTTCTTTAATGGTACTCTCTATTTTGAAGCATTGCCTTGTAATGAAATTTTGATGGTTGTATACGACTTAAGAAATAACATACTGAATATTGATCCGTCCAATGGTTTGGATAAGGCATGCTTGTGGCATTGTCGTCTTGGACATGTTAACAATAAGCATATAGCCCAACTCCAAAATAATGGAGTGTTGGAGTCATTTGACATTCGGTCCGATGACACGTGCAAGTCTTTTTTACTTGGAAAGATGAATGAGTGAACCTTCACTGGAAATCGTGAAAGGGGTGAGGGATTATTGGATCTCATACACACTGATGCGTGTGGGCCCTTTAGATCCACCACAAGCGATGCAAACCGCTTCTATGTGACTTTTACCGATGATTATAGCAGATATGGGTATATCTACTTAATCAAGCATAAGTAAGAAACTTTTGAAAAGTTCAAAGAGTTTAATCAAGAAGTGGAGAATCAATTAGACAGGAAGATAAAGATGCTCTGATCTGATTGAGGTAGTGAGTATCTTAGTATTGTAACGCTCTAAAAATTTCAACCAATTTAAACTTTTCGAAAACAACCCAGTTTCATAAAGTTATTACAAAAAGGTTTTCAATAAAATTATTATCAGAGTCTTCCCAGAACCACATCATAAAACAAAATCATGAGGAGCGGTACGATCACGCCTTTACCTTGCCACGGTCTCCTGAAGAACCTGAAAAACATTAAACCACAACTGTAATCCCGAAAGCTTAGTGAGATACCCCCAAAATACCAACCACATATACCATACACGCACAACATGCCATATCATAACAGAACACAGAGCATCCATGCACTTCGGGTCTACTGTGTGACTGGTCCGCCGCACCGGCCTTCAGTCCACCTGGTCCACCCTCCGAGTCTAGCCATACCTATCGAGTCTACAATGTGATTGGTCCGCCCGCACCGGGCCTTCAATCCACCTGGTCCACTCTCTGAGTCTACAGTATGACTGGTCCGCCCGCACTGGGCCTTCAGTCGGCCTAGTCCACTCTCCGAGCCTCGGCATGTTTGGTCCGCCCTCTTGGGGCCTACAGCCTATCCGGATCGCTCGCTGGGCTTTCGGGACAGCCGGTCCGCCCTGGGTATGTTGGCCTACAACACAAAGTAGGACCCGCCTCAACCCAACCCCAGTCCAACAACCATGTGCACATAAACATTCAATCATATAACAATTTACATTCAATCAAGCCGATCTAGCAGATCACATAACATAACATCATCTTAACCAGGATACCGACCTAACCGGTCACTAGCATAGCATCATCCTATATACCAGGATACCGACCTTAACCAGGTCTCTAACATAATACCATCCTAACTACCAGAATGCAAACATAGCAAAGCAATAACATAACAACGATACCCAGATCACAATCCGATAAAGGGTCGGCCTTCGTGCCTTAGACCCTGTTGATATAGTGAGGATAACTCACCTCGCAACTGTCGACTGAAAGATAAGACCAAGATGCTCCGACCACTGATACGATCTCCACCACTAGCCAACACCAACACTGAACTCAAAACAAATTCCAACAATTACCAAAATGTCCCTGGAAGTCAACTGGTCAACCCTTGGTCAAAATCAAAGTCAAAGTCAACCTCCTGATTGACTCTACTCACCGAGTCAACCCGATGACTCGTCGAGTCCCCATGCTCAGAACTTCCCCAATCCATGACTCAACTCGCCGAGTCACCCCGAGACTCGCCGAGTCTCACAACTCTGAGTCCCCTCGCACTCAACTCACCGAGTCCTCCCTTGACTCGCCGATTCATGGCTCAACCAAAAGAAGGTTAGGACCTCACAACCAGACTCGCCGAGTCCAAGAACAGACTCGCCGAGTTCAAGGCTATCTTCAACCTACTCGCCGAGTTGTTCTTCCAACTCGCCGAGTTCCTGCCCATCTTCAAGCAACTCGCCGAGTGCCTCTAGATCTTAACCCATATAGAAGCCTTCCAGGCCATGCAGTTGATCCAAACCATAGATCTACCCTTCTACAACCCATCCATCACGTAAAGTGGCAAACTTTACGTGAATCCAAGGAGATCTAGGCATTTTACACTCTAGGGCTAGGGTTTGGGACAAAATGGCTTCACCAAACACTCAAAAATAGGGACTTTAATGCACTCTAGACCTTCTCCATTCCAGATCTAAGGTAGCAACCTCAGATCTAACCTCCAAACTCAAAATACCACAAGCTAATCTTTCCAAATACTCCAAAAAGATGAATCTAGATGAATAACAACCCAAGCAACGAAATAATACCTCAAAAGGAAGCTCCAACAGAAGAGAAATCTGAATCTTAACAAAGCCCCTTGGTCCAAGCCTCTTAACTCTCCAAGATCTCCTCCAAAATCTCTTCTCCAAGGTTCAAATGCTCTCAAATCCCTCACAAACGCACCTTAGGGTTTTTCTGGACTTCAAGAGAGAGTAAAGAGGCTGGGGACAGGGTATAATGTCCTTTATATAGGGCTCATCCTCCGAAATTAGGGTTTTCTCCACTCAGCACCTACTCGCCGAGTCTAGCCTCCAACTCGCCGAGTTGGCCACTTAACATGCGACTAGAGTCGCGACCCTACTCGCCGAGTCCACCCATGGACTCGCCGAGTTGCCCTTCCACATTTACACTTTGAACCCTGAACTTGCACTCCTGAACTCGGGATGTTATAATTCTCCCCCACTTAAATTAGGCTTCGTCCTTGAAGCATGCGGCAACTCAACTCCAGAGCTACTCCCGCAATGCACCACCTGGCATTAACCAGACCAGGTTCCTCAAGACACAACCACCAAAACCCAAAACCCAACTTCCCCCTTCTTCCGGTGTTCTGACCACCGCTCCAAGCCGGCCACTGGCCTCATCCCCTGATAACCACATTTATCAACCGAGTACCACTCCATGATACTTCACTCGCTCCAAATCACAACAACCACTTGACTCATACAAGCTAGTGATAATCCTGAACCACCGGAATCCTGATCTGAGTCCAACTTTATCCACTCCATGCTGACAGGATGACACATCCCTCAATCTTAGAGAAACTCCCATGAGTTCTCCTCCGCAATCTCATACCCATGTTGAACTAGCTCTAACATCCTCGGGTTGGGAATACCCGACACACTGACGACACCTCCAAACATCTCCCAGGATGAATTACTACCACATACACAATTCCTTGATCAAAATCAAGCTGGGAGTCCAAGACTCCATCCCTGCATCCCTTCCGAGCCTCTTGGCTCTACACCCTCGGAATTCGTTCCGTGACCTCAGCAGACATCCAATCCGGATGTGATTCCATACCATTGCCTCAAACCCGCTGCTCAAAGACCATAATTGGAACACCCCAATCATAACTCCGCACTACTGCTTTCACTTTCGTGAATTTACACTCCCTCTCGGAGCTACATTCCTTTCCCTTTCCTTACCAAGGAAAACCACTTGGCTGCCTTGACACTACCACAAGTGCCACAGTGCTCACCCAATACTACACCATTTCCTTATAGCATAACCGCTATCCCATGCACCACACATACTCTAAATCTGCTCGCAAGGACTCTCGATTCTATGCACTACCTCCACTAATCGTGATCAATATCTGGGGCCAGACCTTCTGATGTTATCACATCGTGACATACTCATTCCATATCCTCATACAAATCTATCAACACATGCAGAGTCTTCAGCATGACTGGACCGCCTTACCAGGCCTTCAGCCCATCTGGACCACTCTCAGAACCTTCAACAGGTCTGGACCGCCCTCCAGAGCCTTCATCCTGTCTGGACCGTTCTCCGAGCCTTCGACCTGACTAGAACGCCCACCGACCTTCAGTCTATCCGGACCGCTCATCTAGCATTCATCATCCCGCGCTATCCCTCCAGAAAATTCTCCCATGTATACTGTTATAGCCCTCTAGGGGTTCCGAACTCTATCTCCACCCTACATACTCAAACCCGGCCTGATCCCATGCCTTCCACAATCAATCACCCTTGGTCTGCATTCCGCCCCGCCTGTCTGACACTTGCTCATACCAGCCTACGCTCGGCTGACAGAACCACTGTTGAATCCCAACAGCTAAACAACCTCACATGCTTATCGATCTTCCGGAGAATTCTCCAATTCTCCCCCACTTAGAGCACTGACTATCAACCACCGGTCGCCATCACCGACCCCCATCGACAACCTTACACAACACAAACCCTTACACGCGAACTGATCCCCACCAGAACGAGCAAACTTCACAAATTTCCATAACAACATTGATCATCCTGGGCTCGAAAGAAACTCGATCTTCATCTAACCACTCCTCAGACTGCAGATGCTACTCGGCATTCCAACCAAAAACTAGATTCCCACTAATAATCCTCATGAATGACAACCAACGGAATTTCCAACACCAAACCCATAACCATACCACAACCCTCAAGGAACAACGAATACAATACCAAAAATCACACAGCGAGACTAGCAAATAAACAATACTCCACAATATCACCAATTAACAAGACATCAAGAAAGAAACATACCCGCAGCTGCATCCGGCACTACCATGACCTCCTCCGCTGTAAGCTGAAAAGCACGACCCTAAGCCCTTGGGGGCTTCGCTCCACCCTGACCTCCACCCATAATCCTCAACGTGCCTGGTGTTGGAGCCTGCACCGGTCTTACAGCAAGCTGTGGACAGTTGACCTTCAAGTGTCCAACCTGATGGCAATGATAACAAATCCTCAAATCCCGAACCGGGGTCGTCTGCCGACAATCCCTCGCATAGTGCCCCTCCTTTCCGCACTTGCGGCATGCACCACCGGACCTACAAACTCCGGTGTGACCCTTCCCACACTTCCCACAAACTCCAGCTGCGACTGCACTGGAGCCTGCCTCAGCTCTCGCATCTGTAACTCAATCTCCAACTCACGCCGTCTAGCGGCCTCCTGCAACTCTAACAAGGTCTCGCACCTCTGCGTAGACACAAACTGTCTGATATCCCTCTTGAGCATACTCAGATATCGTGACATCTGAGCCTGCTCCGAAGCGAACTCAGGGCAAAACATCGCCCTCTCAGTGAACATCCTGGTGATCTCCGTCACCGACTCCGAATCCTACTTCAGCTCAAGGAACTCCTGAGCCAATCTCTCCCTCTCAACCCGCAGAACCTAACGAGTGTTGAACATCTCCCGGAACTGATCCCATGAAACAGAAGCTCTCTGCACATCCGAATATGACCCCGTGGTCAATCTCCACCAATCCTTCGCCCCGAGCCTCAACAGGTTCAGAGCACACCTCACCCTCTGATCAGCAGGGCCTGAACACGTGAAGAAACACCCCTCCACGTCCGACAACCATCTCATAGCAACAATCGGGTCCTGAACCCCATCGAAGGTAGGAGGCTTCGTATTATCGAAGTCCCGATACTGAAAACCTAGACCGGCTCCTCCCCCTGCCGCTGCTACAGCCGCTGTAGCCACCACGGCAGCCGTCTCTGTGAGAGCCGCATAGCGCTCATCAAAATACTCAATCATGGTGGTCTTGATCGACCCGAACAGTTCCGGCAACTCGGCCCAGAACAACGCAGCAACCTCATCATGCAAGATCTCACGAATCCTAGCGTCCAACTCGCCTATGCTCATCTGACCAATAACCTCGGGCGGTACTGACCCACCCTGACCGCCCTCTCTTGCTCCCGATCCTGACCCGGATCCGCTCCCAGCATGCCTCATAACCACCATACTGAAAAACACCGCAAGATCTCAGATACTTCCCACAAACCCAGGAACCAACTCCCAACCCAACCCTAGAGGTCATGGTTTCTTTGATACGCGTATGGGTCCTGTGCTTTCAGTAGTACGGGCCCATACTACCTTCCACACCTTCCCATATTTGTATCAAGTATTACCACAACACCCTAGTGAAAAACATACATAACAAGCGCTCAACCCTCACTCCTAGAGGAACATCGGAAATCTCCCACAGAAGAACCCTAGGCTAACAGGAATCATAAATCAGACAACATTATAATGAAATCCTGAAGATCCCTAGCCTAGTACTAGCATGCTGTTCTGTCAAGGCTCAAAAACAAATATTATGTATGGCATTTTGGGGTTACTTACTGGCTCCGGCTGATCGTACCTCCGCGTCCTCCTTTACTCATTTTGAAAACCATTTTAAATTCTCTTTTGAAAACTTTCCCTGATTTGAGACTGGATTCACACGAATGTTCCTCCAATTCACTCAAACCAAGGCTCTGATACCAACTTGTAACGCTCTAAAAATTTCAACCAATTTAAACTTTGTTTCGAAAAGTTTAAATTGGTTGAAATTTTTAGAGCGTTACAAGTATCGAGTTCCACGACTATCTCAAGGAATGTGGAATTGTTTCACAATTAATGCCACCTAGGACACCGCAACTAAATGGTATGGCTGAGAGGGGCAATTGAACCTTGTTGGACATGGTTTGTTCCATGATGAGTCGAGCTTCGTTACCTATCTCATTATGGGGTATTCCTTAGAGACTGCAGCCCATATCCTTAATCTAGTCCCAACTAAGAAGGTTCCCAAAACACCTCACGAGATGTGGACAGGGAAGGTTCCCTCGTTAGCACATCAAAAAGTTCGGGGTTGCGAGGCTTTCTTAAGACAAGAGACTCACGACAATCTTGAACCTAGTAGTGACCAATGTATTTTCATTGGCTATCTGCAAAAGCCCTTTGAATATCTCTTCTATAGACCGAGTGACAATGTTGTCTTCGTTGTGAGGAGAAGGGTTTTCCGACAGAGAGAAATCATATGCCAAGAGGACAGTGGGAGGAAAATTGACCTTGAAGAGCTTCAGGAATCAAGTGATGAAGGAACCTCAAACACTAGCGTTCAACCCGAGGAGGAAACTCTTGTTGAACCAATTGACGAGTCCTTACCTCTTAGACATTCCAGTAGAGTTAGTGTTCGACCCGTATTATATGGCTTCCATATAACTGCCGAGGGTGATACGTTTATTAGTGATAGTACACTAATAAATATGGATGAACCTAACAGCTACAAGGAAGTCATGGTAAACCCAGAGTCTGCAAAGTGGAAAGAGGCGATGGACAGCGAGATTCGGTCCATGTATGACAATCAAGTTTGGAACTTGGTTGACAATGTAGCGGTCCTAAGAAAGTCGGGTGCACATGGATCTTCAAGAAGAAGACCAAGATGGATGGGAAAATGCATACTTTCAAGGCACGATTGGTTGCAAATGGATTTAATCAAACCCCTGGGGTTGATAATGATGAGACCTTCTCACTAGTGGCCAAGATCAAGTCTATAAGGGTTATGCTGGTCATAGCTGCATTTCATGATTATGAAACATGGCAGATGGACATCAAAACCACTTTCCTTAATGGAAAGTTGGTTGAGGATGTTTACATGAATCATATAGAGGGTTTTGTGGATGAAAAGTACCCGAATAGAGTATGCAATCTTGAGAAATCCATCTACGGATTGAAACAAGCATCTCGCAGATGGAATCTTTGTTTTGATGAGAAATTCAAAGAGTTTGGTTTTTCAAGAAACGAGGATGAGTCATGTGTATATGTCAAAGCTAGTAGGAGTATAGTTAGCTTCTTGGTATTGTATGTGGATGACATACTACTCATAGGAAACGACGTCCCAACCTTACAGGAGGTTAAGTCTTGGCTTGGGAAGTGTTTCTCTATGAAGGACCTCAAAGAGGCTGTTTATATTCTAGGGATAAGGATATTGAGAAATAGGAGTAAGATACTAACAGGACTTAGTCAAAGTACTTACTTGGATAAAGTTTTGAAACGTTTTAGCATGGAGAATTCCAAGAAAGGGGAGTTACCAATCCAAAGCAATACCAAATTGAGTAAGACTCAAAGTCCGAGTATCGATGCTAAGATAGCGGAAATGAGTCGAATGCCATATGCTTCCATTGTTGGCTCGATCATGTACGCTATGACATATACTCGCCCTGGTGTGGCTTTTGCTTTGAGCATGGTCATCTGATATCAAGGGAACCTTGGTAGATCTCATTGGATAGAAGTAAAGAACTCTCTTAAGTGTCTATGAAGGATGAAGGACTGGGTCCTTGTAGTTGGCGGAAATGATGACTTGAGAGTGACAGGGTATAGTGATGCCATTTTTCAGACCGATAGAGACAACTTCCGCTCTCATTCGGGCTAGGTGTTTATCCTGAATGGAGGAGCAGTGAATTGGAAAAGCTCCAAGCTGGAGACTATAGCTGATTCAACATGTGAATCAAAGTACATAGCAGCAAGCGAAGCATCGAAGGAGGTGACATGGTTGAAGAACTTAATCAGAGACCTTGGAGTTGTACCAGCCATAAAGGAGCCTATGGAGATTTTCTGCGTTAACAAAGGAGCGGTTGCCTAGACCAAGGAACTAAGGGATCATGGGAGATCCAGACACATTAACGTAAAATACCACTTCTTCGTACATTGGGTAGAAGAGGGACTCCTCGTACTAAAGAGGGTATCGTCAGAAGAGAACCCAATAGATCCCCTCACAAAGTGTCTGAGCAGGGTTAAGCACTTACAGTATGCAAGGAGCATTAGTCTAATGGACGATATTAGTTTTAGTGATTAGATAGTTATTTAGAAACTTGTAATAGATAAAATGTAATTGACATTTGATGATTGAATAAAGGAGTTCCATTTATGAGTAAAGTTACTATCTTGTCTTAGTTGTTTACTATTGTTTCATTTTTGTATTTTTTTAACTTCCAGAATAATGGGATTATTTGAATTATCCACATTCGATCATACTTTGGAAGTAGGCTATGAGGTTAGACTGTCATGAATTGGTTTGCAGATTGTCTAAGCATTTAGACATTGCAAAAGTTTGTTGCAACGATCATGAGTGCTCTCATAATAAGATTTGAGCATTGGATTAAACCCATGCTCATATGAATCAATTCATGGAATTTATCACGAGTAATTGTGAGATGATAATATCGTATTGTCTTTAAACCGATATATATGAGTTGTTGTTTACAAGTTGGTTGTGCATTGATAATGCGTAAACGTGTTAGTAACTTGATGTTATATAATGTATTGTTGTGTATGATTTAATGAGTAAATAGTACAATCATATAAGTCAAATTTTATTTGTTCCTTTTATCCTAAGAGGATTAAAAGCGATATCTTGGGCCCCTTGATGATTTTGTGTTGACTTATGTGTCGGGCCCGGTCAGGACTGAATTGATGTGTTCAATTAAGTTCTATGTCAGACAAATCAGAAATCAGGAAACAAACTGTTGGACAATAAGTATAACTTTATTCCATGTCTTTGTCTACATGATATCTTAAGAATGGAGGACTACATGACCCCTTATCTAAAGGACACGTTATTGACTAGGTCAAATTTCGACAACAGTTTTTTAGAGCTACGATTGTTAATCAGATTTTAAATTCGTACTTGTAGTTATAGTTATTAGACTTATCCAAGTGGGAGACTGTTGGATTAGGTATCTAAGACCATAACTATATTGGTATGTACTTGACCCGATAGTAGCATGGTCCTTTTGGGCTGTGTTCACCATAGCAACTTGATTGGATGAATAATGGAGAAAGAGTTTAATTGTAATTTATTAATATATTATAAGAATAATATATTAATTGAAAATTCATATTATTTAATTAGTGTTGATCAGAAATTAATTTGGTGGTCCAAAGAGACTAATTGAATTAAGGGGACTGATATTGTAATTATAAAATAATTGCAAAGTTGGTCTTATGGATCCCTAAGGAAGGGATGGACGAATTTTATGAGGGAGTCCACATAGATTTCGTCCATAGGGCCTTCTGGAAGGATCTTGTGGGCTGCTTTAGGATTAAGCAACTGGATTAGGGTTTTACCTGAAACCCTAATAACTCAGCTATATAAGGAACCCTATGGATCCCTAAAATCGTCCACTTAAACCCTAGAAGGAATATCAGCTAATTTTGAGCCTCCTAAACCTCTCTTATATTCTTCCAACTTGCTACTTGGTGTTTGTGATCCATTTGAGGTGCAACAATTGAGGCACTAGGCTCTTGAAGGTTAAGATCTACAAGCTACAATCAAAAGATACTCTTCTAAACTTGTTTTATGTTATGATTTCCGAAAATTGTATGCTAGTTAGGGTTTATCCGTTGGATAACTTGATTTGCATGTATAACTTGAGAAAAACATAGATCTGAAGCATTAGGGTTGCAAGTACACCATAGGGATATTGTAGTGCTCAAAACTCATCACTATCTACCACATATATTTAGCAAATAATTAAGTCATCTTTCTATAGTTTCCTAAGGTAAGTATCTAAATTAACTAAGGCATCTATTGCACATCTTACTGATCATACTACGTATCTAAGTTTAAGTCTGGAATTTTCCTAAATTCCTAGTTCAATTAAAATAATGCTCTGATACCAACTGTGACATCCCCCATTATTCAGAACCAATTTAAAAATTTTCTTTACGATTTTAAGTATTGAAATACAAAAGTTCCCGGTTAAATAAACATTTTTGAAATAACACAATGTATTTAATTAAATCCTTTGGGATGTCATTCGTTTATATCTGAAAATATGTTACAACGTAAATAAAAAGGTCCTAAAATAACTAATGCAAGCCTATCCTTTATTCCACTCAGCATCCTAACTAGGCAATTTCAACTTTGACTCCAATACTCATGATGCAATAAAATGAGTGGGTCAAGTTTGGGAAACCTGGTGAGATACATAGGGTTTTCAAGCCCAAAACATTTTACTGATAAAATATCATTTTTTTCAAGACTTATATCATGTGTAAATGTATAACATGTCCTAAGACCATCTACCCAATCACAACTGATCCTTAGAGATCATAATTTGACAATTATCTAGAAGAATCACCTTACCGGATGAACTGTCTAAGCAACTGTTTGACTACACCTGCTAGGGGAGTACTTGGCTAATGTAAGTCATATAAGACAATAAATGTTTAGAGATTTTGATGAATATGGATTTCCATTTCATCTACGTCCATGCGTTATAAGGCCATCTTAGCAACATAATTCATAAGACCGCCTAGAACAGCCAATTGTTGGTCATATACTCTGCTCAATGACCTAGTCATACCGTCCGGTTGTCTGATTGGGACCCACCATTACTGGTCATCCCAAGACGGGGAGTATTACACTCTGATCTGGTCCCACACTCTAACCCAACTATGAGACCTAATCGATTTCAATCCTATTTGACACAAAACAATCATTTATAAGTCTTATTCCTAATCTAAGGCAAGACCTATATCTAAAGGCAATTGATTTCTAAAACAATTCCTAATCCAAATGTTACTATCTTATCTTTACAAATACCACATAACACAGGTAATACAAGAAACATTTATTATATGGTTATTTTTAAGTTAAGATTATGTGACAACCCGATATTTCGAGTCAATGTAATGTAAAACCAATCAAACTAGGTCAAAATGTAACTTTCCTAAAATCTTATTTGGGTTAAATAAAGTAGTAGGAATTGTATCAAGGTTTCCAAGCATATAAAGAACCCTAAAATCTGAGTTATAACGAAGAAGTTATGACCAACCGAAGATTCTCGGCAAAACCGGCATCTGCGATTAAACGTAAAACGCGAAATTTCGATGCAATAGTTTTTAGCATTAAGTATCTAAATGGAAGTTATAGACAACCTCAATCTATGATCGTACATAAAAAGAACATCCAAATCTGACTTCGGATGTGAAAGTTATGAATTTTTGAAGAAATTCCTTAATCGCGTCATTTTATTTAATAAATAATAAAAATAATTTTGGAATTTGCCAACGGATTCTAAACGAAAGTTGTAGATCTTGGTCTCACCTTCGCGTGGATATAAAGAACGTCAAAAACGGAGTTCGTATGAGGGAGATATGAATTTTAGAAGTTTAATTAAAATAAATATAAATTTAATTATAAACTCCCGGTATTATCCGAAGGGGAGTCATCGGATAGGACCGAAGTACGCCCTGCGTACCTTCGTACGCCCCGCGTACTGAGATCAAGGGCTTCGGATCGTCCACGTCGCCATATCCGAGGAATCCGACCCGTCCGACCCGTCCGAAGCTCCGACCCGTCCGACCCGCTGTCCCGTCCGACCCGCAGTCCCATCCGACCCGCGTACCCAGCAATCCGTCCCATCCGAAGCCGAGGCAGTCGAGGCTTCGGTCATGCATGACGTACGCGTACGCGCTGCGTACAAGCGTACGCCCCGCGTACCGAGGCGGTTCAGCCTTCCTATAAATAGGATGCGAGGCTTTCCGAATTATTTGCTCAATTCTCCTCTTTTCTCTTGCGTCTTGCCTCGTTTTCCGTGCCCGTTCAAACCCGAAGCTCTGGCCTTTTGCTCAAGTCCCGAGGGTCGATTTTACTCCCGAGATTCTCGAGAATCCCGAGAAAAATCCGTTTCCCGAGACGAAACTCTGCCCGGTTTTCATCTCGCTATCTTCAAGTTTTCATGTGAGTTCATACCCCTTAAATAATGTTTTAAACTACTTTTAAATGCTTTATGGGGGGGGATACAAGTAGAATCATATTACTTATTACATCAATCACATGTGATTAATATACAACATTCAAAAGATTTGGCTACTCATTAGCCGTTTTACCAAACAGTTTCCTTCAAATGATTTTTATAGATTGACATCAAGTCGATCTTTCCTTAAACTAATATTTATGTTTCAAATGTTTTACCAAAATTATTTATGCTTTTATATTATAAATTGCATGCCTCTATATGTATAGTTATATAAGAAATGTTTAAAAGACTTAGGAAGGCTATCCACCCTATTTCCTTTTCGCGCCTTGAGATGTGGTCTGGTGGGATATTGGATACTCGTCCGAAGGTCGTTTAAATATTAGTTATATATCATGTGTACATATAAAGTCATAAAAGGTCCTTCCAGTTCATCCTATGCCCTTGGGTAACAAGGGTATACATCCACGTCCATACATACCACTTAGATTACTAGTAAGCTACCATATGGGTAGTTCAGGAAGATACCGGAACCATTACTAGAATGCAATATCATACAATGAGTCAGTTCATTCATGAGTCAATACTTTCTAAAAACATTACTATACATTACATGTACAAACTATACTAGGACAAGAACATATACATCTATACTAGAACGTTTATATTACTATACTTGCTAGATAGAAAGAACACACATTACAGCTAGCACACGTAGAACCTTACCGTACTCTACTATAATATTTACATTACTATACTTATAGGAGTACTTGTGCATAGATACATCAGTAGGAGTCCTATTACATTTTATATGTATCGACTCCGTTTTTAAATTCATGTTCTTACCTTTTCCTTGTGATAAGATCACATAATCGACGAGTTAGAATAGATTATTATCCTTGTAATAGAGGATGCTAGTTGGGGGATTGACCATTCCTAGAATCTTTGTTAGCTACAGAGGTAAAAGTACATCTACGGATGTCAAAAGGTTGGTACCTTTTTAGGTGCACGAGGAGGGATTGACTATTCCTATACCCGGCTGTTAGCAACAGAGGTAAAGAGTACGTCTACGGATGGCTTAAAGTTAACGTTTACAATTACCCTAGTACCAAAGGGTATGATTTCAAGTTAGTTATATTATTACCTATATTTGTGACTCATTCACATAACCAATGAGGTAAAATTATATTTAGGTATCCTAGTACCAAGGGATAAAATTTCTTATAATGATAATAATAGTAACACAATTAGGCCTTGGTAGAAAACTACAAATAGCACAGTCAAGTCTTGGTAGAAGACTCCTTTCGTTACTAATAGGAATCATAGGGATTCTAGGGTTTTTTTTTCAAACATTTACAACTGATCTACAAACATTTTCATACTTTTAATGAGCTTTCTTTCAAAACAATGTCAAGTCTTAAAAATTATAAGTTTTACAAATTAAGACACATTAATACTTATGATCTCACCAGCTTCATAGCTGATACTCGCTTTCAAAATTACTTGTATCCTCAGGTCATCATAGACAGGTACCGATGCAAGGAGAAAGGAAGATGGAGCTTATTCAAGACTTATCTTTCATTTTGATTTATGCTTTAGTGTTTATCAAAATTTGACAGAATACAATTGTATAATAATTATTTTATTAATGCAATGGATGATGTTGTTGCTCGTTTACTACTTTACATTGTTGTTGATATTATACATGACGTCCTCCGCCCCAGAATGTTTCCGCCATTCTCGGTTTTGGGGTGTGACAGATTGGTATCAGAGCATTGTTTATAGTGAATTGAGTATATCAACCCATAAAAGATATACTAACTATAAATACAATGGGATTAAAAATACTCTGATTTAGAGTTTATACTTTAAATAATAAAATATTTAAGTAAGTATACGTGCCTGCATTCATACTAAAATCAGTGTCACTAGGACAGTACAAAAGAATTACGATTGTTGAGCAACACAAGTGTGCTTAGAGACATATGGTCAAAACTGGGAAGATATAGCCTGATCGCCTATATTATCCGAGGGTTGACTAGCATGTGCCTAAGTTGAAGTGTGTAGTCGCAACAATGCAAAAATCTTACCAACCCTACCACAATGAGAACAATAGAACATAACATAAAAATTAAAATACTATAGGAGTATTTGGTGTTACTATAAGTACTTTATACTTGAGAATTAAAACGGGATCCTCATTACTAAATTGATAGTTGCTAAGTGGATACACTAAGGCTACATGTAATTAGGATGTTATAGACTTAGAATCAGTGGTAATTTTGCCTTACCCCTATTCTGTGTGAATTTGGAAATAAGGTCACTTATTCGAAGGTCTATCCTATTTAGATTACACATAGCTGGTATGCACTTCACAAATAGTGATGTAACTAATGAGGGTTTTCTAAATAATTATCTAGATAGTTCGTCTAATAATTATCCACTTACCCTAAATTCTCGCATAGAAATCATAGTTGGACTCCATCCCCTTGACAACCAGTATCTTCCGAATGAAGTCATAGCTGGTTGGTTTGGAGAAGAACCAGAGAATGATCATCCTATCCCTTTGGATGATCACCATGATGAAAACCTTTCAGTCGATGCTAATTCCGAACTAGAGGTTGAGAACCTACCCCGAGCAACTCCCTTTCCAATTCCTAACCCTCGTCCGGCTCTTCATGGCCCGACGCCTGATTCGGTGGAATGCTTGGAAACATGGAGCCAAGAACAAGACCAGCCCATGCCAGTTATTGGCGACCGAAACTTTTACGACCTGAGCAATGGGGGCTCAGCAGGTAGAATCTTGCCAATTATGGTCCGCAGAGTGGTCCAAAATGAGATTCAAGGCAGGACAACCCAACATCAGATTGCCGAAGTTGTCACCGATGCAAGAATGAATACCCTCCACACCACTCATCTAGAAGATTCTCACAAGAGATCAGAAAGAAACCATGAGAACCTGCTGTAAACACTAGCTGAAAACCCGAGCCAAAGTCATAGAGCTCCAAGTGCGCCAGAGGGTGTACTAGAGACACCTACTTGACATGGAACGTCAATTGGTTGAACTAAGAATTCACCAGAGGAATTACCGTCGCCAGTAGTAGACGCTTTACTTTATTTCCCTTATAAAAAGAGGAATCGTATTTTTCTGTCTATGCCTGATGTGGCATTTTCTATGAAATTACCTGGTACCGTAAGTACTTTAGTTAGGTCTTTATGCTGTCAGGAACTATCTCTTGTGGATATGATGTAAGACCTTTACAAGGTCATTTTCCTGAACCTTTACGCCGTAAATATCCAAGATATTGACAGCCGGCTAACTTTTGTGTCATTTCCTTCATTCAAGTACTCTTATCATACTCTCATTGGAGTCTATCTGAAACCTGCTTTAGTTAAGTCATTGGACCATAGCAAGTTAGATACGGAGACATTTCCAAGTCTCTTTCAGTGGTTGGATTTTGTTATACACCAATCCACGATACCTCAACTGGTACAACAAACATCTTGAGAACATTCTACGAACTTACCTCTATTCATTACTAGGACTGCATCATAGGGATGTAGGTCAAACCTTCGCGAACACACTTTCATCCAGTACTAGGACTGCATCATAGGGATGTAGGTCAATCCTTTAAGAACATACTTTCATTCTGTACTAGGACTGCATCATAGAGATATAGGTCAAACTTTCGAGAACATCGTTGTACTCTTTACATGAACGATCGAAGTACGTCTAGGTTCAACCATACTCACTCACAAATTTATTTTCCTTTCCGTATAACAGAATCATGTCGCCGAAGAAAAACGATCAACCCATCTACCAAACACCAACTCTTCAGATTGATGCAGCTACCTTTCAAGCTGCAGTCTCGACTGTCGTGTCAGCTGTTCTGACCCTCCTTAACGCTAACAACGCGAATGTTAGCGGGATCGTTAACAATAATTCCAATCCAAGTAACAGTCAAGTACCTCAACAAGAAACAAACTACCACGACACCCCGAGTTCCAAGACGAAGAGTAACAAACGGAAGTTTTGGGATAGAAAGAAAGACAAATCGCGTAAAGGGACGAATAAGAAACAACCACGGGTAACGACCTTCACAACTACGACATCTATACCTCCTACTACCATCCCTTCGGAAACACCAGTTGTCCCAAGCTCAACCCGACAATATGCTGGAAATCTCCCAAATTGCATAAAATGTAATTATCACCACCTTGGACCGTGTCGGGGGAAGCAGTGCTCAAACTGCAACAAAAAGAGGCACACCAAACGATACCGCAAGAGCCTATCAGGACCGACCAATAACTCACCCAACGCCGAGGGAAACCAGACTTGTCATCACTGTGGTGAGTTTGGTCACTATAAAAGAGAATGCCCGAAAAAGGAAAGAACCCGCGTCCCCATAACTCCTACTCGACGTTTCACTACCACCACCAATGTGGGTGATGTCCATATATGTCACCAATGCGGTGAAATTGGACACCTCCAGAAGGATTGCCCGATAACGCAGAATTCTGGCACAGATGGGAAGATTCTCAGGATCACAGCTGCAGGAGAGCCTACTCCGGAACCACGTTAAATGTAATTTGGGCGTTCGTTGTAACAGACTTATAAACTATCTAGAATTAGTGCAACTAGAGTCTTACCTTTTGCGAGATCCTGACTGTATAGGAATGCTCGTGCTGCGTATACTTGTCTTTTGTAGTATATCCTATTCGCAGCATTAGTCTTGTGGTAAATCTAAAGTACTATAACTCTGTTCATGGTTGCACAGTTGTGTTTTGTCTGTAATCGTCTATGTTTAATTCTAATGTCTTTAAAGTTTCTGTATGATTCCGACATTATCATACAATCAGATTCAATTTGATCGACGCTAAAACAGCTTCATACGTACGTCCCTATCTTCTAGATCACTTTTCCAATGAAGTCGTCTTATCAGAACGCCGAAGTGCTCATTCCAGGATTACCTCTTAGATAGTTTCTTTCCAAAGAAATCATCGATGTACCACTCGTGTAGTACGTCAAGTTCAATTTAGGAAAATTCATACGGATGATCTATCACTGAGGAAGGTATACATAAGAGTGTTATATAATCAAGGTTCTACAGGTTTAGAATTAATGATTTCGCCTTAACTCTTTTCCTCCTTGGGATGTGAGGGTAAGGAAGAATCAGTTATTTGACTACCTTTTCAATCTTAATTATATACGCCTCGTATACACGAAATGGTGATCGTGAAGCCCTGTATGAATTCTCAAATGGACTTCAGGACGGAGAAACTGCCTAAGTATACGAGTAATCACATCGTCATGTGAATAGACTTAGAACCCAGTACAACTCCCGAAAACAGATCACCCTATAGTTTAAACACCCACGGAGATACAAGAACAGCACGAGCAACTTGGCGAACCACACATAAATAGAATTAGAAGACTAGGTTTCTCACCCTAGAGAACCCCGGTCAGATTCTTCCAGAGATCGATGGATCGCATCGTATGTGCCTCAGTTATCGAGGAATCCGTCAAGATTTTCATAGAAATCGTTATCTCTGCCTCACATAGAAAAAAAATGGTTGAGCAAACGTAAGGAAAGAATCTACCTTCAGAAATGGACCTGAGATCCGAATATCACCAGTTTGATGTGTTGGGGAAGGATGTCAGGAAGACTATCTTCCGAACCCGATACGGACACTTCGAGTTCGTAGTGATACCTTTCGGATAGGACCAATACGCCCATGGTTTTCATGAGTTAAATGAAGGGTTACGTCTTTCTTACTTGGATCAATTCGTCATTTCCCCAAGAGATGACTTGCTTATCTACCCTCGTAGTAAGAAGAAAGCCCATGGTAACATTCCTACAGAGGAACTTTTAGCAAAGTTCTCTAGGCACGAGTTTTGAAATTGAAGAGTCAAATTTCTAGGACACACTGATAGCAATGTGTGAAATTTTGAGTACTCTTTCAGTTTGTCAAAACCGTTGAGCATTTATCGACACCAGAGACGCCTACAGTTTTTCACCATATTCTAGGTCTTACCGACCCACCGCATTAGTTCATTCAGAACTCCTCGCAAGCTACAGAAACTTGTACGACTTTAACCCAGCAAGGGGTGGCCTTTGACTGAGGAGTTACGTAAGAAAAGGAACCTTTGAGATTCCAAGTGAGTGACCAAGTTCTTTAGGATAACTCACTCTGGGAATGGCTTAATATGCTTCGTAAAGCGTGGAAATCTAAATCCAAGTTAGACAGGACCTCCGAGATTCTTATCAAAATCGGTCTTGTGCCTCACACAAACAAGACCTACTCCGCGAACTCAGTAACGTACTTTCTACTCTTCGCATCTCGATCATTCGTGCATACTTCCTTTCTTAAATTCTAATTTCGGGACGAAATTCCTTCTAACGGGGGGATGATGTGACAACCCGATATTTCGAGTCAATGTAATGTAAAACCAATCAAACTAGGTCAAAATGTAACTTTCCTAAAATCTTATTTGGGTTAAATAAAGTAGTAGGAATTGTATCAAGGTTTCCAAGCATATAAAGAACCCTAAAATCTGAGTTATAACGAAGAAGTTATGACCAACCGAAGATTCTCGGCAAAACCGGCATCTGCGATTAAACGTAAAACGCGAAATTTCGATGCAATAGTTTTTAGCATTAAGTATCTAAATGGAAGTTATAGACAACCTCAATCTATGATCGTACATAAAAAGAACATCCAAATCTGACTTCGGATGTGAAAGTTATGAATTTTTGAAGAAATTCCTTAATCGCGTCATTTTATTTAATAAATAATAAAAATAATTTTGGAATTTGCCAACGGATTCTAAACGAAAGTTGTAGATCTTGGTCTCACCTTCGCGTGGATATAAAGAACGTCAAAAACGGAGTTCGTATGAGGGAGATATGAATTTTAGAAGTTTAATTAAAATAAATATAAATTTAATTATAAACTCCCGGTATTATCCGAAGGGGAGTCATCGGATAGGACCGAAGTACGCCCTGCGTACCTTCGTACGCCCCGCGTACTGAGATCAAGGGCTTCGGATCGTCCACGTCGCCATATCCGAGGAATCCGACCCGTCCGACCCGTCCGAAGCTCCGACCCGTCCGACCCGCTGTCCCGTCCGACCCGCAGTCCCATCCGACCCGCGTACCCAGCAATCCGTCCCATCCGAAGCCGAGGCAGTCGAGGCTTCGGTCATGCATGACGTACGCGTACGCGCTGCGTACAAGCGTACGCCCCGCGTACCGAGGCGGTTCAGCCTTCCTATAAATAGGATGCGAGGCTTTCCGAATTATTTGCTCAATTCTCCTCTTTTCTCTTGCGTCTTGCCTCGTTTTCCGTGCCCGTTCAAACCCGAAGCTCTGGCCTTTTGCTCAAGTCCCGAGGGTCGATTTTACTCCCGAGATTCTCGAGAATCCCGAGAAAAATCCGTTTCCCGAGACGAAACTCTGCCCGGTTTTCATCTCGCTATCTTCAAGTTTTCATGTGAGTTCATACCCCTTAAATAATGTTTTAAACTACTTTTAAATGCTTTATGGGGGGGGATACAAGTAGAATCATATTACTTATTACATCAATCACATGTGATTAATATACAACATTCAAAAGATTTGGCTACTCATTAGCCGTTTTACCAAACAGTTTCCTTCAAATGATTTTTATAGATTGACATCAAGTCGATCTTTCCTTAAACTAATATTTATGTTTCAAATGTTTTACCAAACTTATTTATGCTTTTATATTATAAATTGCATGCCTCTATATGTATAGTTATATAAGAAATGTTTAAAAGACTTAGGAAGGCTATCCACCCTATTTCCTTTTCGCGCCTTGAGATGTGGTCTGGTGGGATATTGGATACTCGTCCGAAGGTCGTTTAAATATTAGTTATATATCATGTGTACATATAAAGTCATAAAAGGTCCTTCCAGTTCATCCTATGCCCTTGGGTAACAAGGGTATACATCCACGTCCATACATACCACTTAGATTACTAGTAAGCTACCATATGGGTAGTTCAGGAAGATACCGGAACCATTACTAGAATGCAATATCATACAATGAGTCAGTTCATTCATGAGTCAATACTTTCTAAAAACATTACTATACATTACATGTACAAACTATACTAGGACAAGAACATATACATCTATACTAGAACGTTTATATTACTATACTTGCTAGATAGAAAGAACACACATTACAGCTAGCACACGTAGAACCTTACCGTACTCTACTATAATATTTACATTACTATACTTATAGGAGTACTTGTGCATAGATACATCAGTAGGAGTCCTATTACATTTTATATGTATCGACTCTGTTTTTAAATTCATGTTCTTACCTTTTCCTTGTGATAAGATCACATAATCGACGAGTTAGAATAGATTATTATCCTTGTAATAGAGGATGCTAGTTGGGGGATTGACCATTCCTAGAATCTTTGTTAGCTACAGAGGTAAAAGTACATCTACGGATGTCAAAAGGTTGGTACCTTTTTAGGTGCACGAGGAGGGATTGACTATTCCTATACCCGGCTGTTAGCAACAGAGGTAAAGAGTACGTCTACGGATGGCTTAAAGTTAACGTTTACAATTACCCTAGTACCAAAGGGTATGATTTCAAGTTAGTTATATTATTACCTATATTTGTGACTCATTCACATAACCAATGAGGTAAAATTATATTTAGGTATCCTAGTACCAAGGGATAAAATTTCTTATAATGATAATAATAGTAACACAATTAGGCCTTGGTAGAAAACTACAAATAGCACAGTCAAGTCTTGGTAGAAGACTCCTTTCGTTACTAATAGGAATCATAGGGATTCTAGGGTTTTTTTTTTCAAACATTTACAACTGATCTACAAACATTTTCATACTTTTAATGAGCTTTCTTTCAAAACAATGTCAAGTCTTAAAAATTATAAGTTTTACAAATTAAGACACATTAATACTTATGATCTCACCAGCTTCATAGCTGATACTCGCTTTCAAAATTACTTGTATCCTCAGGTCATCATAGACAGGTACCGATGCAAGGAGAAAGGAAGATGGAGCTTATTCAAGACTTATCTTTCATTTTGATTTATGCTTTAGTGTTTATCAAAATTTGACAGAATACAATTGTATAATAATTATTTTATTAATGCAATGGATGATGTTGTTGCTCGTTTACTACTTTACATTGTTGTTGATATTATACATGACGTCCTCCGCCCCAGAATGTTTCCGCCATTCTCGGTTTTGGGGTGTGACAGATTGGTATCAGAGCATTGTTTATAGTGAATTGAGTATATCAACCCATAAAAGATATACTAACTATAAATACAATGGGATTAAAAATACTCTGATTTAGAGTTTATACTTTAAATAATAAAATATTTAAGTAAGTATACGTGCCTGCATTCATACTAAAATCAGTGTCACTAGGACAGTACAAAAGAATTACGATTGTTGAGCAACACAAGTGTGCTTAGAGACATATGGTCAAAACTGGGAAGATATAGCCTGATCGCCTATATTATCCGAGGGTTGACTAGCATGTGCCTAAGTTGAAGTGTGTAGTCGCAACAATGCAAAAATCTTACCAACCCTACCACAATGAGAACAATAGAACATAACATAAAAATTAAAATACTATAGGAGTATTTGGTGTTACTATAAGTACTTTATACTTGAGAATTAAAACGGGATCCTCATTACTAAATTGATAGTTGCTAAGTGGATACACTAAGGCTACATGTAATTAGGATGTTATAGACTTAGAATCAGTGGTAATTTTGCCTTACCCCTATTCTGTGTGAATTTGGAAATAAGGTCACTTATTCGAAGGTCTATCCTATTTAGATTACACATAGCTGGTATGCACTTCACAAATAGTGATGTAACTAATGAGGGTTTTCTAAATAATTATCTAGATAGTTCGTCTAATAATTATCCACTTACCCTAAATTCTCGCATAGAAATCATAGTTGGACTCCATCCCCTTGACAACCAGTATCTTCCGAATGAAGTCATAGCTGGTTGGTTTGGAGAAGAACCAGAGAATGATCATCCTATCCCTTTGGATGATCACCATGATGAAAACCTTTCAGTCGATGCTAATTCCGAACTAGAGGTTGAGAACCTACCCCGAGCAACTCCCTTTCCAATTCCTAACCCTCGTCCGGCTCTTCATGGCCCGACGCCTGATTCGGTGGAATGCTTGGAAACATGGAGCCAAGAACAAGACCAGCCCATGCCAGTTATTGGCGACCGAAACTTTTACGACCTGAGCAATGGGGGCTCAGCAGGTAGAATCTTGCCAATTATGGTCCGCAGAGTGGTCCAAAATGAGATTCAAGGCAGGACAACCCAACATCAGATTGCCGAAGTTGTCACCGATGCAAGAATGAATACCCTCCACACCACTCATCTAGAAGATTCTCACAAGAGATCAGAAAGAAACCATGAGAACCTGCTGTAAACACTAGCTGAAAACCCGAGCCAAAGTCATAGAGCTCCAAGTGCGCCAGAGGGTGTACTAGAGACACCTACTTGACATGGAACGTCAATTGGTTGAACTAAGAATTCACCAGAGGAATTACCGTCGCCAGTAGTAGACGCTTTACTTTATTTCCCTTATAAAAAGAGGAATCGTATTTTTCTGTCTATGCCTGATGTGGCATTTTCTATGAAATTACCTGGTACCGTAAGTACTTTAGTTAGGTCTTTATGCTGTCAGGAACTATCTCTTGTGGATATGATGTAAGACCTTTACAAGGTCATTTTCCTGAACCTTTACGCCGTAAATATCCAAGATATTGACAGCCGGCTAACTTTTGTGTCATTTCCTTCATTCAAGTACTCTTATCATACTCTCATTGGAGTCTATCTGAAACCTGCTTTAGTTAAGTCATTGGACCATAGCAAGTTAGATACGGAGACATTTCCAAGTCTCTTTCAGTGGTTGGATTTTGTTATACACCAATCCACGATACCTCAACTGGTACAACAAACATCTTGAGAACATTCTACGAACTTACCTCTATTCATTACTAGGACTGCATCATAGGGATGTAGGTCAAACCTTCGCGAACACACTTTCATCCAGTACTAGGACTGCATCATAGGGATGTAGGTCAATCCTTTAAGAACATACTTTCATTCTGTACTAGGACTGCATCATAGAGATATAGGTCAAACTTTCGAGAACATCGTTGTACTCTTTACATGAACGATCGAAGTACGTCTAGGTTCAACCATACTCACTCACAAATTTATTTTCCTTTCCGTATAACAGAATCATGTCGCCGAAGAAAAACGATCAACCCATCTACCAAACACCAACTCTTCAGATTGATGCAGCTACCTTTCAAGCTGCAGTCTCGACTGTCGTGTCAGCTGTTCTGACCCTCCTTAACGCTAACAACGCGAATGTTAGCGGGATCGTTAACAATAATTCCAATCCAAGTAACAGTCAAGTACCTCAACAAGAAACAAACTACCACGACACCCCGAGTTCCAAGACGAAGAGTAACAAACGGAAGTTTTGGGATAGAAAGAAAGACAAATCGCGTAAAGGGACGAATAAGAAACAACCACGGGTAACGACCTTCACAACTACGACATCTATACCTCCTACTACCATCCCTTCGGAAACACCAGTTGTCCCAAGCTCAACCCGACAATATGCTGGAAATCTCCCAAATTGCATAAAATGTAATTATCACCACCTTGGACCGTGTCGGGGGAAGCAGTGCTCAAACTGCAACAAAAAGAGGCACACCAAACGATACCGCAAGAGCCTATCAGGACCGACCAATAACTCACCCAACGCCGAGGGAAACCAGACTTGTCATCACTGTGGTGAGTTTGGTCACTATAAAAGAGAATGCCCGAAAAAGGAAAGAACCCGCGTCCCCATAACTCCTACTCGACGTTTCACTACCACCACCAATGTGGGTGATGTCCATATATGTCACCAATGCGGTGAAATTGGACACCTCCAGAAGGATTGCCCGATAACGCAGAATTCTGGCACAGATGGGAAGATTCTCAGGATCACAGCTGCAGGAGAGCCTACTCCGGAACCACGTTAAATGTAATTTGGGCGTTCGTTGTAACAGACTTATAAACTATCTAGAATTAGTGCAACTAGAGTCTTACCTTTTGCGAGATCCTGACTGTATAGGAATGCTCGTGCTGCGTATACTTGTCTTTTGTAGTATATCCTATTCGCAGCATTAGTCTTGTGGTAAATCTAAAGTACTATAACTCTGTTCATGGTTGCACAGTTGTAGAGGAACATTCTGCAATATCGAAGCACAAATTATTTGAATTTCAAACCTCAACATTGTTAGAACTTTATTTAAATATAACCTTTATGGGACTTGTCCCACATTATAAGTAAGAAGAAAATTTTACTCCCTTATAAATCCTTCTATTAGTATTCTATTAATATGGTTAAATACTTGGGCTAAAGGGATTCAGTTGGATTTGGTGATTGGGCGAGTTAAATTGGTCTTGAAAAACTTGGATTAATATATATATATATATATATATATATATATATATATATATATATATATATATTCATTGGTCAAAAGAGTTTCCTTGGGCCTTAGGGCTCTTGGGTCTCGTTTACTAATTAATATTTTTATATATTAATTCCGAATTTTGAGTTTTATTTAGTTATTAAATCTGTTTGTAACATCCATAAAATTCATACCAATTTGAAACTTTTTCAACCAATTAAAACCATTAATTATTACAAAGTGTTTTCAAAATACTTTCATGTCAGAGTATCCCAGAAATCAAAATCATATAATGTGAGGAGTTGTACGATCATGCCTTTGCCTTCCCGCGATCATCCAAAGTACTTGAAACCAAAACTGAAATTGTAATCCCGAAGCTTAGTGAGTTCCCCCAAAATACCAATACATAACAAATAATACATATAATAACAGCATGTAATGAGTCCACAGCTCTACATACTGGACTACCCCTAAGCCCACAGTACGAGTATGGCTTGCCTTACAGGCCCACAACTCATATCTGGCTTGCTCCCTCAGTCCTAAGGCTGTAACGAAATTATTAGCCCTCAGTGCGACTCTGGTATGCTCTCCTATCCCTCAGCTCGCATATGGAATGCTTAGGAGTCCTCAGTATGAGTCTAGCATGCCCTCCCTAGCCCTCAGCTCATATCTGGCATACTCTAAGGTTTGTTGGTCACTGAACGGAGAAGTGCAACCTCAAATCTACCCATATAACGTGTCGACGTGAAACACATAATGTTCGTACAGATAATCATAGAGTATCACAGGTCGGCCTTGGTGCCTTAGAACCCTTAGTATAGTGAGGATAACTCACTTCACAAATGTCGAACTCTAGTGATAAGGTCAACTCTCGAATCACAGGCACGCACTCCACTACCTATATTCACCATAAAACCACTTCCATAAATTCGCAATTTACTAAATACCCCCATAAGTCAAACTGGTCAACGCTTGGTCAAAGTCAAAGTCAACGGTGAAGGTCAACAGTCCATGTTGACCCAACTCGTCAAGTGCAGCTCACTGACTCGTCGAGTCCTTCCAGAACTCGAGAAATCGCGAAAACCCTAGTTGACTCGCCAATTTTCCAGATAACTCGTCGAGTCCATGCGTGTCCAAAAGTCGGGAAAATCCCTAATAGACTCGTCGAGTCGTATCACTGACTCGCCGAGTCCATTCAGAAACTAACAACAGCCAATCTTCATCGGATTCGTCGAGTTGACCATGCAACTCGTCGAGTCCCTTCAGTCCATTTCTCATACAGGTGCTTTTTCGTGAAAAAAAGGCTCCAAGTTGTGGATCTAGGCTCGTAGGGTGTGATTATCACATAAAGTTGCTAACTTTACGTGCATGCAAAGCTCCATGAAGCTAAAACACTTATAACTAGCCTTAGAAGAAGGTTTTGGACATGAAGGAGAGCTAAAGCCTCATAAATCTTGAGGCTTTATGTCCATAAAGTCCTAAAGGAGTCCAGATCTGAAACTATCCCATTATGACAAGCTCAAATCCGAAAATAACTCCATTTTTGCACCAAAATGCCCATATTCTTACTTAAGAAGTGATATAATAAATGGAAGACCAAGGTAGAGGCTTTTTACCTTTAAATGCAAGCCAAGACAATGTAGATACTAGATATACCCTCTTATTCTCGTTCCAAGCTTCTAAAACTCGAAAATTCTTCAATAAAAAGCACTAAAAGCACACTTTAGCCTCTCAAACACTCAAGAAAAAGGTTAGACAGATTAGGGTTTCTTCTCGCCGAAAAAAGGTGGTATGGGGCTTAAGGTCCTTTAAATAAGATGCAAACCCTAAAAATTAGGGTTTCATTTTCTAGCTCCTACTCTTCGAGTCAGGGTCCTCTAACTCATCGAGTAGGCCTAATAATCCACGTTGGCTAACCCACCTCTACACGACGAGTTGGGGCAACCAACTTGTCGAGTAGCTCCACAAACATGTACATAATGCTTTAAAACTTATACCTGGGATTCGGGGTGTTACAATTCTCCACCACTTGAACTAGACTTAGTCCTAAAAATCTGCTACGACAAACAAGTCTAAGTAGTGCTCCCGCATCTTTGACTCCAGCTCCCATGTCCACTCAGATCCCCTCTTGTGTTCACACTATACCTTTACCAGAGGTACTTCCTTGTTCCATAGAACCTTTACCTTCCTCTTAAGAACGGCCATTGGCATCTCCACATAATTCAGGTGCTAGTCGACCTTTATATCGTCTAAGGATACCACTGCCCCCTCATCTGCTATGCACTTCCACAACTGTGACATATGGAAAATGCTATATGCCACCTTGCCAACCCTTGCAATGATCCTGAATGGCCCAATGTATCGGGGACCAAATTCCCCTATCTTCCTGAAGCGAATCACATCCTTCCAGGGTGACACCTTCAGGAGTACCATGTAACCCACCTGAAACTCCAACTCAGATCGGCTTCTGTCAACGTAACTACTCTGCCGACTCTGAGCGGTCTACAACCGTTGTCAGATCTATTGAATCCTCTTGGTAGTTTGTAGAACTACCTTTATCCGTCACATCACCCTATGACCGATCTCACCCCAACAGACTGGGGTGCGACATCTTCGTCCATACAACAGCCCATATGGTGGGGCACCAATACTGGAATGAAAGTTGTTGTTGTAGGATAATTCCGCAAGGGGTAGGTAGAAGTCCCAGCTCCCTCCGAAGTCAATAATGCAGGCTCTCAGCATATTCTCGAGATTATGTATGGTCTGCTAACTCTGACCATCTGTCTGCGGATGATAGGTTGTGCTGAAGTGCAACCGCGTGCCCAGTTCCTCGTGGAACTTCTGCCAAAAACGGGAGGTGAACCGAACATCGCGGTCTGAGACAATAGAGACCGGCGCCCCATGGTGAGCAATGATATCGCGAATATACAATTCGGAAAGCTTCTCAACTGATAAACTCTCTCGTATAGCTAAAAAGTGGGCGCTCTTGGTCAGTCGGTCCACGATGACCCAAATAGTGTCATAGCCCTTCGTCGTCCTCGGCAGCTCGGTGATAAAATCCATCGTGATCTGCTCTCATTTCCACATGGGAATCTCCAGAGGCTGTAACTGACCATGCGACCCCTGATGCTCGACCTTGACCATCCGGCAGGTCAAGCATCTCTCAATATACCATGCAATCTCCCTCTTCATGCCTGGCCACCAGTAGCTCAAACACAAATCCTGGTACATCTTGGTGGCCCCCGAGTGAATAGAGAAGCGAGACTTATGAGCCTCCTCCAAAACAATCTGTCTGACCCCACCAAACATCGGAACCCAGACCCGACCATAGTGGGGTAATAATCCCCGACTATCCTGCACAAACCGGGTCTTCTCACCCCTAATCTTCTCAATCTTCCAATTCTCCTGATGTATACCCTCAAACCAAACTTCCCTGATCAAACCCACAGGTATAGAATCCACTGATATCCTCATACATGTCACTGGAGTTGAAGATCCAGCTGACTTGTGGATCAGAGCGTCTGCAACCACGTTCGCTTTACATGGGTGGTAAAGGATCTCACAGTCGTAGTCCTTGACTACATCCATCCACCTATGATGTCTCATGTTCAGGTTCGGCTGATCCATCATGTGTCTCAAACTCTTGTGGTCTGTGTATATGGTACAGTGGACCCCATAGAGGTAAAGTCTCCAAATCTTGAGAGCGAATACCACCGCTCCCAACTCAAAATCATGAGTAGGGTATCTCGTCTCATGTAGCTTCAGTTGCCGCGATGCGTAGGCTATCCCCATCCTCTCTGCATAAGCACTGCTCCCAATCTTGCGATGGATGCATCACAGAACACTACAAAATCCTCAACTCCCTATGGGAGAGTCAACACTGGAGCCTCTCAAAGTCGTTGTCTGAGGGTCTCAAAAGCCCTCTGCTGCTCAGGGCCCCACCAGAAATCCACCCCCTTTCTTGTCAGACGAGTAAGGGGTACTATAATCTTGGAGAAATCCTGTATGAATCTCCAATACTACCCTGCCAATCCCAAGAGGCTCCTGATATCCGAGGGAGATTTTGGAACCTCCCACTGCATAACCACCTCGATTTTGGCCGGATCGACCAAAATCTCCTCCATGTTAATGAGGTTTCCAAGGAACTAAACCTCTCGTAACCAAAACTCGCACTTAGAGAACTTGGCATATAGTCGTTCTCGCCTCAAAACTCCCAATAGCTGCCTAAGATGCTCCTCATGCTGCTCATGGGTCTTAGAATACACCAAGATATCGTCTATGAAAACAATAACCGAACGATTGAGCATCGTTCTGCAGACTCATTTCATCAGATCCATAAATACCGTCGGCGCGTTGGTGAGCCCAAACGGCAGCACCACGAACTCGTAATGTCCATAATGAGTCCGGAACGCGGTCTTCTCCACGTCTTCCTCCCTAATTCTAACATGATGGTACCCGAACCTCAGGTCTATCTTGGAGAACCAAGATGCTCCCTGCAACTGATCAAAAAGATCATCTATCCTCGAGAGTGGATAACATCTCTTCACCGTCAGCTTGTTCAACTCCTGGTAGTCAATGCACATCCGGTGTGAACCATCCTTCTTCCTGATGAAGAAGATCGGTGCTCCCCACGGTGAACTGCTTGCCTAGCAGTTCCTGCAACTTTGATGAGAACTCTTACATCTCTGGAGGTGCCAACCGTTATGGTGCCTTGGCGATAGGGGCCACCCTGGCACTAGGTCGATCCTAAACTCGACCTACCTCTCCGGAGGCACTCCGGGTAACTCCTCCGAAAACATGTTAGCAAACTCCCTGACAACTGGAACCTCTGAAACTGAAGTCTAATCCCTTATCCGGTGTAACATACTAACATCCCCAAAATACGGTCCAAAAATTTCGTTTAAAATCATTTAAGAAAAACCCATAATTCATTAAACAACACCATAAGTCATGTATCTCAAACATCATATCAAAATATTGAATCAAAACTATGCATCAAATATCAGAGTCTAAAACATCGCATGCTAAAAACTGTGGTGTGTGTCATGCAATCATCACGACCCCTTCCCCTTGCTAGTGAAAGTACTTGAAACCAATGAAAACTTTAAGCATGAAGCTTAGTGAGTCTCCTCAAACTACCACATACCATACACATAATCACACACTGCAAACATTAGGCCTTACCTGCTACCTCGGACCCCGCCTGGCATCATATGAATCCGACATCAAGCCCCACCTAGCATCAGGCCCCGATTGGCATCGAGCCCATCTAGGTATACAAATTTGTTTCTACTAGGCCCCACCCACTATGTACATACAAACATATAATCATAATCAAATTAGTACATAACATAAAATGGCTACACTATAACCGCTAGTCTCAAGGCCCCGCCCTTACTCTGCTATTAATGAGATATGGAACCCCGTCCACACTCGGCTAGTGATGAGATACGGGCCCACTCCCATACTCATCTCCCTACCAGGCACATGCAAGTATCACAAAGATAACAAGTATAACTAAACATGCATTCCTTCCTCGGGTACCACCATACATCGAACCGTAGTTTAGAAACATACATATGAACCTTCCTTAGGCCTTCCCGGCATCGGACCAAAATCCGGAACATATAAACTACATCGAGCTAACCCCCACATCAGATCTAAATTCAGTATACACTAACATACATAAATAGGCCGACATTGGTGCCTTCGACCCGTTCCTACTTGAGAAAACTCACCTCACAAGCTGAATGTAGAATCCTGCGTATAAACCTCTCGCTTCTAGCTGGCAGATCCCCGAACTGCTGATCTCTTGACTCCCCGAGCTACCATTACCCAAAATAAGAATTACTCCAAACCAATAATTTTCCTTAGGGTAAAATGTCCATTTTACCCCTAGTCCAACCTGGTCCATATCTAAGGCCTAAAACCCTAAAAAGGCACAACACTAGGTAGGCTTCCCAAGCCTACTAGTGGTTCACTAATGGCCCAATTTTCTAAATTGGGACCAATACCTCTAATGGGCCCTACCCAAAGCCCAAACATATTCTTGGCCTAAATTATCTGACTTCTGATGGCCCACTAAGGCCAAAAGAACCAAAATCCAATGTATGGCCCAATTTGAGGCCCAAAACATGCCAAGCCCATATCTGATGAGTACGCGGGGCGTACTCCTCTGTACGTTAACGTATATGCTTCATTGTGTGTACGTTGCACGTACCTACATGTACGCCCAACGTACTTCTCTGTTAAGTCACTTTTCCTATTATGCACTTAATACTCTATTCTAAAGGCTATAATCACAGATCCAAGTCCTCTTAAACGTCTGTTTAAAAGATGCATATCTCATTCGTTTCAACTCCGATTGACAAACGGTTTTTTCCAACATGTAATTTAGAGTTTGTACATGATTTTAGACTATAAATTTGCCAGTTTTAGTTTTATATTATTTGATTTACAGTCCCCCGAAGTCGATATATCAAAGCTGGAAGTTTTTAATTTTTCAGTTTTTCTGTATTCGGTGAAAGTTTTAAAACATGCATATCTAATTCGTTTGAAGTCGGATTTACATGTGACTTTTTTCCAACTTGTAGTTTACAGTTTGTACATGATTTTAGACTATAATTTTGTCATTTTTGGTTTAACATTCAATGATTTACAGTCCTCCGAATTCGGGATATCAAAAATGAAAATTTTCAACTTTTCAGCTATTTGTTTTTGTACTATGTATTATGTGAAAATGTTAAAACATGCATATCACATTCGTTTAAAGTTGGATTGACATGAAGTTTTTTCTAGAGTTTATTTTAGAGTTTGTACATGATT
This sequence comes from Lactuca serriola, assembly GCF_051521515.1. NCBI lineage: Eukaryota > Viridiplantae > Streptophyta > Magnoliopsida > Asterales > Asteraceae > Lactuca > Lactuca serriola. The sequence continues at coordinate 390,646,294 of NC_136411.1, read as the reverse complement.
TTAGAATATAATTTTGTTAATTTTGGTTTCATATTCAATGAGTTACAATCCCCCAAAGTTGGGATATCAATATGAAAGTTTTCAAAGTTCAACCCTTGGCCTCCGAGACCACAATCGGGTACTTTCAAAACTGGGTGTTACAACTCTCGCCCACTTAAATTGGATCTCAAAATTGCTCCTTACCGACACCTGAATCCAACTAACGATTTGCGGAACACAACTGATGGTTCTACGCATAATCCATTCTTCTCAAGACAACCGAGAACCAACCGAACTACCTTCCCGAAGAAAACAAACTTCAAGATTCAGTAACTCACTTCTGCCTTTCCATAGATCGAATACATGCTGGTCTATCTCCCTAACATACTGTCCCTGCATAACCATCTGCAGGATAATTATACTTGACAAAAGGCTCAGATAATCTTTCGAGCAGAAGGTTCATCCATGGAATGGTTAGACTCAAACGAGAGCTGCACACAAGGTCAAATCAATTACTCTGAGATTACCCAATCCAACTGTAAGTGTCTTCGCCCTTCTGATCCGCAAACTAACCTACACAATAACCCTCACAATAACTACTTTTGTCTGAACATCACACTGTCTCTTATCTACCTTCCAATGGAAACAGGGCCTCCCATGTCCAAACTTATCTGTCCATTATCTGGAATACCGAATTCCACCCGGTTACTGAACCACGGATCACCCTCTCGGCCGCTTCCAGCAACTTCCGTATAAAACTTCAGCTACCAAAACTGCTCTATCCATGTTGCCACTCTTGGCTCTATAAATCCTAGAATCCTCGATCCTGTATCTCGACCCCACGGTCTCTACCAGGTCCCACATGCCTTGATACTAACACACAAGCCTCGCCCACGGGTCCCACCCAAACCATACTAGTAAGTGGCCTTGCCCCCAGTTCTCACCTATCTAGGGCTATGCAGGTACAACTCCCTCAAGTTATATTTATCTATCCTTTCCTGAATCTGATCACGCTACTTAGGAGGTATGGGCCTCACCCACACTCTGCTGACTAAGAGATACGGGGCCCTACCCACACTCCATTAACTAGGAGATACGGGCCTCTCCTACACTCCACTAACAAGGAGATACGGGCCTTGCCTGCACTCCGCTGACCAGGAGATATAGGCCTCGAACACACTTCGTTGGCTAGGAGATACGGGCCTCACCCTTACTCTGCTATCTGGAAACTAATGAATCCTGCAGCTAGGGATGTCATCGGGGGCAAACGGAGCGGGGATTGCATCCCCCGCCCCTACCCCTAAAATTTTCCTGTTCCCCCGCCCCTGCCCCCGAAATCTCTAGCCTCCCCATCACCGCCCCCACCCCCGAATCCCAAGATTACCCCCACCCTCGCCCCCGTTTGGGTTGACTTTTTTTTGGGCGAACGAAGGTGTTGTTTATGCTAAAAAAAGTTAATTTTTGAGCTAAAAGAAACCATTTTGGATAAAAATAGTTATTTATAGAATAAGTTTATATATTTAAAATACAAATATTATAACATCTTAAAAATGTTATACTATAAGCTTAAAAACATGATATTTAATTGAATTTTGGAAGCTCAAAATCATTGCTATTATATATTATGTTTTTATAATTAATATATATTAATATAAATAATATATTAACGGGGTCCCCATTGGGGGTTCGGGACGGGACTACCCACCCTCGCCCCCGCCCCCAAAACTAAAACGGGGGTTAACATTGACCCCACCCCCGCCCTCGTCCCCGATTTTTTAAACAAATATTCCCCATTCGGGATCGGGGCTCCACGGGTTCGAGGTCCCACGGGACTTTTTGACATCCCTACCTGCAGCTAACCCACAGTCTTACAACATTTCCCCCGTTGTCTGGCTACTAGTAAATTCTATGGCTTTCATGTAGTCTTACAACACTTCCCATTTCAATCATGCATACAACCTAAATTCCTAGCTGAAATCGTGTCCTGACTGGAATCCCCATCTTGATTCCTAAGCTATCTTTCGAATAAAGACGTAAAACCCTGTGTTAAGAAGTTTCCCAAACTCTCAACTCTCATACCCCTCAATCCAATAAGCCACTTGCGCTGCCTTCCTTCATGGTGAGAATGTGAACTCATCCTAAATCCACACTTCCTTCTATTCTTGAACCTTGGAGAACTCTCCCCCACTTTGGTTCCATGAACACATTACATCACATTCGACTGGAAAGACCCTCAATCCTTCATACCATCCAGTGATCAATCTTTCTGGTAACCAACGCTTACCATTATTAGTGTTCCCAAAACCATTCGACACTAAAGCAGTAAGACCCTTGAAGACTGTCGGAACACTTCACGTGTTCTAATCACACTTGCTATAGCTACCGCATCCTGAGAATTCACTTTATATGGAGACGTCCCCACACTACTACCCTAAGACCCATGGTATGCAGATGGCATATAATCTAAACATAAGTAGGAAGTATAATCCCAAGATACAACTACTTATATAGATGCGAGAAAATAATAATAAAATCATAAACAAAAACCAATAGGAAAGCAAAAATACGCACCTGCAACATCAGAAGTTGCTCGTGTGTCCTCCGTAATCAACTGAAAAGCTCTGCTCCTCGGCGCAGGTGCACATGCGCCTCTGCCCGGCCCTGACGGTCGTCGGTGATCCTCAATGTCGTAGGGGCGGGTGCTATCACCTATCCTACTGCAGCCAAACTCGGACATTGGGCCTTCTTGTGACCCCACTGACTGCATGGAAGCAGATCAAGTATGATCCCTGGGTGGAGGTAGCAGTACAATCCCTGCTATAATGACCGATCCGGCCGCACTTGAAGCATCCTGAATCACCACCACTACCGCTCCTACACGCACCCTCGTGTGCCCTGTCGCACTTGCCACAACAGTTATGGTCCTGATGACCTCTCAATCTAGAATCTGATACCTTGGGCCGCTTGCCCAACCCTGTAGAAGCCTGCACCTCATCTGGTTTCCTCTTCCTCTTTTCCTCTAAGTCGATCTCCCTCTCCCTGGCTCAAGCGATCATTTCCTCCAGTGTCTTGCAGCTGGAACGGATCACAAACTACCTGATGTCACTCCTCAACATCTCGTGATACCAAGACTTCTTCATCTCCATCTCTGCCATATACTGCGGAACAAGAAGGACTCTCTCCCTGAACTTGGCTGTGATCTTCGCCACTAACTCAATAGTCTACTGGAGGTCTTGGAAATCCCATGCTAATTGTTGCACCTTAATAATTGGTGAAAACTCGGCCTTGAACCGAGCCGAGAAGTCACTCCATGTCATTGCGTCCAACGCGACATCATCTCCAATAGCATGTCCAACCTCCTCCCACCAATCACGTGCTTTGTCCTTTAGAAGACAGGAGAGGAGTTAGACCTTGTCCTCCTCAGGACACCGGCTAGAACAGAAGGCATTGGCGACATCTACCAACCACCGGCTGCTAGCAATGGTGTCCTTAGCCCCATGATATTCTGGAGCTCCACGTCGTCTGAACTCTCTGAACGTTAGTGTGCGCGCCCCCATCATGGCCGCCATCTCGATGTGGAACACACCTAATATCTTGTCTAAAACCTCCATAATGCCCTCCTTGACCGTACCAAAGATCACAAGAGTCTGGTCTAGAATATTGCACGTGATCTCAACTGAAATAAACTCTCTCATCTGCTCATCGAGTTGCCCGGCTCCAGAGCCTGACCCTAATCCTTCACCAGCACCTGAGCTGCCTACTGGTCTACATCGTAGTGTCACCATACTGCATATAACATAATAATCATCATAATACACATCACTATCGAGGGATCACACACACACTACAAGTTCCCCACTTTTATCTCAACCATCCTTGACTCGAGTACGGATCCTCTACTTTCAGTAGTACGGGCCCATAATCCCTTCAACATCTATCCAGACTTTCCTCAAGGATTGCCTCGACTCCACCAAGTCCCTTTCCAATGCTACTACTGCTCTCTGCTACTCTCATAATAGGATTGCCCTAGGGTAATCACCAGTCCACTCTCTGCCATCAGTTGCATAAGAATTCCCTGCTATCTCTCCCTAACTAGCTCGCAAATAACATTACATATTACAAAGACTATATAATTCTTCAAATGAGAGGTTCTACCCTACAACGATTAGACTCAAACGAGAGCTGCGAAATTAGGCTAAACCAAACCTTCTGAAATTATTTATTCATCGCAATATGTAACTTAACATATTCGTTTACTAGTTAGTAAGAGATAACTAAAACTCTTAAAAGCACAAAGCAAACAACATTCGAGCATTGAGTACACATAATCAAGCATATACTAATCATGCCATCATACTAACTAATTTGTACTAGCATGCAGTTCATAAAGCTGATACACATATAACAGGCACATAAGGTATCCTTCCTAGATCCTTAGCCCTAATCTAGCCTGTAGTTCTCATAAACATATAATAACATAAACTTGTATGGGTAATTTGGGAGTACTTACTTTAGATCGGTTGATTGCATGCACCACATCCTTTTCTCTTTTCAAAATTCTTTTCATTTTCTCAAAGTTCTTTAGTAAAAATGATTCTCTTTTGAAAATTTTTCTATACCAATTCCTTAGTTTGAGTTCAGACACACCCGAGAGTGTGCCTGAATCCCTCAAACCAAGACTCTGATACCAACTTGTAACATCCCCAAAATACGGTCCGTAAATTTCGTTTAAAATCATTTAAGAAAAACCCATAATTCATCAAACAACATCATAAGTCACGTATCTCAAACATCATATCAAAATATTGTATTAAAACTATGCGTCAAATATCAGAGTCTAACACACTCCAGGCTGAAAGTTGTGGTGTGTGCCATGTAGTCATCCCGACTCCTTCCCCTTGCTAGCGGAAGTACCTGAAACCAAAACTGAAAATTATACACACGAAGCTTAGTGAGTCTCCCCAAACTACCACATACTATACACATAATCACATACTGCAAACATCAAGCCTAACCCGTTACCTTGGGCCCTGCCTGGCATCAGACGAATCCGGCATTAGGCCACGCCTGGCATCGATCCCTGCTCGGTATACAGATCTGTTTCTACTAGGCCCCTCTTGTCTCTGGGCCACGCCCGCTATGTACATAAAAACATATAATCATAATCAAACTAGTACATAACATACAATTGCTACATTATAACTGCTAGTCTTAAGTCTCCGCCTGTAACGCCCGTAGATCAGGGCTAGTCAACTTAGAGACGATAAGCATCAAAATGAATTTTTTATGGAAGATTATTTAGAAGGATTAATCTTAACCAAGTTGTAGTATATGTCACAAGGTTTCCGTGCATATAAAGAACGCCAAAATCCGAGTTATAACGAAGAAGTTATGACCTGTCGAAGTTTTGCGACAGAACCGACACGACCTAGCGCGACCCAGCGCGACGTAAATAGTGAATTTAAGGTTGATAGATATCTATCCTTAGTGATCTAAATGAGAATTGAAGATCTCATCGATAGTAGTGCAACGACGGAAAGACAGACGAAAACGGACGTCAGACGAAGGAGTTATGAGTTTATAACAGAGTTTTCATGTCCCGGCCTACTAAAAATAATATATAAGTAATATAATTATGATATATTAAAAATAAAGTCAAAATTAGCCAATGGAGTCTAAACGAGAGTTGTGGATCATAATCTCACCTTCGCGGCGATATAAAGAACGTCGAAAACGGAGTTCGTATGCGAAAGTTATGAATTTCTGAAGTTCGGGGCGTGAAACCCCAAAACTGTCAGAGACCACGACGTGGCAAACAGTGCCATGACGTGGCAAGTCTCCTGACACCTCCGGGAGGCCCCCAGATGCAACTTGGGATGACGCATGCAGTGACGACCAAGCCCACGACGTGGAAAAAGGTTGCCACGACGTGGCAAGGGCCATATTTGCCCTATAAATAGATTTGAAGGGCCAGCCGTTTAGGGTTGCTATTTTCTCTCTTCTCTCTCCCGTTTTACCTCGATTTGCATGCAATAAATATCCCGAAGCGCCGGTATCAACCCCGAGACCCGAAGCGAGTCCCGAAGCCCCGAAGATCCCGAGAAGAAAAGAGTTTCCGAGCCGAAGCTCTGCCCGCGAGAAACCCGGTGTGTGAAGATATCCCGGTTTCACCGAAGAATACTACTCTTAGAGCTGTAGTGCTGTCCGATCATCTTCTGATCAAGTGAGTGTGTGGTTACTTTCTTCTAACGCATAAATACGAAGTATTTTATACGAAATACGTTTTATGTGTATATTTTGTTGTTATATGTGTGAATGTATATTCACTTTCTTCTACCGCATAGATATGAAGTATTTGCTATGAAGTATGTGCTAGGTGTTTATACATTGTTTGTTTACTTGAGATAAATGTTGAAATAATGTGTTATACATGTTTTAAAAGATTTAAACTTTATATGTGTTTGCATCTACAAATATGTTGGGTAGAACATGGGTAGATGAAATAGTTGATGTGAGACGAAATAATAGGTGTTTTGAACTCAATGTGTTCATTAGGTATTTTGAACTATATGTGTTCACTTGGTGTTTGAACTCAATGTGTTCATTAGTTATTTCCGAACTCTATGTGTTCACTTGGTATTTTTGGACTCAATGTGTTCATTAAGTATTTTTGAACTAGATGTGTTCACTTGGTGTTGTTGAACTGAGTGTGTTCACTAAGTGTTTTAGAACTAAGTATTCACCAGATGTTTTGAATTAATGGTTCACTAGGAGTGTTAGAACTAGGTGTTTGTTAAGTATGTTGAACTAAGTGTTTACCAATCGTAATTTGTGGACCTTGGCAGTGGTGGACTTTGTGTCAATTCCTTAGGTCAATCCTTAGGAATAAATGGATAAAGGATAGTTGATTCTTAGGGTAAATCCTTAAGAAATAAAGGAGATAATGGGAATGAGTATTTGGGTTGATTGTTTGATAATTCAATATAATAAATGTATTATTGTGGGTTGACAACCCTACATGCTCACCAGGCTCCCAAGCCTGACCCACTCAGTTTTCTTTGCATTACAGGTAATGGCACAAGAGTATACATTGGTGGACTTGATGAGAGATTTTGGATTATAGATCAGTAGTTACAAATAACTGTTGTAAGGTCTATTTTATATTGTTTATGCTTTTGGTCGGTATCGGAACATGACATCCCGAGGTTTTATTATTTAATGAAATACATTCTCTTTGAGAAACGTTTTGATAAATTTTATCATATTTTGTTTTGGGAACAAATTCCGCAACCGTTTTCTTTAAACGATTACTCTGATTTTAAAATAAAGCATAAACAAACCGGTCTTTTCTGGCCGAGAAATTGGGGATGTCACACCGCCTATCTTGGGCCCCGCCCCTACTCTGCTAATAATGAGATATGGAACCCCACCCACACTCGGCTAGTGTAACGCTCGTGTTTCTAGGCTAAGCATTAGTGCAGTGATGTAATAGTCATGTCAACCATTGTACCCTATTTTGAACTAATAAAGATTAATTAATTGACTATTATGTGAATTATATGAATTTATGTGCTTTATATTTATTTATAAAGGTATAATAAATAAAAGATAAAAATAAGCGTAAAAAACAAAGTGTTAGATAAACCCATTATTTATACATAAACTTGTAGTGGTCGAAACAAGGATTCCGGATGTATAAAGAACGCCGAAATCCGAGTTATAACGAAGAAGTTATGGCCTGCCAAAGTTTCACGATAAACCGGCACAACACTGCGTGACGTAAATAGTGAATTTATGATAGATTTGGCCTTAGTGATCTAAACGAAAGTTGTAGTATACGTTAAACCGAGAGTATGCATAAAAAGAACGTCAAGATCTGTCTTTGTGTGAGGAAGTTATGATTTTTCTAACATTTTGCATAACAGTATACAGCCCGAAATTCGAATTTCAGATCGAGCGATTTTAGCCGACATAACCTAAATGAGAATTAAATATCTCATTAATAGGAGCTCAACGATAACAAGACAGTCGAAAACGGAGTCCGTATGTAGAAGTTATGAATTTTACACGGTCGTTAAAAGTGTAATATTTTCATACTGTTTAATTTAAAATCGGAAAAGAAATAGCCGACGGAGTCTAAACGAAAGTTGTAGATTAGGTATCTACCTATGCGTGGATATAAAGAACGTCAAAACGGAGCTTATATGCGAAAGTTACGGGGTTTAGAAGTCGGCAGGGTGCTGCTGCGAAGGGGGTGACGTTGCTGAATCTAGGCCATTGCTTTCTCCCCAAGACTTGCCAACAGATGTTGACATGTGGCACGAAGTTGAGTCATATTTCACCCTATAAATAGAACCCTTTCCACCCTCGTTTCTTCACACCTCTACCTTTCTCTTTCTCTCTCTAACTTCTCTCTAAACCTCCCAAACCCCCCCCCCCCCCAAAGCGCTAGGAAACTCCCCTAGCGCTAAAAGAAAGCTTTGGAGCGCCCGACGGCTCCGAGAAAAAGAGCTTTTTGGCTCAGGAGCATTGCTCCAGCAGAGCCCGGTTTTTAGTAAAACCCGTTGCAAGTGAGATACGCCTACCCGAATTTAAATATAGTTTATATTAAATATTATATCGTTATTATGAACCTATAAATAAGATTTATCGGTGATTCAATGTCGTTATACTTATTGATCTACTTACGGGAATGATGTTTAGGTTGTGATTTAGTGAGGTGTTTAAAGTGGGACTTCCAAACAGTATACTTCGTATACCAAACGGACCCTACCTCCGATATGATCCTACCTGGTTGTTCCTTACTTGATAGACCATGAAGCAGACTCTGAGTTAATGACGAATCTAGACTAATAATTGGTCACATTAAATATTAGACTAAAATCTAGTGGTAACAATATTAGATTTCATTGAAGGAAATCATATTGTTAAGAAGCGAAGCGCTGTTCGAATTTTGAGTCGTCACTTTAACAAGTGAGTGCATAGTTACTTTCATCTTACACATAGATATGAAGTATTTTATACGAATTACGTGTTATGTGTGCATATTATTTGAATACTTGCTGTCTATGTTGGATGAACATTTTTATACATGTTTTAAATGATTTAAATTGTATATATGTTTTATATCTACAAAATATGTTGGGTAAAACATGAGTAGAGGCAATAGTTGGCGTGTGATGAAATAAAATGATGAGAGGCCTCGACTTATAAGATGATCCAGTCATCTAGAAGAGTATAGATGACGACCACGAACTATTCTAGACAGTCCAGTGGAACACTAGCAGGCTCGCAACCTGTAGGTGTTTATTTGAACTCAGTGTTCATCACCAGTACTCCATCCTCACATGGTTGCCTTATTTGACAAAAATTGCTGAGGAACCCCCAAAGCAGTGTTGTCACCCCGATGGAAATCTTTAGGTTAGGTCTATTATGTTAGATGATTAGGGTTGTAAAGTGAGGATAACGGGAACGGGTAACTGGGTTTGTTCGATTTGATGAAGTTAATAAATTTATTTATTGTGGGTTGAAAACCCTATATACTCACCAGGCTCCCAAGCCTGACCCACTCAGTTTCTTGTATTACAGGTAGTCACACAAGAGCATAGTTGGATGACTTGATAAGGGATTATGGATTATAGACCAGTAGATATAAATAATGTAATACCCTGTTTTGAAAGTACTCAGTTGGGGTCTCGGAAACCAAAGGGTAGGTATTCGGTATTTTATGGGTCCCGGGTTTTATCCGAAAGGTTTTAGACTTGCAGGTGTCGATGGGAGTGTAGGGCTTCCCGCCACCTTTTTGTGGACATAAATTTCATAGGAAACAGACTTAGAATGAAGGAGCTATGGCACTTTGAAGTTATTGTCAATTTTAGCCCCTAATGGAAATTAGTGACAAGTAGATCCCATGCATGCAAGGTGGCCAGCACAAGAGTACGCCCAGCGTAAGCTGGGGTACTCCCAGCATAGATGGAGTAAATGGTCGTGGGTGTTGGAGACGTATGCCCAACGTATGCCCAAAGTCACTAAACCCTAATTTTTAGGGTGTGACACTATATAAAGAACATTACACCCTCTAGGGACAGCCTCCTTCTCATCCTTCAAACCCCTCTTCGAAACCCTAACCCTAATTGTGAGAGGGTGAGCTTGTCAGGCTATCTTAGAGTGCATCTTGGTGTTCTTAAAGAGGAATGATCATCTTGGAGTCTCACTAATCAGGGAAGAGCTTCCCGCCACCTTTTCTACCTTGTTATCTTATAGCTTGAGATCTAGATTACGGCTTGTTTGGTGTTTCTTATGAGCTTTTAGACTATCTCTTGGGAGTTGGGCAACTCTAGAGCTTAGGAAGAGTAGATCTAAGGTCCTTTGGTCCATCTACTTTATAATATGCAATCTTGATGAGTATTCTAACCTCATCCATGGATCAAGACCCTTTGAAAGGTCTTAATGGGTTTTTGGGAGCATATGGAGCATGCAAAGGCACAAAGTTGCCAACTTTATGCCTTAAGACATCTTAATGGACTTAGATCTGAAGTTTGATGTTGAAATCCTGAGTATTAAGCACTTAATGGAAAAGTAGCTTAACAGAGGAGTACGCTAGGCGTACATGCAGGTACGCACAGCGTATACCACCTTCATTCAGTATGCTTAGTGTACATAGGAGTACGCCCCTCATACTCATCATTTTTGGGCTTATAGTGTTTTGGGCCTTGGGTTGGGCCAAGCAGTGGACTTTGGGTCTTTGGGCTTCAGTGGACCATCAGGAGTCAGATGTTATGGGACAGGAATATGTTTTGGCTTAGGGTAAGGCCCATTAGAGGGTTTGGGCTCAATTGATCAAATTGGGTCATTAGTGGACCACTAGTGGACTTGGAAAGCCTACTTATTGTTGGGTTTTGTTTTGGGTTTTGGGCCTTAGTTTTGGATCATACTGGGACAGGGGTGAAATGGTCATTTTACCCCCATGCATCGATTAAGGACTATGGTATGGGATCCAGTTGCTAATTGGGTATATTGATCGGTATTGATGGTTTAGCAAGTGGATAGGACAGCAACTAAGGATTTCTTTAGGAAGCTTCTGCATTCGAGGTGAGTCTCCTCGCCTTACCAATGGATCTAAGGCACCAAGGCCGGCCCATTTTATGATAGTTGGTATACTTGTTGTGTAGAGGTGTGTGGCATTGTTATGCATTGATATTTGGTAGAGATAGCTTTTACAACTAGTGGTAGAGATAGCCTTCAGGGCTAGTGATAGAGATAGCCTTCAGGGCTAACAGTAGAGATAACCTTTATGGCTAAGGGTAGAGATAGCCTTTGTGGCTATTATAGAGATAGCTTTATAGCTAATTCATATGTATTATGTGGTAGAGGTAGCTTGTATAGCTAATTGATATGCATTATGTGGTAAAGGTAGCTTTATAACTAATTGTTACGTGTCATGCGATAGAGGTAGTTTTTATAGCTAAAATGTTATATGGATTGTGTGTGGGGTATGCTCTGGGGAACTCACTAAGCTTCGTGCTTACAGATTTGTTTATGGTTTCAGGTGCTTCTGATCCCAAGGGAAAGGGCAAGGCGTGCACTCTCTCAAATGCGTTTTATGGGACACTCTGATGTTTGCAGTAAAAGTTGTATTTGACTTATGTTATGAAAACAATTATAACTGGGTTTCTTAATGTATGGGAATTTGTTTGCTTATTCTAAAATGAAAATTTTTCTTTGAAAATTGGGTCATTACAAATAAATGTTGTAAGGCCTATGTTGTTTTGTTTATGCTTTTGATTTGTATCGAACATGACATCCCGAGGTTTTAATATAATGAAATACAATTCTTCGGAAATGCTTTGATAAATCTTTATCATATTTATCTTTTGGGAACAAATTCTGCAATACTTTTCTTTAAAAGGTTACTCTGATTTTCAAACAAAGCATAAACAAATCGGTCTTTTCTGGCCGTAAAAATGGGGATGTCACAGCTAGTGATGAGATACGAGCCCCCCTCCACACTCATCTCCCTACCAGGAACATACAAGTATCACAAAGACAACAAGTATAACTAAACATGCATTCCTTCCTCGGCTACCACCCGAAATCAAACCATAGTTCGGAAACATATATATGAACCTTTCTCGGGCCACGCCCAACATCGGACCAAAATCTGGAACATATAAACTACATCGGGCTAACCCCGGCATCATATCTAAATCTAGTATACACTAACATACCTAAACGGGCCGACATTGGTACCTTCAACCCATTCCTACTGGAGAAAACTCACCTCACAAGCTGACTGTAGAATCCTGCGGATAAACCTCTCGCTGCTAGCCGGCAGATCTCCAAGCTGCTGATCTCTCAACTCCCCGAGCTACCATTACCCAAAATAACAATTAATCCAAACCAATAATTCTCCTTAGGGTAAAATGATCATTTTACCCCTAGTCCAACTTAGTCCATATATAAGCCCCAAAACCCTAATATAAAAAGGCCCAACACTAGGTAGGCTTCCCAAGCCCACTAGTGGCCCACTAATAGCTTAATTTGCTAAATTGGGCTCAATCCCTCTATTGGGCCTTACCCTAAGCACAAACATATTCTTGGCCTAAATTATCCGACTTCTGATGGCCCACTAAGTCCCAAGGAACTAAAATCCAATATATGGCCCAATCTGAGGCCGGAAACACGTCAAGCCCATTTTTGATGAGTACGCGGGGCGTACTCCTCTGTACACTAAGCATACAGGCTGCATGGTGTGTACAATGCGCATACCTACATGTATGCCCAACGTACTTCTCTGTTAAGTCACTTTTCCCATAAAGCACTTAATACTTTATTCCAAATTCTATAATCACGTATCCAAGTCCTCTTCAATGTCTTAATCAATAAAGTCACTGACTTGGTGACTTTACATGGCCCTAATAAGCCCAAACTCCAAAATGGCATTCTATTTTCATAAAAGTGATCTTAACTCATGCATGAACCCAATAAGACGCCCAAGATGGCAACTTTCTGCCTTAGGGACTCATTTAGCACTGATAGTGGCAACTCTAAGCCTAGGAATCAGATTTGAACCATAAAGCTCTATACTTGGGACCAAAATGGTCCAAAACATCACTACACTAGATCTAAGCATACTTGAGGAAAGTTCAAGGCTTTATACCTTAAGGTGATCTGAAATGGAACAACAATCTCGGATCTACAGCTTCTCCTTGGAACCACCACCTTGCTTTTCTCTTCACTTGCTTGGAAAATGGCTTCACAACACCAAAATGCTCTATAATGGCCTCATAAGCTCCAAGAACACTCAAGGAAGGATTAGGGTTTCATGGTGGTTGTCTAAGAGTGAGAGGGAGGCTAATATCTAGGGCATTATGTTCTTTATATAGTGCTTAGCCCCAAAATTAGGGTTTAGGAACTCTGAACGTATGTTAGGCGTACTTCTCATACGCTTGGCGTACTCCTCCCATGCCCGCATCCACTTACTTCTCTACGCCAGGCGTACCCCCAACTTACACAGGTCATACTTCCGTGCTGGCCACCTTGCATGCATGGTACCTTCTTGCCACTTTTCTCCATTAGGGACCAATATTGTCAGTAACTTCAAAGTGCTATAACTCCTTCATTCTAAGTTTGTTTCCGACGAACTTTATATCCACAAAAATGTGGCGGGAAACCCTACGCTCCTAGCCACACCCCCAAGCCTAACAACTTCTGAATAAGACCCGAGACAAATAAAAGACCGAATCGCCTCTACCCTAGGCCTCCGAGACCACAACCGGGTACTTTCAGAACTTGTTGTTACACTCGCATATCCACCACGTACACTAAATAACCCGCACGCCGATGTTGAATTTACTGTCGAGCCCTGGCAGCTGAACAAAACCCTGATCGCAATCCGGTACCCTTACTGTACACAATCAGTTCTCCCCCACTCCAGGTTCGAACTACTACTTGCTGGCCTTCGCAGTCGATCATGGCACCGAAGCGACTAAGCCGGTCCATACCTATGATCACACACACACACATCCCCCATAGGAATCGGAATCAAGTCTATCGGGAAAGACACCCCAAAGATCTCCAACACATATCCCCGATAAACTGAAGAAGCAGAAATCTCGTGTTCGTTGGCGATAGAGACTCGCAACAAACACTCTAGCTCTCCTACTGGCAACCCGAACTCCCTACTAAATGTCTGAGAGACAAATGACCAACTCGTCCTCGAGTCAAATAATACAAAAGCAGGTAAGGAGTTAACTAAAAATGTACCTAGTTACAGGTACAAACATATAAGCATAAGGCAGATATAATCAGTAAGATAAGGGATAGAAACATACCAGCAACCACGTCTGGTGCTGCTCTGGCCTCCTCTGATGTAAGCTGGAAGGCGCATCCCTAGGCCCTCAGGGGTGCTGCTCTACCCTGACTCCCGTCAATAATCTTCAGTGTAGCTGGCACAGGAGCCTACGTCGGCTTAGCGGCAAGCAACAGACAGTTGGCCTTCATATGGCCAATCTGATCATAGTGGTAATATATCCTCACACTCGGAATCGGGGCGGACTGGCGACAATCCTTCACATAATTCCCCTCCTTTCCATACTTTTGGTGCCCGCTACCTGATCGACAAACCCCAGAAGGACCCTTTCCGTACTTTCCACAAGTGCGGTCGTGCTGACCTCCAGTCCTAGAATCAGCGGTCTTGGACCGCTTTGGCATCGGCTGTGATTGCGTCGGGGACTGCCTCTGCTCCCATAACCGTAACTCAATCTCTAGCTCACACCTGCTAGCGGCTTCCTGTAACTCTAGTAGAGTATCACATCACTTGGTAGCAACAAACTGACAAATGTCAATCTTGAGCATGCTTAGATAACGTGTCATCTGAGTCTGCTCAAAAGCAAACTTCGGGCATAACATCACCCTCTCCATGAACATACGGGTGATCTCCATCACCGTCTCACCATCCTGTCTCAACTCCAAGAACTCCTGATCTAACCGCTCCCACTCGACCTGTAGGATGTAGCGAGCGCATAACATATCCCTGAACTGCTCCCGAGTAAACATCACTCTTTGATTATCAGTGTAAGACCCCATTATCAAACTCCACCAGTCCTTTGCCCCAGACCTCAGCACGTTCAGGGCGCATCTGACCTTCTGGTCAGTAGGACATGAGCACGTGAAGAAGCTACCTTCCACATTAGACAACCAACTCATGGCTCTGATCGGATCCTGAGTCCCATCAAATGTCGGGGGATTCGGGTTCCCCTGCCGCTGTTACAACTGTTGTAGTTGCTACGACACCCGTCTCAGCAAGGGTTGCATATCTGTCATCGAAATACTCCATCATGGTGGTCTTAATAAACCCAAAGATCTCCGGAATCTGACCCCAAACAATCTCGACCACCTCCACACAGATGACTTCCCTGACACGATCCTCTGTCAACACTGGCCCACCTTTTCCGATAGTCTCGGGCGATGTCGGGGCATCATGACCGCCCTACCCTGATCCCGATCCGGTTCGAGTCACAAAACGCCTCGTAACCACCATACTGAAAATACACATGGAAGATATCAGATAATCTGCACAAATAACAGGGAACCAACTCCCAACTAAACCCTAGGGGTTGTAACTTCCTTGCTACAGTATGGGTCCTATGATTTCAATAGTACGGGTGCATACTACCTTCCATACCCACCCATATTTTTCTCAAGTATCATCACAACACCCTAAAAATATACATATGCATGGTGATCGCTCAATCCTTACTCCTAGAGTAAGGCTAACTATCTCATAACTGGCCTACTGACCCCGCACAACTCAACCATCCATGAAACTCCCACCAACCCTGCAACACTAGTGGATGCTAGCCATACATAATGTTGGACCCTATAGACATTCGAATACTCGGTCCTACTCTAAGCCGAAAACCAGATGAGGAATAGGAAATAAAGCTAAACCAGATATTCCCACGCCATAAGATCTTAATTATGTACAACCTATGATGCACACATTGAGCAACTATAATAAGTTATCAAGTTCATACAAGGAAAACCCTAGGATATCAAGCATCATATAATCAGACAATTCTATCATGCAACGCCTAAACATCCCTAGCCTAGTACTATCATGTTGTTCTAACATATCTTAATATCAAATAACTGCATTGTATTTTGGGGTCTACTTACTGGCTCTGGCTGATCGTACACTCTGCATCATCCTTTAATTATTTTGAAAACCTTTTGAAAATCTTTTCCTTAGTTTGAGATTGGATTCACACGAGTGTTCCTTTAATTCACTCAAACTAAGGCTCTGATACCAACTTGTAACATCCATAAAATTCAGACCAATTTGAATCTTTTTCAACTAATAAAAACCATTAATTAATACAAAGTGTTTTCAAAATACTTTCATGTCAGAGTATCCCAGAAATCAAATTCATAAAATGTGAGGAGTTGTATGATCACGCCTTCGCCTTCATGCGATCATCCGAAGTACCTAAAACCAAAGCTAGAACTGTAAGCCCAAAGCTTAGTGAGTTCCCCCAAAATACCGATACATAACAAATAATATACATAATAACAGCATGTAATGGGTCCACAACTCTACAGACTGGATTACCCCTGAGCCCACAAGACGAGTCTGGCTTGTCTTACAGGCCTACAGGTCATATCTGTCTTGCTCCTTCAGTCCTAGGACTGTAACGAAATGATTAGCCCTTAGTGCGAGTCTAGTACGCTCTCTTGGCCCTCAGCTCGTATCTGGAATGCTTAGGAGTCCTCAGTATGAGTCTTGCACGCCTCCTTATCCCTCAGCTCATATTTGGCATACTCTAGGGTTTGTTGGTCACCACACGGAGTAGTGCAACCTCAACCCTACCCAAATAACATGTCGACGTGTAAGATATAATGTTCGTACAGATAATCATACAATCTCACAAGTAGTCCTAGAGATATACCAGACTAGCATATTGGACTAACATGCATATCTAACTCATACTCAGCATACCAATAATTACTAGGATATCAATCCAATGGCCGACCTTGGAGCCCTAGACCCCTTACTATAGTGAGGATAAGTCACCTCACAAATGTCGAACTGTAGTGATAAGGTTAACTCTCGAATCACATCCATGAATTCCACTACCTATATTCACCATAAAACCACTTCCATAAATTCCCAATTTACTAAAATACCCCTAGAAATTAAACTGGTCAATATTTGGTCAAAATCAAAGTCCACGGTCAAGGTCAACAATCCATGTTGACCCAACTCGCCGAGTGCAGCTCACTGACTCGTCGGGCCCTTCCAGAACTTGAGAAATAGTGAAAACCTGATATGTGCATAATTAGCCATATGTTTAGTATAGATTTTTATTCATTTTTAGCTAAATATGTGCTTAATGTGGACAAAAGGTACTTAATAATGCTTAAATTGTGTGTTCAGTCCAAAAGACATGCTTGGAGGTAAAAAGGAATAAGGAGAAGCAATTAGAGACCAAAGAATGAAGAAAAAGGAAAACACCCACACCTACTCGGCGAGTCCACGCACCTACTCGGCGAGTTCATGAGAATGTTCCCGAAGAAAAGTCAAGAATCCTTGCCGTACACGGATTTTACACACCTACTCGGCAAGTCCACGCACCTACTCGCTGAGTTGCCCCTGTTTTGTGATAACTATAAATATTGGATCTTAATCCGAATTGGAAACTTTTTCAGGCTTCTTGAAGATAGACCTACGATTGAAGAACCCTTTGGAGACCTAAAGAACCCTAACCTTTGATCTTTTGAAGACTTAAGGCGAATTAGGTTATATTTTCCACTTAATTTTAGGATTGAATCATGTCTAGCCTAGTTAACTTCGTTTTTGAGTTTGTTTCCACCATAATCTTGAGCTAAATTCGTATTGTTTCTGTTTAGGAAGAACCAAGTTACTCCTATGGTTTAATTATTACTTTTATTGACTGTTTATTGGTGATTTTATTAAATTAAGTTTGTTAAAGAACCTTATGCATTAACCACAACTATTTTCTATTAATTGGAAGACAATTAAGCTGCATGAACATCTCTTAGGTGTTAACCTCATATGTTTATGTGAACACTTTATCATATGTCTAGGAATAATGAACATGAAACTAGGATTAACTAGAGAATGGGTAAATTAATGTGTGAGCTTGTTTGAGAAACCAACAAACAAGAAGTTAATTGAAACACCAACTTGATTAACCAATTACAAATCTTATTTAATCCAAATAATTGAACTAGGGAATTAATTAGTTTAAACAATTGGCCACTGCTTGAATTGATTAATTTTCTAAGGGTTAGTAATAGTGAACATGAATCTAACCACTCTAGTTGGTAACCAATAAGAATTAATTTATCATATTATTATACAAATAACCATAGGAGTGAATTGGTTGGACCTAAATATAAACTCTTTATCAAATTTGGTGAATTTTTACTTGTTTTTAGTTGTTAGTTAATCACTTGTTAGGTGGTGTGTTTAAGTTTCTAGTCTTGTAAAACTAGAGAAAAACCTTTACTTTTATTACTTGCTTAGTTAAAATTAGTTATTAGTTGAATTTCCGTTCCCTGAGTTCGACACTCTACTTATCCAACTGTACCACTAAAAGACAGGTTCACTGCCTTTGTGTGCTAAATTTATAATTTAAAAAGTGGGAATAAAACCAGTGCATTTTACACACATCAAAACCCTAGTTGACTCGCTGAGTTTCCAAAAAACTCGTCAAGTCCATGTGTGTCCAAAAGTCAGAAAAAACCCTAATTGACTCGTCGAGTCATCTCACTGACTCACCGAGTCCATACAGAAACTAACAACGACCAATCCTCATCGGACTCGTCGAGTTGACCATGCAACTCGTCGAGTCCCTTCAGTCTAATTCTCATACAGATGCTTTTTCGAGAAACCAAGGCTCCAAGTTGTAGATCTAGGCTCCTGGGGTGTGATTATCATGTAAAGTTGCCAACTTTACGTGCATGCAAAGCTCCATGAAGCTAAAACACTTATAACTAGCCTTAGAAGAAGGTTTTGGACATGAAGGAGAGCCAAAGCCTCATAAAGTTTAAGGCTTTATTTCCATAAAGGCCTAAAGGAATCCAGATCTAAAACTATCCCCTTGTAACAAGCTCAAATCCGAAAATAACTCCATTTTTGCACCAAAATGCTCATATCCTTACTTAAGAAGGGATATAATAAATGAAAGACAAAGGTAGAGGCTTTTTACCTTTAAATGCAAGCCAAGACAATGTAGATATTGGATTTACCCTCTTCTTCTCATTCCAAGCTTCTAAAACTCCAAGCTTCTTCAATCAAAAGCACCAAAAGCACACTTTAGCCTCTCAAACACTCAAGAACAAGGTTAGATTGATTAGGGTTTCTTCTGTCCGTCAAAAGGTGGTAAGGGACTGGAGGTAAGGACTTAAGGTCCTTTAAAAAGGGTGCAAATCGTAAAAATTAGGATTTCATTTTCCAGCTCCTACTCGTCGAGTCAGGGTCCTTCGACTCGTCGAGTAGTTCCAATAATCCACACGGGCTAACCCGCCTCTACATGACGAGTTGGGGAAACCAATTAGTTGAGTAGGTCCATAAACATATACATAATGCTTTAAAACTTATACCTGGGAGTCAGGATGTTACACTTTTAATTGTTAATTATTTGTTAGATAGTTAATTAGTAGTTAATTTCGATTTGAACATCTGGTTGGGATTGACTAACTGTCAATATGAAGCCTATAAATACATCACTAAAAGTATGGTTTGGGGTTACAGACATACACACACTCTTCTTATATTTTTGAAAACATGAAGAGTTGTCAAGTAAAACATCATCAAATCACATATGGAAAAGCCTGACAAATTCAAAGGCTCAAATTTTCAGAGATGGCAACAAAAAGATATTGTTTTGCTTGACAACTCTTCATGTTTCACAATTTTATCACTGATGATTCTCTTTCCCCTCCTACTGGTGTGACCACTGCTGAAGGGACAAATCTATGCACTGCAGCCCAATGTATAGAACATCAAAGGACTATGGAAACTTGGAAGAAAAATGAATATAATTGCAGAAATTATATTCTAAATGCCTTGGATGATTACCTATATGATATATATACTCTACCATCACTATTTCAAGAGAGATATGAGAATCATTGGAAAAGAAATACAAAACAGAAGTGGCATGTTCCATGAAATTCATGATTGGAAATTTCATGAATTTCAAGATGGTAGACACCAAACCTGTCCTCAAACAAGTGGAGGAACTTCAAGTAATATTTCATGATCTTGAAGTTGAAGGTATGAGAATAAACTCTAACTTTCTTGTTGGTTCAATCATTGAAAAACTTCCCCTTCTTGGAAGAATTTCAAATTATATCTTAAGCACTTAACTGGTGACATGAGTTTTCAGTAACTTATGTTAAGAATTTATGTTGAAAAATATACGATTGAATGAGAAGGATGATGCAAATTGAATGAGAAGGATGATGTAAATTCCTTGGAACCAAGTACAAACTTCGTTGGAGAAACAAGTACATCCAAGATAAAGGTATCATGTTGAAAGGTATCAACATAGGGGATTATATATGGAATATTATATAAAAGAAATTGAATAGATGTTGAGTCCTTGTACAGGTAATAATGAGTCGAGTCACGTATGATTTGGATATAGGATCAATCACATACGCAATAATATTCTCTTATTCCAATTTTCAAAAATGCTTCAAGAATTGTGAGAAAAGGATTAGA
Organism: Lactuca serriola; assembly: GCF_051521515.1. Classification (NCBI taxonomy): domain Eukaryota; kingdom Viridiplantae; phylum Streptophyta; class Magnoliopsida; order Asterales; family Asteraceae; genus Lactuca; species Lactuca serriola. The sequence continues at coordinate 390,625,560 of NC_136411.1, read as the reverse complement.
ATTTTATGTGACTAAAGTTGTTAAACAACTGTCAATAACATTCTAATGTTTTACCAAAGATTGGTTGCTTGTGGATATTTAGAAGTATAATATTATTTAGGACGGAACACAGTGACACGTTTTGGAATGAGATGATTCTTGTTCAGAGTTGATGTTCATATGGGAATATGGAAATGTTTCCATAATGGTAGATGCTTATAAAATCCACATGTGAGTTGGGAGCTTTAATGCAAGAGAAGTATTCAAGGAGTGTACCTTGAATTTGAGACTTTGTTATCATGGAATTTTTCTGAGTAACAAGTTTTTGTGGAACATGCTACAGTATCAAAGGCTCAACCTATTTGACTTTAGAACCTCTACATCATAAAAGGTCAATCAATGCATGTAAAGATGGAATTCTACTACATCTTAGATAATGATAAGAATTTGGAATTGTAAAATGAGCATCGTTGGAGTAATGTCTAGTCGGTTTATTCATAAAGGAAGGACAATAAAGAGGCATAATATACATGCTTATAACATGGCATGAATGATGTTATTTAATTCAAGTGGTTAGTTGATTACACGAAACAATATACAACGAATAAATTTGTAATTGTTATGGTGATTAAATAATAGGGTTTTATCTATATTCAAGGGGTATGATGCCATAGTTAATTAGTTTATTATTGTGTTTCACTTTACATGTTTACTTCCCTAAGTAATTTAAATACTATTCAAAAACCCCACAATCGGTCATACTTGTAAGAGTGGGTAGTGAATTAGTACTATCACGAATCGTTTGTAGATTGTCCATAGGGATTGGACATTACATAGAGATTGATGCAATATTCAGAGGTACTTAGAAAATAGAGATTTTGAGTATCAGCTAAATCAAAACTTAGACATTACTTCATGGGTACAATCACAAGTAATTCTAAGATGATAACATCTACTATTCTTCAAAGGAGATACATAAGTTGTAGTTTGCAAGTCAGTTGTGCATTGGTGTTGCGTAAACGCATCAGTAACCGGATGTTATAAAACTTAGCGTCATGTAGGATTTGATGAGTAAAGTTTATAATTATGTAGTCAAAGTTTATTTGTTCCTTTTTCCTTAACAAGAAAACCAATATCTTTGGGCCCCCCAGTGATTTGAGTTGATCTATAAGAACCAGGTCTGGTCCGGACTAAATTAATGCGTTCGATTTTGTAGTATGAATTTGATCATAAAATCAGAGACTGAGAAACAAAAAAATGAACATGAGGTAGATCATTTAATCCATGAATCTATTCATATTTCATCTTGTAGAACGAATGAATACTTGATCACTTATCTTAGGGCCAACACTTGATTTGACTCGGAGTTCAATAGTGGCTTTGGAAATCACACTTTATTGTTTGGTTCAAGGTTATACTTGAAATTGTAGTTATAGACTTATCCAAGTGGGAGGCTATTGGATTAAGGTGTCTAAGCTCATAACTAAATTGATATATTCTTGTAATTAAAAGCAAAGTCCTTTTTGGGTTTCCTTTATAACCATAAATAGCTATGAATGATATTAGGAGAAAAAGAAAATTGACTTGTTAATATATTATATGATTAATATGTTAATTAGAAATAGATAATTGATATGTTAGCTCATTATGTTATTAATAAATTAATGTGAGATTCGTAGTTAAATAATTGATTTGTTAATTTATAGGACTAAAAAATTAATATGAAATCAATAAGAATTGATTAGTTATTAATCAGAATTAATCTAGATTTAATTGGAATTAATTAAATGTGTAATTGGTGAATTGAAATTGTTCAATAGTTGAACAAAAGAATCAATTCTACAACCATCCATGGTATGGATGGTTTTGGAGGGATTCCTGGGATTTGTGGAAGCCTCCTGGTTGTAGATAAGGAAAGAATTTGGACTGGAATTAAATATATTATTTAATTAATTCAAATAAGGATTCATTTGCGTGTTACCTAAACTATAAATAGGACACATTGGCTCATTATTTCGTACAAAAACTTTCTAAGAGGATTATGAATGAAATCTCCTTCTCCTTACTCTTTCTCCTCATACATATGGTTTTTCGGGTTTTAGGAGTGAGCCATTAGAGGCATCATACTTTTGGTGCTTGCTTTCTGAAGACAACAAGGAAGGAATCAAATAAACTGTTTATAATAACAATGAAAAAAGTATGTAACCCTAATTTATGATTTTCGATAATAGTAGGATTGTTCTAGGGTTTGTAGTTTATAGTATGTTGCCTTAATGTGAAGACTAGGTCCTTAATAGTTTGCATGTACCCTTAATTGTTAAGTGTTATTTTCCACATTGTACATGAATTTTATAACCTATGAAACCCATCGCTAATAAGTTCTAAACTTTATTCCCTTGAATCCCAAGGCTTTTACTTGATCGAGTTATGACCTGATATCCCGAAATTAGAAACATCCCCAAAACTGGATGTTACAACTATCCCCTACTTAAATTGGATTTCTTCCTTGAAATCCGTTGTAACGTCCCTATTTTCAGCATAAAATTTTCATTTGTATTTATTTAAATATATCAAAGTATAGTTACATTATATGGAAAACATGATGCGAATATGCGTGTGTACAGTCAAGCCTTGCCTTTCTCACAAACCGAAGAAATACCTGAAAACATTTAAAATTAACTGCACGAACCTTAGTGAGTTCCTAAAAAACCATATACTACAATATATATATATATATATATATATATATATATATATATATATATATATATATATATATATATATCGAGTATCTAGGCTAATGATTTCTTAAGTTGCTATTGTCATTGATTAGGCTCACAATCGCTTAAGTTTCTATTTCGATCACCTCGCCTTTTAAGTATCTAGGACCCCAATTGCTTGAGTTGATATTTCCATTAGATTCACAATCGCTTAAGTTGCTATTTTGTGACAACCCGAAATTTCCGTTTGTTTTAACTCCGTAATTAAGCACGTCAAAAATTAGCCAAATTTACCCCAAAATATTTTTGGCCGGATTTAAGCCCGTTGGAATATTTTAAATAATATTCGCCAAGCGAACCAAAAATAAGGAAGTAAAATTTAGAGTTGTCGTGTTTAGCATAAGTCGCGGAACTCCAAAAATTTGGAATTTACGGACGAAAACTCAGAGTTTTTGACCGCGAACCCCCGAAAGTATAAATATGAAACTTAGTCATTTTCTCTCATTTTCCAACTCCCACCTCAAGAACACTCAAGAAATCCTCTCAACAATCATAAGTTCATCCCGTCAAATCCACCAAAAATGATCATCCAAGCTCCTAGAACGTAAGTGCACTTGCCTTAACTTCTTGTGTGCTTAATAAAACTTGTTTACACTTGAAATCATCCAAGAACACCAAGAACAAGGTGTTTACGGTCCAAGAACATTCTTGGACCGTAAACCCTTAAATGGGTGCCAAAGTGTGCCTTGGTTCATTCTAAGCCTTGACAACTAGCATAGATCCCTTCCTAGATGAGTTTAGCATTCGAAAATCATCATTTTCCCCATGTTCATATGAGTTTACGGTTTGGGGAGTTCATCCCAAAACCGTAAACACCTCCAAGAGGTGTTTAGATGCCCCTAATGCCTTCAAATGGTTGTGTAATGGAGTAGAACCTCACTTGCATAAACTAGGAACCCCAAGAACATGAAATTAAGGGACAAACATGAGTTTACGGTTTTAGAACACCTCCCAAAACCGTAAACACCTTTTCCAAGGTGTTTAAGTGCCCTTAACACCTTCCAATGCTCATATAAATGACTAGAACCTTGCATGCATGACCTAGAACCACAAAAGCACAAAAGAAATGGACTAACATGAGTTTACGACCGTAAACTCATGTGTTTACGGCCGTAAACTCCCAAGGGAGTGGTACAAGGACCGTAAACTCCAAAGAGTGTCCATTTTGAGCCCCAATCACTTCCTAAGCCCTTAATTTGAGTCTAGCATAATTCCTTGAGTGATATAAGACCTTCAAACACTCAATGACACCACTTCCATGAGTTTACGGCCGTAAACTCATGCGGGAAGTGGTATGAAAACCGTAAACACCCCTAGGTATTACCATTTGAGGAGTAAACTCCAATGTGAGTCCATACTCTCTTTATATGCAACCCTTAGTACTCTTAACACTTATAGCAAAGTGTTTTCATGTAGTTGGACATCCTTACTTGCTTAATTAGTTATTAAATGACTAATTAGATACTTAAATGTATCATTATATGTTAATAGGATCCGAGTGTGTGTTCAAGCCCTCGCTTGACACTTAGCGTCCTATACCGTCCATTCATCCGAATCGCCCACGACAGGTGAGTTCATACCCCTGAATTAACCTTTTAAATGATTTTAACTGCTTTTATAGGGGGGAATACAAGTTGAACTGTAAAGTTATGAAATAAATCCCATGTGATTAATAATTGTATAGCAAAATAGATTTTTGCATATTAAACTACTCTATCCCGCACAAGATTTTCCAATCTCGTTTTCAAATCTTGTTAAAGTATGAATTTCTCTTTTAGATTATCAAAAGTATTTCCAAAGATTTTCCAAAGGTTTTCAAAGCTTGTTTTATGAAGTGACATCAAGTCGAAAATTCTTATTTGTAAAGATTTCCAAAGGTTTTACCAAAGTTTTCTTCTATGCTTTTATCTCGTTAAATGCATGCCAATATTTGTATAGTTATATAAATAATGTTTAAAGGACTTAGGAAGGCTATTTCGCCCTATTTCCTTTTCCTCGTTGGGATGTGGTCTGGTGGGTATTGGTTATCCGTCCAAAGGTCGTTTAAACATTAGTTATATATCATGTATACATGTATAGACATAAAGGTTTCCATCGACCAGTTCATTTCCCTTGGGCAACAAGGACATCCTTCCATTCGTTATTCATATACCTGAAACATTAGTAACTATTATAGGAATAGTTAGGAGATTCTATTTACTCTTTCCAGTATGGAGAATTCCAACGGAGTCAGTTCATTTGTGAGTCTATATCATTATTCCAATACTTATAATAGAATTCGAAATACGAGATACATCCTCGAGACACGGATTCCACCGTTGTCAAGTTGGTAACCAGAGTCTCCTGGAGGGAGAGCGGGCATTGTTTGTATAGATCTATACGGGATAGACACTCCCACACCCTGACTGCTAGCTACAGTCCCCGGCCGACCAAGCCAAGGGGTGACAAATGTCACATTCATTCCGACGCTTGTAGGGCGTCAAGTATTCGATTGTCAATCAGTATGGTTACGAGTATCTCCATGTTTACCTTATAATTCATGGCCTTAAGGTAATAAGAATTATCACGGTATTTTTGAAACCATCTTAGCCTACTTTCCTAGTTATATATTAGGTCATGTTATAAACCTTTAAGCCTACCCACTTAGGATTACCATGTATTTTAGACCTTGCTAGTTGTATCGTTCATTTAATACTGTCTGGGGTCTGTGTTTTTCTTTGTTTTAGACCTTGCTAGCTGTATTGTTCATTTGATACTGTCTGGGGTCTGTGTTTTTCTTTGTTCTAGACCTTGCTAGCTGTATCGTTCATATGATACCGTCTGGGGCCTGTGTTTCCGTGTTCCAGACTGAGCCAGGCGTATTGTTCATTCGATACCTTCCTGGAGTCTATGTTTTACTTATTTTTAGACTTTGCAAGGTGTCCCGCCTGAAGTCTATGATTTATTTACCTTTAAGCTTTGTGAGGCGTTTCGCCCGGAGTCTAGATTTTATATACTTTTAGACAGCAATGTTTTATGCTGAGGAAAAATACAATTTCCCTTTTTATTTTACTTGGGGCTTTTCTCATAACACCTTTTAAAAAAAAAAAAAAAAAAACTATATTTTGGTATTGATAGTTCTTTTGGGAAATTACTCCTTGAACATAAAACAATTAGGCCTTGGTAGAAGGTTGCTTTTATTTAGAAAATATAGGATTTTCTGGAAAGGATTCTAACACTCTGTAAATTCTAAACCATCATCTTTCATGAGGTTATTTTGATTAAAACTGTGTATTTATACTAATTTCATTAAATACTTATGAACTCACCAGCATTATAAAAATGTTGATACTCGCTTTCAAAATAACTTGTATTCTCAGGTCATCGATACACAGGTACATCTCGGAAGCTTTTGTGAAGTCAGCCAAGTACCAAGTTGCATCTATATTATTCTTTGTATTACTTTGATGTTGCTATGAAATGTGACCTATGTAAAAATTATTACTATTAATGCAATGTTTGTTGTACTTTGATTACTATACTGCATATGTTGTGATACTTGACATGACGTCATCCACCCCAGAACGTTTCCGCCGTTCCGGTTTTGGGGTGTGACAGATTGGTATCAGAGCATTGTTTATAGTGAGCTCATTATATCAATACATAAAAGATATACGGCCTATAAATACATAGGGATAAAACACTCTGAACAAGAATTATACTTTAAAATATAACCATATTTTACCAAAGTATAAGAACATCCAGAATCTAAACACCCGAACAAAGTATCACAAGAAGAACAAGAATAAAATTCTTTGGATGTTGACCATTACCGTCAAACCTGGGCAGTTATGTAATCGTAAGCTGGAATAAATGTAACCTGATCAACTACATTTATTCGAGATGCGACCAACGTGTGCTTGGGAGTGATGGTGGTGTTGCAACGAATCTGAAACTTACCAAATAGGAATGCTAGAGCCAAACATAAAGTTTAAAATACTATGGGAGTATTTTGGAATACTAAAAGACTCACATTAATCCCAGAATCATATTCAGAAGTTAAGAATCAAACAAGAAATTAAAATACCATAAGGGTATTTTAGGATCCATAGATAACCTTGTGTGAAAAACTAAAAAGATCCTTATTGATATACCTATGATTATAGAGGGTATACTTCCAAGGTTATATATGATAAGGATCCCATAGACTAAGAATGTGTGGTTTCGCTCTACCCCCTTTTCCTTGTTTGGATGTGGATATAGAGTAGTATCACATATTCAAAGGCCTATCGGATCTAAGTTATATATAATTTGTGTACCCTATGTAATTGTAGCAGGACTCGATATGGATCATCTAGTGAAATGTTTTAATAATCTCTTAGGATTCTTTAGACATTTCCATTCTCGCACGAACACGGTAGAAAACCCTATCCACTTCAGTGTTCGACAGAAGAGTTGATTCAGACCCAGAAGAGGTTCATTGAGAAGATTTCCAGTTCGGAAATAAATGAACCAAGACGAGACTATTGAAACCACCAAGTGCCTATACCTTTTAGGGACACCGGTGGGAAATTCGCCTGAACTTTCGAGATTTCCAGTCATCCATCATGAAGCGATGACACCCAGAGTCAGGATTAGAAGTAAGACGGAGTAGAAATTTAATATGTCTTTACGAGAAGAGAACCCTAGGTAACTACCCGAAGAAAACCAACGCCGGTCCCAATCAAGGATAAGAGGTAGACAGAGGGAGCCAATACATGGAACCCGAGAAATGTCTTTTCCTCGTATTCGCCGCGCTAATAGACCCATAAAATAATACAATTTAGTGAGTTAGTGATTACACTACTCACACTATGTGTTAGGTAAATCGTCTTTCCCGTCGCAAGTAACACGATTAGATCGGATTTCAAAACCTCGATTGAGGGTGTTTAGCCATAAGTTTTCATGAGCCCTTTTCTTCCGTGATCCTCGTTCCGAACTTCCCTCAAATCTTTCCAAGCCAGAGAGTGAAACTTTCCAGCATAAAGATAACTTAGTAGGAACAACCCCCATCTTATGGCTTTTTGATATTCTTACTTCTACCTTGAATACCCGGACTGCATCATAGGGATGTAGGTCGACACTCCGATAACCAATATCCAAGGCACGGAAAAAATTATTGCTTATTATAGTAAGGATAGATACGTCTAGGGTTAACCATCGTCCCTCATCAGCTTGTGTCCCTTTTCGTGTAGGAAAAACCATGCCTCCGAAGAAACGTAACCAATCCGTTGGCAAGAAACCGACTCCCCTATTCGATGAAGCTACGTTCCAAGCTGTAGTCTCAGCAGCCGTAGCAGCTGTCATGGCTCATCTGAATGCTTACAACGCCAATGTTAGCAGGATCCCTATCATGATTCCCGGTCAAAGCAATGGACAGCAGCAACCAACACCTATGTACCCAGCCACCCAAGAACCCCAAAAGAAAGTTCAAGAGCGAAGAGGGAAGTACCTCGACTCAAGGACCTTCCGAAGAGCAACGAGCTGAGGCATTCAATACCCCTATCAACCCTTCCATCCCGACTTCAAGAAGACCATACCTAGGAAACCTCCCCTTTTGCAGCAAGTGTAGCTACCATCATCATGGTATCTGTCGAGAACTCCTTTGTGTTAGGTGCAACATGAAAGGGCATACCGCTCGCGTCTGCAGAACCCCGGTTGAGTTCATTACATCTACCACCAATGTGGCGACCAGTCCAGTGTGTCATCTATGTAGTGACATTGGGCACTTCAAGCGGGACTGCCCAACTGAAAGGAACGACAATGTTGCAGGAGGAGTCTAACTCTAATGCCTAGGAAGAAGCATCAAGGACCCCGATAGAATTTTGGTACATCTCTCAATCCTAGATAACTAACCAAAAACATTAAAAGGCTAATTCTAAATGTAATTACTCTCCTGATAAGGCGAAAGTCGCAACACTGTTGTAAGAATTCAAAATTTCATCAGGTAAAGCTATAATGGCTCGGTATATATGTTAAAGCCATGTATAATTAAGATGGATAGACCTCGAGTGAGTGATGCTGCCTCATTTCCTGTTCCTCATTTGGTTGTGGATTTAGGGCGGAGTCACTCAGTCAACAGTCCTTTCCACCTTAATTATACATGACTAGTGTATACTAGGAGATTATAGAGAGGCCTCGTGAGAATCCATTCATGAAAAGTACATTATTCCGAAACCTCATGACCCTCTATAGTTCTGCGTCGATTCTATCAGTCCAAGTATCCGCGACAGTGATACACGGGACGAAACCCGGGACACCAAGGACTTGTGTGCCCGTTCAGCACATGGCCCTACCGGCCCTCATTCTATATCAAATCGATGTATGTCAATTTCGACGCCTCTATCAATCATGGTTTGACATAGTGCAACCATGTGTAAATTCCAAGTGTTGTGTAAAAAGAACTTTCACCATAGCCATTTCGGCAAATAAAAGTCCTTCCAAAATTAATAATAAAATCCTAATGCAATCCTTCGGTCGTCTCCCTTATCTAAAAACCTTCCGAAATACCCCGGAGAAGGGTATCGCGCGCTGTTAACCAACCTCTCCTTAGGCAAGATAGAACCCAAAGCGAAAGACACTACATGTATTCCAGAAGACGATAATACCCGAAACCTACTCCGTAGATCCCTCAGAAAGACCATTAGCACTGCACAACCAGGTTCGTGAATCAAGAGAAAGAACTCATGGAATTAACTACTACTAACTAAGTTTATGCATAAGAGTGGTATACAATTTAGATCGAAAAGATTTAAGATGTGTGCTTCCTCCCTACTCCCTGTTCCTCGTTGGGTTGTGAGTCTGGGGTGGAGTCGCACAACAGAACATCCCGTCGATCTCAATTATATACGGCTTGCATACACCAAGTAATAGTGATTAAGCCAAGTATGAGCCCTACCAAGAACCTCATAGTTAAACCCTTCATCCTATCCCATAGAATAGGAGCTAGAGTCAAGAGAACCACTGCGGGTTGAGCTACTAAAATGACCACCAATCCAAAATTTGTGGTGATCCCGGTTAAGCCGATATAGTAACTAACACCCTCAGTTGGTAAAGAAATCTGAGTCGTAAGAGTCAAGGACATTGACTGCGACCATCCATTCACGCTTAATCCCACAAATTAAGCATCTCAGCAGATATCCCGGAAACCTGGAAGCTGCGATAAGTAAAACTCTGAGAAGAATGGATGAGGAAATTTGAAGCTCCAAGTGACGGAACCCAATACTTCCTAGACTTAATCTATATCGAGGAAACTCAGAAACACTGGAAGAGTAGTTGTAAAAGATACTTGCACTACTCAGGCACTTCGTCCATCCAGTTACAGACGAGTAGTGCCTAGGACACACCACCTCCTCATGCGAGAAAAGTCACCATCGCCCTGTGGACGATAAACTGCATTCTCCGAAGTGAATACTAGAATGCCAAGAACCACAGGATAACCTCCGCAACCAAGAATACTTGAATAAATTACGAAAGTAGGTTGCGTTAAGCCTTATAACCCAGATCCCGAAGAGGTTATAGACTTGACACCGGTCTAGGTGTCGGTCGATGGGTTATACAAGAACACGCGTTTTCTCACAAACTAGAATAAACCGACACCTTAGAGAATAGGGCATGTCTTAGAGATTCATTGGACTACTAGGTGTTCCAAGGATACTATCTCACACAGAAATAGTAGAAACACCTCCCGAGATAGTCCAGCACTTCAAAAAATCTCTAAGGACTGAGTTAGCCCTGAGCAGAGATTGCTATTCATGAATCAGCAAAAACAAGTAAGAGCATGATTCTTTCCTATTAGGAATCATATTGTGAAAGTGTCAATTAGACGATGATGAAAATTTTAAATTTTCTGAACAATCGTCTGGTAAAAACCCTATCTCACAAACCTTGAGAGTTCCGTTAGAAACATCTCAAGAATCAGAAGTGCATGTTCTTTTTGTACTAGGTTGAGATACACGCCCTACAGCAAATAGATGCCAATAGATATCCAGTTCATCCAATGATCCAGAAAACCACTGAAAGCTAATCAACAGGAAACACGAATCCGAGGATAACCCGAGCCTTCTAAGAACTAACCCGAAGAACTACACCCCCGGTATGAGAGAACGTTTGGAACTTTAAAATGGCGATCACGCCAGTAATGATCTCACCATGGAAGTACTTTATGTTCTAAGTACTGAAAAAGCTCTATCTTTCCGAGAGCTTAGGACCATCCGAAATTCTTTATAAGAATTGGTCCAACCCTCGTCAAACCTCGAGTACTTTAGGAATTCCATAAATTTCGCCATAGTCTATTCACGTCTCCAGCATAGAAAGGGTATTTGCCCAATGTGACTCTCGAAATCCCACTTGTCTTGATAACAATCATTGGGAACCCTAACTTCGTAGAAAAACCTGTAGGAAATCGTGAACCGAAAGGTCAAGCGAACGAACCGAATCCGCATTCCCATTAGTGAAGGTTCGCTGGAACGCCAAGTGAAGGCCGGAGTTCACTTGGGAGCGCGAGTACCAACCGAATAGGAAGTACACCCTCATCTCTTTACTCGATTGTTCATGCCTACTTCCTTGCCTAAACTCTAATTTCGGGACGAAATTCCCTCTAACGGGGGGATGATGTGACAACCTGAAATTTCCGTTTGTTTTAACGCCGTAATTAAGCACGTCAAAAATTAGCCAAATTTACCCCAAAATATTTTTGGCCGGATTTAAGAACGTTGGAATATTTTAAATAATATTTGTCAAGCGAACCAAAAATAAGGAAGTAAAATTTAGAGTTGTTGTGTTTAGCATAAGTCGCGGAACTCCAAAATTTTGGAATTTATGGACGAAAACTCGGAGTTTTTGACCGCGAACCCCCGAGAGTATAAATATGACACTTAGTCAATTTCTCTCATTTTCCAACTCCCACCTCAAGAACACTCAAGAAATCCTCTCAGCTATCATAACTTCATCCCGTCAAATCCACCAAAAACGATCATCCAAGCTCCTAGAACGTAAGTGCACTTACCCTAACTTCTTGTGTGCTTAATAAAACTTTTTTACACTTGAAATCATCCAAGAACACCAAGAACACGGTCCAAGAACATTCTTGGACCGTAAACCCTTAAATGGGTGCCAAAGTGTGCCTTGGTTCATTCTAAGCCTTGACAACTAGCATAGATCCCTTCCTAGATGAGTTTAGCATTCGAAAATCATCATTTTCCCCATGTTCATATGAGTTTACGGTTTGGGGAGTTCATCCCAAAACCGTAAACACCTCCAAGAGGTGTTTAGATGCCCCTAATGCCTTCAAATGGTTGTGTAATGGAGTAGAACCTCACTTGCATAAACTAGGAACCCCCAAGAACATGAAATTAAGGGACAAACATGAGTTTAAGGTTTTAGAACACCTCCCAAAACCGTAAACACCTTTTCCAAGGTGTTTAAGTGCCCTTAACACCTTCCTATGCTCATATAAATGACTAGAACCTTGCATGCATGACCTAGAACCACAAAAGCACAAAAGAAATGGACTAACATGAGTTTACGACTGTAAGTAGACCAATCAGATAACTTTTGATAAATCTAACAACCAAGACAACGTGCCCATTCTAGATACCTCTCCCATAAGTAGACCAATCAGAATATTTAGTTTGAATTAATGATTGATCTGGTACTTATAGATTCTTAATAACGGCTATAAACATAGTTATAAGTTACCCTAAAATCCCAGTAAGCGTAGCTTAACTCACATGAATATCTACTGAAGATCGAGAAGATCGTAGGCAAGACTTCAAACCAAACGCTTTTACTTCTCTATGTAACACTCCAAATCAGGTATTACCTTGAAGCCCTTAAAGAATTATAATTACATCATAATAAGTCCCTTACGTATGTTGGGCGTACTTATGGGTACGCTTAGTGTACTTTGCAAGGAGGATCGCGGAGGGGCGGCACGTACGTTGGGCGTACGTGACAAACATCTAAAATCCTAATTTCTAGACTTGAGGCCTATTTAAAAGTCCTTAAGTCTCTTGGACTTAAGCCTAGAGAGCCTCCATAGCCTTAGTTCATTCTTATACTCCAGAGAGAGCTCGTGAGACCATCTTGAGCTTAGAAAGGGTGTTGGTAACCATTTTTAGTGTCATTCAAGGAAGCTTGGAGTGACATTGGGCTTCAAGAGTCTACATCTAGTTCACCTTGAGGAGCTTCTGGAGGTATAAAGCTTGGACCTTTCCACCTTAATCATTAGATCTAGCTAGGGTTTTCTATTTTTGTTCTCTTTGTTGGTTTTGGATACCCTCTTGTGAGTTGAGCAACTCTAGAGGATGGAAATGTTAGATCTGAGGTCTATTGGTCCATTTATAGCATAAAAATGAAGTATTGGTGGGTGTTTTGACCTCATGCATGGTTTAAGACCCTTAAAAAGGTATTAATGGGAGTGTTGGGAACGTATGAGACATGAAAAGGCATAAAGTTGCCAACTTTATACCCTAGGTCGTCTTAATAAGCTTAGATCTGACTTTTGGACGTGAGAGAATCGAGTATTAAGCACTTAATGGAGAAAGTGCTTAATTTGTTAGTACACTGGGCGTAACCTGGCATACGCAGCGCGTAAGGCGCAGAGACTCAGTACGTTGCACGTACCAGGGTGGTACGTTAAGAGTACGCACGACATATAGGCTTGGATTCGTTTTGGGACTTTGAACTGTTGGGCGTCAATTGTTCATTGGGCCTGATTTTTTTTTTGGGATGGTGGGCCAGCTTATCTGTTTTGGGCTATTATTGCTATGGTTGGGCCTTATTGGGCCATGAGGACCGTTAATGATTTATGGACATGGACTTTGGGCCCATTATCAAAGGAAGAATATTTGGGCCTTATGGAAGGACTTGAAGTTCGGGTTTTCAATTGATTGCGTGAAGTTCTAACATTGGGTAATGTTATTATTCGGTGTGGCTGGTTACCGACTGTCAGGAGAACAGCCTTCGGATTCTTCAGACAAAAGGTGAGTCTCCTCATCATACCAATGTGTCTAAGGCACTAAGGTCGGCCCATTAATTGTTATGTGATGTGATAGTGGCTTATGGAATATGTGATATGCTTGTTATTTTTGACACTTGCATGAAAGACTTAGGGGGGTTCCCGAGGCACCTAGGTATAAGACCTTGGAGGGTTTCCAAGGCATCCTCGATAAAGAACTCGGGGGGTTCCCAAGGCCCGTGGGCTAAGACCTCAGGGGCTCCCCGAGGCACCCGGAGTAAGACCCTGGAGGGTTTCCAGGGCATCCTTGGGCTAAGACCTCGGGCGGTTCCCGAGGCACCCGGAGTAATACCCTGGAGGGTTTCCAGGGTATTCATATATGTTGTATGCATGACTTATGTGGTATATGTAGCTTTATGGATAATATGATATGTGATATGTGATTTTTATTGATGGTATGCTATGGGGAACTCACTAAGCATTATCTTACAGTTTGTATATTTGTTTCAGGTACATCTGAGCCCAAGGGAACAGGCAAGGCTCTGGTGCGGCGTGCACTCTCTCACCGATGTTTTATGGGACACTTTGATGTTTTTAAATAAAGATGTAATGGATGTGGGTTTGAAAACAATTGTTTTGGGATTTCATAGTTTATGGAAATGTATTTGATTAATTAAAAATAGAAAATTTTCTTTTGAAAATTGGATCGTTACAAGTTCGTATCAGAGCCTTGGTTTGAGGGATTCGGGCACACTCTCAGGTGTGTCGGGACTCAAACTAAGGAAATGGTAAAATTGTTATCAAAAATAAAATAAAAGGATTTAAAAGAAAGGAAAAGATAATATTGCAATGCGCGTGATCAGCCGAGCCAAGTAAGTAGTTCCCCAAGGTGTTACCCTTCTTATACAGATATTTGAGCTTTGATAATCGTATGGAACTTGCTATGTGTATGCTTTTAAAATTGTATACAGTTAGGAGCTTATAGCCTTAGAATGATTGATTTGGCCTTAATTCCAATTCCTTGTCTGGTTGTGGTCTTAGGATAGAATTTTTTATTCGAAAGTCTATTTGATCCTTTTCTGTGTATAATTTGCATGCATAAGGGGAACTTGTTATGATTGGTCTGATTGATGTGGGTAGAGCAAATCTTAGGACGACTTGGGATTTGATGTATGTGGTAGCCCGTAAGATATGGTTTATTTTGGGATGAATTGGAGTTATCAGGTAGAGCATTGGGGAAAGGTACGGGTAGGTGCGGAAGGTAGTATTGGGCTCATGCTACTAAAAGCACAGGACTTGCACCCGAACCAATGTTAGACCTGGGAGAACTAAGGAGGACCGGTGTGGGATGATACCTGCTATGGATAAACTGATCATTATGTTTTATGGTATTTCAGTACAGTATGGTGGTGACACGAAATGGGACTGGGGGGTCTGGATCGAGATCTGGATCTGGGGCGGGATCAGGCGACACTACCGATGTCATTGAAGAGAGGCTATGCGAGCTTATTGCAGCCAAGGTTATGAGGAGCATCCTTGACACCACCCCAATCATCTTTAGGATGGTCAAGGAGAGTATGATGGAGATTATGGAGGAGAGACTCAAGGCATTCAGAGCTGAGATTGTTGCGTGTCAGGTTGGGACCCGAACTCCCTCATTCGGGTAGTTCAAGGCGTGTGGGGCACCGGAGTTTTTCGGGGTCAGGGACCCCTTTTTTAGCCAACACTGGGTGGCAGATATCGAGAACGCCCAGCGCACAAGCTCTTGCCCGGATGTGGAAAAGGTGGGTTTTGCATCTTGTATGCTGAGGGACAAATCCCGAGACTGGTGGGCTGAGGTTACTAGTCAGGTGAGAGCAACCGGTGTGGCTGAGATGATGTGGGCCAAGTTTGTTTGATGATTTGATGTGGAATTTGAACCACCTATTGAGGTGCAACGGCTTGTGAGGGAGTTTCATGACCTTCAACAGACCACCAAGACTGTGGCGGAGATCACCGCCAAGTTTTGGGGACGAGCTTTGTTGATCCCACAGTACGCTACGGATGAGGATATGAGGCAGAAGAGATATCATTCTATGCTGAGAGATGATATCCGAGATTTTATGAGCTTTATAGGGTGAAAAACCCTGAATGAGATTGTGGAGAAGGCCCGTGAGCGAGAGATGGAGTTGGACCTCCGCGGCAAGCGGAAGCCTGAGCACGTTTAGACAACAACGGGTCAGGCTAAAAATCGTAAGACCTTAGATTCATCGAGTAGGGGCCAATAGGGTCGTGGCTAGTGTGCCAAGTGTGGGAGATCTCATGGTGGAGTTTGTCGGGGGACGGGTCTGACATGTTATACATGTAATCAGCAGGACCATGCGAGCAAAGATTGCCCCAAGAAGGGCTTGATTTGTTTCCATTGCAAACCAGACTTGACATAAAAGGCCGATTATCCGAGGTTGTAGGGAGGGGAGGAGCAGTGGTGGCGCCCGCACCCGCCACGATGAGGATCACAGACGGCTGCCCTGCAAAGGCGGATGCTCCGACGGTGAGGAGTCGCGCGTTTCAATTGACCACCGAGAAGGCTCTAGCAGAACCAGACATCGTGTTTGGTATGTACTTATTTACCTACTCTTTATTTATTTATTTGCATTGCTTATGTGTATATCATGCTTATGTATAGGGACCTTTTTGGTTAATGGTATGTCTGCTCACGTATTTTGCGATTCGGGGGCTACCCGATTATTTGTATCTCTTGCACTTAGTAAGAAGTTTCGGGATGCGCCAGGGAATTTGGATTCCCCTCTTGAGGTTGAGATTGCGGATGATTGCACCGTGATCACAATGAGGGTGTATCGGGACTGTGTCCTAAATTTGATTGGAGAAAGGTTCCATGTTGATCTAGTTCTGATACCGTTGCGGGGACTAAAGGTGATTATCGGGATAGACTGGTTGGGGGCCAACGGGGCCATGATTGATTGTGAGCGCCAGTTGGTTTTCGAACCCCAAGTGGGGGAGAACTGGTTATACATGGTGAGAGGGCCTCGCAGGGGCCAACACTCTGTTCGGCTGCGAGGGCTAGGAGATTTCTGCTTCAGGGGTGTATGGGATTTCTGGATTATATCTCAGATACGAGGGTTGAGACCTCAACGGATGTGTGCAGTGTGCCGGTGGTACAAGAATTTTAGGATGTCTTTCCTGAAGAGTTACTAGGACTGCCTCCGGAGAGGTAAGTGGAGTTTCACATCGATTTGGTGTCGGGTGCCACCCCGATAGCGAAGGCACCATACCGGTTAGCACCATCCAAGATGCAGGAGTTATCTACGCAGCTTCAGGAGCTGCTAGACTGAGGGTTCATCTGTCCGAGTAGTTCCCCGTGGGGAGCACCGATCCTGTTCGTGAAAAAGAAGGATGGATCACATAGGATGTGCATTGATTACCGAGAGCTGAACAAATTAACGGTGAAGAACTGTTATCCATTGCCGAGGATCGATGATTTGTTCGATCAGCTGTAGGGTGCGTCTTGGTTTTCCAAGATTGATCTCCCCGGGGTATCATCAGATGCGGATTCGGGATGAGTACATACCGAAGACAGCTTTCAGGACTCGGTATGGGCATTACGAGTTTGTGGTGATGCCGTTTGGGCTCCCCAATGCCCCAGCAACGTTCATGGATCTCATGAACAGGGTGTGTAGACCGATGCTGGATCGATTGGTGATCATTTTTATTGATGATATCCTAGTCTATTTTAAGACCAAGGAGCAGCATGAGCAACATTTGAGGGAGGTATTGGAGACCCTGAGGGCGGAGAGATTGTATGTCAAGTTCTCTAAGTGTGATTTTTGGCTGCAAGAGGTACAATTTTTGGGGCACATCATCAACCAGGAGCGGATTTCGGTTGATCCAGCCAAGGTTGAGATAGTGATGCGGTGGGATGCGGTAGGAAGTACCGAAGAATGTGTCTGATATCCGTAGCTTCTTAGGTTTAAAGGGCTACTATCGGTGATTTATCAAAGATTTCTCCAAGATTGTTGTGCCATTGACATGCTCGACCAAGAAGAATGTGACGTTTCGATGGGGCACGGATCAGCAGTTGGCTTTTGAGACCCTGAGACGGAGGTTATGCGAGGCTCCGATTTTAGTACTACCCAAGGGGTTAGATGATTTGGTGGTATATTGTGACACATCGATTTTAGGGTTAGGTGCGGTACTGATGCATGGGAGGCACGTGATAGCTTATGCCTCGAGGCAGTTGAAGCCTCATGAGGCAAATTACCCTACTCACGACCTGAAACTGGGGGCAGTGGTGTTTGCCCTCAAGATTTGGAGGCATTACTTGTATGGAGTGCGGTTCACCATCTATACTGATCACAAGAGTTTGAAGTATTTAATGGATCATCAGAACCTCAACATGAGACAGAGGAGGTGGTTAGATGTGCTGAAGGATTATGATTGTGAGATCCTATACCATCCAGGGAAGGCCAACGTAGTAGCCGATGCTTTGAGCCGCAAGACGGCGGGGTCCCCGATTGGGAACGTTTGTATGAGGATGATGGTGATATCTCCATTGTTGGATATGATCAAGGAGGCCCAGGTCGAGGGAGTAAAGAAAGAGAATTGGAATATATAACAGATTCGGGGACAATATCCTTTGTTTATTAAGGATAGTCGTGGCCTTTTGACACAGTGTGGCTGAGTGTAGGTACCGATGACTGGAGGAGTGAGATAAAGGATATTAGAGGAGGCACACAATTCCAAGTTTTCTATACATCCAGGGGCTACAATAATGTATAGAGACTTGAGATTGAGTTATTGGTGGCCCTTCATGGTCAAGCGGGTGAGCGGTGCTTGAGTTATTGAGTTATATGGTGAACCGCACCTCTCGAATGGAGCGGTGCAGTACTGATTCCCAACAAACTAGAGATTGAGATCGCCTGGTTTGTGGAGCGGTGCTTGACCTGCAGGAAGGTCAAGGCCTAGCATCAGTGGCCTCATGGCAAGGTATAGTCGCTACCCATTCCCATGTGGAAATGGGAAGAGATCACTATAGACTTCATCACGAAGTTACCAAGGATGGAGGGGTGTGGACGCCATATGGGTGATCGTGGACAGACTGACGAAGAGTGCCTACTTCATTTTGATTTCTGATAGTATATCCGCGGATAATTTGGCGGACATTTATGTACAAGAGGTGGTGGCTAGACACGGGGTGCCAATGTCGGTAGTCTCTGACAGAGATGTTCGGTTTACATCCAAGTTTTTGAAGAAGTTCCACGAGGAACTGGGCACTCAGCTACATTTTAGCACGGCGTACCACCCCTAGACCAATGTCTAGAGCGAGAGGACAATCTAGACACTGGAGGACATGCTTCGAGCATGTGTATTGGATTTTGGAGGGAGTTGGGATACATACCTCCCATTGGCAGATTTTTCGTACAATAACAGTTATCATGCCAATATCGACCGAGCTCCATTCGAGATGCTATATGGTCAGAGGTGCACGACCCCGGTTTGTTGGGACAAGGTTGGGCACTGGGTCATGGGGAGCACTGATGTAGTGCTCAAGACTATCGGGCTGATTTAGTAGGTGCGCGACCGGCTGCGGGTCGCGCAGAGCCGTCAGAAAAGTATGATGACCGACGACGATCGAATATTGAGTTTCTGGTGGGGGATTTTGTGTTGCTGAGGATGTCGCCCTGGAAGGGTATTATCAGGTTTCGGAAGAGGGGCAAGTTGGGGCCTCGGTACATAGGCTCGTTCAAGATTATGACCCAGGTGGTAAAGGTGGCATATCACCTGGATCTGCCAGAGGAGCTTAGCCAGATTCACAACACCTTCCATGTGTCTCAGCTTCAGAAGTGTGTCACTGACGAGTCCGCAATCATTTCACTGGATGATATTCAGGTAGATGGTAGCCTGAACTACATCGAGAGGCCGGTTTCCATGTTAGACAGGAAGACAAAGGGTATGCGTAACAAGAAAGTGAAGCTTATAAAGGTGCAATGGCAACACCAAAGGGGCTCCGAATGGACATGGGAGCCGTAGGAGGAAATGCGGGAGCATTATCCCGATCTATTCACAGCTACAGACTTCGAGGATGAAGTCTACTTCAAGTGGGGGAGAGTTGTAACACTCCAAATTAGGTATTACCTTGAAGCACTTGAAGAATTTTAATTATAGCATAATAAGTCCCTTAAGTATGCTAGGTTTACTTACAGGTACGCTTAGCGTACTTTTCAATGAGGATCGCGGAGGGGCAACACGTACGTTGGGCGTACCAGGAGTACGATGGGCGTACATGACGAACATCTAAAATCCTAATTTCCGGACTTAATGCCTGTTTAAACGTCCTTAAGCCTCTTGGACTTAACCCTATAGAGCCTCCATAGCCTTAGTTTGTTCTTCTACTCCAGAGAGAGCTTGTGAGACCATTTTGAGATTAGAAAGGGTGTTAGTGGCCATTTTTAGTGTCATTTAAGAAGGAGAAGTTGTCAAGGAAGCTTAGAGTGACATTGGGCTTCTAGAATCTGCATCTAGTTCACCTTGAGGAGCTTCTGGAGGTATAAAGCTTGGACCTTTCCACCTTAATCATTAGATTTAGCTAGGGTTTTCTAGTTTTGTTCCCTTTATTGGTTTTGGATCTCCTCTTATTAGTTGGGCAACTCCATAGGCTGGAAATGTTAGATCTGAGGTCCCTTGGTCCATTTATAGCATAAAAATGAAGTTTTGGTGGGTGTTTTGACCTCGTGCATGGGTTAAGACCCTTAAAATGTCTTAATGGGAGTGTTGGGAACATATGAGACATGCAAAGGGATAAAGTTGCCAACTTTATCCCCTAGGTCGTCTTAATAAGCTTAGATATGACTTTTGGACGTGAGAGAATCAAGTATTAAGCACTTAATGGAGAAAGTGCTTAATTTGTTAGTACACTGGGTGTAACCTGGCGTACGCAACGCGTAAGGCCCAAAGACTCAGTACGTTGCGCGTCCAGGGTGGTATGCTAAGCATACGCATGACATATAGGCTTGGATTCGTTTTGGGACTTTAAATTGTTGGGCATCATTTGTTCATTGGGCCTGGTTGTTTTTTGGGGATGGTGGGCCAGTTTATATGTTTTGGGCTATCATTGATATGGTTGGGCCTTATTGGGACATGAGGCCCATTAATGATTTATGGACATGGACTTTGGGCCCATTATCAAAGGAAGAATATCCGGGCCTTATGGAGGGACTTGAAGTTTGGGTTTTCCATTGAGTGTGTGAAGTTCTAACATTGGGTAATGTTATTATTCAGTGTGGGTGGTTACAGACTATCAGGAGAGCAGCCTTCGGATTCTTCATACAAAAGGTGAGTCTCCTCACCATACCAATGGGTCTAAGGAACCAATGTCGGCCCATTAATTGTTATGTGATGTGATAGTGGGGTTATAGAATATGTGATATGCTTGTTATTTGTGACACTTGCATGAAAGACCTCGGAGGGTTCCCGAGGCACCTAGGTGTAAGACCTTGGAGGATTTTTGAGGCATCCTCGGTAAAGACCTTAGGGGTTCCCGAGGCACGTGGGCTAAGACATCGGGGGGTTCCCGAGGCACCCGGAGTAAGACACTAGAGGGTTTCCAAGGCATCAATATATGTTGTATGCATGGCTTATGTGATAAATGTAGCTTTATGGCTAATATGATATGTGGTATGTGATTTGTATGGGCGGTATGCTCTGGGGAACTCACTAACCATTAGTTTACAGTTTGTGGATTTGTTTCAGGTACATCTGAGCCCAAGGGCAAGGGCAAGACTTGATAGTGCGACGTGCACTCTCTCACTGATGTTTTATGGGACACTCTGATGTTTTTAAATAAAGTTGTAACAGATGTGGGTTTGAAAACAATTGTTTTGGGATTTCATGGTTTATGGAAATGTATTTGATTAATTAAAAATTAAAAAATTTCTTTTGAAAATTGGGTCATTACATCTAGCTCTCTGATGCTCCATAGTTTCACCAAAGTGAAGCTCCCTCGACTCCTGAAAACCTAAAACAAGTCGGATCTTAGAGAGAGTGGGGGGGGATGAGATGAGAAAGATTGGTGTATGAAGAATGAAGAGGATTGAAATGCTATTTATATGAGTTTTAGGGGGGGGGCACACTACGCCTACCTACCAAGGGCGCCGCACCTTTGGGTAGGTGCGTGGGGTGGCTCCTGGGAATGACACGTGTCTGTTGTTGGGCTGCCCATGCCAGGTAAAATCATGAATCTTCAAAAAGTTATATCTTTCACATACGAGCTCTGTTTTTGATGTTTTTTATATCCACAAGTAGCTATCAATGAGTACTACAACTTTCATTTAGACTCCGTTGGCTAATTCTCATCCTATTTTAAAATTAGCTATCTATAAAGATTACACGGCAAAGGACCGTGTAAAATTCATAACTTTTTTCATACGGACTCCGTTCTCGACTGTCATTATATCGATGGATTGGTATTTACAGGATCTTCAACTCTTGTTTGCATTGTTTTGACTAACACTCAACCAATCTAAATTACGATATTTGTGTCACATACTGCTATACTGAAACTTTGAAAAATCATAATTTCCTCATACAAAGTCAGATTTGAACGTTCTTTATATGCACAAACTCTCTTTTACGACTATTAAAAATTTACTTGAGCTAATAAGCAACCTATCTCCAATTCATTTTTTACGATACGCTTTTTCGTATAGGGCTGAACGTAAAACTTCGAACAATCAGAACTTCTTCATACGAAGTCGGATTTAAGCGTTCCATATATCTATGAAAATTGTATTAACGTCTACTACATGTTTATTATGATTATTTTGGCAAAAAATAATATATTTCTACTTCGAATTTTATAAAAAAAACGATTTATATTGAATTCCACTGTAGAGTGAAAATGGGGTATTGCATCCTTCGAGTTCAATGGTGGACGGTGGACATAGGAGAGTCCCATCAACATGACCTAATAGGTTTTGATAGGATGGTAAATGTCGAATCTGATTTTTCCAAATGAGGTAATTGGATGAGGTGAGTTTGATTGTG
Organism: Lactuca serriola; assembly: GCF_051521515.1. Lineage (NCBI taxonomy): Eukaryota > Viridiplantae > Streptophyta > Magnoliopsida > Asterales > Asteraceae > Lactuca > Lactuca serriola. Next base: position 390,602,784 of record NC_136411.1, on the reverse strand, counting down.
AGAAGGTGGAGAATGATGTTGAGGGGAAGATCAGTGGAGGACGATGCCATGAGCGAATAAGAGAAAAGAATTTGTTGAAGGAAAAAAGAAGAAGGGGGTTCGGCTAGGGTTTAGTGATCCTGACTGATAACATATGAGAAGTAATTTCCTTGATTATTCTCATTAAACATCAAAACATATATATGATACAGAAAGTACAACAACTAGCCTAAGAGAAAGGAATTTCAAATAATACAAGATATATTCCTATCTTTTGTCATATTTATCGCTAATATGATACCATGTAAGGTATATGTGGATTCTTATATTAATTCTACAAAAGAGTCATTTTAGATAGAAAATCTTTGACTCTATATATATCTTACACTTTTGAAAACATGTATCATTCCCAAAACAATGTTGTTAAGTAAATGATTGAGCAGTAAATAGATTTCAACAACAACCGAAATTCCTCTATCAAAGTTTAAGAATCCTAATGGATCATAACGGATGATAGAAATAAAAAACGCAAAAGGGAGTACAAGTATAACAAAATGATAGTTTTGTTATACAGATATTCCACTAAATTAACCTAACAATTTAAATAATCTATTCACAACTTGAGATATTTTTGGGGTTTCACAATATGATATCCGGATAAAAGTACACCACACTAGCAATTTGGTCATGTAGATATACTACCAAATTGATCTAACATGTTAGATTATCTATGTATAACTTGATATACGTGAAAAATGATATATTATAAAATATGTTTAAGATTTCATATATTTTTCATAGTTCCACGGTATAACATATGGATAAAAGTATAATAATCTAGTTGTTTGGAAAATATACAATCAAATTGATCCAACATCTTAAATAATATATGTGTAACTTAAAAAAAGAGTGAAAATGACATATTGTGAAATGTGTTATATGGTTTTGGGATTTGAAAGGATCCAAGATGCGGAATATAGGTAAAGAGATTGTAAACTATCATTTTGGTTATGTAGATATAATAGTTTGTGTAACAATGTATTGTAATAGAATTTAAGGATGGTTTGTAGAAGACCCTTTGTGTTGAGAAGTTTGAGAGAGGTTCAATAATGGGTTGAGAAGGATGTGCATAAATGTTTGCAAAAAATCGGGAATGTGGAATGAATTTCAATAGAGTTTTAGTAACGGTCCACAATATATATTTTTTGGGAACGGCAAATGATTAATCGGAAGTCTACTCGCATATTTCAACGAGCATCTCGGGTTCGAGCTTCTTTATAGGGCAAACCCAGCCTCATAGGGATTTCCAGAAAAAATAATGAATTCTCTTACTAAATATTGAAAATGGTCCGATGAGAAAATGTTCGAATCCTCTTTAGTAAATATTGAAAATGGTCCAAAAAGCAAAGACAAATATTCTTTGTGTAACATATATTATTTTTGTTTATTTATAACATGTCATTGTAATGGTAAAAACATAATAAAAATAAAAATGACTATATGATGTAAAATAGACATACTATATATGTTTTATTTCCAAGATTACAAGTAATCTATCCCGAAAACTAATAATAACCATGATACTATTCCATAAAATTCAATGAACTCAATTAAAATATAATAAAATAATATATTAGTACTATTTATTACGATCTGTGCTATAAATTGCATCCATAGATTTACATATATTGTGTCATAGCACATGATTGAGACCGAGATAGAGTTGACCAAACCCTCATACTATCTTCCTCACTCGTCTATCGAAAAAATTAAACAAATCCTTCCACATTTAAATTTGCAGGCCTCTAATCGCCTCCTTGAACCTTCCATTTACATACTACAAAGTACAATCTCTCGTTTTCTCTCTCTATGATTTTTGTATTTTGACTAGTCAACTTCTGTATCCTTCTATCTTTCTGTACATTCGTCTTTAAGCTTTCAAGATCCAGATTTCACCGATTCTTTTTCTTTCGTCAGATAAGCTTCTATGATGTCTTAATCTTTGTACCTCTGCAAACCCTTTTGATCTTTTTTTGATTCTTGATCTTTTGTCTGCAAAATCGCAAAATCCCATCTGGGATTTGTGGATTTAGCTTCAAGAAAATGGCACCAAGTTCTGTGGTAGTGACAATAGACAAACCAAGCAACATCTCGTTAGTAGAAGTCGATGATTCAGAAACATCTGTGTTTCTTGAGAAGCAAAAAACAGCAAGCACGAAACAGTTTTCATGGCTGCTTTTACTCAAAGCTCAAAGAATCCTCTCTTTCTTTCCATGGTTAGCAATGGGGGTTTCCAAGACCTTTGTTTCTGTTAAAAAGCGCATTGCTTTATCAGATTCAAGCAAAGATGAAGTCAAATATAAAGAGAGGATTATGTACAAATTCATAAGAGTATTTCTTGCTATTTCTATTGTCGCTTTGGTTGTTGAAATCATTGCTTATTTACAAAATTGGGATTTGAAACTTATACCATCGGAAGCTATGGGACTTGTACACTTGTCTTACATGGGTTGGATTTCATTCAGAGCTGATTATCTTGCTCCATCCATCACGATGTTGTCTCAATTCTGCGTTTTGCTTTTCATGATTCAATCGCTCGATAGATTCATACTTGGGATTGGTTGTTTTTGGATCAAATTGAAGAAAATCAAGCCGGTGATTGATGATCAATCTTACGACATTGAAGATCCTTCGTCTTTCCCCATGGTTCTCGTTCAGATCCCCATGTGCAATGAAAGAGAGGTACCATTTTACCAAATAATTTTGGGGTTTTCCAGTCAAATCTAAGAAAAACCCATGTTTTTTTTTATCGATCTTTTTGCTGATTAATTTTGTGGGTTTCGTGTAATGAAGGTGTATCAACAATCAATCGCATCTGCTTGCCAATTGGATTGGCCAAAAGACAGGATTTTGATTCAAGTTTTGGACGATTCAAGCGATGAACTTTTACAGATTTTGATAAGAAACGAAGTGAATTCATGGAAAGAGAAAGGAGTGAACATCATCTACAGACACAGATTCGTTAGAACAGGATACAAAGCTGGAAATCTTCATTCAGCGATGTCTTGTGATTATGTCAAAAACTATGAATTTGTTGCCATTTTAGATGCAGATTTTCAACCTAATCCTGATTTCCTTATACTGACAGTTCCGCATTTTAAGGTAACAAACCTACAAGACTATCTCTCACCAATAATTGATCATGGGTATCCACACTTTCCATATTTAGCAACTCTTTTACTTTTTTGTTTTTCCTTTTTTGATGATTAACCCACACATTTAAAGATTTATTTTATTTTATTTTTCTAGTCTTCTTTGAGTCTAGGGAAAAAACCTAATGCACCATGTGATCATGGTGTTCATTTGTTCTTTTTTGATTCAAATGAACTCCATAACAACCATATTGTTTCCAAAAAGTGGTTATAACATTTATCTCTTTATAATAACATCCTACTCTCCTTTCTTTCTATTACAACATTATACTTTTCATCATTCTTTTCTTATCAAGACATTGTGCTTTGAAATATCTACCAAATGTACATTGTAACATGAAGAAATGAAAGATAAGACACTATAATGAATACGTTGCTATTTGTTACATTATCTAATTTTTTTGTGTAATTTTAGGGGAAACCGGATTTGGCTCTTGTTCAAGCAAGGTGGTCATTTGTAAACAAAGATGAAAACTTACTCACAAGGCTACAAAACATCAATTTGTGTTTCCATTTTGAAGTTGAACAACAAGTGAATGGACACTTTCTCAATTTCTTTGGGTTCAATGGAACAGCGGGTGTTTGGAGGATTAAAGCTTTGGAAGAATCGGGTGGATGGCTTGAAAGAACAACGGTTGAAGATATGGATATTGCTGTTAGAGCACATTTGAATGGATGGAAGTTTATTTATCTTAATGATGTTAAAGTTCTTTGTGAATTGCCTGAGTCTTATGAAGCTTATAAGAAACAACAACATCGATGGCATTCGGGTCCTATGCAACTTTTTCGTCTTTGCCTTCCTGCTATCCTTTCTTCCAAGGTTCATTTACTAATTCATTATAATCTTTATTCGGACTTTTTTTTTATCACTTCTTCATATTACAAGTTTACAACGTTGTAACTATTATAAAAGAATTACCACATCATTGCAGTTTCATCGAAATTGAAAAAAATATATATAAGTTGCAAATATCCGGTTTTAGTGAACCTAAAATCCGCATATTTTCTATCAAACTTAAGGGCTTTTATGTCATTATCTCGCTATAATTAGGTAGATTTTCCAAAATATATGTCTTACTAAGAAAAAAGATGGAAATCAGAATGCTATAATTGAGTAGATCTTAGAAGTACAATTCCATAATAAGAAAAAAAAATTAAGTAGAAAGATGTCAAAGTAGAATGTTATAATACTTTCATTTCTATTTCACATATATAACACTTGAAGAAACAATATTAACCTTAAAGATTCAATCTTGTTGCAGATATCAAAGTGGAAAAAGGCAAACATGATCTTCTTGTTCTTCCTTTTACGAAAACTAATTCTACCCTTTTACTCATTCACCCTCTTCTGTGTGATTCTTCCCTTAACAATGTTCATACCCGAAGCCGAATTACCAATTTGGGTCATATGTTACGTACCCGTGACAATGTCAATCTTAAACATTCTCCCATCACCAAAATCATTCCCATTCTTGATGCCATACTTGTTGTTTGAGAACACAATGTCAGTAACCAAATTCAATGCCATGGTCTCTGGTCTTTTCCAGCTTGGAAGTGCATACGAATGGGTAGTCACTAAGAAATCAGGGAGATCATCGGAATCAGATCTTCTGGCATTTGCAGAAAGGGAATCGAAAAGCTTCAGTGAAGACAAGATTCAGAGACGTTTGTCTGATTCCGGACTTGACATGCTTGGGAAATTGAAGGAACAAGAGATTCCGATTGTTGTTGAGAAGAAGAAGAACAGGATTTATAGGAAAGAACTTGCACTTGCGTTCCTGTTGCTTACTGCTGCTACAAGAAGTCTTTTATCGGCTCATGGAATCCATTTCTATTTCTTGTTGTTTCAAGGGTTGTCGTTTCTTGCTGTTGGGTTGGATTTGATTGGGGAACAGGTGAACTGAAGGAATGAAAGAAATTGAAATTGGGGAAGAGTTTGGTGAGATGAATCGAGTGTTGGTACATAAGGAGAGTGTCCAGTTGGATATAGAATGAATGATATATCGGAGTTGGGTTTTTTTGTTTGGGTTATTGTATAATTAATCACACAAGTTTTATTAATTCTTCGATCGTTGTTTAGTTAATAGGAGTTGATACTTAAAGGAGGCGATCGTTATATAAAGATTCGTTTGTTTTGAAACTATTATAATTTAATAAACTAAATATGGTATTCTAATTCTGATTGTTTGGCATATAAGTTAAGCTGATTAGGGTTGTTAGCTATATGGATAAAACCGAATTGCCCAATTGGACAATTTGGATTCGACTATTTGATTCGGATATTCGGATTTTTGGATTGGTTTTCAACTAAACCTAATTATTATTTTGGATTTCGGATTGGTTCTGGTTTATAAAATAAGAACCGAATAATCCAAAACAACCAAATAAACATTTATTATTTATTTATTTATAATATATATCTATAGTTATCTATTAATTTTGTAATTTATTTTTTCTAATAGGTTCGAAAAGTTTCACCCGATAAAAAAAACATCAATATGTATTATCTTTCAAAAGTTCTTTATCTATAAAATATTTAAATATAATATATCTTCTTAATAGTTGTTTATAAATTTAAAATCACAACTAAATAATTTGTTTTCGCTTCTTGTGTAAAATTGAATAATATTATAATTATATGTTGTTTTAAAATGTTTCGGTTTTTGAAAACCGAATTATAAAAACCAATTCAACCGAATTGTAATTGGATCGGATGGGATGGAAATTGAATTTTGTTTGGATTATTTTGATCCATGTTTTGAAAACCAAAATCAATTTGGATTAACTTGATTGGATCGGATCAAACCGATTCATCCAAACGAAAACTCCTAGTCTTGATCATCTTATTGGACTTTTTTCACAAGTTTTCCGAATATTCCCTTATATCTGTTTTACACAACTTTTCAAAGTTTTCCATATAATTTATCAGCTACATTTTATCAAACACTATTACTTTATCAATTAACTTACTAAGTAAAAGCTAGTATTACACGTAATTTGCCAAACGAAACCTAAGTTATAATAAATTGATGCCGAATAAATTTAAGGAACGGGAGTAGTCGGAACAAATTTAGAAAAACAAAGTTTCCAAGAACAATAGTTGTCTTTTTGGCGTATGTCGCCTCTGTAATAATGAAGAAGGTAGGTTTTAGGACCTACCCAAAATTTCAATTTCATTTATAATATATAGACCATAAAAATTAGGAACTATCCTAAAAAAAGTAGAGGACCTATTTTGAGGTTGTTTTTAAAAAAAATGTCTTAAAAAACCATTTTAAAAAGAGAAAAAAAAAAGTTACAATGGGCAATTGTGCTGCTAAATATATACAGTTAAATATAATATATAGTTTTTATCACTGTTGTAAAAATTCTTGCTAGGTCCCGATTAATCTCCGATTAATCCATAGGCGCTATTCAACCAACTAGAGGGCGTCTAATGATTAATCTCTGCATAAATGTTGAGTGAAACAATATAAAAAGATGAAATTTTAACATTTTAAAGAAGTTCTATATCGATAGGAACTATTTTAGGTATGATTATTGTTGTATTAATCATATTAACCTATTTTGTTATGATATTAGTTGTATGCACGAACTTTGATATAATATTAGTCATATTTAATTTTTTAAAATTCAACAAATTAGCAATTAATGGTCACCGATTAATCCCTTAAACTCAACCTACCGACTAGCTAACGTCGAGCGTTTTTTACAACCTTGGTTTTTATCAAACAATAAGATATCAATGCTTTAATAATCAACTAGTTTTTCATTAAATCGTTCGGTTTTTTTAGTTATATTTCAGTCGGTTTTTTTTTAAAAAAAAATTAATCGGTAGTGTCTGATCCGTTTTTCAGTTATATTTTATTAAATCGTACACGGTCCGACCCAACCCGACCCCCCACAAGTGTTGTTGATTTTTTTTATCAGTTTCACTTAATTTGGGAACTAGGTGATATTTTGTTCTAGATTTGCCACCGGAAAGAATTAATCATAAATGGATGGTTTATTCTAAATTTTGTAATCTAATAAAGGGTAAATTGCACAAAAAGTCGTTATGTTTTTACTTTTTTTGCAATTTTGACAAGATGTTTATTTTTGTTGCATATAAGACACTTATTTTTCAATTTGTTGCAATACCCAGCAATTAACCGGTTACCCGGTTAACTCATGGTAACCATCTATATCTCCTTAGGTCATACCAAGTCAACGAATGTCAATAACTCTTCTCAAAACCCTCCATCGTGGACAATCATCTTATTCAAGACCTAATCTATAAAGGGTTTCTTTATTACTTATGGTAGATTCAAGATTCAAATGAACGTGGTAATGGAGAAGCCAACATTGTCGGATAAAAACCCAATAGAGGAACTAATACCGTCAGATGAAATGCCCATGGATGAAAGGTGCATTTATCATTACTTGACTCGTATCGGAAATTGGCTCCTAGTATGTTTGTGTTGACTTAGTTGGTTTATGGTTCGATCCTTATTGTGTGGACCCATATTTGAATTTTGTTTATATATAACAAGTACAACTGATTTTGTAGATTGTGAGTGTTAAGAACAAACATTGAGTGACTCAGAGGATAAAACATTTATGGTTGATGAAGAATTAGCCGACAATGATTCAAATGAACAAATAGGTTCTCGGTAGTTGAAGGTTTTCCACGATAAATTTCTTTATGACGTATGTCATGTCCCTGTTGAAAAGGAAAAAGAAATTGTTGATTATGAAGCAATTAAAGATGATGACATTTTTATAATGAAAGGGACATAGATGATGATACAATTTAATGTGGTACTCGGTTTGGTTTACAAGACCCATCATGGAACCACATATCCAGTAAAAGTCATGCTAATAAAGAGGAATTGCGTTTCTATCTTACGAATCATGCAATTGTCAATTGTTATGCACATGAGGCAGCAAAATCCTCAATTCAAAGACTTCAAGCCAACTGTGGTTAATTTTGACAAGAAAGATAAAAGTCATCCTTTTAAACTGTGGCCTTCGTGGATAAATAAAGAAAATACTTTTCATATTAAGGGACTTGATGAAAACCATACTTGGATTAGTGAGTCTAGGCATGCTACATTGGTGAATCCAAAGTGAATCGCAAAATACTTCCTTAAACAATTGAGTGTCAAGCTAAGAATGAAAGTTAGAAAGTCGAAATATGAAGTTTATATATGTAGTGCCAAAAGAATTTTTCTATAGGGAAAAAAAAAGAAAGCATTGGAAATTATAAATGGGAATTATGGAAGAGTTATTGGAAGTGGAAGATTGTTTTATTAAAGGGGAATGCAAAAGTAGCCAACGAATTTTCCTTTTTAGTTAATCTCAACTGTGAATGCTCTCGGTTTCTAGGCTTTTAAACTAGCACCAAACTGAGCCTTATATTGTGATTCAAAAGTGTATACACCAAAAATCTTCGGTTGAGTTTTAAAGACTACATGTGCACTTGGTCAGTTTATGCATAACATCCGTATCTTTTATACCATCGTATTTTTTAAGGTGTGGTATGTTGGTATCGGGTGGTACTGTTGTAGTGTGTAGCTTAACAATTCCACCCAAATGGTGATGGGTCATATGTGCCTTAAATAAGCATTTTAGGAGGTGTGTGTCTTGGTTGGGTTAGTTGTATCATCCTGAAGCATGTTTGTTTTTTCCGCTAAATACCTGGCCCGGAAACTCTAGTAGCCAAATAAGGTGTCCATAATGACCTTTTCTTATGGGGTGATGGTGTTAGTTCTTCTATTGACCATTATGTTGACATTGGTATAATTGATGTTTAAACAATGTTTTGAGGTTAGTTATTGTAGTTATGGGTTGAGTGGTTTTTGTTGTTTCGATGTTTGGAAAAAGTGGGCAACGAAGGTGTTACGGATGTTTATAACACCCGTGTTTCCAGGTATTTTCAGTTACAAATTAAATTTAAAAAATTGCATTTTTGGTCCTTACGCGGGGGGTACCCTATGGGTATGTCGAGAGTGGTTGGGTGTCGTGGACTCCTTTGAGTACACAGGACATACTCATGCAGATCCCAAACCCTAGTTTTTAGGGTTTAGACCCTATTTAAAGGACCTTAAGCCCTTGAGACATTCCTTACCTTCAGCCTCCACTCCCTCATTCTATCATTGCAAAACCCTAACCCTTAAGAGTTTGTTTTGGACCTTTAGATTGTTCTTGGTGTATTGTGGAAGAAGAAGGAGTTCATTTTTCTGGTTGGTGGGCTTGAAGCTTATAGATCAAGAGTTTTCTTTTCATCTGACAACTTCTGGAGGTATAAATCTCACACCTTTATGGTTCTATGGTTTTGATCTACGCTAGGGTTTAGTTTTCATAACTTTGGGTCCCATGGTTTGGTTCTTGTGAGTAAAAGCTACTCCAGAGCTCAAGTTTGTCACTTTATGTTTTTTTAAGGAACTTGTGTCATAAAAATGAAGTCTTTGTTGTTATTTCTCACTCATGCAAAAGTTTGAGGTTATTAAAGAGTGTTATGGACTTAAGGTTTAGATTTGGGCTCTATTAGCCCATGCAAAAGCTTAAATTTGTCGACTTTATCATTTAAAACCTTTCCAAGATTAAGATTTATGAGTTGGATGTATAGTCTTTAAGTATTAAGAGCTTAAAAGTGGTTTTGGATAATAAAGGATTACGTAGGGAGTAACCTATGAGTACACAGGTCGTAACGAGTTTTGCCAATTTCCTTTTCTATGGTAACCCAGTATGTTGGGCGTAATGGGGGAGTATGCATGGCGTACTCCCAGAAGTGCATTTTGGGCCATTTTGGGCCTTAGGTCATGCTTAATTGGTTCTGGTTAGGAAAAGGGTAGAATGGTCTTTTACCCTTAGTAAGAGAGATATGATATGGACCTTGATTATGGGTTATTACCCTAATTATTAATTAGGGTGGGTTTTAGATGTGTTCAGTGTGAGGAGCCCTTGTAGCAGCCCTTGTAGCAGCAAGCACATGTGTGATTCGGTTATCTTTAGTTTGAGGTAAGTCTTCTCACTGTGTTTGTGGGTCGAATGCGCCAATGTCGGCCCACTGAATTGTGTATATAGGATGATAGTTGTCTTTATGATTCTTACATGTTTATATGATTGGTTTGAAATAAACCCCATGGTTGGGCCCATTATTGTATGATCTGGTTGAAATAAACCCCAAGGTTGGGCCCTAGGGTAGGGCCCATGATTGTATATTGGGTTGGAATATACCCCAAGGTTGGGCCCAACTGTATGTTTGGTATGTGGTACTTTGAGAAACTCATTAAGCTCCATGCTTACAGTTTATGTTTATGGTTTCAGGTACTTCCAGTAGTAATATGGGTGGTGTACTAGGATTATACTTCTATGTTCAAGTTAGCAATATACTCAACAGAGTGTTAAAGAATGATATAAGGAGTTTTTAGAGAAATGATAGCCGATGATACCTCCTATGGAGGAGGTATTTATAATGTTGATGAAGGGGAATTTTTTTGTTACATCTTATAATTTTGTGGCTTTGTTGTATTTTTACAGGTGATCGTGGGAGGCGTACAATCCTTTTAGGGAATTAGGCGGAACGCTTTTGGCACTCCCGCATTGCTTTGGTTTCATACATGTGGTGTTTTTTCCCTGCTTTGGCTTATGGGGTGTCATCGCTTGTCTTGGCGTTTGACATAAGTCAAGGAGCACATTGTTCGGCTCTTAGGCCTAATAGGGTGGTACACTATTAGTATGCAATTTAGAAATGTATGAATTTACAAATTATTGGACCATTAATCACAACTATATTAACCAAACTACAAGTGCATGCAAAGTAGTAGTGTATTAAAAATGAGTGTTGCCACATATCCACAAAAACGAAAAAAACAGTAAGAGTTGTCTTTTTTTTATATAGGTAACGGTTTGTAGGGATGTAAACGGGCCGAACTAGTTGCTGGCTACTTGAGCTCGTCTCATTAAAAGCTCGAAAAGAGTCAAGCCTTAACAAGCCAAAGCCTAGAATAAAGCCCGATCATGCATGTGAGGGCTTGTTTAAACTTGTAGGCTTAAACGAGCTTTTGTATAATATATTTGTATTATATATATATATATATATATATATATATATATATATATATATATATATATTATTATTTATTACTTATATATTAATAAAATATTAAAAAATAACAAGTCAAACGGGTTATTTAATGAGCTTCACGAATAAACGAGCATTAACGAGCCGATCTCGAGTTTCATATATATGTTTCACGAGCCGAACTCAAGATCGAGATCGAGCCTCTAGACTCTTAACGAGCTCGAGCTTTTATAAATTTAAATGAGTGGTGCGATTAATGTCAAGACTCGGCTCAACTCCTTTACATCCTAACTGTTTTAAGATTGTTTTTTCAAGATTGTAACAACAGACAGATAAATTACCATAACTGTCTTCGTGGATATGGTTTGGTAAACTCATTATTAGCTAATGACAAAGTGTATATGTTGTGGTAAATATAAACATCTTCAAAGCTTAACAAGCACATATGCATGAAAAACATTTCGGGACCTTAAAATGGGAGTTTGGAACACTTGTAAGTCCAATCCTTGTCGGCAAATCCAAAATGTATTTTATAAACGGTTAGTCCGAAATATCAGAATCCAAAACGATTTAGCTCACGTATTATATGACAAATATAATTGATATATAGTCATAAATGGACATTATGGAGTATCTAGTGATATTTAAACATCTTGATTCCATATATTATGTTCTTATTTACTTTTATAAGATGAATTGATTTGTATATAACAATTTTTTTCGTACATAATAATTTATATTTTAAAATGTTGTATTGTACAACTCTATAAAAAATAAATTGTTATTTATGAAGAAAAATTATTGTGTATTAATCATTTTCTAAAAAATAAAAGTTATACGTATCCATATTTGTTATAATAATAATATACAGCACACTAATAATTTACAAATTAAGTTCTAAACAAGTTGATAAAAAGCGTCGGCCCATCTGGACCAACCGACAGAAATTCTGTTTTGATCCGAAACAGATTTGATGATTTGAACATTTTATTCAACATTCATCTGGCCCAACTTCCCTAGGATAGCTTACGTTTGTCCTCGAGATAGGTCTCTTTATAGACTATAGAGCCCATAATTCCTAATTAGTTCTTTATAGACTATAGAGCCCACATATACATTTCTACATTTCAGCTGTATCTTCAAATACGAACGAAAACTGCTTGATTTCTCGTTTCACTGTTCATATGAATACCTGCAATAATCGGAATATCGGATAGGAGATTAAAATTGAGGAATTATTGGTTCAAGGCTTCCTCTTATATCTTCCACAGAACGCTACTGGCGAGAGTATACAGGATTCAATAGCGAATTTTTGGGGAAAAAAATCAGTTTTGAACAATTGAGGTGAGAACCGGTGATTAACCAAGAGTAGACATTTCTAGCGCCTCAAGGTATGTCGTCTGATACACGAGCTTTTTTTTTTTTTTTTTTTTTTTTTTTTTTTTTTTTTCTGGGTTCATAAATTTGTTATTTGGGGTTGATTGTGTGTTTACAAGATTACTCTTGAGGTAAGTTGAATGTAGAATTAGCTGGTTGGACTTGTAATTCAATGTGTAGCTTTATCTTCCAACGAGCGCCAGGTGTTCGATGTAATGTCCAAAAGAGATGTTCTCTTTGTTTCTGCATTTATGACATGCATATTCATAGGTTCCTTCTTCTCTCATATAACATCTACCTTTCCATGCAGATTGACCTCAATAAAAATGGTGGCATTATCTTGCTCAAGCTCAATAACACATTCTTCAATAAAACCCCCCTTCCATTCTTCTGTTGTTACTATTACTCCAATTCCATGTAACTGCACCAGTATCAATTTCACTCAAATGATTACTCACCCTATCATTATAGAAAAAACATCTAGGTTTCCTGCAATTAGGGGAAAATTTTACCCTAAATTTTGTGCAATCAATCCACACCAAACTTCTTCCACTACCCACTTAGGAAACTGGGAAGATCCTGTTAGTAGTGATAGTGAAACTGATGAAGAAGATGACATTGAAGAGAACAATCTTGACTTTGAAAGTGATTGGGAGGAAGAAAAGGATGCTTCAGAAACCCAAATTAATATAGAAAGTTTGTCCACAAGCCAGATTGAAGAAGATTTAAAAAAAGGTTTATCATGTTATTATTATACCCTTTTTTTTAATGGTTTAAATCATGTTCTATTAAGCTGAAAGTGGAAGATTTGTTTTTATGATTGCAGAGGTTGAACAACTTCTGTCACCTGAAGAAAGAGCAATCTTGCAACAAAATGAATCTCCTAATTTGGACAAAATATCAACGGTGTGTTTTTAAATCATAATATGCATTCTGACTATAAAAAAATGTTTGTTTTTTATTGGCTTTTAAGCACCGAATTTGATTTTTTTTTTTTTTTTTGAGATTTTGTAACTCAGGAAAAGTGGAACCCTTTGCATACATTGGCCTTATCAGGGCAGATAAAGTTCATGGATAACCTTTTAGAAAATGGATTTGAGATTGATGCAGCTGATAAGGTATTTTTTTTATATTTAATGGATCCAATTAGTGAAATTTATAAAACAACTTATCTAAAAATCATATGGGTCAAAGTAATCATATGGGTCAAAGTCAATTAGTCAAACCGAAAGTACATTGCTATTTCTTGTATTTAATATTTTAATCCATTTAATGCAAAGCAGGAAGGACAAACTGCTCTTCACAAAGCAGTTTTAGGGAAAAAAGAGGCTGTGATTAGTCATCTTTTAAGAAAAGGTGCAAGTCCTCATGCCCAAGATCTGGTGGGACCCACCCTTCTCCTTCAACCTCCATTTTCCATATCATTATTCATTTCTTTTATTTCTTCTTCAAAAATTACTAAAATACCCTTGTGATAGAGTGGGGCTACTCCACTTCATTATGCAGTTCAAGTGAGTGCCATGCAAACGGTTAAGTTGCTCATCAAATGCAAAGCTGACGTGAATGTTGCTGATAATGTAATAATATAAATATTTGATTCTTTTATTTATTTTTTACTTTTTGTTAAAATTTAATTCAATCTTATTGTTTTATAGGAGGGGTGGACCCCATTGCATGTTGCAATGCAAAGTAGAAACAGAGACATAGCAAAAGTTTTGCTTGTGAATGGTGCAGACAAGACTAGAAGAACTGAGGTTAGTAAATTTTATAACAAATTTCAAGAAATATAAAAAAAAAAATGGATCGTTATATAAAATAATCACTTAATATATTCTTTTTTTTTTTCAGAATGGGAAAACTCCTCTTGATTTAGGGTTATGTTATGGGAAAGAATTCAAAGCTTATGATCTTGCCAAATTACTAAAGCTTGTGCCAGCAAACAATTATCACTGATGCCACGTGTCATGTTCATATGTTCTTGTTTTGCTATTCCACATATTTGATGTTCAAGAATCGATAGAAATCATCTTGAATTACATGAGATTTATATGTATTATTTGTAGAACTGTATCAAATAACAAAAATGGTTTTGAAAAAATAGGCCACGCAATGAAATGTTTTACTTCTTTCATGAGAAAATATATAATACTCTCCTCTAAACTTGTTTGTTTAGATTCTTGATTTTTGTATTCCATGTATTTAAATTGTGTGGTATTTTTTTTACAAGCGTTTTAGTTGATTATCGAGTTGTTGTATTTGCTAATTTCGACTTTTGGCTTCCCATAAACATCCGGAAATTTGTTTATGTGGAATAGCAGTTTTATCAGTTATCGCAGGTCATAATGGTGTAATAAAAAAGAAATCGTTTGTTCGCTGGGTGTCTCATTTTTATTATTTATTTTTTTATTTTTATTTTTTTTAATTTCATGACCAAATGGTTAAATTGGTAACACTTTGTTGCTTAAGAGGGTGTTTGGATAAATTAGCTTATAGCTTATTAGCGATGAGAGAAAAAAGCTTTTGTAAAGTGTTTGGATTAAAAATAAGCAATAAGCTACAAACAGAGGGGGGGGGGGGGGGGAATGTTTTTTAAAAATAGTTTATTTAACTTATTCCCACTGTAAAAAGTTGATTTTTAATGTTTTCTATCCAAATACTTAAACTTAACTTATAGCGGTAGGGATAAACAATAAGCTACTGATTTTAGAATGAATGATGGGCTGGGCCACCTCGAATGGCGTGAGCTGCATGTGGGGAGACCCACACGTATGGTTTTTAGGGGGATCTGGTCGAAAGACCGGTCGACGCCCACCCAACTAGAGGGACTGAGAAATTAATAGAGTATAAAACTTATTTTCAAGCTTTACCTTATTCTGATAGTTCGGAGGGCGATCGCAGAGTCACTGAATGAAGTCATAAGCTCCCTTTTTTTTTTCCCTATCCAAACACCCTCTAAATATGGTTGTGCTTCTTATTATTGAAGTCCCGCATACTTAATCCAACCAAACCAGATCTTTTATTAGAAGATATTTTTTATTCATAGTCAACTTTTATTATTTTTGTGGTTATAAAAGTTATAAAGAATTTATTTTTATCATTAGAAAACTAAGATTGTATTAATATGCCATCATGTTTAGTCGGTACAGTTTCATCAAAATGTTGACCTAGAGCATTATACAACTCACTTCTATATACTAATTTTCACTTGATTTCTCACTCCATACTTCTTCAATCTCATGCCATTTTGATATTACTTTATATTTATAGTAATACTATTTATTTGCACCAAAATGGAGTTAAACTTTGGTTGTCGGGTTTAGTCTCTTTCGGACGGTAATCTCGACAAAGTATTGTGGCAAAATTTTAAACCACACAAAATGTATTGTTCCTAAACACCATTGATATGTATATAATGCAATAACTAATATCCTTAATATCATGTTATTCATTAAATGATAATAATTATTATATATATTAGAACAAAAGTTGTTATGAAGAGTAAAGTTTTAGGTTTTTAAATTTTTGCTACTTTTTTTTTTTTTTTTTTTTTTTTTTTTTTTTTTTTTTTTTTAGGTTTTGGCCACAATGCATAGTTTTAGAGTTTTACAATTTTGCCCTAAAAATTTTTTATTTTAGATTTTGTCAACAAATAATCTTAAAATTTAGCCATAAACTTTTTTATTATAGACTTTAGCTACATAACTTTCTTATTTTGGTATATTTGATCTCTAAACTTTCGTACGTTTGTATTTTCCATCACTTACTTTGTCGAATGCCACTTTTCATCTCCAACTTTGTAAAATATTATTTTCACCCCCTCAATTTTAAACACCGATATTTTTCATCTCTTTACCTTTCGTATCTTCGCATATTTGCATGTTTAATATGTTTGATCCCTACGTAGAAAATAAATTAAAAGAACGGTCCTTGTAATCTATATATACTTATATAGGTCCTTGTGCAAAATTATATTTACATGAATGATGCATATGTTTAAAAAATTACATAAATGCTCATTTCTTATAACAAAATTTAAAATATAAGCTTTTGTCCCTACGTAAAGAATGAATTGTGAAAATGATCCATGTGTGTGTGTTTGTGTGTTTTAAACAATCCTTGTAAATTTATAAGCAAAACCTTGTTTGCGTCCCCCATGAATTGGGATGGGCATTTTCTATTGTTCATAAAAATAAAGCTTAATATATGCAAGTTAAATTAAAAAAAAAAAAAAAAAAAAAAAAAAAAAAAAAAAAAAACTAATATAATGTAACATGTTTTTTTTTTAAATTTTATGATAATATAATTTATAAATTTATAGTAATAAAAATATATTATACGTATAATACAAGATGGGTTTGACAATATATATAGAGTTACAAAAATAAATACGAACGAAGTAAAATAAAGATTGATAAAAGCTTATATAGAAAACAAAATTAAAATTAATTATTACAATATTATAATAAAAAATAAATAAAAATATATTGTTATTTATTGTATTGAATTTTAAGCAAAACTGAAAAAAAAGAAAAAAAAAAACCCATATGATATATTTGATTACACACAATTATAATAGGGTGAACATTTGGACAGTTAGACCAGCTAGGAACCAGACCTTGACCTTGACCAGGACTGGTCATCAGTTCTTTAAATCATGCTTAATGGGTCCGGATACAAAACCGGGTAGGTCTAGTTCAGGTCTATGCCCGATTCGATGCGTATCTATTTTAAAGCAATAGATAAACTAACTTTGGTAGGACGCGTTTAGATAAACTAACTTTGGTAGGACTTCAACGCGTTGTACTATATGCACTTAAAGGTGTACGAGTCTACTAGTACAAAAACCGGAAAACCCAAACCGGAACCTGGATCCAGATCCGATAAGCAAGTACAATCTACAGTCTACCAACCGGTCCACCCTACTTCAACGTGTGGTACCATGTGGGCCGGTTCTGGTCCAAATACCGACGCTAGGACTTTGGGTTGGGCCATAAACGTCTGCCATAGATGAAGACATGAAGTCGTCGACTACTTCGATATTTTTCGCGCCAATAAGCCCAGTACCTATTCAGGAATCGTGCAACATTTTCCGTCATTGTCGAGTTCTTCTTCGGATTGACTGTTTACTTCGCTTCATGCAATTCAGTGGATTTAAAAGGTATATATGTTTTGTTGATCTTCAGTAACAACTATGTATTCGATATCTTTGAACTATTGTAATACGACACATCGCTTATTTGGTAATAGATAAAAGGGGAATGATTAGGGTACAGAACTGCAGATTGCTGTTTCTGATTTTTCCTGCACTATCAATCCGTAAATTGGCTTTACTATTTCACTTTTCAATGATGATTTCAGGTGAGATTTAGTATTTGGGGTTATAACTAGGGCAAAATTTTGATTCTCCACAATCATCAATGGAGGACGAGAAGGACGCGTTTTACGTTGTGAGGAAAGGCGACATTGTTGGCGTGTACAGGAGTTTGAATGATTGCCAGTCTCTGGTAAACTTGTTTTGATTTCATCTTCATCGCCTTTCGAATTCCAGTTACTTCTGCTAATCTTTCATTTTTTTTACCTCATAAACAATGTAAGTGACTTACACTAATCTTTGAACAATCATTCAGCTATGTGGTCCAGATGTTGATGTTTTCAAAGGCTATCGATTGTCTAACGTTGCTGAAAAATTCCTCTCCTCACATGGACTCAATAATGCAATCTATTCCGTTGGTGTTTCTAATGTCCAAGGTGACCTTTTTGGACAACTTATTCCCTGTCCATTTCAGGTTAGACTTCTTCATTCATCTGAATCTTGATATCTTTTTATCTTTATTTTTGTAATGTTCAAGAGTTCGTCATGTTTCAGCAACCAGCTTCCATTAAAACTAACAGCAAGACACCTATAGAGAAGAGGATGAAGGTAATGTTGCAGTTTGTTTGTATTTTATCATAAACTTCTTTCATGTCTAAATTTTATGATTTGTGTTTTTGTACACAGAAAGATGTTGTTGGATCAACTTCATTATCAGAAGCTCCTCAAAGAAAGTTACCAGAAACAGAAAGCTTTATAGAGGCTTTACCAGTTTCTGCTTATTGTGTAAGTTTCCACACCATTGAGTCGAGTCTTCATGTTCTTCATTTCCATTAATTATAAATTTATAATCATCTTTAATAATCAACTAAAACTGTCTTTAATCTTTATGTTCTCAGTGCTCCTGTATTCTTGAGTTTGATGGTGCAGCCAAAAATAACCCTGGACCTGCAGGTGCTGGTGCTGTGATCCGTGCAGTAGACGGAAGTCTGGTATATAAATATTGAACTTTTCTAACATTCTTCCAAATATACCCCTTATTAGCTAAAAAAAAAACAAATCTTCTACATGCCCTTTTATGTCATTTCACATATTTCAGCTACATCTAGTTTTACCAAACATCATGTTTTAACAGCTAGCTTTTCAGTTAGTCTGCTAGTCTGCTACATTTTCTAGAACTAAGTAAACCATCTCAGTTAGACAAAATTACCATTTTACCCTTATATTGCAAAATCAAAAGTTCAGAATATTCAAAATTTTGAAATTTGTAGGTCTATCGTCTGCGTGAGGGTTTAGGTGTTGCAACCAACAATGTGGCTGAATATCGAGCTGTGATTTTAGGTTTAAGGTATGCTCTGGAGAGAGGGTTTAGACATATTCGTGTGCAAGGAGACTCTAAACTTGTTTGTATGCAGGTATTTTTTTTTATAAATTTATATATATTTTTCAACAACAATATGTTAATTTTTTTTTTAAGAAAACAGGTTAATGGGGTGTGGAAGACGAAAACACAGAACATGACTGAGTTGTGTAAAGTGGCAAAGGAGTTGAAGGAGAAGTTTTTATCTTTCCAGATTTGTCATGTTGAAAGGGTACATATTTCTATCATATATCTTTATTTAATACTAATATGCAAATAAATTTCACATTTTTTTTTTAAAATATTGGCAGGAGTACAATTCTGAAGCAGACGCCCAAGCCAACCTGGCTGTATATCTCCAGAGTAAGAATGTCTCCAGATATTTTTCTTTAATCAGTGTCAGTGTCAGTGTCAGATATGTAATATCTTATATCTTATATCTATACAGGTGGTGAAGTTCAGGAGGAAGTGGAGAGGAGATAGTTTAGTTTGAACCTTTTCTAAAATGTCCACTAACAACTCTCTTTACTTTTGGGTCCTTAGAATGTAATTCGCAAACGCAAGAAACGATATTTTATAAAAAAAAAAAAAAAAAAAAAAAAAAAAAAAAAAAAAAAAAAGTAGCATTAGGGGGTGTTTGGTTCGCAAATGCCGGTATTGGGTGGGGATGAGTATATATCATTGAAGTCAGGGGGAGCATTTGCCTTAAGCTAAGGGTTTCATGATTTATTCATCGTAGCAGATTATATATACACATGACATATATCATTGAAGTATTTTTTGACTAAAAAAACATAAATGAACATAAACAAATGCAATTCTAAGACAATAGGGGTATACTCTTCGGCCTATTTAGGATTATGAAATGATCCTAACTACATACATGTTGTATACTACAAAATATACGACAGAAAAATGACATTCTTGATAAAAAAAAATAATAATAAAAAAAAAAAAATGCTTTAGACCTAGCCGATCAAGACTCAAAGAGGTGTTATTAACTAGTAAAAAAACATAATTTTATCTTTTAACAAAAAACTAGAAAAAAAAAAAAAACTCATGTATAAAGGGATATAATCTACTCTAATAAATAAAGATTTTTTTGCCAGATATCCTTTTTTTTTCATTTGAACATATGACATTTTCTAAAATTTTTAAATTTTCTATTTTCCACTTATCATTTCATTGTATTTTTTATTTTATTAAATTAAAATTCCACATTTATTTATTAGAAAGGGTTTATATATGTAATGTATTCTATACATTAAAGCCTTTTTAATTTAATAATTCAAAAAAAAATAATTTTCTTATAAATTCAAAATTTTCAAATTATTAAGATTTTATATTTAATTTTTTTTTTTAAATAAACTCATGTAATACATAGTTTCACACACCTAGGATTGATAATAGTTTAACCTATTAAAAGACAAACATACATCCACTCATAGATACATATTTAGATTTTATTCCCAGAGAACATATTCTAAAAATTAATAACACATGCTATATATAATATATAAAAATTACTGAAACCAAATCTCACTTGCTCATCAACTTGGATAAATAGTTGAAACCTTTATATGGATCCATTGTTATACCATTGATGACCCAATCACCCAATCAGCATTTAATATAATATTGTATGAAGAAAAAATTGTCACGTTAAGATGGATATGATGTTTTGAAGTTAATAACTTTTTCCTCAATGTTTTTTTAAGAAAAAATTGTCACGTTAAGATGGATATGATGTTTTGAAGTTAATAACTTTTTCCTCAATGTTTTTTTTTTCGAAAAAAATAAAATACATAAATATTCGTCTACGAGATGCATTCAAAAGAAATCAAATAAAGGTTTTCTATCTTGAATTTTTCATATATGCAAAATTTTCTATCGTTTACATGCATATATTAAATTTGCATATTATGCAAATCAAGTGAAAAAAAATCGTTTGCTTTTAGTTTTTGCCGGAGAATCTTATATAAACCAGGATTGAATTTGTTCTTGTTATTGTTATTGCCAAATATTTGGGAAATTTTTTAACAAAGTCTTAAATTTATTTTTTTAATACAAAAATCACAACTATTTAACTTTTTGAATAGAAAAGCCGAAGAAGTCGGCAAATTTATTTACTTTAACCTTTTTTGATCTGTTCTGCAGGTCATCAGATCAAATCGTTAATTTTTCTAAAATAATGAAATTTTTTTTCAAATTTCGTCAAAATTTATATATAATATATAAACGTATTTTTATGTATTTATATATGTTTTTATGTATTTATGTATTTTTTTTAGTTTTTATATGTATATGTTTACGTATTTTTATGTATTATATATATATATATATATATATATATATATATATATATATATATATATATATATATATATTATATATATATTTATATGTATTTTTAAGTATTTTACATATTTTTATGTACTTTTATGTGTTATTTTTTTTATATATTACGGATTTATATGTACTTTTACGTATTTATGTATTTTTTTAGTTTTTATATAGATGCTTATGTATTTTTATGTGTTTTAAATGTATAAATGTATTTTTTTTACGTATTTATATGTATTGTTAGGGTGCAAAGTTTTTCAAAAGACGGTGTCTTAGGCTTATCCTTTGTGATATGAGTTTTTGGGTAGAGCTTGCCTATATATACTTTTATAGTTTCCATGTGCAGGTTTGAGAGAGCTCTCATTGTATAGATTTCTAGTCTCTCTCTCTCTCTCTCTCTCTCTCTCTATATATATATATATATATATATATATATATATATATAGAGAGAGAGAGAGAGTAGTGTAGTAAGCAAGCAAATGCTCCTACATTTTTTGTACTTTCTCCCATATATACAAATTGTGCTTAAACTTTAGATCGGATCTTATCGATTATGCATTGATTCTTCAATTCCACATTTTTCATCTTCATTGGGATCCTACACGTGGTATCGGAGCTTAATCTTGAAGGTTTAACAACTTTTTCAAGATCAACGATCCTAGATGGCAATATCTTTGGTGTGTAATCGACTTGAAGATTTGAATTTCATTGCGAGTCTCTCCATTGGATCTTTTTGTGAAATACCCGGTTTCGAACCACTTCATTATTCGGGGTTGTGACCCAATCATCAGTTATCATAAGGCTTGGGAGCTTGGGAAAGAAAGGTTTTGGCCCCTTTTAGATGAGGATGTTAAAGTCTAAGTGATTCGAGTGTTCAATGGTGTTTTGGACCCCAAGGGCATAATCGTAATTGGTTATCTTGGTCCTTTATGGATTTTGGGTTCGGTTCGGGGAACTTCAGGGGTATGATGGGTTGCTAGAAGTGTAGGGTTTTTAGCCACCTTATAAAGTTCGTCAGAAATGGACTTATATCGAGGAAGTTATGGCCTTAGAAATATTTAGGGTTTTGGAAGGAACCTTAGTACGCAAGGCGTACCAAGGGAGTACGCATGGCGTACAGTTGCGAAGATCAGTACCTTTGGTGTAGAGAGGCATACGTTGGGCGTAATGCGAAGGTTGGTGCGGGGGTGCGAAGCCTCGTACACTGGGCATACGAGGAGTACGTTGGGCGTACGAGGGTAAGTGGGAAAACCCTAATTTTTGTGTTGTGCGATGTATAAGCTTAACGATAGTCCATTTTGTTCATTTCTAAGACAACCTTCATGCTCTAAAACCCTAATTCGACCCCCTATCCCATGTTTGGTGATTTAGAAGCTCTTGTGAGATTTATGGAAGGTTTTGTGGATCTAGAAGAAGAAAGGTGAAGAATTGAACACTTGTTGTTTGAAGGAAATCTTTAAGATCAAACATTTGCACCTCCTTTTGGTAGCTTAGGAGGTATAAAGTCACAACCTTGCCTTTTCATTTCACAGATCTTCTTCTTGGTTCATTTTTGGTCATTTTGACCATTTTGGTGGATGGTTGAGAGTCTAAGTCATTTGTGAAGCTTGAAATTGTAGATCTAGTTATATCATGGGTTCCTTGGGCATAAAGGTGCAAACTTTATCTGATTGTAAATAATAAAAGCCCAAATTTCGCTATATGACTATCTATTGGTGCCAGATGACTATTGCATGAATACAATCACATACCCTAAAGTTTAAACAATCTTAGGCTAACAGATTCAATCCTACAACAGTTAGACCCAGACAAGAGCTGCACAGCAGGACCAAACCCCTTACCCTAAGATCATTTATACCATGCAACATGTGACTTAGCGTATTCACTCAATAGCCAGTTCACATGCGAAAGATTCATACCACAGTCAATAAGAGATTCTATGAGAGACAAGGCGTCATATAACCAGGCAATTCTATCATGCAATTCCTGAAGATCCCTAGGCTATCACTAGCATGATGTTCTAACATATCACAATATCAAAGAACAGTGTGGTAAATTGTGGTCAACTTACTAGCTCTGGCTGATCGTACACATCACATCCTATTTTGGTTATTTTGAAAACCATTTTTAAAATATTTTTCCATAGTTTGACACTGGATTCACACGAGTGTTCCTCCAATTCACTCAAACCAAGGCTCTGATACCATCTTGGAACATCCATAAAATTTTAAACTTTTCAAAGCAACTGTTTTTCTACAGAAGTGTTTACAAAACGCATTGTTTCCAAAACATTATTTAAAACCAGAATCGTTCTCAAAATAATTTTTAAAAAATTTTCATTATCAGAGTATCCCAGAAATCATAAATCCAAAAACACGTGGATGTGTACGGTCACGCCTTCACCTTGACAAGATCCGCTGAAGTACCTGAAACCATAACCAAAACTATAAGCATGAAGCTTAGTGAGTTCTCCGATAGTACCAACACCCAAGCAGATAACATATACAAATAACATCATGTATTAGGTCTACAGATAAAAGACTAAATTACCCCTTGATCCCACATTATAAGTCTGGCTTGCCTATCAGACCCACAACTCATATCTGGCTTACTCTAGAGCCCACAACCTACGTCTGGCTTGCCATTGGGCCCACAAATTATGTCTGGCTTGCTCCCTCGGTCTTTGGATTGGAATACCAATGAGTAGCCCTCACTACGAGTCTGGCATACCACCCGGTCCTCAGCTCGTATTTGGAATGTCACTGAGCCCTTAGTATGAGTCTGGTTTACCCTACCCGACCCTCAACTCATATCTGGAATGCTAGTGAGTCCTCAGTATGTGTCAGGCATGCCCTCCCTGACCCTCAGCTCATATCTGGAATACTCCAGGGTTTGTTGGCTACAGCACAAAGCAGTACAACCTCAACCCAACCCACACAATATCTAGACATATAACAAATAATATCATATACAGATAAACAGACAGTATCACAGGTAGTCCTATAGATCTACCATACTAGCATATCAAAACTAGCATACATATCTATACCATACTCAACATATCAACAATATCAGATTATCAAACCAATGGGTCAGCCTTGGTGCCTTCGACCCGAAAGTACAATGAGAAAAACTCACCTCGAATACTGAAGTTCACTGCAATAAATAATAATCCTTAGTGATGAGTTATAAAATAACTCTTTGATCGATTAGATCTTTGTAACAGGTAAGTAATGAACGTAAAGATAGTAAAAACGAAACACAAGTATGAATCATAATGTGTCGAATGATTAGATTACTCGATCCTCAGCAGAGCTCGACTAAGAACTTCCACTGTAGAGGATTCTAGGGTTACAAAATAAGAACGATGAATATGCTGAACAATACTTCTCCATTCGTTTCTAATCCTCTCTAATCATTTTTTTTCTAGGATGCATGCAAGCATCTATTTATACTAAACCCTACAAAACTCACGGATGGACAGGCCCATACCGGAGATAAACATTGGACTAGCTAACGAGCCCAATAGACGCAACACTATACTGATCCTAACAATCTCCTCCTTTGCGTCAATTTGGAGCGAGACTATCGTTTCTTCTTGCTTGGACCAGCAGCGGGAGCCTTCTTTATTGTATCGAACAGATGTGTGATAATTGCAAGGATAGTCTGTCTGAAGCGAATGTACCATTGAATCATGTCATCAAAGTACTTGATATCATCCGCTGTGTTCTGCTTGCATCAATGGATGATCCCTAAAACGTGTTCCAAACAGGTAGTGGTGTAGAGATGTTTGTCTGCCAAGGCAAAAAGACATTTCTGTCCTTCGTTCCTGGTAAACATGACGGAGTTTCTCTTTGGGTCAATCTTCCCCATCCGCATCATGTTGAGATCACTGGCAGAGCCAACAGGAGATATGGTGGGCTTCTTCTTGAATACGCTCGCTATCTCCTGATCCATCAGAGCAACTTCCATGACATAGCATACAAGCATCCTCTTAAAGTGGTCGATGATCGGACCATATTCTGCTTCATTTGTAAGAAGGATGTTGTGCAAGATAATCCAGTCATGGGGATTAAGGTTGGGAAGATCTGCAAGTGAGATAGCATGTTCGGTCTTGGCAGATCCCCGTAGTACCTTGAACCGAATGTTGGTGAAGTTGCCTTCCCTGAACGGCTTTAGGACCCGAACATTGACGATTTTCTGAGCGCTCCAAGTTTGGTATTGTGGTTGAGCTGCCCTCAGATAAAATTCGACTAAGTCCCGATCAACCTGTGGATGAGGATGGGGGAACTCAGCAATGTTGGCAAAGGCATGAAAAACAAACGCGTTTCGGGTCAGTGGCATATCGAACTGAGAGTAGACAGTGTTAGAACGATATAAAGAGATCACAGGTTCTAGCCACAAGATACTTGGTGTTTCGATGGCTTCTTTAATCAGCTTCTCAAGATTCCAAGGAGGAAAAAAAGTTTTCCTTCTCTCGAGAAGGTCGTGGGCTTCTTTCTGTCTTCTTTCGGCTTCTTCAGCCTCTCTAGCCACACGAGCACTGATGTCAGCCTCTTTATCTCGACCTTGTCGTTTCAGAAGGTCGGCAATTGTCTCCTTATCATCTTCATCGCTCTCCTCAGCAATTTTCTTGCCCTTGTCTTTTACACCGGAACCGGAGGCTTGGTCTACTGGAGGAGGTTCGGTTGTGTGTGTTGCTGTTGAAGTAGGAGGCGGTTGAGACATATTCACTTTTTCTCCCCCTTGTTTCGGAATGGACACGAAATCAAGGAGCCCTTCAATGTTGCTTAGGAGAGAGAGGGCGGGAGCAAGCTTCTCTGCAAGGTCACGCCTCACAAAATAATTGAGGATCGGGTCATGTGCTTCAAGGATGTTTGAGATAGCTGAGTGGACATCCGAAACACACGATTTAACCACCTCCCTTTCAGGTCGAAGAGACTCAATCTCCTGTTGAGAGTTGGAGAGTTGAATACTCTTGACCTTCAGAGCGGTAGTTTTCCTTGCGAGAGCATCCATGAGAGAGTTCTCAGCAGCTAAGTCTTCTTGAAGCTTGGAGAGACGCTCCTCAATGGTTGTTCTGAAAGCTAAGTTGTCGTCAGAAATTGTTTGACGAAGTGAAGCGAACGACTTCAGCTCTGATGCGACTGAGTTAGCCAGCTGGTTGACAATGGGTTCCAGCTTTGTCGTGGTGGCTTCAGCGTTTTCCTGTAAAGATTTCAACAAGGAAGAAGCATCAATGAATAGTTTATCGACTTTTTCGGTCGCTGCCTCACAAGCTTTGGTTGAGGCGTCAATGAATGCAGTGGCGGAATCAAGAGAAACTTGATGAGCTTTGGAAAAAGCATCAACAATTTTCTGAATGGCAGCTTCAGATATTGAGGACTGTGATGTAGAAGATGAGGCGATGAGCGAATCGATTTTATCATTTAGCTCCTTGAGATGCCTCTTTGTGACAGGAGCATCGTGATCATCGTCACTTTGAACTTGAAACGGACTGTAATAGACCGAATCAAAGGTCATGTCCTCCCCGCCAAGGAGTGGTTCTTCACCCTCTGATGCATGAGCAGGAGAAGATGGTAGTGGTGAAGCTGGAGGCTCGGTAGTAGTAGTAGTAGTAGGTTTGGGTTGGGTGGTGTGTTCGGTTGTTGGTGTGGGTTCGGGTGCTGAGGTGGATTTAGGTGCGTCAGTATGAACCCCCGTATCAGATACGTTGGTTCTTACGTCTGCAGTGCTGGTGGTTGTTGCTTCGGTAAATATAGGTGGTGGTACTGGGATGGAGGTGGATGGTATTTGAGTGGTGGAGGTTATGGTGGGAATAGAAAAAGGAATTGTAACTGGTGGAAAGGAAATAGGAGAAGTGGAAATATGAATCTCTGGTGTAGGCGAACGTGGTGGAGTGTTACCACGTTGAGATCCATCAGAATCAGAACCCTCTTCCTCAGATTCCCTTGAGGACGAAGCGATGATTAGCTTTCGCCTTGGTTGGGTTTTTCGCTTCTCCATAGGAGGGAATTGGGCGGCTTTGGTGGTTTTCCTCTTCTTGGGAGATGGGCCTTTTGCTCCTTTTGCAACCTGCTTGCCCTTATCAGCCTTCTTTCCTCTGGGGGCAGGCTTGTCAGCATCATGAATCGACTTGAGCATTTCTGGAGTAAGGTCTCTCGGACCAGACCGTCGGAACTCCTTGTACGTTTGAATGATCCGGCTGTTGGCAGGAACATCACCATACATTGTTTCAGGGATGGAACCGTTGAAGGGAAATTTTGATGCGTCAGAGACAATGATCTTCGTGGTATGGAAAGTACCAATCGAAGACATTGGAGCACCAGCGACAATGGGGACGTGGTACTTGTCCATCACCCATTTAGTGACAAGTGTCCAGAACCGGGCATATGAAATCTCTAAATGTCGAGAAGTGGAAGAAAGACTCTGAATGAGTTGTTGCCATAGGACCGACCCGTAGTCCATGTTGATAGCATTGTAGATCCCGTACATGATTGATAGGAACAGACGACTTGCCCCGTCAGATCCAGCACTTCTTTCAGACAAGCCCTTGAAAAGCACGGTAAACATTCCATTCCACTGAGGGGGCAGGCACGATTTCTTGAATTTCGTGACCGTTGTGAGCACCTCAGTGTACCCCATGTTGTAGAACATGTTGAACAGATGACCCATCGGAATGGTTTCAGGATTAACCCTTGACGAATCAGGCTCAAACCCTAACAGCGTACAAAACCTCTGCTTGGAAATCGACGCCTTGTGCTCAAAGACATCGAAGAAAATCTTGCCGACGACCTTGTCATAGTGAGCTGTGGCAAAAATCTGTGACAGGAACTCCATGGGAACAGCTTCAGCCCTGGTAAGAGCAGGAGCGATTGGCGAGTATTTCAGGCATTCGATGATGGGAAACATGAAAGCGTCGTATGCCTGAGGAGTAAGATCAATGATAAAACTCTGTTGGGGACGAATAGGCAAGATGTGAGAAGTTGCGTGAACTGATGAAGAATCTGCCATTGTTGTGATGAAGATGGGAGAGATGATGAACAGTAGAGGTTGGAGGATTTTCTTGCTCTTTGGAAATATAGGTGCAGTAAAGAGGTAAACGGTGGTTTACATTGCCTTTTATACTGTGGGTAAAGGAGAGAGAAGAATCTTTCCCAAATCTTCGATTGAAAAACGAAGAGTTTTTCGGAGGCGATTGACGCGTGACAGTTGGTGTTGCCGATGATTACGCAGGAGAGAGAGTGTCAGTCCCTAATTGCACGCCTTCCCATCAGGCGCCGTTTGGAGATGAAACGGTTCCAATTCGCACGCTTTGCCTTCTTGCGCCGTTTGAAATCAAATCGATTGGACTCCCGCCTGAGTCATTATTTTGTCATCTTATCCGTTTAGAGTTGAACGGCATCTTTAAAATAAAATCGCCCACGTGGATCGATATCAACCACAACCTTTTTATAACAACCAATCCAATTAAAATGTCTTGAAATTAATGAAACCAGAATTTTGGAAAATCAAAAAGATTTTCGTGCTGAGTGTGTAAAAGAAAAAGAAATAAAGCAACACTTTTGAGGGATTAGGTGATGTCAATAAAGACACGAAACAATTGATCCTGGGCACGAATCTCTTCCTTCAAAGTCAAGAGAGACCTTAAAGTGTTTGTGTGGTTTCCCGTTGAATAACGATCAGACACTTATTAAGAAGTGTTGAAAGGCTTCTT
This sequence comes from Lactuca serriola, assembly GCF_051521515.1. NCBI lineage: Eukaryota > Viridiplantae > Streptophyta > Magnoliopsida > Asterales > Asteraceae > Lactuca > Lactuca serriola. The sequence continues at coordinate 390,573,417 of NC_136411.1, read as the reverse complement.
TTAATTAGGCTTATGAGGGTGACTTTCGCTTCGATTCATAACTCCTGATCTTGATATAAGATAGAAATCGAACGAAGTACTTGTGAGACCAATGTAATCTGTTGGACAAGTAGGTTGGAGATAATTTAAGTGGCAAGGTAAACTAATATATGCGAAATCTCAAAAAAAATTAAAACTGGATCCCAAGGGAAGAAATGTTATTGGATTTAACAATTTCATAGGAATCACTCAAAAGAAAAATAGAGATTTCATGTTGTACTCCCATGGATAAGTCCATCAATTCATTAGTGAAAGCTAGAGCAAGTTAATTGTTCACCGTCAATGCATAGTAGGTATTGAATTGTGGGTTTCACTTAGCACGTAGTGACACGAAGATAAGATCATGAACACAGAAATTGTGCAACCATAAACCTTAGTGCTAATGTCTGAGAGTCTCAAGGGTTATGTTTGTGAAGCGAATGAGATGGAGAAAAAGTAATGTAGATGGTGTAAAGAGACCAAAGTACCTATGCTGTGAAAAATAAGGACTAAGCAGAAAACTCTTATCTCTTGTGAGAAGAGACTTAGGTAGCTCATGATTAGAATAAATATGAGAGCCTGATTGGGAAGACAAGGTTTGTTTGTACCAAGTCAGTAAGGCTTTTATTCAGAATCAGGTGAGGCTTTGGACACATACAACAGCATGCTTCTAGGGACGCTTAGCTAGTGAAATGATTTACCCACAAAGAGACATACAAAAAGATAAGAGCCAAAATTAAAATGAAATAAAGAAAGAGAAAAATAAATAATAATAAAAAAAACATATTTTTGGAGTTTTTGAAAATAAAATAAATATTTTTGGAATTTTTGATAAAAAGGAAAATAAGACATAAAAAAAATGAATACAAAAAATGTTGGAACCGAACCCGAGCGTTCGGTTTATTTCGGTTGAGAAAATTTTGGAACCGAACCCGAGCGTTCGGTCTATTTCGGGTGAGAAAAATTATGGAACCGAACTCGAACGTTCGGTCTATTTCGGTTGCCAAAAAAAATAAGTTTGAAAAAGAGAAGAACTTTGACAATAAGATAAATGAATTTGGAAAAATAATACAAAAGATTTATAACCAAAGAAACTACCTTTGAGTGATAAGCGAAGATCAGATGATACAACCGAAGCCGAGCGTTCGGTTCATTTCGGTACACCAGAACAAGACCCGAACCCGAGCGTTCGGTTCATTTCGGCATACATGAGACCCGAACCCGAACGTTCGGTCTATTTCGCTTCTTACTTTTAATCTTGAGAGGTAATTTTTGGTACTGACTCCGATTCCATCATTCCTAGCCCTTGTAGAATTTTGTTGAAAGAAGCTTCAGGAAGAGCTTTGGTGAAGATGTCAGCCAGTTGATCAGTGGTTCGAACAAAATGAATTTCGACGTTCCCATCTTCCACATGATCCTTAATGAAGTGATATCTCAGTGCTATGTGCTTAGTCTTGGAGTGTTGCACTGGGTTACGACAGATCCTAATTGCACTCTCGGAGTCGCAATATAGTGGGATCTTTTTCATATTGAGTCCATAGTCCCGGAGCTGGCTTTGGATCCAAATCACTTGAGATGTACAGGAGGCAGCTGCGATGTATTCTGCTTCAGCTGTAGACAGAGATACACAAGTCTGTTTCTTTGATTGCCAGCTAACCAACTTCCCGTCAAGGAATTGGCAGCCTCCAGTGGTGCTCTTCCTGTCTAGTCCACAACCTCCAAGGTCTGCATCTGAGTAGGCTTGAACGAAGAAACCTGAGTTTGATGGATACCATAGGCCGAGAGAGGTAGTTCGTTTTAGATACCGGAGTATGTTCTTCACTGCAAGCATATGAGGTTCACGAGGATTCGCCTGAAATCTAGCATAGTAACAAACAGAAAACATTATATCAGGCCTGCTAGCAGTAAGGTACATTAAAGAACCGATCATCTGGCGATATATCGTAATATCGACTGCTGGCTTATCCAAGGATGGAGTGAGCTTGGTGTCGAACGCCATTGGAACTTTAACCTTTGAGTCTCCCATCATTCCGAATTTAGCAAGGAGAGTCTTGGTGTAGGCTTCCTGGTTAATAAAGATGCCTTCGGGTCCCTGTCTAATATTTAAACCAATGAAAAAGTTAATCGGACCCATTGAACTCATTTCAAATTTAGTCTCCATCAGCTTTCTGAATTCAGCTGTTAAGCTAGGATTCGTTGAGCCAAAGATGATATCATCGATATAGATTTGAACAATCATAAGGTGGTTACCTTCCTTCTTACGAAAGAAGGTTGGGTCAACCGAACCTTGTTTGAATTTGGACATCTTTAAAAACTTGGTTAGCGTTTCATACCAGGCCCTAGGTGCTTGTTTCAGCCCATAAACCGCTTTGTCCAGAATATAGCAGTGATTGGGGTACTTTTCATTGATGAATCCCGTAGGTTGCTCCACGTACACCGTTTCTTCAAGTTCTCCATTTAGAAATGCGCACTTTACGTCCATTTGGTAGACCTCAAAGTTCTTGTGTGCAGCATAGGCAAGGAATATTCGAACAGATTCCAGCCTAGCTACAGGAGCAAAAGTTTCCTCATAATCGATTCCTTCCTCCTGGCAGTATCCTTTCACCACTAGACGAGCTTTGTTTCTTATCACATTGCCTTCCTTGTCCATTTTATTTCTGAAGACCCATTTGAGACCAACAACCGAGGCATCTTTAGGAGTTGGCATGAGGCGCCAAACCTTATTTCTTTCGAACTCATTAAGTTCGTCTTTGCATAGCTTGAACCCAATCAGAGTGATCAAGAGCAGTGTTTACTGTCTTTGGTTCAACTTTTGAGACGAAAGAGTTAAACATGCAGAACTCTACTTTTGAGAATAAAGATGTTTGCTTTGCCTTCAGTTGAGATCGGGTCAAGACCTTTTCAGAGACATTACCCACAACCTTTGAAACAGGATGATCTCTGGTCCATTTGACAAGAGGAGGGTAATTTGGATCATAGGATGGATCCATTTCAGCATTTACTAATTCTTCTAATTCAAATTGACTATCATCGTCATAAAACATATCGGCATTCTCCCCCTCGACTGATGAGCTTTCAGGTGTATCTTGACAATCCGGTGCTACAGGACTTTCGGGTGTATTTGAGCTTTCGGGAGCTACAGTACCTTCGGGTGCAGTAGAGCTTTCGGGTGCAGCTGGAGAAGAGTTCTCCCCCTCAACTTGTGAGCTCGGCTGTTTTGAAGAAGATGGATTCTCCCCCTCAACTGAAGCACCGTGCTGAGGAAGTTCATTTGGAACTGATTCTCCTTCGCCCATTCGTTTGGCGGCGTCTTCGACGATTTGTTTCAGATGGTCAACTTTGTTGTCTGCTGCATTGGCTTCTGAGAGAGTAGCCTTCTCTGGTTCAACGAATAATTCCACAAACTGCTCAAACAAATTTGCAATCGAGGCCGTGACTTGGCCTGTTTGAGAGAAAATTTCTCCAACTGTTTCTTCAGTGGCCTTCAGCTTCTTGACGTAGCTGTCATCGAAAGTCACATAATAAGGTTCTTCAATCTTCCTCGAATGCTTGTTTAAAACCCTGTATGCTTTTGAAGTAAGAGAGTATCCCAGAAAAATCCCTTCATCGGATTTAACGTCGAACTTGTTACGATGTTCTTTAGAATTAAAGATAAAGCATCGTGAGCCGAATACATGGAAGAATTTAACGTTTGGCTTCCTGTTGTTGATGATCTCATAAGGAGTGAGAGTGAAACGCTTATTGAGATAGGACCTGTTCTGCGTAAAACATGCTGCAGCAATAGCATCAGCCCATAAATATAAAGGTAGAGAAGCGAAACTTAGCATGGTTCGGGCCGCCTCACACAAAGATCGGTTTCGTCTTTCGACAATTCCGTTTTGTTGAGGGGTGTATGGGGCTGAGAAGTTGTGACTGGTTCCTTTTTCTGCCAAAAAGTCTTCAAATTCTTTATTTTTGAACTCCAGCCCATTGTCGCTTCTGATGTTGCGAACGACTTTCCTCAGTTGCACTTCAATCTGTTTGATAAACATCTTTAGCTTGAGATTTGCCTCAGATTTGTGCTTCAGAAAGAACACCCACGTAAAACGTGAAAAGTCATCAACAATAACAAGAATATACTTGCTACCGCCAATGCTTTCAATAGATGATGGACCACACAAATCAATGTGAATTAACTCAAGTGGTTCAACGACTTTAGTGTTTATAATGGAAGGGTGACTTTGACGACTATGCTTCCCCATTTCACACGCAGCACATAAATGTTCTCGATCAAACTTGAGCAATGGAAGACCCCGAACATGACCTCCTGTGACAAGTTTGTTGATATCCTTGAAATTGAGATGGGAGAGCCTTCGGTGCCACAACCAGCTTTCGTCAGAATGTGCTTTGGATAACAAACAGATAGCTGGATTTCCTTTGATAGGTTTGAGATTGAGAGGAAACATTTCGCCTTTGCGCTCTGATTTGAGAATTACCCTTTTGTTTTCTTCTCTATTATTTCCGAACCCTCATCGTCAAATGAAACTTTAAGACCGGTACCTCCAACAAGCTGAGATACACTGATGAGGTTATGCTGTAATCCTTCAACGTATGCAACCTTTCTAATCGTGAAGTCTCCATTTGTTATCATCCCATAACCTTTAATCGTGCCATATGAGTTGTTCCCGAATTTGACATTCCCGCCGTTTGGAAGAGATCGATATTCCCTCAGCTCTTCCTTCCTTCCTGTCATGTGACGTGAGCAGCCACGGTCAATATACCATTCTTCGTCGAACTGCACGTCACTGATAACCTGCAAAAATCAAGCAGATTTAAGAACCCAAAGTTTCTTGGGTCCACGTGAGCCTTTCACAAGAACAGGAATAGTAAGAGAAATGTCAACAAGATATGTTCTTTTTATTAAAGTTGTTTCATCTTTCTTCTTAATAGTGAAAACTTTAATTTTGTTAGGATTTATTACAGTCGGTTTGGATTCAGGTTTAGGCGTTTGGGCCTTGGAGTGCTTTTGATCATTCTTGACTGAGGAAACCTTCGATTTTCCTTTCAAATCTGTTGAAGATTTTGGATTTTGAGTTTGAACATAATTGGATTTGGAATGGGGTTGAGAAGAATTAGAACGAGAGAATTTAGACTGAGAAGTTTTCTTGACTTGAGGTTCTAAGTGACCCTTTAGGTTTTGGTCATTAGTGGGACCGAACCTTGAACCTCGATAGCTTTTGCTCTCGGAACCGAACCTATGCTTTCGGTAGTTGGTGTTCTCTGAACCGAACCTTTCCCTTCGGTTGTTATTCCTTTTAGAACCGAACCTGTCCTTTCGGTTGTTATTACTTTCTTGCGGCCTGACAATACTTTTCTCTGACTTTGAATTTTTGTCATGATAAGAGAAATGGACGTTTTGAGATCGCCAAAACTGTTTTCGCTCTGAGAGATTCTTTTTGTATCTCAGATTCCTTTGCTGCTTTTGATCCTTCACTTGCTTTGGTTGTCGGTGGATGTTGGCTTTTTGCTTTTGCTTCCTGTCAGCCGGTTCACTTTTAACAGATGATGTTTCGCTTGTAGGAGTGACTTCTTCTACAGGAACTTCTTTTGTACCACTAGTACTTGGCACATCGAAGTTGTCAGGCTTGTTTAGTGGCTCTGGCACATATCTGTCTTTGGTTTTCTAGGACGTTCGCTCTGACAGACCAACGGTTTCGTCAGCATTATCTATAGGAGCAGACCAGGAAAACTCATCACATCCATCTGCATTATCTTCGTTTACTATGGCGGTGAGTTCGGCTGTCTGATGTTCGGTTACTCCTGTGACCTTATACACCTGATTTGGTGTCGTTCTCACCTTTTGGTACACAACGACCTTTTCTTCAAGAATCGGGGACTTATTTTGGGACAAACGAGCAAACTCCACAGAATTTTCAGAAATAAGATTTTTGTGGTTTTCGGGTTTGCTCTTGACAAACTCAGAACAGTCAACTTCATCCTCTACAGAAATTACGCTCATATCATCATCCTCATTAAGCTCAGACGCGTTTTTAACATCAATTTTATTTTCTGAGCTCAAGTTGGCATTCAATGAGTCAAATTTTTGTATGGTTTTGGTCCTTAGTTTCAGTTTATCGTTTTCATCCAAAAGGTTTTTCAGCATGTCCTTATGGTCCTTGGACTTTATAAAAGATTCAATTTTGTCCAGACCATACATATAAGTCGGATTCACATCATCAGACGAAACTACACTTTCGCATTTATATGCTTCAGCATCGATTTCATCCTCCTTAAAATCAAGGAAGGGCAAAATCATGCGATAAATTTTCTGCCCTATTTCATAGTTCAGATGAAGTTGAGTGATGTTAGCATAAAGACGTTTAGCAATTAAACAAAAAACATTTCTCTGTTTAAGAAGTTTTAAATTGTCTCTTTGTAAATAAATGTTTTCGTCCTTAGATTTCATCAGCTCCGACTCCTTCAGCTCTATCCACATCCTCCGTTCCTCATTCTTGGATGACACCCTGCTTATTTGGTCGGTTAGGTTAGAATTGGTGACCCGTGTTTGAGTTAAACTGCTATCTAGATTTGAGATTCTTGAATTTAAGCTTTTTAATTCTTTTTCATATGAATTTTGTGGGACTTTGAAAGAAACAAAAACGGATTGTACCTTCTTGATCAATTCATCAAGCTCATTGACCTGCACACTAAGAGGTTTTGCTGTGAAGCATAAGTCCTCTCACTCCTTGGTGTCCTCTTTCCCATCGTCTGTATTGTATGCCCTCATTTGAGATACATCTGTCACCATCAAACACTTCCCACTGCTTTCATCACCTCTCTTAACATACGCCTTTCCATGAGATGGCTTCCTAACTTCATCATCCTCTGAGTCGGTTGACCAGATCTGCACGCCACCGAACTCATCATCCGCTTCCGAACCCTGCACAATTAAAGCATTCATCGAAGGGTTAGTAGCAACTTTCTTTCTCTTGATCTCTTCCAGCTTTTTCATCAACACAGCCTCTTCATCTTTTTCCTCATCCTTCTCTGTCATTTTCTTTAGGACACAGTCTTTGGCATAGTGGTTCTTTCCTCCACAGTAGTAGCAGTTCACACCAGAATCTCCTTCAACTTTCACCTCTTTCTTTGGCTCTTCTGTCTTCGGTTCCTCCTTAACCTTTTCAGAACTGTAGCTTCCCTGCCAATTTCGGTTCTTATTGGTAGGGAACCTTTTCTTAATGAACCTCTTTGGATTCGACACCATCATTGCATAGTCTTCAGAAGTAAGATCATAGTCTTCTAAGTTGAGATCTTCATCTTCTACCACACATTTGCTTTTAGACAGGAGTGCCAAGGACCCCAAACTTGAGACCACATTTTTCTCTTGCAAGACAATCTTTTCTTGGGATTTCAGAATCCCCACCAGCTTTGCCAATGAATAAGATTTAAATTGCTCATGAGCTTTAACAGTGGACACAGCCGCTCTCCACTCGAATCTAAGGCCATTCAAAAAGGTTACTTTTTGTTCAATCAGCTTCCTTTCTATATCGTGTTTGATCATCTTGCTAAAAAGATGATTGAAGCGATCAAACGTCCGAGTAACAGTTTCATCAGAATTCTGTTTAAATTCACCAAACTCAGACAAAAGCAAGGTCTGAATAGAATGCTCCAAATCTTCATCTGTGGAATATAGCTCTCGCAGCCTATCCTAGATTTCTTTAGCGGCGCTGCATGAACTCACCAGCCTGAATGTATCTGATTGAAGAGCGAATCGAATCAGTCTCAATGCTTTAATGTTGCACTGAAACTTTTCCTTTTCGTCTTGAGCAACATCCTTTACGTCCTTTAACAGATCATTATACTCTTTCTGAGTTTTAATGATTTTTGATGTTCCTGAGTGAGCAAATGGTCCAGATACAATTGCTTCCCAAATAAGGTATCCATTGTCTTCAGATCCGATGACATAATCTTCAAAATGATGCGCCCAGACTTCGTAATCCTGGGTGTAAAGAATAGGAATCTTCGTCGTTGATCCAATGTTGTTTGAGATGTTGATGGGATTAGATTGTGACTCGTCCATGCTTGATCGTTTAACCTGTTTGAAAGATCAGACTTGTAATATGTAATATTAGGGTAAAACAAATAAATGCTGAGTTACGTCAATTATGGAATGACGGCTCAATAAATATTAGTTAATGTGGAATAACCCTAATCGCAAACTCTTTCACAGAAAAGATGTGTATGAATTACACAGCCTCCTGCTCAGATACCAATTGATGAGTTATAAAATAACTCTTTAATCGATTAGATCTTTGTAACAGGTAAGTAATGAACGTAAAGATAGTAAAAACGAAACACAAGTATGAATCAGAATGTGTCGAATGATTAGATTACTCGATCCTCAGCAGAGCTCGACTAAGAACTTCCACTGTAGAGGATTCTAGGGTTACAAAATAAGAACGATGAATATGCTGAACAATACTTCTCTAATCGTTTCTAATCCTCTCTAATCATTTTTTTCTAGGATGCATGCAAGCATCTATTTATACTAAACCCTACAAAACTCACGGATGGACAGGCCCATACCGTAGATAAACATTGGACTAGCTAATGAGCCCAATAGACGCAACACTATACTGATCCTAACACTTAGCTGTTGCCCCGACGAAACCTCCGATCTATCAGATCAAATAACACCCAATTAGCAATTGGGTTTCATTCTAAGTCCCACCATCCATAATTGGGGTAAAATGACCATTTTACCCTTGACCCAACATGTGTTGGATTAGGTGTCTAAGCCCATAATTATAATTGGTATGTACTTGAACCGATAGTAGCATGGTCCTTTTGGGTTGCCTTCACCAGAGCAATTTAATAGGATGGATAATTGAGAAAGAGATTATTTGTGATTTATTAATATATTATATGAATAATATATTAATTGAGAAATCATATTATTTAATTAGTATTGATCAAGAATTAATTTAGTGATCAAAAGAGACTGATTAAATTTATAGGGACTGATTATGTAAATCAGTAATATTTATAGTTTGGGCTAATGATTTGTGACAACCCGAAATTTCCATCTTGTACAATAGGTCAATTTAAATCCAAGTTAGACTAATTTTGCTATCTTTTAACACTGTTTAGGGTCTATTTGAATGTTCTAAACCTAGTACGATTAAGGTAGGAGCCTAGAAATGGAATAACGCGATGCATATCAAGCAAAATCGGGCCAAACACTCCAACACATGGAGTGTGCGGCCGCACACTTGAGTATACGGACACACATAGGTGTGTGCGACCGCACACCCAACCCAACCACACACTCCTACATATATAAGTCAGCCTTAGTCATTTTTGAACACTTTTCTCACTCCTTCAAAGCTAGAACACGTTTTCTCTCAAGTATCATCCAAGTCTTCATCTTGTTCTTCATTGAAGTAAGTAATACTTCCTTTGATTTTTTGGTACTTGAACTTAACTAGCCTTCTTCCCCACTTAGATCCATGAAAACACGTTTTTGGTGTTAAATCCCCAAGAACACATACTAAACTTTTTGGAGTTTAACTATACTTCTAAACCTCTAGATAGTGTAAACACCTATCATAGCTTGTTATATGCCAAGAACACTTGAAGATCTGCTGGAAAAATGCCATTTCGCATAATCTTCATGAGTGTACGGCTGCACACACCATGTGCAACCATACACACCCCTTTTAGGTCCTAAAATGGCAATAAACTCCATATAAGGCTAGAACAATAAGTGAGAAACCTTCCTAGATGAGTTCTATGGCCTTAAAATACATTTTGACACACTTAAAAGGGAGTGTGCGGCCGCACACACACTCTGGCCGCACACACACCAATATGGTGTATTTTGACCATACACTCCCTTGTATAGCCATACACCCCTTATATACAATCATATATGATTGTAACACTTCAATATAAGTGTTTACCAGCCCCTAAGGTGGTACCAATTCAATAATTAGTTGTTTCAAACGCTAATTGTATACATACATATGTAATTATATGGTTATTAGGATTCGTTTGTGCTCAAGTCCACAATTGACACTCAACCTCCTAAACAGATCCTACCGTCGCATCACTCACTACAGGTGAGTTCATACCCCCTTAACAAAACTTTTAAATGCTTGTACATGCTTTTAAATGCTTTTATGGGGGGGGGGGGAATACAAGTTGAGTATCATAGTTATTATATCAATCACATGTGATTTATAACTATCAAACATATGAAATTGTTATACTTTCAAATTGTCTTATCAAACAAACTATTTTAAATCGTTTTATAAACTGACATCAAGTCATGATTATTTATTGTTTCAAACCCTTTAAATGTATTACAAAACCTCTTTTCAACTTATGTGTTGTTAAAAACCCTATCTATACATTTATGTAGTAAGTATGTGTGTGTGTGTGTGTGTATATATATATATATATATATATATATATATATATATATATATATATATATATATTGATAAGATAGTTGTGACTTCAGCTCCAACACTTTTGTGTAGCAAAAGTGTATAAACATACATGGACTTTTCAAACTACATTACTACTAAACAATAATAGGTATAGTTTAGGAGATACTACTTGTTATTCCCAGTACAAAGGGAACATACAAGAGTCAGTTCATTCATGAGTCTATACAAATATACTGCATACTATATGAAGAGATACTATTACATACTACATGAAGAGATACTAATACATACTATATGAAGAGATACTATTACATACTACATGAAGAGATACTAATACATACTATGTGAAGAGATACTATTACATACTATATGAAGAGATACTTCTACATACTATACGAGACTTACCATTCTACACCCGGCTATTAGCTACAGTGGGAAACTGCACATCGACGGATGTCTACGGTTATTCGGTTCAGCGAGATGCCACACCGTGTTTATCCTAGTACAAAAGGATACGATTTCAATGATTATATAATTTTCCCTTTTACTTTTATCTTGTGACACATTCACATAAACGATGAGGTAGATGGGGAAAAACCATCATTCGTACGGAGAAGAAAACCTCCAAAATTGTCGGGTCTTGGTAGAAGACTACATTTTATACTAGTAGGAAATATGAGATTTTCTAGGGTCTTCTTACTTATACGAACTTTTCATCAAACATCTACAAGTATTTTCTTTACAGATTTACAAATCAAAGACACTAAAATACTTATGAATTCACTAGCTTAAATGTTGATCTACGCTTTTAAAATAACTTGTATTCTCAGGTCCTCAATAGACAGGTACCGGTGACGGGTTTTGAGAAGACGGAGCACAAACAAGACTCTTCTTTTATTTTGATCATTCGTTTTTGGTGTCTATTACATTACAAAGAACACACATGTATTAAAACTCTACTATTAATGCAATGGATGATGTTGTTGCTTGTTTACTACTTTGCATTGTTATGATAGTTTACATGACGTCCTCCGCCCCAGAACGTTTCCGCCGTTCTTGGTTTTGGGGTGTGACATGATTCATGTTGATTAGGGATGGGCTAAATCTATGTAAGAGTCCATGAAGAGTTAGTCCAAAGGGCCTATCATATGGATCATTTGAATACCTAAAGGCTTAGGTAAATTAGGGTTTTATGTATGAAACCCTAAGGATTCCACACTAAAAACTGAACCCCTAGCCTCCCAAAATCGGCACTTGCATTCCATGGTAAACCCCTAGCCGATTTTGGTGCTTCATAACCTCTCTCTCTCATAATCCTCCATTTTCTTTTGGTGTTTGTGACTTATTAGAGGTATCACATTTGAGGTATTAAGCTCTTGAAAGGCCAAGAATCACAAGCTACAACAAAGAGGTATTCATCTAACTAGGTTTTATGTTATATATCTCCAATTGTATGCTAGCTAGGGTATATGCTTTGGATAAAATGAAATTGCATGTATAACTTGAGAAAACTTAGATCCAAAGCATTAGGGTTGTATGTGCACCATAGGATTGTTATAGTGCTCAAACCATCAACATGAACCAAAACTAAGGCCCAATTCCATTAATCAAAAGGTCCAAAACCAAAAGATCCACAAAGGCCCACTAGTGGCCCAATTTTTCAAATTGGGCCCAACCTCATATGAGTCTTATCCTAAGCCCATAATTTCCTCTATTACAATTCAGGTTACCTCAAGTACCCCCTTAGGACAACTTGGTCAAATACAAAAGTCAAAAAGTCAAGGTCAACGACCCGAGTTGACCCAACTCGCCGAGTTGTTCCTTCAACTCGCTGTGTTTTTTTTCTATTTAACTGCAAAGTCGGGAAAAACCGATTCAACTCGTCGAGTTTATCAATAAACTCGTGGAGTCCGCTCAAAACCTGACAACTTAATACAATAAGCACTTAATCCATAAGTACATGACCCCAAAACCTAGATCTGACTTCCTTGAGTTGGAAAACCACATAAAGTTGCCAAATTTATGTTCATGCATGTCTAAATGAATCTCTTAAGCTTAAAATGGACTAAAGAATTGACTTAATGCATGCATGACACCAAAATCGTCATAAATCTTGCAACTTTAAACCAAATGAGGCCACAAAATGGCCAGATCTAAAATGACAACCCATGAAACACTCAAATCCTTGGACAATCCATCAAAGAATCTAATAATCAAGATAAAACCACAAAAGAAGAGATCTAATCAATGAAGAAGCAAGGTACAAACTTTATACCTCAAAGAGACTACAATAAGTGGGGAAGTTCTGGATCTAAATCCTTTCCACCAAGATAGACACCTTCACTTCAAGGATCATTCAAAAGAGTACCAATAATCAACACTCAAAGCTTTCCACAAGCTCACACACTCAACTATGGAAGATGATACTTGAATTTAGGGCTTCTGGATAGAGGTGGTTGGTAAGGAGGCCAGCCAAGGGACATAAGGCCTTAAAATAGGGTGCAAGACCCTAAAAATTAGGCTTTCCTTCCCGGCTATCAACTCACCGAGTTGAGGCTCCTTAAATCGCCGAGTTGCTTCATTAAATGCCACGTCCAAAACATTCCTCAACACACCAAGTTAAGGCTACCTAACTCGCATAAGTTTGACTAGAAAATCATACAAAAGATAACTCTTATACCTGGAAGTCTGGATGTTACAACTAGATGCATGATGGGGTTTCCAGGGTGGGTGGTTCTGGCTGCTTCAGGTGCGGCAAGACGGGTCACTACAACGAGGATTGCACCATCGCGCACCAACACTCATGTATATGATCTGAATTGCTTTCATTGAAACTAGATGGTCCACAAAATAGCTTAGTAGGAGGAGCTATTGCAACACCCTCTCCAGCGACATTGAGGATCACTAACCGCCGCCAGGGCAAGGCGGATGCACCAGTTGTGAGGAGCTTTTCAACTGACAGTCGAGGAGGCTCGTGCAACACCATATGTGGTTACTGATATATATTTTCTCCTTGTTTCAATTAGTGTTTTGATTTTTATGCTTATTATATTTATGATGTTATTTAGGGACGTTCCTAGTGAACGGTGCTCCAGCTTTAGTTATATTTGATTCGGGCACCACCCGGTCGTTAGTATCTCTTGCGCTCATCAAGAGATTCGGTGATGCTCTTGGGGAGCTTGATTATATGTTAGAGGTAGAGATCTTTGACGATCGTCTCATGCGAGTATCAAGGGTTCATCGAGGCTATGTTCTGGAGTTATTTAATGAGTGATATCTGATTGATTTAGTTCCTATTCCTTTGTGCGAGAGTAATGTTATCGTGGGGGATGGATTGGTTGAGCCTTAATAGGACAACGATTGATTGTGAGCACCATCTAGTTCATATTCGAACCCCAAGTGGGGGAGAACTAGTCATCTGTGGTGAGGGAGCTTAGTGTGGGCTAGCTCTTTGTTCATCTGCGAGAGCTAGGAGGTACCTTCGATAGGGTTGTTCTGGTTTTGTGGCTTATGTATTGGATATCATAGAGGAGAGAAAGTGGACAATTGATGATGTGTCAATCGTTCGAGAGTATTCTGATGTGTTCCTAGAACACTTGCCTATAGTGCCTCCGGAGAGGCAACTTGAGTTTTGTATTGATCTAGTTCCAGGTGCGACTCTGACAACCAAGGCACCTTATCGGTTAGCAACACCGGAGATGCAAGAGTTGTCTACAAAACTACAGGAGCTGTTAGAGAATGGATTTATCAGACCAAGTAGTTCACCTTGAAGAGCATTGATTTTGTTTGTAAAGAAGAAATATGGCTCCCATAGGATGTGCATTGACTACCGTGAGCTGAACAACTTAACGTGAAGAATCGTTATCTACTTCCAAGGACTGATGATTTGTTCGACCAGTTGTCGGGTGCGTCTTGGGTCTCCAAGATTGATCTGTGTTCAAGCTACCATCAAATGAGGGTTCAGGATGAGGAGGTTCAAAAAACAGCTTTTAGGACTCGTTATGGTCATTACAAGTTTGTGGTGATGCCTTTTGGGCTCACCAATGTACCCGCAGTGTTCATAGATCTCATGAACATGGCTTACAGGCCGATGTTGGATTAGTTAGTTATTATTTTCATTGATGATATTTTGGTCTATTGTAAGACCAAGGAACAACATGAGGATCATCCATGTGAGGTTCTGGAGACTTTGAGGAGGGAGAGGTTTTATGACAAATTCTCCAAGTATGAGTTCTAGTTACGTGAGGTGCAATTATTAGGGAACCTCATCAATTAGAAAGGTATATTGGTCGATCCGGCCAAGATTGAGACCGTGATGTAGTTAAAGGTTCCAAAGTCTCCATCTGAGATTTGGATTTTCCTTGATTTAGCTAGGTATTATCGGAGTTTCATTGGGAACTTCTCCATGATCGCAGTTCCTTTGACCCGGTTGACGAAGAAGTCAGTTACTTTCCGTTGGGGGCCTGAGCAGCAGGCGGCGTTTGAGACCTTGAGGAAGAAGTTATGCGAGGCTTCGATTTTGACTCTACCATATGGTGTGGATGATTTTTGTGGTATATTGTGACGCGTCGATTTCAAGATTGGGTGCAATATTGATGTAGAGGGGTCGTATGATAGCTTATGCTTCGAGGAAGCTAAAGCCTCATGAGGCAACTTATCACAATCATGATTTAGATCTGGGGCGGTGGTTTTTGCCCTAAATATTTGGCGTAATTACTTGTATGGGGTTCATTGTATCATTTACACGGACCACAAGAGTTTGAGGTATTTGAGGGACCAGCCAAATTTGAACATGAGGTAGAGCAGGTGGCTCGATGTGGTGAATGATTATGATTATGAGATAATTTATCAAGTTGGGAAGGCCAACGTGATGGTCAATGCTCTCATCCACAAGGCGGCTGGTACTCCTATTAGGGAGCACTGGAAGAGTGAGAGCATAGTGGGTTAAAGTTTCCTTCACCTTTGCAAGCTTCTGGAGGTATAAAGCTTTCACCTTTTAGAGCTTGTTTTGGACATTTAGAGTGTTTCTTGGATCATTGTAGAAGGAGAAGTACACCATTGAGGATTATTGGGCTTGGAGCTTGTAGATCCAGAGTTTCCTTCACCTTTGCAAGCTTTTGGAGGTATAAAGCTCACACTTTTATGATTCTTTTGTGTAGATATAGGTTAGCTTAGAGATTTGCATGCTTTTGATCCCATGGTTTTGGTTCTTGTGAGTAAAAGCTACTCCATATCTTAGGATTATCATTTCTTGATGTTTCTAAGGTTCTTATGGCATAAAAATTGGATCTTGAGGGTTATATTCCACCCATGCATGAATTGTTGGTCATTTTGGGAAGTTATGGACCTAGGCTTTGATTTTGGGATCAATTAAGCCATGTAAAAGCTTAAAGTTCTTGAATTTATAAGTTAAGATCTTCCTACGATTAAGATATGTGAGTTGGACATTTAGTCTTTAGGTATTAAGAGCTTAAAAGGTGGTTTTGGACAATAGAGGTCTACGCAAGGTGTAACCTATGTGTACGCGAGGCATAATGGGTTCTGTCCGTGATCTTTATGTGGACACCGAGTATGCAGGGCGTAATGAGGAAATACGCTTGCGGTATTCCCATAATTTCATTTGGGCCATATTTGGGTATGGGCCATATTTAGTTGGATCTAGTATGGGAAGGGTAAAATGGTCTTTTACCCTTAGTAAGAGAGAATAAGATTTGGACCTTTGATTATAGGTTATTACCCTAAAGACTGATTAGGGTCGGTTTGGATGAGTTCAGTGTGAGGAGCTTTGTAGCAGCTACGTGTGTGAGAATTCGGTTATCTTCAAATTGAGGTGAGTCTCCTTACAGTATTTGCTTGTCGAAGGCACCAATGTTGGCTCGTTGATTTATGTTTATAGGATGCTAATTGTCTGTGTGACTCTTGCATGTATTGTATGTGTATCGGGCGGGCCCGATGCCAGGTGGGGCCTGATAAATGTGTTGGGCTTGGCCCATCGCATGTTATTGACATATTCGTACCGTGCGGGACCCGTTGTATGTATGATATGTGATATATTAGGGAACTCACTAAGCTTTGTACTTACGTTTTATGTTTAAAATGTTTTCAGGTACTTACAGATCGAAGAGGAAGGGTCTGACATGATGGCACAACATCCACCTGTGCTCTGCATTTTATGATTTTGGGTTGTACTTTGATAACTATTTTCTACATTGACATACTTTGATGGTTTTTGAAATGAATGGTTGATGGTTTGGTCGGTTTAAAACAAAAATTTTTACTTAGTATTTTTGGGTTGTTACAAAAACTTTAAAAATACATAAATACGTAAAAATACATATAAATATGTGATACATAAAAAACACATAAAAATACATAAGAATTATGTAAAATACTTCTAAATACATATAAATACTTAAAAAATAAGTTTATACATTTAAAATACATAAACATCTATATAAAAAAAATTTAAAAAATACATAAATACTTAAAAATACATATAAATATGTAATACATAAAAAAATAGTACTTCAAAATAAATAAATAAAATTATAAAATACTTAAAAATACATATAAATATGTAAAAAAAAATACATTTATACGTATAAAACTTGAAAAAAGACACACACACACACACACACACACACACACACACATATATATATATATATATATATATATATATATATATATATATATATATATATATATAAAGACATAAAAAATGTGTTTATACATTATATACAAATTTGGACGAAATTTGCACAAAAGTCTCATTATTTTGGAAAAAAATAACGATTTGGTCTCATAACCTGCTGAACAGGTCAAAAATGGTTAAAATGAATAAATTAGCCGGTTTCTTGGGTTTTTTTATTCAAAAAGTTAAATAGTCAGGACTTTTCTGCTTAAAAAAATAAATTTAGGTCTTTATTAAATTTTTTCCCAAAATACTGGAACTTTTCTGAAGATTTCCATTATTATTATTATTATTATTAAATTCAAAAACCGTATATTGGTTCACCGCTTAATACCCTTCAAACTCATAAAAATCATCCTTTTTAGCAAGTGATCATGCAACAAAAATCAAGAAAACCACAAAACTAAAAGGGAACTGTAAATAATTATAATTCATGATTTAAATTTGAAATTAAACTAACCTTTAAAAAGCATCCACCTAAATCATGCTCATGGTGTATTTTCGACATTTTTTCCCGCAAAACTAGCCCTAACTTTAAACACCTAAGAACTTAGGAGATGAGTGAATAAAACTTAAATGATTAACATACTTCACTTACCATCAGATCGTGAAATCAGTTTTCAGTTTATAATTGAACTTTAGAACTTTAGATTTTATGTAACATCCGAGATTTGCAGATATTAATATTATTTATTTTATTGAATAATAGGTTGTTTTTGGTTTGGGCCAGGATAGTTGGGCTTTAGGATTTGGGATGAGAAAGGCATTACGTGAGGCGTAGCATGCCATGTACGTGTAACGTACTCAAGTGGATTGGGCGGGGATGCCATGCACGTACGCCCAACGTACCAAAGGGTACGTGCATCGTACGCACGTAGAGTCTAAAACCATAACTTTTAGGGTTTGATCCCTATATAAAGGACCTTATGCCTTTGGTCCAGCCTCCCTCTCACCTCTAGGCAGCTACCACGAAAACCCTAACCCATATTTGTGTGTCCTTGTAATTTGGAAGCTATTTGAGAGTATCTTGGTGTAGTTTTGGTGCTTTGGAAGAGAAAGGAGCTTGAAGAAGGAGCAAGGATTCACAAAGAGCTTGTAGATCTAGGAGATTGACATCATTTCTGACTCTTTTGAGGTATCAAGTTCCAAACTTGACCATTGCATGCTTATATTTGTTTATAGGAGTATTTAAGGTCACTTTTGGACTCCATTGTTGAGGCTTCTTGCATCTTAACAATTTCGGACCATAAGAGCTGTCCTTTTAGGCTCTTAGAGGCACTAAGAGTCATAAAAATTGGACCTTGTTGGTTAAGCCACAACCATGCTAGTGTTTAATGCTCATAAAGCTTGTTAAAAGGACCAAAATCATGTTTTGACCCCAACCATGCATGCAAGCACATAAAGTTTGTGGATTTATGGATTAGGAGGTCTTAAAGGACCTGGATCTACATTTAGGATGTAAAGACTTAATGGATTGTCACACCCCCAAACCAGAACGGCGGAAACGTTCGGGGGCGGAGGACGTCATATTCAGTATCATAACAGTTCATAGAAATGAAAGTACACACCACCATACATATTAAGGTTTCCAAAATGTTTACATAAATGCATTCGTTACATGTTCAAAAGATAAATACATAAACATCTTTCAAAAGAAGTAATTAACGTCAGCACGTTAATCCTCAAAAGTTGATTTCCAAACCTGCTTAGCGGTTCCCTGAGAATACAAGTTATTTCAAAGAAAAAGTGTCAACAATTAAGTTGGTGAGTTCATAAGTAGTGTTTTGAGAAAATGTACGTCATTCGAAAGTTCATGTATGTTTTCCAGAAAACGCGGTATTTTCAAATGAAAAGAGTTATGATTCGTTGGGTTGAAAATGAATGTATTAGATCCAGAAAATCCCATATTTTCCCTAATAGTTGAGATATGATTTGTTGTGCTTTCCAAGAAAAACTCTTATTTTCTTATAAAAGTATGAAATGCATATGACTGTTCGTGTTATAAGTTGTAAATAGTTGCACCAAGAAAATCCCTTATTTTCCTATTAGTTGTTTGTTTTAGATGCAGGAATAACCCTTATTTTCCTAACATAACTGGCAGTCTCTAAGACCGAAAATCGCAAGCAACCGACGTGCTTAAAAGTTGTGGCATAGTTTTATATAATAAAGCTATACGAAGATCGCACTTGTTAGATGAAGAATAGTTTTAATAGCTACTCGTTCATAAAAGCATAATACCATAATAATTGTATATCCGATGAGTTTTATAACCATACTAAACATAATATGCCTGTATCGACGTTC
The DNA here is from genome assembly GCF_051521515.1 of Lactuca serriola. Taxonomy (NCBI): domain Eukaryota; kingdom Viridiplantae; phylum Streptophyta; class Magnoliopsida; order Asterales; family Asteraceae; genus Lactuca; species Lactuca serriola. The sequence goes on along the minus strand of NC_136411.1, from coordinate 390,553,968 downwards.
TTCAGGCGTCGTAGCGTTATGACAAATTGTCACCCCAAAAGACGGACTGTAGCTAACAGTCAGGGCGCGGGATCACGACTTCCCGTATAGATCTATACACATTTGACACGTTCTCCGAACGGGAGACTCTGGTTATAAACAGGACTTGTAGCGATACCTTCTAGCAAAAAGGCAGTGTTTGAAGATGTACTTGTCTCACGGATTCTCAACTAAGTCTGTATTAAAGTAATAGTTTTGTATGCAAAGATCATCCTTTCTCACAAAGTTTTGACAATGCATAAATCATAAGTTTTTTAAAATGTATTAAAACGGTTTAACAATGAAGGATACTTTGGAATTTCTAAATACTTTGTATAAATCTAGTGCATGCAAAGTATGACAAGAGTTTTCACATAGTAGTAATAAATCACAAGTGATTCATTTGATAAAAAAACGAGTAAAGTGAAATTTTTGATGTAGAAGACAAGTTTGTAAACAAAACATATATATGTATATGGTTATATATATGTATAAGTTTTAAAAGATGATTTGGTATGTTTCGTAATTGTTGTTCATATTCTTACGTTTTTATTAGAAACTTTGCATGAAATAATCCTTAAGTTTGATACTAAAGACCTTTTTGTACTTATCACTTTTGTAAAAATGGTAATTAAACATATTTAAATGATTGTGTTTTAACTTCCTTAATGTATAAACATTGCTTAAAAATGTTAGAAGGTGTTAATAAATCTATAAACCACTTTTGACAGTTTTACCCTTTACTGTCCCTGTTTTTAGAAAACTCATAGAAAAATCATCGTAAGTCAAAAACTGAATCCTTCACCTCTGAGAGTTTATAAAATTAGTCTACTTTGTTCCCAATTTTTATTATGATTTTTAGTGGTCTCAAACTAGTGTGAAAATGAACATCTTCACAGACTGGTCCGAAATCACTTCTGAAATGACAGGCAGTTTTATAAAAATCGCCATAAATTGTAGAAAAATCGTATGAACGCGTGCGACTAGTCCTTAGAAAGTTATAAACTTGAACTATTTGCATATTGTACAGTTTTGAAATATATTAAGTTTAAGATGGTCAAAACAGTCCGTGAACAGGACTCAACTTTTCTGTAGAAAGCTGTCATTTAAATTTAAGTTATGTTTAGTGTTCTAACTTGTATTCCCCCCCTTAAAACTTGAAGAAAACATGAAAATGTAGGGGTATGAACTCACCTTATGTGAATACTTGAAGAATGGAAGGTTGAAGATGAACTTTTGGTTGTTGGTTTGATGCTCCAAAACAGCCACTCTTTTGGCTATGTTGCTGTCACGAAAATTTCACAGCAAAAGAGCAAGAAAAAGGGTAGTTTACTCACTGTTTTGAATCAATAATTTTGAGTATCATAACAAGTAACTTCCAGGGGTATTTTGTGGTAAAAATATCAAGCAAAAGGAAGGTGTAGATGGGTGAAATGGTGGCTGAAACACAAAAGGGACAGCAACCCTTTTGTTCATGATTTTGATGGCTTTGGAAGGAAGTTCTTGTTCTTGAAAATGAGATGAAGGTTGAGAGTAATTCCATGGAGTATTGGCTGGTCAAATAAGGGTAAAATGAAGAGTAAATTTCGTGGATATGAAGGAGGAAAGAGTGGAAGAGGATAAGGGGACAAAACCTAGACTAGCTTGTGATTGGATGTGAGTTTAAGTGATGTGATCTTGTCTAGCCACTTGCTTGGGTGGTTGCTTAGAGATAGAGTTAGTTAACTAACTAACTACTAGTTATTTAGTTAGTTAGGAGTTCTAGTTAAGGAGAGGGAAGGTCTTAATCTCAAAAATTAGAAGAGGGATTAAGAAGCATTCTTAGTAAAATGTCTTAAGTGATTAAGCACTTATTAATTAAGTTGACATTTATCTCCACCAATTCTCTTATCTTAATTGATTTAGACATCATAAAACTTACATGAAATCACTTTAAGTCATGACCCATAACTAGTCATTCACTAGATAATAATACATATATACAAATACATACATGTATACTTAGTATAAAATAACAATGTAGTTTTTGTGTATTTGAACTTTAATGTTTATGTTTTATTCATTTTATTCAAAAACACTTAAATACATTCTAATTATACCTTATAATAATTCATTTTATATTTTAATTGATTTAAATATAAAATTTATTGACCAATGTATAATTTCGTGACATTTAACCGGTTAACCATATCGTTAAACACGTTTTGTCACTTTGGTTCGTATATTTGTCGAAATTAGATCCTACACAACTATTAAGCACACGTTTTACATAGAACCTAACTTAATTATCAACTAGATACATGTTGATACAAAAATTAAGTTTGTTGCGTTCAAATGATGTTATATGCTAATTTCACAAACCGGTGATGGTTCGTAGCCATACATCATAACGAAATTTATCAATAGCTACTTGTTTTATATTTCACAGTAATTTATTTAAATAAAAGAGGTTAAATTCCTTCAACCATTCTTGATGAAATACTCATATTGCTTAATAATCAAAACATAGCATCGTACGATCGTTCCTATTTTTACCAATTGTTACATTCTCCCCCCGTTAAAAGAATTTAGCCCCGAAATTCAACTTGTAGACGGGATATCACTAAACAATTGGGGGGTTTTTTTTTGATCCTCGCATTCCTTAGTGAATTTCGGTCCTCGCTTGGCGTTCCAACGAGCCTTCACTATGGGCATGCGACTTTGTTTTGTCCTTTTGACCTTCTGATCCATGATTTCCACCGGTTCTTAGATGAAGTTTAGACTCCCGTTGATTTCAATTTCATCCAGTGGAATAACAAGAGTCTCATCAGACAAGCTCTTCTTCTGATCCTGGGATGCATTCAATCGTTCACGGGTTTGAATAATTTTCTCTGTAGTTTCTCGTATGATCTGGGGGCTGGTGAGGGTGTTGTTAGGAACTTGCCTGTTAGCTATTTGCGTGTCACCTACCTCAGCCCAGCACAGAGGCGATCTACACTTGCTTCTATAGAGAGCTTCAAATGACGCGAATTTGATATTAATTTAATAGTTGTTGTTGTATAAGGATTCGATGAATGGTTCTTCCGCTTTGTCTGTCAGTTTGAGGGTGATAAAAAGGACTTCTTTAACGACTATTGAAAACATGAGGCGAATCGCCTGTCCCTTATCCAAAATGATAGATAGTGGTATACTATGCAGTCTTGCAATTTTCTTGTGATATGCTCCTGTCAGCTTTTCTATTTTTGCTTGTATCCTTGGTCGGTAGAAAGTGTGTGGGTTTGGTTGATTTGCCTACGATCGCTCAAGTGGTAGCATGTCCATCCACTGTCCTGGGTAACTTGTCATGGAGTTCATGGTATGAATCATAACTGATTCATCTATCATCTCTTTGTGTTTATAAGTCGTATATAATTAAGATTGAAAAGACAGTTGAATCGGTGATTATATTCTAAGCCCACATCCAAACAAGGAAAAGGATTTAAAGCGAAATTACCAACCCTAAGTCCGTATAATTTTAATTATATAGGCCTCCAATATATACACTTAGTAATCATAGATTCACTAGTATGGGTCCATAGTCTCTACTTGAGTGGGGTGATTAACTTGGGTGAGATGACATTTACAACAACCCTTTTCCACAACTACTGCACTTAGGTTGATTTTTGAACTCGGGTTGTCGTATGGATTGTATTCCCAGGAGATCTTCTCGGAATATATCGAGAAGGTTACGGGCTTTTTCAACATCCATTATGTCTTTCTCTTCTTGTTTCTTATCCACAACAAGGGCTAGGACGGCGTGGTACCTCTTGTGTAGGTACTTCTGAGTCTTGTTGTAAAAGGTGAGTCGGGGGGATTGTGTTCGGTTTGTCGTCATAGACAACGAGGGTTCTATTACTCGATGGGTCTAGGCAAATGGCCTTTTCTTAATATATGATATCGGTATGGTGAGGAAACTAACTAATACGTTGTTAAAATGAAAATGTTGTAAATTTTTATTGTGACCGGTGTTAGGATGATTTGAACGAATTGGTTGATTTAGTGTTAGAGTGCACCCTATGTACACGTCTCTAGTGCTTTTGATTATTCCAATTCTACTGTAAATATTTCGATTAAGTTTTTGAGGTTTTTTGGTTGAGAAATTGATTAAATCTACGACTCACAATACTCCTCTCCGCGTTGCTATTGTATAGTATCCATGCATATATGCTATCGGGAATGAACGTACCGGAATCTCAGCGGGGTCTATTACTTCTTTCCCACGCTCTATTGCTAAAACACTTCCAACGCTCCTGACATCTTTGTTTTTAGTCTTCGGGAACTCCTTTATGAAATGTCCTACTTCTCCACATCTGTAGCAAGTCCGACTCATCCCAGCTTTTGTGTTTTGGGCGGTCTGTTGAGCCGACACCCTACATAAATTTGTGGTATGGCCCTTTTCATTACAGTTCTTGCAGTGCATTTCCCTGCACTTTCCTTTGTGATGAAAGCTACACTTGGTGCATTTTGGTAGGTTTCCAACATATGGTCTTGTCGGCACTGAGGTAGTAGGGATGGTGGTGGTATGGAATTTCACTATTTGTTGTCTTTTGGTAGGTCCTTGATTTGGGGCGTCGTTGCAGGAACAGACTCGAGGTGTCCCTGGTTGTTATTACGATTGGAACTTTCGGCGCTGTTCCCGCTTTTGTTTGTGTTGTTAGCGCCGAGGTGTGCCATGACTACTGTCACGGCGGCTGTTACCGCAATTTGAAATGTTGTAGGGTCTATTTATAGAACTAGTGTTGCACCAGTATGCTGATTACCTTCATGTGTCGGCATGATTCTATTTCGCGAGTGGCCTCCTCTGTTCTCAGTTCTGTGATGACTGTCCAGGTTGTAGCTGTAAGGGTTCTTTGTCCTATAACGACTATCTCCTTTTCTAAGGGGTGTAGGTGATCCGTATTGTTCTCTTGATCTGCTTGCCGGTCTATGGGTGCTATGGCCCGAAGTACGGTGCAGTGAGTTTATGTCGGTTGTGGATCATCGGTTGTCCTCTCCAGTCTATATGTGTGGCTAGGTAGTTAATTGCGGGTTGCTTCCTGAAATGAGGGGTGGAGGTTCTCACACTCCTCTTGATAGGGTAAGGTTTATTGATGGTATCTCCCGAACTTCTTTCTCCATCTGGTCCCTTCTCGGAAATCTTCTTCCTCGTATTTCATATATTGGTACTCTTCGAAATCTTCTTCTGGATCCTTCTTGATCCATCTATTGGCTTCGGTGGCAGGATAGTAGGGGTCTATGTGGAGATGAAGTCTAGCTGATATGCCTATGCGAGAATAGGGGTAAGAATCATATGAAGAATCTAAGTGTGTGGTTCTATTGTAACGCAAAATACTCCTATAGTATTTTAAATTTGTATGTTAAAGTTTTCTTTGTATGGTTTATTGGTAAGTTTTAAATTTGTTGTCCATTGCAGACACTCCTCGGCACACGTTAGTCGGCTCTCGGACAAATATAGTTGATCAGGCTATATCCTTCCCAGTTCCGATTACATGTCCCAAGGCGTACCTGCACTGCACAACTTATTTATAATACTTCTAAAATGGTCCGATGTGAAACTGTTATTAGTACGAAATGAATGCATGCTTACTTTACAAAAACTAAATAAATTTAATTTCAAAAGTATGACTCTTCTCAGAGTGTTTTTGCCCAGTTGAGTTTATAGTTGTATACCAAAAATGGTTTTGATATACTTAATTCACTATAAACGATGCTCTGATACCAATCTGTCACACCCCCAAACCAGAACGGCGGAAATGTTCGGGGGCGGATGACGTCATATTCAGTATCATAACAGTTCATAGAAATGAAAGTACACACCACCATACATATTAAGGTTTCCAAAATGTTTACATAATTGTATTCGTTACATGTTCAAAAGATAAATACATAAACATCTTTCAAAAGAAGTAATTAACGTCAGCACGTTAATCCTCAAAAGTTGATTTCCAAACCTGCTTAGCGGTTCCCTGAGAATACAAGTTATTTCAAAGAAAAAGTGTCAACAATTAAGTTGGTGAGTTCATAAGTAGTGTTTTGAGAAAATGTACGCCATTCGAAAGTTCATGTATGTTTTCCAGAAAACGCGGTATTTTCAAATGAAAAGAGTTATGATTCATTGGGTTGAAAATGAATGTATTAGATCCAGAAAATCCCATATTTTCCCTAATAGTTGAGATATGATTTGTTGTGCTTTCCAAGAAAAACTCTTATTTTCTTATAAAAGTATGAAATGCATATGACTGTTCGTGTTATAAGTTGTAAATAGTTGCACCAAGAAAATCCCTTATTTTCCTATTAGTTGTTTGTTTTAGATGCAGGAATAACCCTTATTTTCCTAACATAACTGGCAGTCTCTAAGACCGAAAATCGCAAGCAACCGACGTGCTTAAAAGTTGTGGCATAGTTTTATATAATAAAGCTATACGAAGATCGCACTTGTTAGATGAAGAATAGTTTTAATAGCTACTCGTTCATAAAAGCATAATACCATAATAATTGTATATCCGATGAGTTTTATAACCATACTAAACATAATATGCCTGTATCGACGTTCTTCAGGCGTCGTAGCGTTATGACAAATTGTCACCCCAAAAGACGGACTGTAGCTAACAGTCAGGGCGCGGGATCACGACTTCCCGTATAGATCTATACACATTTGACACGTTCTCCGAACGGGAGACTCTGGTTATAAACAGGACTTGTAGCGATACCTTCTAGCAAAAAGGCAGTGTTTGAAGATGTACTTGTCTCACGGATTCTCAACTAAGTCTGTATTAAAGTAATAGTTTTGTATGCAAAGATCATCCTTTCTCACAAAGTTTTGACAATGCATAAATCATAAGTTTTTTAAAATGTATTAAAACGGTTTAACAATGAAGGATACTTTGGAATTTCTAAATACTTTGTATAAATCTAGTGCATGCAAAGTATGACAAGAGTTTTCACATAGTAGTAATAAATCACAAGTGATTCATTTGATAAAAAAACGAGTAAAGTGAAATTTTTGATGTAGAAGACAAGTTTGTAAACAAAACATATATATGTATATGGTTATATATATGTATAAGTTTTAAAAGATGATTTGGTATGTTTCGTAATTGTTGTTCATATTCTTACGTTTTTATTAGAAACTTTGCATGAAATAATCCTTAAGTTTGATACTAAAGACCTTTTTGTACTTATCACTTTTGTAAAAATGGTAATTAAACATATTTAAATGATTGTGTTTTAACTTCCTTAATGTATAAACATTGCTTAAAAATGTTAGAAGGTGTTAATAAATCTATAAACCACTTTTGACAGTTTTACCCTTTACTGTCCCTGTTTTTAGAAAACTCATAGAAAAATCATCGTAAGTCAAAAACTGAATCCTTCACCTCTGAGAGTTTATAAAATTAGTCTACTTTGTTCCCAATTTTTATTATGATTTTTAGTGGTCTCAAACTAGTGTGAAAATGAACATCTTCACAGACTGGTCCGAAATCACTTCTGAAATGACAGGCAGTTTTATAAAAATCGCCATAAATTGTAGAAAAATCGTATGAACGCGTGCGACTAGTACTTAGAAAGTTATAAACTTGAACTATTTGCATATTGTACAGTTTTGAAATATATTAAGTTTAAGATGGTCAAAACAGTCCGTGAACAGGACTCAACTTTTCTGTAGAAAGCTGTCATTTAAATTTAAGTTATGTTTAGTGTTCTAACTTGTATTCCCCCCCTTAAAACTTGAAGAAAACATGAAAATGTAGGGGTATGAACTCACCTTATGTGAATACTTGAAGAATGGAAGGTTGAAGATGAACTTTTGGTTGTTGGTTTGATGCTCCAAAACAGCCACTCTTTTGGCTATGTTGCTGTCACGAAAATTTCACAGCAAAAGAGCAAGAAAAAGGGTAGTTTACTCACTGTTTTGAATCAATAATTTTGAGTATCATAACAAGTAACTTCCAGGGGTATTTTGTGGTAAAAATATCAAGCAAAAGGAAGGTGTAGATGGGTGAAATGGTGGCTGAAACACAAAAGGGACAGCAACCCTTTTGTTCATGATTTTGATGGCTTTGGAAGGAAGTTCTTGTTCTTGAAAATGAGATGAAGGTTGAGAGTAATTCCATGGAGTATTGGCTGGTCAAATAAGGGTAAAATGAAGAGTAAATTTCGTGGATATGAAGGAGGAAAGAGTGGAAGAGGATAAGGGGACAAAACCTAGACTAGCTTGTGATTGGATGTGAGTTTAAGTGATGTGATCTTGTCTAGCCACTTGCTTGGGTGGTTGCTTAGAGATAGAGTTAGTTAACTAACTAACTACTAGTTATTTAGTTAGTTAGGAGTTCTAGTTAAGGAGAGGGAAGGTCTTAATCTCAAAAATTAGAAGAGGGATTAAGAAGCATTCTTAGTAAAATGTCTTAAGTGATTAAGCACTTATTAATTAAGTTGACATTTATCTCCACCAATTCTCTTATCTTAATTGATTTAGACATCATAAAACTTACATGAAATCACTTTAAGTCATGACCCATAACTAGTCATTCACTAGATAATAATACATATATACAAATACATACATGTATACTTAGTATAAAATAACAATGTAGTTTTTGTGTATTTGAACTTTAATGTTTATGTTTTATTCATTTTATTCAAAAACACTTAAATACATTCTAATTATACCTTATAATAATTCATTTTATATTTTAATTGATTTAAATATAAAATTTATTGACCAATGTATAATTTCGTGACATTTAACCGGTTAACCATATCGTTAAACACGTTTTGTCACTTTGGTTCGTATATTTGTCGAAATTAGATCCTACACAACTATTAAGCACACGTTTTACATAGAACCTAACTTAATTATCAACTAGATACATGTTGATACAAAAATTAAGTTTGTTGCGTTCAAATGATGTTATATGCTAATTTCACAAACCGGTGATGGTTCGTAGCCATACATCATAACGAAATTTATCAATAGCTACTTGTTTTATATTTCACAGTAATTTATTTAAATAAAAGAGGTTAAATTCCTTCAACCATTCTTGATGAAATACTCATATTGCTTAATAATCAAAACATAGCATCGTACGATCGTTCCTATTTTTACCAATTGTTACATTCTCCCCCCGTTAAAAGAATTTAGCCCCGAAATTCAACTTGTAGACGGGATATCACTAAACAATTGGGGGGTTTTTTTTTTGATCCTCGCATTCCTTAGTGAATTTCGGTCCTCGCTTGGCGTTCCAACGAGCCTTCACTATGGGCATGCGACTTTGTTTTGTCCTTTTGACCTTCTGATCCATGATTTCCACCGGTTCTTAGATGAAGTTTAGACTCCCGTTGATTTCAATTTCATCCAGTGGAATAACAAGAGTCTCATCAGACAAGCTCTTCTTCTGATCCTGGGATGCATTCAATCGTTCACGGGTTTGAATAATTTTCTCTGTAGTTTCTCGTATGATCTGGGGGCTGGTGAGGGTGTTGTTAGGAACTTGCCTGTTAGCTATTTGCGTGTCACCTACCTCAGCCCAGCACAGAGGCGATCTACACTTGCTTCTATAGAGAGCTTCAAATGACGCGAATTTGATATTAATTTAATAGTTGTTGTTGTATAAGGATTCGATGAATGGTTCTTCCGCTTTGTCTGTCAGTTTGAGGGTGATAAAAAGGACTTCTTTAACGACTATTGAAAACATGAGGCGAATCGCCTGTCCCTTATCCAAAATGATAGATAGTGGTATACTATGCAGTCTTGCAATTTTCTTGTGATATGCTCCTGTCAGCTTTTCTATTTTTGCTTGTATCCTTGGTCGGTAGAAAGTGTGTGGGTTTGGTTGATTTGCCTACGATCGCTCAAGTGGTAGCATGTCCATCCACTGTCCTGGGTAACTTGTCATGGAGTTCATGGTATGAATCATAACTGATTCATCTATCATCTCTTTGTGTTTATAAGTCGTATATAATTAAGATTGAAAAGATAGTTGAATCGGTGATTATATTCTAAGCCCACATCCAAACAAGGAAAAGGATTTAAAGCGAAATTACCAACCCTAAGTCCGTATAATTTTAATTATATAGGCCTCCAATATATACACTTAGTAATCATAGATTCACTAGTATGGGTCCATAGTCTCTACTTGAGTGGGGTGATTAACTTGGGTGAGATGACATTTACAACAACCCTTTTCCACAACTACTGCACTTAGGTTGATTTTTGAACTCGGGTTGTCGTATGGATTGTATTCCCAGGAGATCTTCTCGGAATATATCGAGAAGGTTACGGGCTTTTTCAACATCCATGATGTCTTTCTCTTCTTGTTTCTTATCCACAACAAGGGCTAGGACGGCGTGGTACCTCTTGTGTAGGTACTTCTGAGTCTTGTTGTAAAAGGTGAGTCGGGGGGATTGTGTTCGGTTTGTCGTCATAGACAACGAGGGTTCTATTACTCGATGGGTTTAGGCAAATGGCCTTTTCTTAATATATGATATCGGTATGGTGAGGAAACTAACTAATACGTTGTTAAAATGAAAATGTTGTAAATTTTTATTGTGACCGGTGTTAGGATGATTTGAACGAATTGGTTGATTTAGTGTTAGAGTGCACCCTATGTACACGTCTCTAGTGCTTTTGATTATTCCAATTCTACTGTAAATATTTCGATTAAGTTTTTGAGGTTTTTTGGTTGAGAAATTGATTAAATCTACGACTCACAATACTCCTCTCCGCGTTGCTATTGTATAGTATCCATGCATATATGCTATCGGGAATGAACGTACCGGAATCTCAGCGGGGTCTATTACTTCTTTCCCACGCTCTATTGCTAAAACACTTCCAACGCTCCTGACATCTTTGTTTTTAGTCTTCGGGAACTCCTTTATGAAATGTCCTACTTCTCCACATCTGTAGCAAGTCCGACTCATCCCAGCTTTTGTGTTTTGGGCGGTCTGTTGAGCCGACACCCTACATAAATTTGTGGTATGGCCCTTTTCATTACAGTTCTTGCAGTGCATTTCCCTGCACTTTCCTTTGTGATGAAAGCTACACTTGGTGCATTTTGGTAGGTTTCCAACATATGGTCTTGTCGGCACTGAGGTAGTAGGGATGGTGGTGGTATGGAATTTCACTATTTGTTGTCTTTTGGTAGGTCCTTGATTTGGGGCGTCGTTGCAGGAACAGACTCGAGGTGTCCCTGGTTGTTATTACGATTGGAACTTTCGGCGCTGTTCCCGCTTTTGTTTGTGTTGTTAGCGCCGAGGTGTGCCATGACTACTGTCACGGCGGCTGTTACCGCAATTTGAAATGTTGTAGGGTCTATTTATAGAACTAGTGTTGCACCAGTATGCTGATTACCTTCATGTGTCGGCATGATTCTATTTCGCGAGTGGCCTCCTCTGTTCTCAGTTCTGTGATGACTGTCCAGGTTGTAGCTGTAAGGGTTCTTTGTCCTATAACGACTATCTCCTTTTCTAAGGGGTGTAGGTGATCCGTATTGTTCTCTTGATCTGCTTGCCGGTCTATGGGTGCTATGGCCCGAAGTACGGTGCAGTGAGTTTATGTCGGTTGTGGATCATCGGTTGTCCTCTCCAGTCTATATGTGTGGCTAGGTAGTTAATTGCGGGTTGCTTCCTGAAATGAGAGGTGGAGGTTCTCACACTCCTCTTGATAGGGTAAGGTTTATTGATGGTATCTCCCGAACTTCTTTCTCCATCTGGTCCCTTCTCGGAAATCTTCTTCCTCGTATTTCATATATTGGTACTCTTCGAAATCTTCTTCTGGATCCTTCTTGATCCATCTATTGGCTTCGGTGGCAGGATAGTAGGGGTCTATGTGGAGATGAAGTCTAGCTGATATGCCTATGCGAGAATAGGGGTAAGAATCATATGAAGAATCTAAGTGTGTGGTTCTATTGTAACGCAAAATACTCCTATAGTATTTTAAATTTGTATGTTAAAGTTTTCTTTGTATGGTTTATTGGTAAGTTTTAAATTTGTTGTCCATTGCAGACACTCCTCGGCACACGTTAGTCGGCTCTCGGACAAATATAGTTGATCAGGCTATATCCTTCCCAGTTCCGATTACATGTCCCAAGGCGTACCTGCACTGCACAACTTATTTATAATACTTCTAAAATGGTCCGATGTGAAACTGTTATTAGTACGAAATGAATGCATGCTTACTTTACAAAAACTAAATAAATTTAATTTCAAAAGTATGACTCTTCTCAGAGTGTTTTTGCCCAGTTGAGTTTATAGTTGTATACCAAAAATGGTTTTGATATACTTAATTCACTATAAACGATGCTCTGATACCAATCTGTCACACCCCCAAACCAGAACGGCGGAAATGTTCGGGGGCGGATGACGTCATATTCAGTATCATAACAGTTCATAGAAATGAAAGTACACACCACCATACATATTAAGGTTTCCAAAATGTTTACATAATTGTATTCGTTACATGTTCAAAAGATAAATACATAAACATCTTTCAAAAGAAGTAATTAACGTCAGCACGTTAATCCTCAAAAGTTGATTTCCAAACCTGCTTAGTGGTTCCCTGAGAATACAAGTTATTTCAAAGAAAAAGTGTCAACAATTAAGTTGGTGAGTTCATAAGTAGTGTTTTGAGAAAATGTACGCCATTCGAAAGTTCATGTATGTTTTCCAGAAAACGCGGTATTTTCAAATGAAAAGAGTTATGATTCATTGGGTTGAAAATGAATGTATTAGATCCAGAAAATCCCATATTTTCCCTAATAGTTGAGATATGATTTGTTGTGCTTTCCAAGAAAAACTCTTATTTTCTTATAAAAGTATGAAATGCATATGACTGTTCGTGTTATAAGTTGTAAATAGTTGCACCAAGAAAATCCCTTATTTTCCTATTAGTTGTTTGTTTTAGATGCAGGAATAACCCTTATTTTCCTAACATAACTGGCAGTCTCTAAGACCGAAAATCGCAAGCAACCGACGTGCTTAAAAGTTGTGGCATAGTTTTATATAATAAAGCTATACGAAGATCGCACTTGTTAGATGAAGAATAGTTTTAATAGCTACTCGTTCATAAAAGCATAATACCATAATAATTGTATATCCGATGAGTTTTATAACCATACTAAACATAATATGCCTGTATCGACGTTCTTCAGGCGTCGTAGCGTTATGACAAATTGTCACCCCAAAAGACGGACTGTAGCTAACAGTCAGGGCGCGGGATCACGACTTCCCGTATAGATCTATACACATTTGACACGTTCTCCGAACGGGAGACTCTGGTTATAAACAGGACTTGTAGCGATACCTTCTAGCAAAAAGGCAGTGTTTGAAGATGTACTTGTCTCACGGATTCTCAACTAAGTCTGTATTAAAGTAATAGTTTTGTATGCAAAGATCATCCTTTCTCACAAAGTTTTGACAATGCATAAATCATAAGTTTTTTAAAATGTATTAAAACGGTTTAACAATGAAGGATACTTTGGAATTTCTAAATACTTTGTATAAATCTAGTGCATGCAAAGTATGACAAGAGTTTTCACATAGTAGTAATAAATCACAAGTGATTCATTTGATAAAAAAACGAGTAAAGTGAAATTTTTGATGTAGAAGACAAGTTTGTAAACAAAACATATATATGTATATGGTTATATATATGTATAAGTTTTAAAAGATGATTTGGTATGTTTCGTAATTGTTGTTCATATTCTTACGTTTTTATTAGAAACTTTGCATGAAATAATCCTTAAGTTTGATACTAAAGACCTTTTTGTACTTATCACTTTTGTAAAAATGGTAATTAAACATATTTAAATGATTGTGTTTTAACTTCCTTAATGTATAAACATTGCTTAAAAATGTTAGAAGGTGTTAATAAATCTATAAACCACTTTTGACAGTTTTACCCTTTACTGTCCCTGTTTTTAGAAAACTCATAGAAAAATCATCGTAAGTCAAAAACTGAATCCTTCACCTCTGAGAGTTTATAAAATTAGTCTACTTTGTTCCCAATTTTTATTATGATTTTTAGTGGTCTCAAACTAGTGTGAAAATGAACATCTTCACAGACTGGTCCGAAATCACTTCTGAAATGACAGGCAGTTTTATAAAAATCGCCATAAATTGTAGAAAAATCGTATGAACGCGTGCGACTAGTCCTTAGAAAGTTATAAACTTGAACTATTTGCATATTGTACAGTTTTGAAATATATTAAGTTTAAGATGGTCAAAACAGTCCGTGAACAGGACTCAACTTTTCTGTAGAAAGCTGTCATTTAAATTTAAGTTATGTTTAGTGTTCTAACTTGTATTCCCCCCCTTAAAACTTGAAGAAAACATGAAAATGTAGGGGTATGAACTCACCTTATGTGAATACTTGAAGAATGGAAGGTTGAAGATGAACTTTTGGTTGTTGGTTTGATGCTCCAAAACAGCCACTCTTTTGGCTATGTTGCTGTCACGAAAATTTCACAGCAAAAGAGCAAGAAAAAGGGTAGTTTACTCACTGTTTTGAATCAATAATTTTGAGTATCATAACAAGTAACTTCCAGGGGTATTTTGTGGTAAAAATATCAAGCAAAAGGAAGGTGTAGATGGGTGAAATGGTGGCTGAAACACAAAAGGGACAGCAACCCTTTTGTTCATGATTTTGATGGCTTTGGAAGGAAGTTCTTGTTCTTGAAAATGAGATGAAGGTTGAGAGTAATTCCATGGAGTATTGGCTGGTCAAATGAGGGTAAAATGAAGAGTAAATTTCGTGGATATGAAGGAGGAAAGAGTGGAATAGGATAAGGGGACAAAACCTAGACTAGCTTGTGATGGGATGTGAGTTTAAGTGATGTGATCTTGTCTAGCCACTTGCTTGGGTGGTTGCTTAGAGATAGAGTTAGTTAACTAACTAACTACTAGTTATTTAGTTAGTTAGGAGTTCTAGTTAAGGAGAGGGAAGGTCTTAATCTCAAAAATTAGAAGAGGGATTAAGAAGCATTCTTAGTAAAATGTCTTAAGTGATTAAGCACTTATTAATTAAGTTGACACTTATCTCCACCAATTCTCTTATCTTAATTGATTTAGACATCATAAAACTTACATGAAATCACTTTAAGTCATGACCCATAACTAGTCATTCACTAGATAATAATACATATATACAAATACATACATGTATACTTAGTATAAAATAACAATGTAGTTTTTGTGTATTTGAACTTTAATGTTGATGTTTTATTCTTTTTATTCAAAAACACTTAAATACATTCTAATTATACCTTATAATAATTCATTTTATATTTTAATTGATTTAAATATAAAATTTGTTGACCAATGTATAATTTCGTGACATTTAACCGGTTAACCATATCGTTAAACACGTTTTGTCACTTTGGTTCGTATATTTGTCGAAATTAGATCCTACACAACTATTAAGCACACGTTTTACATAGAACCTAACTTAATTATCAACTAGATACATGTTGATACAAAAATTAAGTTTGTTGCGTTCAAATGATGTTATATGCTAATTTCACAAACCGGTGATGGTTCGTAGCCATACATCATAACGAAATTTATCAATAGCTACTTGTTTTATATTTCACAGTAACTTATTTAAATAAAAGAGGTTAAATTCCTTCAACCATTCTTGATGAAATACTCATATTGCTTAATAATCAAAACATAGCATCGTACGATCGTTCCTATTTTTACCAATTGTTACATGGATTAAGTCACAAATGAAGTCCCAAGAAAGCTGGCCAGTACTCTAAGCGTACACCCTGGTACGCTGCACGTACTGGGTTAACTCCCCGTTTTGGTCAAGGCCAGCGTACACTGGGTGAACGTGCCAGGTACGCCCTGCGTACGCATGCGGAGTGGCTATATTTGGCTTTTTGGGCCTTAGGGGACTAGGCCTGGACTATTGGGCCCCGTGGCCCACTGTGGAATATAGTTCTGGGACTGGGAATTTGGAATCAGAAGTATTGGGCTTTTTGGACCATATTGGGCCACTTGAGATTATTTCATTTTGGGCTAAGGACTTAGTAGAATTGTGAAAAGGCCCATTTGAAGGGTTGGGACCAATTTAGAAAATTGGCCATTAGTTAGCCCTTAGGGAGCCTTTGATGGGCCATGGGTGTATTGGACTTAATAAGTTAGAATTGGGCCTTAGGAATGGTTTAAGTTATGTCAAGGGGTAAAATGGTCATTTTACCCTAAGTAGTGTTATAGATTGTGATTGAGTGTTATTATGATTATGGTAGCCGGGAGTCTTCGGAGCATCTATTAGAGATTACTGATGGGTTTTACACAAATAAACATCCTATGTGCTCATGCAAACACTAATGCTTGGATCCTGGCTTCTCTATTGTACATGCAATGAATCCAAGACTTTCAAACCCTAGATCTAATAGCATGAATTCGAAATATAACATTACAAATCAGATCTAGATGATTACCTTTGTTGATTGCTCGATTCCTTCTTGATTCTTCTTGTCTTGGAGCTTAGTTACAAGTGTAACTCCTCTAATGGCTTACAAAAACCAACTAGCAAGAAGGCAATTATGAGAGAGAGGAGGGAATGCTAAAATTGGCTCTAGGGTTTCTCTTGAGATCAAGTGTAGCCGATTTTCATAGCCCAAGGGTCATATTTATACTGTAGGCTGCTAGGGTTTCTGCCAAAACCCTAATGGACAACTTAATCACTAAGCAACCCATGGAACCTTCTGGAATAGGGCCTTGGACAAAAATATGATGATCCTTCATCATAATTTCGTTCCCCCTTAGTCCATTAGGTTTCCCAGCCCAAAACTCAACCATCACACATTTGACAGTTTATGCCCCTTTATTTAATTAATCTCTTTTAGTCACCAAATTAATTCCTAATTAATTTATGACCAATATCAATCAAATAATATGATATCTCTTTTAATATATTATTCTTATAAGATATTAATAAATCATAATATCTTCTTTGTCCATAAATTACCCTGTCAAGTTGCTATGGTGAAGGCAACCCAAAAGGACCATGCACAACCGGGTCAAGTACTTACTAAATATAGTTATGGGCTTAGACACTAATCCAACAATTACTTCATGTGAGATTCGACACTCAGCTTTACAAGGTGAGTTACCTTCCAGTAGAAGTGGGTCCAAGGCCACAATGCCGACCCACTAGTAGAAGATTGTGGTTAGATGATTGTCTGTGTGATAATTGTTTGGTATGCCACTATCTGTAATGTTCTATGTGTCAATATGTTATGATTCTATGTGGTAGTGGTAGGGGTGAAATAGTCCTCTATATCCGGTTGAAATAGACCGAAGGGGAGGCCAATACCCAGATATGCTAGGGAGTTATCCGGTTGAGATATACCGAAGGGGAGGCCAGCATCGAGATATGCTAGGAAACTATCCAGTTGAAATAGATCGAAAGGGAGGCCGAAACCTAGATATGCCTGGCTAGATATGTTATTGTATGGTATATGGTATGATGGGGGAACTCACTAAGCTTCGTGCTTACAGTTTTCAGTTTTGTTTTCAGGTACCTCTACATCGAAGAGGAATGAGCTGGCACGATAGTAGCGCATCACACACATATGATTTCCGCATTTTGAGATCCATGGGATTGTACTCTGACATTATTATTCCACGACATGTTTTATGATATTTGACTTATGGGATTATGGGTTGATATGATATTGATGATGTTTTTAGTAAACGCTTTTATAAGCTACTTAATTAAAAATGAAATTTTTGGTCATGATTTTTAGGGTGTTACAAGTTGGTATCAGAGCCTTGGTTTGAGGGATTCGGGCGCACTCTCAGGTGTGTCTGAACTCAAACTAAGGACTTGGTATGAAAATTTTCAAAAGTAAAATCATTTTTATAAAAAGGAGTTTGAAAAGAAATTTAAAAGGGAAAACAACTTTGAAAAGAACAAGGTGTGTGATGCGTGCGATCGACCGAGCTCAAGTAAGTTTTCCCCAAGATACCCATACATTTTATGTTATGATATGATATGATTATGATAACTGTATGCTAGATTAGGGCTAAGGATCTAGGGAGATGCCTTACATGCCTGCTATATGTGCTTATTGTATTTCATGATAGAACTAATTAGACAGTGATATGATGGCCTGAATAGGATATGCTTGGTGTGGGTACTCAATGCCCGAATGCTGCTTGCTTTGTGCTTTTTAGGAGTTCTAGTTATCTTTAATGAACTAGTAGACGAATATGTAAAGTTACACATTATGAGGACTAAATAATTTCAGAAGGTTAGGTCTAGCCCTATTTCGCAGCTCGTATCTGAGTCCAACCGTTGTAGGGCAGGACCTCTCATTCGAAGAATTATCTGGTCTTAGTAATATGTAATTGTATTTGCGAGATAGTTAGAGCAAGATAACATGGAATTCTTATGCAGCTGATGGCGGAGAGTAGATCAGAAGATTACCCTAGGGTAAGCCTAGGATGAGAATAGTGCAGTGAGCAGTGGTAGTAGAAGTAACTTGGTAAAGTCAAGTCAATCCTTGAGGAAGGTACGGATAGATGTGGAAGGTAGTATGGGCCCGTACTACTGAAAGCATAGGATCTGTACACGAGTCAAGGAGCGCCGAGATAGAACCAGGGAACTTGTAGTATGTGAGACCTTCCGAGGTTATTTATGACCCTGACGATTATGTGTTTTGTTTCAGAATGGTGATGATTACACATCACGGAGGGGGAGGTTCAGGATCAGGATCTGGATCAGGTGTCGAGCCAGTCGATGAGAGACTGTGTGAGTTCATTTCTTCCGAGATCACGAGAGGCATCCTTGAGGCGGCCCCAGTGATTTTTAGGTCGATCAAGGAGGGGATCATCGAGATTATTGAGGATCGCCTTAGAGCGTTCCAGAGTGACATGGCATCTAGCCAGTCATGGGCGCGTACACTTTCCTTTAAGGACTTCAGGGGATGTGGTGCACCATACTTCCACGGGGTGAAGGACCCCATTGTTGCCAGGAGATGGATTGCAGAAATGGATTTAGCCCTGGTTCTGCCCTGAGGGGTTGAAGGTCTGGTACGCTGCAGGATGTTTGAGGGACAGGGCTAGAGATTGGTGGGAGTTAGTTGGTGATTCTTTAGGAGCCTCAGCCATTGAGACTATGAACTGGTGTGACTTTTTGACCAGGTTTAGGGTTGAGTTTGCGCCGGCTGTGGAGCTCCAGCAGTTGGCCAGCGAGTTCTCGGATATGAGGCAGACGACTGAGTCGGTGGCGTATATTACCGCCAAGTTCAGGGAGGGGCCTTACTGGTGCCTCAGTATGCAGGGGATGAGGAGATACGGAAGACCTACTATCATGACATGTTGAGAGCTGACATTTGGAAACATGCCAGCTACTCGGCAGGCCCAACATTGGATGATATGATTGCGAGGGCGAGGGAGAGGGAGATTGACATTGAGCACCTCCTGAAGAGGAAGGCGGAGACTGAGCGGGTTACATGGGTTTCGGGGAAGAAACCCAAGGGAAGTTATCACCACTAACACATCGATTTTACCCCCCCCCCCCCCTCGGATGGACCCTATGAATTTGATTAATAATTAATAATTAGTTTTCATAATTTTCATATTTTTTAATCAGCCATGATCAAAATAATGTAACGGTTACATTCTTCCATAACGTTACACATATTCCAAAAAGGACGTTATCCATGATCAAAAGTTTAACATGCCAAAAATACTAGGTAAATTTTTTTTAAGTCTACCAAAACCATCATTTATTCATTTCAAACCATCAGAAACATGTCAATTTGGAAAATAATTATCAGAGTACAACCCAAAATCATAAAATGCTAAATACTAGTGGATGCGATGCGATCATGCCAGATCCTTCCTTTTTGAATTGGAAGTACCTGAAAAACATTTAAACATAAACTATAAGCACAAAGCTTAGTGAGTTTCCCCAAAATACCACATACTATACATCCACATCATACATACATATCATACTAAAGCATGTAATGTGTCTATTTCACCCCTAAGTCCCTTCCGACTCCCTGAATCCCTGCTGACTCTTTGAGTTCCTTCCGAATCCTTTGGTATCTTTCAATCAGTACGACTCTATTTCATCCCTT
This sequence comes from Lactuca serriola, assembly GCF_051521515.1. Classification (NCBI taxonomy): domain Eukaryota; kingdom Viridiplantae; phylum Streptophyta; class Magnoliopsida; order Asterales; family Asteraceae; genus Lactuca; species Lactuca serriola. The sequence goes on along the minus strand of NC_136411.1, from coordinate 390,533,836 downwards.
ACAACTAAGCATACATTCATACTAGCAAGAGTCTCAAAGACAACAAACACATAAAGGCATATCAGTAAGTATCACGAAGATCACCACTATACTACAACATAATCCAGTGGGTCGACATTAGTGCCTTCGACCCACAAGTACAGTGAGGAGACTCACCTCAAACGCGACTCTAAATCAACAAGCTCACAAAGTCCCAAAGCGGTGCTAAACACCACTTGGATATACATGTAAGGAAAACCCTTAGTCTACCTTTCTAAAACTAGACATTTGACCAAAGTCAGCAAGTCGAAAATCAACCCTCAAAGTCAATGGTCAAAGGTTAACTCAACAATCAAACATTTAGCTTCAATGACTCGCCACGTCGTATCCATCCTTGGCCAAACCGTGACACTAGATTAGAACAAAACAATTGATCCAACCCAGTCGCCACGACGTGGTGACGTGATGCCACGTCATGTGCACTAGATCCAAAACCGCTTAATGGGTTAAGATGCTTCCTTTAGTCCCAAGAGCTCCAAAGCTCATATCTAGTCTGAAATATGGTCTAGAGGGATAAAGTTTCCAATTTTATCCATTGAGTCCACCCAAAAGGACAAAATCTCTAACCTTAGGTTCCATAAGGCTAAAAAATGGCAAAGACTCAATAACTAAACACTTAATCCCGAAGGTCCTTAGTCTAACTTCTCTAAAATACTTCTAGGACCCCTAATAGTCCATAAAAATCCAAACTTTATGGACATGCATGTCCTTCCTCAAACAAGGTCGAAAAAGGAACAATATGACCCAAAAACCATGCATGGTTCACATCTTACCACAAAAGTCCAGATCTATAAGATATAACATTCAAGGACATAGAGAAACCATAAACTTGCAAACTGTATCTCTTATAACCACTCAAACCACTCCAAAAGGACCAAAACATGCTCCAAAACCTAGATCTATGAAGAAGAACACAAAAGGGTGAAGCTTGAGGACTTACAAAGAGTCCAGAAGATGTACACAAATGGAAAAATGGATCATTTGTTGAACCAAAGCACTAACTCTCCTCATTCTTCCTTCAAAATCACCACAAGTTTACTAAAATGAGCATAAGGGCACCAAGGAGGATTAGGGTTATGGTTTATGGGGTGTGAGAGTGATGGAGACTGAGAATGAACAACCCTATCATCCCACTTTCTTTTAAATACTCAGAAAATTAAGGTTTAAGATATCAACGGCGGCCACGTCGTGTGAAACGACCCAAAAATACGACCCAAAAATTTCATTTTCAATATAACCAAAAACCATAATCTGAATATCATATCATAAAACCATCCATGATGTATCTCAAACATAGCAAAAACACTGTGAGGAAAACTGTATCATTTCTATGACATATCAAAATCAAGAACTGAATCAACTCCCAGGATGAAAACTGAAGCTGTGGTGTGTGCGATGCCATCATCCCGAGCTCTTCCCTTTGCTTGCGGAAGTACCTGAAACCAAAACTGAAACTGTAAGCACGAAGCTTAGTGAGTTCCCCCAAACTACCACATACCATACAATACATATAAAGCACATACTGGGCCTTGCCCACTGCATCAGACCGAAGTCTGGAACTAGCTGCATCGGACCGAAGTCCGGAACTGACCGGGACCTTGTCCCCTGCATCGGACCAGAGTCCGGAACTGACTGCATCGGACCGAAGTCCGGAACTGACTGCATCGGACCGAAGTCCGGAACTGACTGATCATGACATAGCATAACACATAACAACTATTATAACCACATATACTGCATACTGCATCGGAACAGAGTCCGGAACACATAACACAAATATGCTTGAATCACAAAGACATCAAGCACTCTAGCTACTGCATCGGACCAAAGTCCGGGACTACTGCTAATTAAAGGGGCCGGCATTGTGGCCGTAGACTCGTTCCTACTGAAAGGAAACTCACCTCGTGAACTGGCTGCTGTATGTATGGCTCTAGAAACTATCTGCTGCTGCTCCGGTATCTCCCCGGCTACAAATCCATAAACACACTCAATCAATGCTAAACACTGCACTGGGTAAAATGACTCTTTTACCCTTGGTCAAAGTCAACTCTCCTGGTCAAAGTCAACCCACAGTTGACCTGACTCGCCGACTTGGGCCGCCAACTCGCCGAGTCCCTATTCTCACTTCTCAACCCTAGTCGTTGCTACTCGTCGAGTATGGCATCAACTCGACGAGTTTCCTTTTGAACCAAAACTTAGGCAATCTGCATCCGACTCGCCGAGTCATATGAACAACTCGACGAGTTGTTCTTCGAGCTAAGAAGATTGCCTTGGACTCGCCGAGTTGTATGAACAACTCGCCGAGTCCCTCCATTACTGAGTCTAACCTCAAACTCGCTGAGTCCACTCCACTACTCACTGGTCCCACTCGACACCGCTCAAAAGGAAGAAATCGGGGACTCGCGACTCGACTCGCCGAGTCACAACCATGCAACTCTTCTACACTCGATTCTGCTTGAATCCATTACATACAAATGATAGATCTGAGTCCAATAAGCTGATTTACCATGTAAAGTTTACAACTTTACGCGTACAAACACATGAAAAAGGGGATAAAGGCTAAAAAGGCACTTAAAAGGGTAGATCTAGGGTTATTATGCAAAATAGCTCCATAAAGGCAATAAATCTGGGCTCTACAACTCCTAAATGAACAGATCTAAGGATATCTCGACATAATAGGGCTTCCATATCAACATAAGGCTTGAGAAAAGCATCAACTAGATCTAGAAGAGTTCTAATGGGGTTTTAAAGCATAAAAGGGAAGGAAATCCTAAGAATACCTCAAAGAACTCTGGTTTGCCCTTGAATCTTTGCTCTACAACTCTTCTCCTTGCTCCTTTCTTCTTCTCCTTCTTCAAGCCTTCACAAATGCACACAAGATCACTTAAATCACTCAAGAACGAATTAGGGTTTTCTCATAGCTCTCTGAGGGTGAAGGAGGCGAGATTGGGGGCTATAAGGTGGCTTAAATAGTGGGCAACCCGGGGATTTAGGGTTTCATCCAGACAGGCAGACTCGCCGAGTCCAGAATATGGACTCGCCGAGTCGCCAGCTAACACGTGCTCGAAATCCCGTCCCTACTCGGCGAGTCAGGCTATGAACTCGCCGAGTCCCTCTTGCAAACTTCAAAATAAATACCATAGAATCATCATACCGGAGACGGGTCGTTACAATTCTCCCCCACTTATCTCAGACTTCGTCCTCGAAGTCTGCTACGGCTGAATCTGCAAATATCTCAGGGTAGTGCTCTCTCATCCCCTCTTCAGCCTCCCACGTCCACTCAGACCCCTTCCGGTGGTGCCACTGTACCTTCACTAACTGAATTTCCTTGTTCCTCAAGGTCTTGGTCTTCCGGTCCAGAATCACTACCGGCCTCTCAATATAATTCAGGCTGCTATCAACCTGAATATCCTCTAGGGGAACGACTGCTGACTCATCCACCAAACACTTCCTCAACTGAGACACATGGAAAGTGTTGTGGATCTAACTAAGCTCCTCAGGAAGATCTAACCGATAAGCAACCTGACCCACCCGGGCCAAAACCCTGAAAGGACCAATAAATCTGGGGCCCAACTTGCCCCTCTTCCGGAATCTGATGACACCCTTCCAAGGTGAGACCTTCAGAAGGACCATATCTCCCACCTAGAACTCCAAGTCCGAACGCCTCCTGTCGGCGTAGCTCTTCTGCCGACTCTGCGCAGTCTGCAGTCTACTACGGACCTGCTGGATCAACTCGGTCGTCTTGAGCACCACTTCTGTGCTCCCAATGACTCGCTGACCGACCTCGCCCCAACAAATCGGGGTCCTACACTTCCTCCCATAAAGCATCTCAAAGGGAGGTCGATCAATGATCGCATGATAACTGTTGTTATACGAAAATTCCGCTAACGGAAGGTACGTATCCCAACTGCCACCAAAGTCTAGAACACATGCCCTGAGCATGTCCTTAAGAGTCTGAATCGTCCTCTCACTCTGCCCGTCCGTCTGAGGGTGGAAAGTGGTGCTGAAATGAAGACGAGTACCCATCTCGTCGTGAAACCGCTTCCAGAATCTGGATGTAAAACGGACATCTCGGTCTGACACCACCGATACTGGCACTCCATGACGTGCCACAATCTCCCGCACATAGATATCGGCTAACTTCTCTGCCGATATACTCTCCTGGATCGGTATAAAATGGGCACTCTTCGTCAACCGATCCACTACTACCCATATCGAATCCACTCCTCGTGCGGTCCTGGGAAGCTTGGTGACAAAATCCATGGTGATGTCCTCCCATTTCCACACGGGAATGTCTAATGGCTGCATCTTGCCGTGAGGTCTCTGGTGCTCCGCCTTGACCTTCCGGCAGGTCAGGCATCTCTCAACATACCAGGCGACGTCCCGCTTCATGCAGGGCCACCAATAATCAGGTCGAAGATCTCGATACATCTTCGTCGCCCCTGGGTGGATAGAAAATCGAGACTTATGAGCCTCGTCCATCAACACTTGCCATACTCCACCCCAGTACGGTATCCACACCCTCCCGTGAAGCGTCAGCAATCCCCCACTGTCATAATCAAACGAGGCTACTCGGCCCACTATCCTCTCACACTTCTGCCTCTCCTCCTTGAGGCCCTCCACCTGAGCCTCCTTGATCCGCTCCAACAATGGAGTAATCACTGTCATCCTCAAACACAGATCCCTGATAGGGGCTGCCGACACTTTGCGGCTTAGGGCGTCGGCCACCACGTTGGCCTTCCCTGGGTGGTAAAGGATCTCACAATCATAATCCTTTAGCACATCCAACCACCTCCTCTGCCTCATGTTCAGACTCGGCTGATCCACAAGGTACCTCAAACTCTTGTGATCCGTGTAAATAGTACAACGGACCCCATAAAGGTAGTGCCTCCAAATCTTGAGGGCAAACACAACCGCCCCCAGCTCTAAATCATGGGTAGGATAATTAGCCTCGTGAGGCTTCAACTGTCTCGAGGCATAAGCTATCACATGGCCTCGCTGCATCAATACTGCTCCCATACCTGTGATCGAGGCATCACAGTAGACTACGAAGTCCTCTACTCCCTCTGGCAAGGTAAGGATCGGAGCCTCGCACAATCTCTGTCTGAGGGTCTCGAACGCTGCCTGCTGCTCAGGCCCCCAACGAAATACCACCGACTTCTTGGTCAGTCGGGTGAGCGGCACTGCTATCTTGGAGAAATCCTGAATAAATCTCCGATAATACCCTGCCAACCCTAGGAAGCTTCGAATCTCAGATGGAGACTTCGGGACCTCCCACTGCATCACGGCCTCTATCTTGGCCGGATCTACCAAAATACCCTTCTGGTTGACGAGGTGGCCAAGGAATTGCACCTCGCGCAACTAGAACTCGCATTTGGAGAACTTTGCGAAAAGTCTCTCCCTCCTCAAAACCTCCAGCACCTCTCGCAGGTGCTCCTCATGCTGCTCCTGCGTCTTGGAATACACCAAGATATCATCTATGAATACTATCACTGACCGATCCAGCATCGGCCTGCACACGCGATTCATGAGATCCATGAACGTGGCTGGAGCATTGGTGAGCCCAAATGGCATCACCACAAACTCATAATGACCATACCTGGTCCTGAAAGCAGTCTTCTGTACATCCTCATCTCTAACCCGCATCTGATGATAACTGGAGCGTAGATCGATCTTGGAGAACCAAGACGCTCCCTGAAGCTGATCAAACAAATCATCTATCCTCGGAAGTGGGTAACGGTTCTTCACCGTTACCTTATTCAACTCCCGATAATCTATACACATACGATGCGACCCATCCTTCTTCCTCACAAACAGGGTTGGCGCTCCCCAAGGCGAACTGCTCGGCCGAATGAAACCCTTGTCTAACAGCTCCTGCAGCTGCGTAGACAACTCCTGCATCTCAGGGGGAGCTAGTCGATACGGTGCCTTGGCTATCGGAGCCGCACCAGGAATTAGGTCGATCCTGAACTCAACCTGTCTCTCAGGAGGTATCCCCGGCAAATCCTCGGGAAACACATCCGGGTAGTCTCGTACTATAGGAACATCATCAACTGTCGTCTTGCCCTTCTCTCGGGCATCCAAGACGTAAGCTACAAAACCGGCGCAACCCTGCTGAACATAGCGCCTCGCCCTTGCGGCAGAACAAAAGGTCGGTCCACGCTGTGGCCTCTCGCCCTGAATCATTAACTCTCCCCTACTGGGAGTGCGAACCCTTACCAGCTGAAGCTCATAATCAATCACCGCCCCATTGGGGCTTAGCCAATCCATGCCCACAATAACCTTATTCCCTCGCAGGGGAATAGGTACCAGGTCCACTGAAAACTGCTCATCAAATAACTGAAGAGAACACCCTCTATGCACTCTGCCGACCCTCATGGTCCTATCATCTGCTATCTCAACCTCTAATGGACAATCCAGCTCCCCTAGAGCTCTACTAAATCTCTTGCTAAGCGCAAGCGATACGAATGATCGGGTAGCCCCTGAATCGAATAATACCATAGCAGAAATGTCGTTCACAGAGAACGACCCTAAATAAAACATACAATCATAAGCAATATTCAATCAATAATAATAATAAAGAGATGCAGGGAAGATACATACCCGTCACCACATCAGGAGTCGCTCGCGCCTCCTCTGCTGTCATCTGAAACGTCCTAATCTTCGCCACTGGCGCATCAGCTCGGCCCTGCCAGCCATCTGTAATCCTCAAGGTAGCAGGGGCAGGTGCAACCACCTTCCCTGCTGCGGCTAAACTCGAACACTGGGACTTTTTATGTCCCCTCTGATTGCACTGAAAGCAAATCAGATCTGATGTTGCAACAGCAGTAGCAGGGGCCATACAATCCCTACTCAAATGCCCAATCCGACCGCACTTGTAACAGTCGGAACTCCCTGCCTTGCACGCCCCCTCGTGCAATCTCCCACACTTGCCACATCGACCGTGGCTCTGCTGACTCCTAGATCTGTGATCTGAAACCTTGGGCTTTTTGCCCGAACTACCTGTACCCGAAACCGTCTCCGGTTTCCTCTTCTTCTCCATCTCGAGATCAATCTCCCTCTCCCGAGCCCTAGCAATCATGTCATCCAGCGTTTTACAGCTGGACCGGCTCACAAACTGGCGGATATCGCTCCGCAACCTCTCATGATAACGGGCCTTCTTCATCTCCTCATCGGCTACGTACTGAGGAACGAGAAGAGCCCTCTCCCTGAACTTGGCGGTGATCTCCGCCACTATCTCTGTAGTCTGGGTGAGGTCCTGAAACTCCCTAGCTAACTGCTGCACCTCAATAACCGGTGCAAACTCCGCCCTGAACCTGGTAGAGAAATCAGCCCAGGTCATGGCGTCCAATGCTGCGTCATCTCCAATGGCATGTCCGACCTCCTCCCACCAGTCCCGTGCCCTGTCCTTCAGAAGACAGGACGCCAATCTGACCTTGTCCCCCTCGGGACACCTGCTAGTGCGGAAAGCGTTGGCCACATCCGCCAACCATCTAGTACTCGCTATGGGGTCCCGCGCCCCATGATAGTCCGGAGCTCCACATGCCCTGAACTCCCTGAATGTAAGGGTGCGCGACCCCATCATGGCCGCCACCTCGGCACAGAAGGTGCCCAATCTCTCATCCATCAGCTCTAGAATTCCCTCCTTGATCGAACCGAAGATCACAGGAGTCTGCTCTATAATGATGTGCGTAATCTCCGAAGAAAGAAACTCTCGGGTCTGCTCATCCATGCGCTCGTCCCCCGAGCCTGAACCTGATCCCTCCCCGGCACCTCCACTGCCGGCTGCTGGTCTCGAACGCAAAACCACCATTTTGAAACACATCACAACTACATCAGAAAACTGAAATATCTCAAGGGATCATTGATACTACAACTAGCTTCCTGGTCTTGTCTCAGCCTTTCTTGATTCGAGTACGGATCCTCTGCTTTCAGTAGTACGGGCCCATACTACCTTCCACATCTATCCGTACTTTCTTCAAGAACTGCCTTGACTCCACCAAGTCACTTCTACTACTACTGATCTCTGCTACTCTCATCCTAGGCTTGCCCTAGGGAAACCTCAGACTCAACTCAACTAGTCCTCAGCTGCTGAAGGCCTCCTTATAATGCTAATTAGCCACCACCTGAACACCATCACATGTGACGAGGCTCAGATAATCCTTCCAGTAAAAGACTCGTCCCTATAACGGTTGGACTCAAACAAGAGCTGCGCAATAGGGCCAATTCCAGCACTCTGGGATTATTCAACCCTGATCACATGTGGTGTGACGTGTTCACCTAATGGCTAACTCCCATCACTCAGAATCCCACAAAGCACGAAGCAAGCAACATTCGAACACAAGAATCACTCAAGCCATCCTATCCTCATAACGGGGAAACTGTACTAGCATACAATGTTAAGCTCATACTATCAGGCATAACCTAAACAGGCTATCCTACTGCTGGCTACTCAATACTAGCATGCAATACTCATAAAGCTGTAACACATGAAGCAGGCACATAAGGCATCCTCCTAGATCCTTAGTCCTATACTAGCATGCTGTTCTACTGAAACTGAAACTGAACATATAACTTGTATGGGTAATTTGGGAGTACTTACTTGAGCTCAGCTGATCGCATGCACCACACCTTTATCTCGTTTAAAAATTTCTTTCTTTCTAAGTGCTTTCAAAACTCTTTAGAAAACATTTTCCTTTTAAAAATCTTTCTATCTTCCCCTTAGTTTGAGTTCAGATACACCCGGAAGTGTATCCGAATCCCTCAAACCAAGGCTCTAATACCAACTTGAAACGACCCAAAAATACGACCCAAAAATTTCATTTTTCAATATAACCAAAAACCATAATCTGAATATCATATCATAAAACCATCCATGATGTATCTCAAACATAGCAAAAACACTGTGAGGAAAACTGTATCATTTCTATGACATATCAAAATCAAGAACTGAATCAACTCCCAGGATGAAAACTGAAGCTGTGGTGTGTGCGATGCCATCATCCCGAGCTCTTCCCTTTGCTTGCGGAAGTACCTGAAACCAAAACTGAAACTGTAAGCACGAAGCTTAGTGAGCTCCCCCAAACTACCATATACCATACAATACATATAAAGCACATACTGGGCCTTGCCCACTGCATCAGACCGAAGTCTGGAACTAGCTGCATCGGACCGAAGTCCGGAACTGACTGCATCGGACCGAAGTCCGGAACTGACTGATCATGACATAGCATAACACATAACAACTATTATAACCACATATACTGCATACTGCATCGGAACAGAGTCCGGAACACATAACACAAATATGCTTGAATCACAAAGACATCAAGCACTCTAGCTACTGCATCGGACCAAAGTCCGGGACTACTGCTAATTAAAGGGGCCGGCATTGTGGCCGTAGACTCGTTCCTACTGAAAGGAAACTCACCTCGTGAACTGGCTGCTGTGTGTATGGCTCTAGAAACTATCTGCTGCTGCTCCGGTATCTCCCCGGCTACAAATCCATAAACACACTCAATCAATGCTAAACACTGCACTGGGTAAAATGACTCTTTTACCCTTGGTCAAAGTCAACTCTCCTGGTCAAAGTCAACCCACAGTTGACCTGACTCGCCGAGTTGGGCCACCAACTCGCCGAGTCCCTATTCTCACTTCTCAACCCTACTCGCTGCTACTCGTCGAGTATGGCATCAACTCGACGAGTTTCCTTTTGAACCAAAACTTACGCAATCTGCATCCGACTCGCCGAGTCATATGAACAACTCGACGAGTTGTTCTTCGAGCTAAGAAGATTGCCTTGGACTCACCGAGTTGTATGAACAACTCGCCGAGTCCTTCCATTACTGAGTCTAACCTCAAACTCGCTGAGTCCACTCCACTACTCACTGGTCCCACTCGACACCGCTCAAAAGGAAGAAATCGGGGACTCGCGACTCGACTCGCCGAGTCACAACCATGCAACTCTTCTACACTCGATTCTGCTTGAATCCATTACATACAAATGATAGATCTGAGTCCAATAAGCTGATTTACCATGTAAAGTTTACAACTTTACGCGTACAAACACATGAAAAAGGGGATAAAGGCTAAAAAGGCACTTAAAAGGGTAGATCTAGGGTTATTATGCAAAATAGCTCCATAAAGGCAATAAATCTGGGCTCTACAACTCCTAAATGAACAGATCTAAGGATATCTCGACATAATAGGGCTTCCATATCAACATAAGGCTTGAGAAAAGCATCAACTAGATCTAGAAGAGTTCTAATGGGGTTTTAAAGCATAAAAGGGAAGGAAATCCGAAGAATACCTCAAAGAACTCTGGTTTGCCCTTGAATCTTTGCTCTACAACTCTTCTCCTTGCTCCTTTCTTATTCTCCTTCTTCAAGCCTTCACAAATGCACACAAGATCACTTAAATCACTCAAGAACGAATTAGGGTTTTCTCACAGCTCTCTGAGGGTGAAGGAGGCGAGATTGGGGGCTATAAGGTGGCTTAAATAGTGGGCAACCCGGGGATTTAGGGTTTCATCCAGACAGGCAGACTCGCCGAGTCCAGAATATGGACTCGCCGAGTCGCCAGCTAACACGTGCTCGAAATCTCGTCCCTACTCGGCGAGTCAGGCTATGAACTCGCCGAGTCCCTCTTGCAAACTTCAAAATAAATACCATAGAATCATCATACCGGAGACGGGTCGTTACACCGTGGCTTTTACTTGCCACATCCTGGCAAGTCAAAAGAGACCCATGACCAAAAATTCCTCGCCACATCGTGGCGATCCATCCCCACGTTGTTGCCTTTACTTGCCACATCATGCAACTCCATATTCAAACGTAATTAAAAATAAAATATACCTCAAAAACAGAACGTTTCAAAAAGATTATGATGGTTACATTCCTCTATATTTGTAACCATATATTCTCAAAAGAAATCAACCATGAAACAAAGAATGTGACCCTCTATTTTTTTCTTAACGACATATAATCTTAAGGTTGAACGAGATTTGAACATAAAATATTGTTATTTTGGAGTGTTTCATACCAAATGATCGGCCCGTAGGCCACCTTGATGATGCCTTATTTTTTGTTTAGTACATGTTAAAACTAACATGTCCCGTATGCCACATTGATGATGCCTTATTACCTACCTCATATTATATATATGCTATATGAAACTATATATATTATAGGAAACTGATTTGTACACAACAAAATTTTTCCATACATAACAATTTGTGTATTAAGATGTTGTATTGTACGACTCCATATAGCATTATGTTAAGTGAGATGTCATTTTAAAAAATTAAATAATATTTTAGGAATTACGTATAATGTTATATAATTTAATAAATATATTTTAGTTTTATCAATTGCAAAACATACGATAAAAATCGTAACATATATTGCAAAAATATAATAATTAAACATGTGAAAAAAAATATATTGTATTTGGTGTTACTATTATTATTATTATAGATTTAGGACAAAGTTCCTTGAAGGCATCTAAAAACATAGATCTTGAGTGGGGGTCATGAATGAGTGAGATTTACCTCAAGCACAGTTTCCAAGAGCATTATTTTAAATAATAATGGTCTTTGGCTTTGTCTCCCAAGGAAAAGAAAGCTGGCATGTTTCAATTTCAATTGACTTACACCACAACTCCAGCTGGTTTTTCTACCCACTCCCAAACTACTGCGTGCTCAGTCTAGTAACTCTACCAACTCTCGAGTAGTATATATGCAAGCAATATTTTCTCCAATATATATGTGAAAGAAATATTGTTTTGAGTGTATTTTTAATTTGAAAATGTATTGTATTAACCAAAAAAAAACATTTGATCTAGGCGGTATAAGGTGTTTCAAAACTTTTTTTTTTCTTTTTTTCTTTAGTTGATAGTTTACCGTGGTGAAAAAATATATAGTTTAGAGATAAGATTCTGAAAATATATCTTTTGTTCGACAAAAAACAAATGTATCATCTTAGAATTTATGTTACAACAAAAATCCTATTTTATATTGGATATATGAAGGAATAATTTGTTTGATTATAAATCATAACGACTTAAAAGAGTAACAAACATTAGTTTGTGTCCATTGTTACATAATCTTTTTTTTATACACGTTTGATATGTTCAAAATAAAATAATATTATTTGTAATTAGTAGTGATATTATCTTATTATGAATATGTCAAAAAGTTTACTAATCAATCAAACGCAGACAAAAAAATATAATTACTTAAATATAGTTAACAACTAAACTCGGTTACCCTTTTAGCTCATTAACCTGAAAAAATAACTTATAAAGGGATCCTAAGATATAATTTGAGAAGACATTTCTTAAGGTAAAGGTCGACAGAAAACACAATCATTTTTACGTACAATGTACTCTATTTTTTTTTATAAATAATTTTCATTCCAATATTATTAATATATTCTCCAATGATTATAACAAGATCATAACTATATTGTGAGATAGGTGAGAAAATAGACGATCTAACAAATCTGTTAACATGCTCATAGTCATATAATCCTTTTAGTATATAATGTTAAATAATTGTTTTTAAAAAATTAAATTTTAATCATATAAGTGCAATAATAACAACAAACATTGAGATCCCATTAGAATGTGGTAAAAAGGAAGGACAATATTATACTTTAAAAGTCCTAAACTTTTTCAAAAGTTTCAATAAAATTATAATTTTCTTTTAATAGAAAAATCTTAATATTTTAATTTTTTTTTCCTAAATTAACGAAATTTTGTTTTTTTATATTTGAACAGCAAATGATAGATTATATAATTTTTTCAAAATATTAGGACTTTTCTGTTAAAAAAATTAAGACCTTATTGAAACTTTTGAAAAAAGTTTGAGGCTTTATGTAGATAACCCTACTTTAAAAATTATAAATTTTAGATGAGTTTTCATTGTATTTAACTATTTACTAGTATCCATTTGACGTTATGAAATAAAAAGTAATCGGACCGAAATTTCCTTCAAATGGTAATATGTTTAGTTAGGGGCCCATGGTCTAACTATGATACAAAACACGAATATTTGGCACGTGTCTGTTCGACTATTTATTTGGAATCATCCAAATGAGATATGTTTACACATATTAGTATTTGTTGCTCACTGGGTAATTGTTATGCAATAGTATACACTGGCTTAGTCCATACTCCTTAATGGATTTTACTTGTACAAATTGTAGGAACCTAGAAAAAAAATATGGTAATTAAAATATCTTAATGAATCGTGTAAAATTTACTATTTTTTATTGATATTTTGATTTTATATACGATTCGTACAAAATTCAGTTCATACCACTTGAGCTGTATTAGATTACGATCTAAGTCTCATTTGAAACTCAATATATAGTACGATTACACTAAATTGTCATGTGATACTAAAAATCACCAATAATCCAGCCGAACCCTTATTTTATTGTAAACCCATGGATTTACATTGCTAAGTTAAACAAACTAAAATTGGTGCATAAATGATAAAGTCATCAGTCCATTTGAAATATCTAAAGATAAAATACACACAAATATCTACATAGTAAATAGTTATTAAAAATATAACTTCAGCCTTATCTACATATGCATATACGTTACAAAACGTGTATCGATCCTTAAATATGAGTTTTCCGTATTGAATTTAAGTTAATGTGAGAGACAAGACTGCGGTAAATAATTTAGTGGGGTCCATAATATCACATTTGACTCACTGAGAAATTGATAACCACGTTAAATAATTTATATAATCGATCATTTTGTTAAATGAATACGTGCCCCATTTTTTTTTATGAGTTTCTCTTGAAATCACCATATTTAGCAAGATATATTTAAAATAAAATTAATTTACTTTCATCCAGATAATTTTTTCTTTCTATTTATACCATCTGCAGTCCACACCCTCCATAACCATCAAGTACATCCCCCCCAAACACTCAAGGTTCAGTCTTTGAGGTTCAACAATCAACATGGCTATGAAACTTCATCTCTTCCTTCTTGCTTCTTTTCTTCTGGTTTCTACTTCTGTAAGCTTCTTTACTTTGATCCACTTTCGATTTAGTTTCTTATTTATTACTTTCTCATTATTCTTTTTGTTTCCTTTTTCATCCAATGAACAAGTTGTAAGCTTAGATCTATTTGGAAATGTTTGTCATGTTGTTGAAATATGATTTATTTTTTGGTTTTCAGATCATATTTTATCATTGGTTGTACCCATTTTTGGATTCTTATAGATCTTGGAAGTAAAGATAAGAGAATGACCAGAAAAAGAATAAAAACAAGATTTAGCAAATTTAAGATATCTTGGTTCTTGAACTTTCATTGTGTTGTTTTGTTCTATATTCATCATGCTTTCAGGGCTAATTTAGTCATTTGACCCCCAAAAAACTGAACTTTATAGAAATTTAACCTAGGATTATATATACCAAATTGGTTTTCATTCTTTTACGTCTTAATAGTACAAAAAAGAAACACATATGTTGAAAAGATCTCTATATGTTCACTTTGAGAGGTAAAAAAGGAACAAATGTAATCATGTATTATTCCATTTTAGATGATACGAGTAGTCACAATCACATGTGACTTTAACTACAAACCCATTTCAAATATGTACTAAATAATAAAAAAAATAGATATTTTATAACTTTATTCTACTTTCTACAGGCTGCATTCGCCACCTCCCCTGCCCCCAAAAGCTCACCACTACCACCACCGTCACCGTCGCCTCCTCCACCGGTGAGTAAACCCCCCACCCCTGCACCACCAGTTGCTAAACCCCCCACCGCTACACCCCCAGTTTCAAAACCACCCACCACCCCTACACCACCAATTGTTAAACCACCAACCCCAACACCACCAGTTGCTAAGCCACCCACCACAGCACCACCGGTCGCCAAGCCACCCACCGCCGCCCCACCAACCCCACCAAGAAACACCAAAGGTACTCTCTTTTGGCCTTTTAAAACACTGTATTTCTTCATTTGATTCTAATTTCCATCTGTACTTTTACTTTTGCAGAATGTTACCCACCATGTTTGGTGAGGTGCAAGAATCATTCAAGGCAAAATGTGTGCCTGAGAGCTTGTGTGACATGCTGTGATCGGTGCAAATGTGTTCCGCCGGGTCAGTCCGGCAACAAGGAGGTTTGCGGCACCTGCTACACCAATATGAAAACTCACGGCGGCAGACCAAAGTGCCCTTGAAATTACTGCGATTGTGTTGTTATGAAGGTTGAAGTTTGTAGGAATAAAATGAGCGTGTGTTGTAAGTCGAAGTGTTTAAGAGGATTAGGGTTTCTATGTGCTTAATGGTGAATTGGGTCAATGTTGACTTTCGTAATAGTAGTGAGGTTTGTTTCTAGCTTGCATCGATAATTGTCGTGTCTTTTGAGATATAAAATGTAAAATCCATTGAGAGGATATATAGTTAAATACTGAAGGACCCTCTCAAAACTTTTGTTTTAGGTATTTAAAAATAGGGAAAATGAATGATTCTGGTTTGAGTTTATTTTTATTTGTTTTTTTATCCAATATATCATTGAACTTGTTGTTTGTTTCGTTATATTCTTTTTGATTGGTTTTTGACTTTCTGTCATCTGTGATAGCCGGTTAAAGGGTTATGATGAATACATACAATAAGTTTGATAGTATATTGAGCAAAAAAAGAAAACAGACCAACAATAAGTTTGATAGTATATTGAGCAAAAAAAGAAAACAGACCAAATCAGAACAAATTCAATAAGTTTGATAGTATATTGAGCAAAAAAAGAAAACAGACCAAATCAGAACAAATTCAATAGTTGGTTAACCTTCTGAGTTATATCCTTTTACTCATTTACATAAAATCCAATATCATTTTGTGCTCATATTAATGAGTTATATCCTTTTACTTATTTACATAAAATCCCATATCATTTTGTGCTTATATTAATGATTTTCTGAGATTTATTCTTACTTTTCTTTAAAACATAACCGCACGAAAGAACATTATTCATATATGTATAACTTTGTAATACATTTAAATATTTATTAGGAGAATCTTGATTGATCAGATGCATTTCATGACTACATTTACATTCCCAATCAAATAATTTATTGTATCATGGATTCTGGACAAGTCTACAAACGAGTGGAATCACAAGTGCTGTGATTTTTTATTTTACTTGGCTTTAAGATCGA
Source organism: Lactuca serriola (assembly GCF_051521515.1). Lineage (NCBI taxonomy): Eukaryota > Viridiplantae > Streptophyta > Magnoliopsida > Asterales > Asteraceae > Lactuca > Lactuca serriola. The sequence goes on along the minus strand of NC_136411.1, from coordinate 390,517,610 downwards.
ATTCATGAGATAAAATACAACATCAATATGTACAATATCATCTAGCTTTTGCAGACACATCACTATAATATACTTTGAGGTAAACGTTTATGCTGATAAAGATACCTCTCATACACAGTCATATCTTTTTTTAAAGAGTTCTTGACAGCTAAACACAGTAAGCATAGCATAGACCATGTTTTGACGAAGATACCCCTCCGAAACGTTCTTAATGTACGTTATGACTTAAGAAGGTTACAGTTTTTGATACTTTTGTAGTTTTAATTCCATTTAACTTTTTGGGGAAAATGACTCAGGGGGTAACCAACCGTTGAGTTTGTTCTCATTTGGTCTCTTTCATTTTTTTGTACCCAATATACCATCAAACTTGTTATTTGTGTTCATTATAACCTTTTGACCGGTTATCATAGGTGACAGCTGGTCAAAAGCCGATCAAAAGGGCTATAGTGAACACAAACAACAAGTTTAATGATATATTTGGTACAGAAAAGGAAAGATACCAAATCAGAACAAACTCAACGCTTAGCTACCCTCCATTGTCATTTTCCCTTAAAAATAAGGGGTGGTAATTCTTGATATGATATGATATCGACATGCAAATAAATGATTGGGCCGTATATTTCAATCTGTTTAATTAAATTGATTTATACGACATAAAAATTAAACGGATAAAGTTATGGTTCGAATTTGTAACATGAAAATGATTGTGTATTTACAACTTTTTTTTTAATATTTTAGATATTGGGCATGTCCAAAACCAAAATTAAAAGAAAATTTTGGGTTGAATTGTTTTGTAATATGGAAACTATCAAATGATCACCACAAATAATATTTATATATTGTTTTTAATTATTTTCATTTATATTTCATATCATACAATCTCATCCGTTCACTTCCCTTCGATACTACTTTCATCCTTGAAACTTGCTTAGTTAGCTAATATTGATTTGAAAATGAGTAGATTTCTAGATAATTTTCATATTTCACATGTAAGCTGGTTACCCCTTGTATGCCATAGTGTGATGGTTTACGAGTGCCTAGTCTAAAAATGAGCAAAATGGAGGAAACTGTCTCATAAGCTTGATGATTAACCATCTACTTTGGTGAGTTTGAGTTTATGAGATGCCATTAAGTCGGTATTTGAGTAGATTTCTAGATAATATTCATGTTTCACATGTAAGCTAGTTATCTCTTGTATGAGATAGCATGATGGTTCACTAGTGCCTAGTCTATAAGCGAGCAAAATTGGGGAAGTTATATCATAATCTTGATAGTTAACCATCTACTTTGGTGATTTTAAATTTATGAGATGGACAAAGGTTGGGAATAGACAAATGATTACATTATATTGCATATTGAATCAAATATTACCTTGTTTTGGAAGTTGAGATGATTTGTTGTTCTTCGCTAACTAATGTTTAGCCTTGATTGTATTTAGAGAGATATGCGTTATATATTACCCTTTTTATCATTGTTTTGGGTTATAAGAACCCTAATTTGATCTATATTTTTTTAGTGATTTTGGAAGTTTGATTCAAGAAAGTAGATTGTTATTTTTTTTACTCAAAATGAACCAACATCGGCCTCTCACTAGACATTTCATTGCTTAACTTATTTTTACATGTGACTTGGTTGAAGACTATAGTGGCGAGACTAGAAATGACAAGGAATTTTGAGAAAGGTACGCCATGTGTGGTCTATTAAACTATGTTATGATATTTTCATTGTTAAGCACTCATAATTTGAATTTTTAAACTTATTTTGGATTAAGGGATCGTATGATTTTTTCAAACTTAAACAAAAAGTTTTAGAGATTAAAAAATGATATTTTAAATTACCTTAGTGATGGGCGTTTCACTGTGATGGTCGGTGGCTAATTGCACCTGGTCCCACATCGGCTTCGAGTGAGAACAAAGTATTGCCTTATAAAGGGTATGGATACCTTCCCCATTACAACACATCTTAAATCCGTGAGGGCAACATATCTCATAAGAGCGTTGCAATTAAGTGTGCCCGTGCGAGAGAAATTCTAAGATGGGTGATTTCTTAGGAAGTTTTTTTTTTTTTTTTTTTTTTTTTTTTTTTTTTTTTTTTTGTATCGGATGACCCAAAACGGACAATTTTGTGATTCGTGTCATTGAGGGATGTTATAAATGGTATCCTAGCTAAGGCACGGGTCGATGTGCTTGAAGGTGACATCAAACCATGTAAAGATGGTAACGGTGTGTGGCTACTTGCACCTGATCCCACATCAGTTTGGAAGGAGAACAAAGCATTACCTTATAAGGTGTAGATACCTGTCCTAACACAACACAGTTTCAATTTAAGAGGGCAGCAAATCATATAAGAACTCTCAATTAAGCATCTCTATGAGAGAGCAATTAAAGGATGAGTGACCTACTACGAAGTTCTCATGTTGGGTGGCATAAAACGAACAATATTGAGAAATATTACAAGAGAGACTTTATCTAATAAAACTTTACTTTTTAAGATGCTAACTTCTAACCAAACTCTTTTTTTTTAAACATATAGAAACGCATTCATCTTCTTCCCAATAATCGATTCTCTCTCATATCCTATTGTAATGTTGTTAGTGACAACATGAAATTATGTATCATTACATATTAATTCATGTATTTAAACTCTTATTCTTTTAAAAAAATTCATTGTGTCCATTTTCAAATTCAATTCTTGATGATTCTCAAATTAACCATCTAACTATTATTAAATATCAAATTAAATATAAGGGTAAATTGTAACACCCATTAAAGGTATGAATCTAAATTTCAAAGTTTAATGTTTTCTGGGTGGCCACGGTGTGATAACCCGTAATTTATTCCGTCATGGTAACCCATTTCCGTCAGTAAAACCGTTTGTCTTGAAATTTTTACGTTAACATTTTGGATTAGGTCATTTAATTTAAGACTTTTATTATGACCTCGTGAGTATCCAAACCCGTTAGAAACTCGTGAAAACGCTCCAAATTATTATTTGGAAAATTTTTAGTTTTATTCCGTTGGGTTACAAACAATTAAACCGGGTACGACCAAAAGCCTCGTTTAACGTCAGTATCGGGTAGATTTCCACCGGGCCACAAACTCAAGCCTTATATAAAGGATGATTGAACTTAAATTTAGCTCTTTACCACCACCTCACAACTTTCTCTCTCTACTCTCTCTCTAAAACTCGAGTTTGAGCCAAAACCACCCTTTTCAAGCTCCAATTTGGTAAGTGATCTATCCTAGCTTATAGTTTAGCATGTTTAGCTTTCAAATTCGTGTTTAAATCATCCAAAAGGACCAAAACTTGTGTTTACGTTCCAAGAACCTCCCCAAACCGTGAACACCTATAAATGGGGTTTTGAAGCCCCAAAACCCTTCCAAGTCCCTTCTAGTGTTTAGATATGGCTTAAGGACTTGCATGTGCAAGATTTGAACACCAAAATCTTACCATTTGGGGAGTAAACTTGAGTTTATGGTCCAAGAACATGCTTGGACTGTAAACCCTCATTCATAGACCATAAACACCTTTTAAGGTGTTAGATTGCCCCTTAAACACCTCCAAAAGCTTCCATAAGCTTCCATGAGTGCATAGAACCTTCAATTCCTTCATGAGATGCACCAAAACATACACAAATGAGTCAAACTTGAGTTTACGGCCCAATAACATTCTTGGACCGTAAACACCCCTTCTTAGACCATAAACACCTCCAAAGGGTGTTAAAGTGCCCTTAACACCTTGTATGGCTTAGAATTGGACCTAGAACTTTGTATGCTTAACCTACAACCACCAAAACACATGATTCATGGACAAAAATGAGTTTACGGCCATAAATTCATGTGTTTAAGGTAGTAAAATCACCAAGAACATCTTCATAAACCGTAAACTCCTTTCCAAGGTCAATTCAAGTCCCGATCACTTCCTAAGCCTTTGATTCAACCCTAAAACCTTCCCTTGTGCATTGTGAGACCATTTAGCACCCAAGAACCCACCACCCATGCGTTTACAGCCGTAAACTCATGGGGATATGGTCATTGGACCGTAAACTCCTCAAAGAGTTTACTCTTGAAGAGCAAACTCCATAATTAGGCCTTACACACCCATAGATGCAACCCGGATCATTCTAAACACTTGATATGAAGTGTTTACGCGCCTCAGAGTGTATATTATTACTTAATTAGTAGTTCAAAGTCTAATTAGATACATTTATGTATCTCTTCATATTACATAGGAACCTCGCGTATACTCAAGCCCCGAACTGACACTTAGCATCCTAGCCGACACATTTCTCGACCGATGAGTTCATAACCATACACCTTTTTCAGTGTTTTTTTTAATGTTTTCAGGGGGGGGGGGAATACAAGCAAAAGTACAAGAATATCTTATACTCAAACTTATTATTTCATTTTGAATTGTTTCATATTCCGTATGTTTTTAACAATCGAAACCGTATTAACCAACTGTTTGACTTGCAAAGTTAGTTTTCGAACTGATTGCAAATCCTATTATAAAATGTTATATTTTACATTTCAACAATGACTTCCACATTATTACTGTTAAAAGTATGAACCTTAGAACTTTAAGAACGTCCTTGATAACACTCCCCCTAGATACAAGAGTGAAGGACTAATAACATTAAAACTTAGAATATTAGAACCGTCCTTGATAACACTCCCCCTAGATACGAGAGTGAAGGACTAATAACATTAAAATTAGAATATTAGAACCATCCTTGATAACACTCCCCCTACATACGAGAGTGAAGGACTAATAACATTAAAACTTAGAACTTTAGACCCGTCCTTGATAATACTCCCCCTAGATTCGAGAGTAAAGGACAACTTTTAAAATTCATTAATCTTAAGATTGGAGACACGTCCTTTGTAACACTTCCCCTAGATATGAAAGTGGAGGACTAACCCTGTAACCAGAATCTCCTGGAGGGAGAACGTGACTTGAGTGTATAGATCTATATGGGATTGACTACCCTGCACCTGGCTGCTAGCTACAGTCGAACCGAAAGGTTCAAGGGTGACAAAAGTCATAAAGCGATACTGGCCCCGTTACGAGCCTTATCTAGTCTATAGTATGGTTATGGAACTCACAATCTAGATTATGAAAACTTTTCTATTTACTTATTAGTTTTATATACGTGTTAAAACTAATGTACTTTTTAAGGATAACCAGACTTTCAGAAACTTTACACAAACACTTTAAGTATGGTAGATACTTGTACTCTGCGTTCTAAATCAATAACCGACCACAAACTTTTAGGAAAATAAGGGTTTTTCCTGGGATAACATAACCATTCTTAACCAAAACTGTGTAACAAATGGATAACTAAACTTTTCTTATAAGAAAATATGAGATTTTCTTGGATAACGACTTTTTCAGAAAACCAAAGGAAACTTGTTCATTTTCAGAAAACAAACCGCTTATGAACTCACCAGCTTTATGCTGATTTTCAAACTGCTTGTATTCTCAGGTTCGCATTAGACAGGTACCCTGCGATCTTTTGGAGAAGACGGAGCATATAGAAGACTCGTCTTAGCTTTTGTTCATATGATATATATATGTATAACACACGTATAACTTTGTTTTCAAACAAATGTAATGATTCTATGTAATGTAATGTTTTGTGTTTATTATGCTTACTATGTACATTGGTTGCGATACTACATGAAGTCACCACCTCCCCGAAACGTTTCCGCCTTCGGTTTCGGGGTGTGACACACGGCGTGGTGGAGTTCCACCACAACGTGACAATAGGTGCCACGACGTGGTAACCGCTGTTGGAGAAAAACCCTAATTTTTAGAGTTTGCACCCTATTTAAGCATGATTATCCCTCAAGTGTAACATTGAAAATTTTCAAACAAAAATTTTCATTTAAAATCGCTTAATCTTAAAACACTTTTCGTAAAAATCTCATTTTTGAATAAATTACAAAACAAAACTCCATATTCAATTAAATAATAATCCAGGATCCTCCAAAAACATAATTCTTCCTTTGGTGTGTACAATCGAGCCGGTGTCGTCCCGTAATCCTGAGAGAAACTTGAAACACATAACACATAACACAGTAAGCACGAAGCTTAGTGAGTTCCCCAAAATACCACGTACAACACATAAGCATTTCCAGGCCAAAACTCTATGGGATCTTCCGATCCAAGTGTCTCAGGGGATTTCCATCCCATAACTCTGTTGACCTTCCGGTCCATGCTCTGTTGACCTTCCAATCCATATCATCATACTCATATCATAACATATTACATATACAACATACATCACATTTTCATCATACACATAAGACCTTCCGGTCACACATAATCACTCCATCGGGTAAGGCATAGTGAGAAGACTCACCTGGCAAGCAGAAAACGGTTATCTTTACACTTGAATCTCAGACTCGCCACTGCATAACACATAAGGAAAATATCTCTAATTAACTCTGAAGTCTCAACTCTAATTAAACCGACGATTACTCTTTCCCTCTCTAATCGGGTAGTGGGTAAAAGACCATTTTACCCCTCCAAGGTCTCTATTAGTTATGTTGATCGAACCCCAAATTCAACAGAAGTCAACGGTCAACTCCGACCAGACTCGTCGAGTACACAAGGGTGACTCGGCGAGTCCATGCGTGTCTTCTGACTCCTGCAAGGCCTCACTTGACTCGTCGAGTGAACCTTCCACTCGACGGGTTTCCACTGGATTCGAATCACGGAGCAACCCGACTCGACTCATCGAGTCTTCCCATGGACTCGGCAAGTTGCTTCCATGACAACACTCTTCTGACCTTCTAAGGTCAGATCTGATCCTCTAATCCATAGATATGGCTTCCTTACGACCAATAACCACGTAAAGGTCGAGGCTTGACATACATGAAAAGCTCACAAGGCTTTCCTTGGAGAAATGGCTCCTAAAATGGCATCAAAGTCTCATTCCCTCAATGAACCAACATAAAGCATACAGAATAAGGCTATATGGACCTCTATGGGTCCAGATCTGGGACCTCTCACACAAAGGGACCCTATACTCATCACTACATGCCATAGAAAGGTGTAGAAACCCTAAAATCACCAATCTTAACCAAAACAGAAAAGGGAATTCGATTTGATACCTATACAGTGAAGATACGAGCTCAGGAACTCTGAATCAACAACTACCTTGACCTCCCTTTGCTGGAAATGACTTCTACCTTGCAAAATCACACCAAGAATGCTCAAAAGGGAATTTTCTCTCTCACTCTTTGCTCAAGCTCTCTAGAGTATCTCTCTCTGGATTGGTAGCCGCACAAGAGGGCTATAAGGTCCTTTAAATAGGGCTCAAACCTGGACAATTAGGGTTTCCCTTAACAGCGCTGACTCGGCGAGTCCAGATACCCGACTCGTCGAGTCCCTTCATTAAACACTGATATCTTTCTCTATGGACACCCAAAATCACATAGAACTTCCAAGACCAGAGTTTAAACCAACTCTTTCGTCGCTGAAATACTCTTTCCCAATACCCGGAAACTCTAGTGGCCAGACCCGCCGCCAGACCGCCTACTCAAGCAATCACCATGATATTCGCTCTTTGAATATCAACCTTGTTTACTCACTGGCTCTCTGATTCTCACAAGACTACATCCAACAACCGGCTATCACTCCTCCAAAACGATCATGCTAAATCATACGAATCATGCCCCACGAATAAAATGGTTCGCACTCCACCGGGCACATCTACTAAACTGCTATCAGAAACCATCCGAACAAGGATCCCCCAACACTCTGCCCTCAGACACAAAGGCATAACCATGCTTGCTCAAAAGTTTCCTTAAACATCACATTCATAAGCCTCAGGTCCAAATTCCATATCTCTTTTATCACCACACGAGGTCTGACCTCAACCCCATAGTTGAACCTCCATGGTTACCCATAACATGATCCAAAATGTCTCACTGAATTCCTCCTCGCATCAACTATCTCGGCCCAGTGACACACAAGTCATAAAGTCCTCTTTACCCCAACTGGATACTTTACTCTCAACTGGAATCGTCTCATGTACCCCATGGTATTTCCCGCGCCTACGAACCGACCCTGCTCAGGTCTAAGATATTGGGTGACAACTGATGGGTTTTAGCCATATGAACATTCCTATGTGCACATGCAAACCCTAATGCTTGGATCTAGGTTTCTCTAATTGAACATGCATTGAATCCAAGACTTCTAATGGCTAATAAAGTATAATAACAATAAGAAATCAGAATTAGAAGATTACCTTGAATCACTTGCTTGATCTTCTTGTCCTTGGAGCTTTAGAGTCACAATTGTCACTCCTCTAATGGCTTACAAACACCAACTAGCAAGAGGATGATTTGAGAGAGAGGAGAGAGGATCAAGAATCGGCCAGGGTTTCTTCATAGAGCATAGGTGCCGATTCCCTTGACCCTTAGGATCTATTTATACTAGTGAGGCTCCTAGGGTTTCACCCTTAAACCCTAATTGGATAACTTAGGCTCTAAGCAATCGAATACCCTAATTGATAAGCTCTTGGACGAATACTAAGCCTATCCTAAGCCCTAGAAATCGTCCACCCCTTATCCATAAGGGATTATAGCCCAAAGTACAACTATCAAACACTTGACAGTTTATGCCCCTTTATTCAATTAATCTCTTTAAGTCACCAAATTAATTCCTAATTGATTTATGACTTATATTAATCAAATAATAATATTATTATTCCTTATATTATTCTCATAATATATTAATAATATTTCTTCTCTCACAATAAATCATCCTGTCAAGTTGCTATGGTGAAGGCAACCCAAAAGGACCATGCACAACCGGGTCAAATACATGCCTAATATAGTTGCAGCCTTAGACACTATTCCAACAGTCTCCCACTTGGATAAGTCTAGTAACTATATACACAAGTATAATCCGATTAGCAATCGTAGCTCTCAAAGACGCTTTCAAACTCTAATCTAATCAATCTTGTCCTTCAGATAAGGGATCGTACAGTCCTCTGTTTAGATATCATGCTGACAATTCTATGGAACCAATTTGTCTAGCATTTGGTTTTTTGATTTCAGATTTATTTGACATAGAACTTAATCGAACACATCAATTCAGTTCTGACCGGGCTCGACACATAAGTCAAATCAAATCATCGAGCGGTCGAGATATCGCTTTTACCCTCTTAGGATAAAAGTAACAGATAAACTTTGACTTATATGCATTTACTTATTCATTCAACTATACACAACAATGCGTTTTATAACATCAAGTTACTGATGCGGTTTCACATTATCAATGTACAACCAATTAACAAATAACAAACCATATATCTTGGTTTTAAGACCATATGATATTATCGTCTTGCGATCATCCTTTTTATCACATTCCATAAGATGATTCCAGCAAGCGCGGGTTTGTTCCAATGCTCAAAACCAGTTCATAAGCACTCATGAACGTTGCAGCAACCTTTTGCTATGTCTAATACCATTTAGACAATCTACACACCAATTCATGACAATCTTCATTCATATCTACTTCCAACATATGAACGATTGTGGACAATTTGAATAATTCGATTATTCTTAATAAGCTCAATTATTCTGGAAGTCAAAACATGCAAAGTGAAACAATAATTAAACAATTAACATAAGACAGTAACATACTCATAAATAATACTATTTTATTTAATCATCAAATGTTAATTACATTTATCTATTACACGTTTCTACTACTATCTAATCTATACTAATATCATCCTTCAGCCCAATACTCCTAGCATGCTGCAAGTGGTTAACCCTGATCAGTCCCTTCGTAAGCGGATATGTTGGGTTATATGCTGATGATATCCTCTTCACCACGAGTTGTCCTTCTTCTACATGATGTCTAATAAAGTGATATTTTCTGTCGATATGTCGAGATCTACCATGATCCCTCGGTTCCTTGGTCAAGGCAACCGCTCCTTCATTATCACAGAAAATCTCCAAGGGCTCCTTTATGGTAGGTACAACTCCAAGATCACCGATGAAGTTCTTCAACCATATTGCCTCCTTTGACGCTTCGCTCGCTGCAATGTACTCTGATTCACACGTTGAATCAGCTATGGTTTCCTGCTTGGAACTTTTCCAAGTTACTGCTCCTCCATTCAGGGTAAAGACCCAGCCCGACTGTGAACGGTAGTTGTCCCTGTCGGTCTGAAAGCTGGCGTCACTATACCCTCGCACCTTCAAGTCATCACTCCCTACGAGAACTAAGAACCATTCCTTCATCCTCCGAAGGTACTTGAGGATATTCTTGACCGCAATCCAACGGGCTCTACCAGGGTTCCCTTGATATCTACTAACCATGCTCAAAGCAAAGGCTACATCAGGGCGAGTACAAGTCATAGCATACATGATTGAGCCAACTACGGAAGCGTATGGTACTCGACTCATTTCTGCTATTTCAGCTTCGATACTCGGACTTTGAGTCTTACTCAACTTGGCATTACTTTGTATCGGTAATTCTCCCTTCTTCGCGTTTTCCATACTAAAATGTTTCAGTACTTCATCCAGGTAAGTGTTCTGACTAAGTCCTATTAGTCTCTTACTTCGTTCTCTCACTATCCTTATTCCCAGAATATAGGAAGCCTCTCCGAGGTCCTTCATAGCGAAGCACTTCCTGAGCCAGGATTTAACTTCCTGCAGAGTCAGGACGTCGTTTCCTATGAGTAGTATGTCATCGACATACAGAACGAGGAAGCTTACTATACTCCCACTGGCTTTGACATATACACAGGATTCATCTTCGCTTCGTACAAATCCAAAATCTTTGACTTTCTCATCGAAGCAAAGATTCCATCTGCGAGATGCTTGCTTAAGTCCATAAATGGACTTCTTAAGCTTACACACTCTATTTGGATTCTTCAGATCGAAAAAACCCTCTGGTTGAGCCATGTAAACATCCTCAGCCAACTTCCCATTAAGAAAAGCGGTTTTGACATCCATTTGCCAAATCTCATAATCATGAAATACGGCAATTGCTAGCATCACTCTAATAGATTTTATCTTCGCAACTGGTGAGAAGGTCTCATCATAGTCAACTCCGGGAGTTTGAGTAAAGCCCTTCGCAACCAATCGCGCCTTATATGTGTGCACGTTTCCATCCACGTCGGTCTTCTTCTTGAAGATGCACTTGCACCCAACGGTCAAACGTCCGGGCACATTATCAACCAAATTCCAAACTTGGTTGTCATACATGGACTGGATCTTGCTGTCCATCGCCTCTTTCCATTTCGCAGACTCCGGGCCTGCCATGGCTTCCTTATAGCTATTAGGTTCATCTAGATTTATTAGTGTACCATCACTAATATACTTGTCCCCTTCGGTAGTAATATGAAAACCATAAAACTGGGGTTGAACTCTAACTCATTTGGAACGTCTAAGAGGTAATGATTCGTCAATCGGTTCAACCGGAGTTTCCTCCTCGGGTTGAGTTTCAGCGGTAGAGGTTCCTTCATCTATCGACTCTTGAATCTCTTCTAGCTCGATTTTCCTCCCACTGTCTCCTTGGCTTATGAGTTCTCGCTCTCAGAAAACTCCTCTCCTCACAACAAATACAACATTGTCCTTCGGTCTATAGAAGAGATTTCCAAAGGATTTCTGCGGGTAGCCGATGAAAATACATCACTCACTACGAGGTTCGAGCTTGTCGTGAGTATCTCGTCTTACGAAAGCCTCGCAACCCCAAACCTTGATATGTGCCAATGAGGGGGCTTTCCGTGTCCACATCTCGTGAGGTGTTTTGGCAACCTTCTTGGTAGGGACTCGGTTAAGGATATGGGCGACAGTCTCTAAGGCATACCCCCAAAAAGAGATAGGTAGTGAAGCACGACTCATCATAGAGCGAAACATGTATAACAAGGTTCGATTACGCCTTTCTGCCACACCATTCAACTGCGGTGTCCTAGGTGGCGTCAATTGTGAAACTATTCCACACTCCTTGAGATAATCATGGAATTCAAGACTTAGGTACTCTCCTCCTCGATCGGATCGAATCATCTTGATTTTCCTGCCCAATTGATTCTCCACATCATTCTTGAACTCTTTGAACTTTTCAAAAGTTTCTGACTTTTGCTTGATTAAGTAGATATACCCATATCTACTATAGTCATCGGTAAAGTTCACATAGAAGCGGTTCCCATCCTTCGTGGTTGATCTAAACGGTCCACATACACCGGTATGTATTAGGTCCAATAGACCCTCACCCCTTTCACACGTACTTGTGAAGGGTGACTTAGTCATCTTTCCAAGCAAACAAGACTCGCACGTGTCATCTTCCCTAAGGTCGAATGACTCCAACACTCCATCCTTTTGGAGTTGGGCTATGCACTTCTTGTTGACATGTCCAAGACGACAATGCCACAAGGATGCTTTATCCATAGCATTGGAAGAATCCATGCATAAAACATCATTTCCTAGGTTATCTACAATCATAACAGTTTCATAAATTCCATTACATGGTATTGCTTCAAAATATAAGACACCATTTAGATAAGCACAAAATAGAACCATTCTCATTATTAAAAGAAAATCTAAATCCTTGTCTAAACAAACCATGAAATGAAATGATGTTTCTTGCCATTTCTAGCGAATAGCAACAATTGTTCAAATCTAAACATAAACTATTCCTAAGCACTAGAGAATACAATCCAATCTTGGTCACAAGCGACGATCTTCTGTTCCCCATGATTAGATTTATTCTTCCATGCTCCACATCCCTATTTCTTCTTAGTCCCTGCAATTCAGAACAAATGTGGTAACCACAACCGGTATCAAGGACCCAAGAAATAGCATGAGATGAATCATTAGATTTAATTTGGTATATACCTGCGAAATACGGCTTGATCTTTCCTTCCCTAATGGCTTGCAGGTAGTCTGGGCAGCTTCTCTTCCAATGCCCTATTTTTTGGCAGTGGTGGCACTCTGCCTCCTTCGGGTTAGGGTTAGGCTTAGCGGGATCAACTTTGGTCCCACTAGAAGAGGAACCATGTCGGGACTTTCCCTTGCGATGGCTCTTAGACGGAGCCTTCCTCTTCTTGCCTCTTCCTTGCCCAATGGCCAAAACAGGAGCAGTGGGTGGATTGGGAGTGGGTGCAACAGACTTGTCCTTAAGGTTGCTTTCAGCAACCCTAAGGAGACCTTGGAGCTTACTTAGGATGACCTCTTCTTTGTTCATGTGGTAGGTCATCCTAAATTTATTGTAACACGGAGGCAAAGAGTGAAGCACCATGTCGATCGCTAAGTCTTTCCCAAAGTCAACATTCAACTTGCGAAGACGATCGACATACCTTTGCATCTTTTGTAGGTGCACGGTTAGAGATTCTCCATGACCCATTTTGGCGGAGATCATGTTAGTGAAAATCTCGTAACGCTCCTGCCTCGTGTTTTGGTGGTATCTCTCCAACAAGTCTTGGTGCATTTCGTACGGATACATGTCCTCATAGGACTTTTGGAATTCTGCGTTCATTGTGGCTATCATGATGCAATGAACCTTCGTTGCATCATGTTCATGAGTCTCAAAAGCAGTCATTTCAGCCGGAGTAGCGATTTCTGGGTTGATCTTCTCGAGCTTCTCATCGAGGACATACTCCTTGTCCTCGTAGCGAGCAATTGTGCGAATGTATCTTATCCGTTCGCTAAAGTTCGTCCCATTGAAAGTCACCTTTTGACAAAGGCTCATTAATGTGAATGAACTAGCAGCAGCGTTGTTTGCGTTCGACATCTACAAATAGAAAGGACAAAGATAGATTAGAATATGAATCCATAATTATCACCCAATAAGAAAATTAGGGCTAGGATCCAACAACAATATTTACATATTAGAAAAGGGATGCCGTAATCTAACATGCAAACAATTTGAAGGTAAGTGAATGACGATTCACTAATTCTCCACCACAAAACATAAGTTCTAACATGCAAACTATAAGTTCTAAATGTATTGAGAATTCCTAGGTTTGGATGAGATTCATTGAAACCTTTCAATGGCATGTTTAAATCTCGATATGCCCCTCTCATTTGTGATTGGGATACCGAGGATCACAAAGTGGGTGTGAATTACCATGCAAATTTACATGGTGCCTTCATTGTAACGATCACCTATTCGATGTGCCGGTAAACCACACACGCTCCATCGAACTATGATAAAAAATGAATCACCCTTTGCCACCTTTGCTTAGAACCAATTAGTGTGTCGGTAAACCACACGCGCTCCACTAACTTCTTAGCAAGGGTGCAAAGTGTAATTTCATGGGATTGCATCAATTCACTTTTCCTAAAGTAACTAAGATTGGGAATTTTTTTTAAAAAACATGTAGTTACTTTTTAATTCATATTATACTTTTAATGAGGAGATGAGGTTGCCCTATCCTACTCGTTCGGCTAACGACCCTCCACCGATCAAGCAAGCGGTGGGTGTGAGTGTACACCCATTAAGCGCCATTTTATAGGCAGCAACCTTATACCCACCTTATAGACCGACTTCGTGAATGAGGCCTACTAACGGTAAGACTAGCATTTTAATTATATATATATATATATATATATATATATATATATATATATATATATATATATATATATATATATATCTTGTAATATCATATTAGTATAGGGTTGAATTTTAAACTTGTAAAATTCTAGGGTTTGGAATTTATATTGTCTAAATTAAACTTTTAATCACAAAACATAAATTTCAAAACTTGAGGGCAAGTTTTAAACTTTTCAAAACATAGGGGATCAAATAACAAATAATCTAAATTAACATTTAATCACATAATTATCCATATTTGATTTATTTAATAATTTATTGCAAAACAATTTACCAATTTAATTAAAATAATTAATCAATTATCACATAAGGAAATAAATATTTTACTAATTGATAAATATCTTCATTTAGGTCAAAAATATACTCATATATATCATAAAATCGGATTTATATTGATCTAATATGATTAAGGCAAGTATCTCAAAGATAAACAGTAGGAAATCCCGAAATTAGCTCTTTCTGACGCTTGGATTCGCCGAGTACCACAATGGACTCGCCGAGTCGACCCTACTCGCCGAGTCCACTATGGGACTCGCCGAGTTCATCAGACAGAAACATAAAATTTGAATTTTGAAGCCATCAAACAAGCAACCAATGCATCAATTCAATAGAAACCAATCTAGGCTCTGATACCACTGATGGGTTTTAGCCATATGAACATTCCTATGTGCACATGCAAACCCTAATGCTTGGATCTAGGTTTCTCTGATTGAACATGCATTGAATCCAAGACTTCTAATGGCTAATAGAGTATAATAACAATAAGAAATCAGAATTAGAAGATTACCTTGAATCACTTGCTTGATCTTCTTGTCCTTGAAGCTTTAGAGTCACAATTGTCACTCCTCTAATGGCTTACAAACACCAACTAGCAAGAGGATGATTTGAGAGAGAGGAGAGAGGATCAAGAATCGGCCAGGGTTTCTTCTTAGAGCATAGGTGCCGATTCCCTTGACCCTTAGGGTCTATTTATACTAGTGAGGCTCTTAGGGTTTCACCCTTAAACCCTAATTGGATAACTTAGGCTCTAAGCAATCCAATACACTAATTGATAAGCTCTTGGACGAATACTAAGCCTATCCTAAGCCCTAGAAATCGTCCACCCCTTATCCATAAGGGATTATAGCCCAAAGTACAACTATAAAACACTTGACAGTTTATGCCCCTTTATTCAATTAATCTCTTTAAGTCACCAAATTAATTCCTAATTGATTTATGACTTATATTAATCAAATAATAATATTATTATTCCTTATATTATTCTCATAATATATTAATAATATTTCTTCTCTCACAATAAATCATCCTGTCAAGTTGCTATGGTGACGGCAACCCAAAAGGACCATGCACAACCGGGTCAAATACCTGCCTAATATAGTTGCAGCCTTAGACACTATTCCAACAACAACAACACCCCCCTCTTTTCACGAAATCCATCTCTAAATCCAAAACTCAACCTGCCTACCTGACGCATCACCAGAGCCAAACTCAACTTGAGAGTTTGGTTGGCCCCAAAGTTGGAACTACGCATCCCAAAAAAACCATCATCTCATAACTAATGACTCGCAACCTACATGCAAACCACTTCTCTAATTCCCTTTGGTTGCGACAACCACCACTCAATTCGGAATATAGCGATTTCCGACAAAGACGGTGACCCCAGTCTCGCCTCTGGTCCAACCACCAGGCTCCAAAACTCAATACTAGGGCTACTCAAGCCTAAAACTCTTCTTCATCATACTATGATCAGAGAACACTTCATCATCACACTATCTTGCCGTCTAGTGAGTACTACGGCTCCTCGTAGCATCACAACAGCCTCTGACTAGTGAGTACTACGGATCCTCGTAGCATCACAACACCCTCTGACTAGTGAATACTACGGCTCCCCGTAGCATCACAACACCCTCTCTCATCAACCCATAATCTCATTCTCATTACAACACCACACTACGTCCACTAACTCATGCTCCGTAGACTATCATAGATATCTACACACACTTGACCCAAATATGCATCACAGACTCTGACTGCAACCGCCAAAACAAAATACCTTCCCATGCTGAGATCCACATTCCTAAATAATCCCTCTTGATGACCATACTCGAAGGGCTCCCACTGGAACCGTAGATTCTTGATACACCACTTGGCACTTGCCGTCTCAAACTCAAGATTCTAAAATAATTCTGAAATCAAGACATTATACCCAGCTTCCTCGGAGCACTAACACAGAACGTTACAATGTGCTTCCTCAACCACTAGTCTCCTACTCCCATCATCTTACGGATACATCAATACATTCCCTCTAAACCCCATAATTAATTCGTCATTTTACCCAATGCACAACTTCGGTGTATCCAAATACTCAATTGGAACACAGAGAAAGTGCTAACGCTTCAGAACACGCTAATGATATTTCCGAAATTCTTTCCTTTATTGCTCAAAACCCTTGCAATAATACACATACCAGCCCGGAAGTTGGCTGCTCGATCATCTTCTATCTGTTGGATAAGGTGTCTAAGTCCATAACTATTTCTGGTAAATACTTGACCCGACCCGGCATGGTCCATTTGGGTTGCATGGCACCATGCAATTGGATAAACTAAATGAGAGAAATAACACATATGGTTTATTAATATATTATAAGTTCTAATATATTAATAATATTATTTAATTAGTTTTGATCAAGAATTAATTTAGAATTAATTAAGTGATCAAAAGAATAACTAATTAAATATATGGTTAGATTATGTAAATCGTCCATATCTTATATAGTGGGCTAAAAGGCTCCATGGATTATCAAGTTGGGTTCCACCCATAGGATGCTCCATGGAGTTAACCCATGGATTGAGAAATGAAGAGTCATGTTACATTAGGGTTTTACCTAATGCAACACACTATATAAGGACCATGTCTCTCCCCAAAATCGGCTACACTTGTGATACACAAGAGAAACAAGAGGGCTTGGACGATTTTGAGTGTGTTAAAGTATTCTCTCAAGTTTATACTTTGCATTAGGTGTTTTGTGAAGCATTTGAGGCATCACACTTGAGGTGCTAGGCTCACAAGGTTTCAAGGAACACTTACAACAACAAGGTATGTAGTTCTATCTTTTATACAAAGAAAATTGTACCCCATGTATGCTAGATAGGTTCATAACCTTGGAAAACAACTTTGCATGATTATTAGACAAACATATATCCAAGGTTATTAGGGTTGCATGTACACTTAGGAAGTGTTAGAATGCTCAAAACCCATCAGTGGTATCAAAGCCTAGGCTTGCTTGTCTGATTTTTGTGCAAACTGCTTGAAAAATCGAGTTTTCTGTTTTCTGCCCATATGAACTCGCCGAGTCCTTGGGGGGACTCGACGAGTCCATGACCAAATGCAAGCTACTCGTCGAGTCAGTTCATGGACTCGACGAGTAGAGGCTGCAGTTTTCAGAATTTCGGTTCTTGTTGCTGGAAATGGACTAGGAATATTATCCTAAACTGTTTTGGTGTTTTAAAACTTGTTTTAGTTGGTGTAATGTTCATGTTAATCCATTTACAACAACAAGTTATCAAAATTACAAGTTTTTAGGTGTAATTTTTGATTCATGAAAGTGTTCATATTCATGTTCTTGATCTTATGATGTTTAGATGATCATAGGAATTATTTGTAACCTATGTGGTAGTTTAATTCTTGATCATAAAGTGTTTTAATGGAGTCCATAACTTGTCCTCAATTTATGGAAAACCAAAAGTCACTTGAATTAAAACCATTAAAAGATCACAAGAGTTAGAAAAATGAAGAGTCTTTATTTTTATTACTCTATTTAACTCATAAGTTACAAGAAATGAAAAGTTTTGAAAGTTTACAAAACTTGCCCTCAAGTTTTGGAACAAGTAAAGTCTTGATTAAAACTTTAGTTCAAACCCTTAGAATTTTAAAAGTTAAAATTCAACCCTTATACTTATAATATTATAAGTTAATAATATGTATATATATATATATATATATATATATATATATATATATATATATATATATATATATATATATATATATATATGTATAAGATTAAAGTCGTCTTACTGCTAGTACGCCTCATTCACGAAGCCGGTTTATAAGGTGGGTATAAGGTTGTTGCCTATAAAATGGCAACTTAATGGGTGTCCACTCTCACCCACCGCTTGCTTGACTGGTGAAGGGTCGTTAGCCGAACGGGTAAGACAAGGACTTATAAATTCTCATTAAAAGTATGATGAATATTATAAAGTAACTAAATGTTTTATTAAATTCCCAATCTTAGTTACTTTAGAGAAAATGTGAATAAGGTGCTAATCCATGAAATTACACTTTACACTTTGTCTAAGTCGTTAGTGGAGCGTGTGTGGTTAACCGGCACACTAACTTGGACTTAACAAGGTAGGTAAAGGGTTACTTAATATTTATCATAGTATCGATGGAGCGTGTGTGGTTAACCGACACATCGATTGAGGGGTAATTTATTAAGGGTACCAAGTAATTTGCATGGTTACTTCACACCTCGTTTTGTAATCCTCGTCATCCCAGTCACAAAACTTGGAGGGCACACTCGAGATTGAAACATGCCTTTGAAAAGTTCATTGAATCTCAAAAGAATCTAGGAGTTTCTAAGAACCAAATTAAATATTTTAATATTTCGACTTTGGTGGAAATTGGTGAATCGTCATTCACCTACCTTTCAAATATGTTATTACTTAGATTACGGCATACCTCTTCTAAGTATAATATATTGTGATTGGGTCCTAGCCTTAATACTACATTTGAGTGTTTTATTAAGGACTATCTCTATTCTAAACTAAACTTTTCTTCTTTTCAGATGTCTGCAAACAATGCTGCTTCTGGCTCTAATCCTAGTGGTTCCTTTTCTCTTATGAACTTGTGTGGGAAAGTCACTCTTGATGGATCCAACTTTAATGAATGGATCAGAAACATCAGAATGATTACTCGCTACGAGGACAAGGAATATGTCCTCGATAAGGAGCTTAAGGAGATTGATGAGACAGTTGCTACTCCTCAAGAGATCGCTAACTTTAGGGCACATGAAAGGGATGCCACCAAGGTAGCATGCATCATGATGGCCACTATGACAGCCGATCTTCAAAAGTCCTATGAGGACTACTACCCTTTTGAGATGCACCAAGATTTGATGGAAAGATACCATCAAAGTGCACGACAAGAGAGGTATGAAATCATCTCCTCCATGATAACAACTCGCATGAAGGATGGAGAACCCATCACGGGCCACATGCAGAAAATGCAAAGATTTGTGGACCGTTTGCTGAAGCTTAATGTGATCTTCCCCGAGGATCTTGCAATAGATATCATTTTGCACTCCTTACCTTCATGTTATGATCAATTCCGCATGGTATACCACATGAACAAGGAAGAGGTCACTCTCAGCAAACTTCAAGGACTCTTAAAGACCGCAGAAAGTGGTCTTAAGGGTAAGGCGGTTGTTACTACTCCTACTCCTATCAACTCCGCCCCTGTCTTGGCAATCGGGAAAGGACGAGGGAAGAAGAGAAAGAGTTCTTCGAAGGGTACCAAGGTTAGGACCCTTGATGGCTCTTCTTCAAGTGGAACCAAGAAAGGTTTCATCACTCCTTCTTCTGACCCAAAAGAGGCTGAATGCTTCTATTGCCATGAAAAGGCACATTGGAAGCGGAACTGCCCAAAGTACCAGCAAGATGTGAAGGATGGGAAAGTCAAACCCAACCATGCAGGTATTTACACTATCTTATCTAATAACTCACCCCATTCTAATTCTTGGGTCCTTGATACCGGTTGTGGTATTCATATATGTTCTGATTTACAGGGACTAAAAAGAAGTGAGAATGTGGAGCAAGGAAGAATAAACTTGATCATGGGAAACAGGAAAGCTTCACCTGTCACCAAGATTGGAGTTTATACTTTATCGCTAAGTAGTGGGTTTAGTTTAGATTTGAATAAGTGTTGTTATTCGCCAGAAATGGCAAGAAATATTATTTCCTTTCATGCATTGTATAAACAAGGTTTCACCTTTTCATTTGATAATGAAGTTGGTTCGATTAATGCTTTCTTTTAATAATGTTCTTTATTTTAAAGCATTACCTTGTGATGGCGTGTATGAAACAATATCTGTGGTTGATAACTTAGGAAATAATGTATTGTGTATTGATTCTGTTAATAATAATAACTTGGATAAAGCATCATTATGGCATTGTCATCTTGGACATATAAGTAAGAAACGCATAGGCCAACTCCAAAAGGATGGAGTCTTGGAGTCATTTGACCTGAAGTCAGATGATAGTTGTGAATCATGCTTACTTGGGAAAATGACAAAGTCACCCTTCACAAGTTCTTGTGAGAGGGGTGAAGGTTTGTTGGACCTTGTACACACGGATGTGTGTGGACCATTCAAACATGCCACAAGGGATGCTAATCGTTATTTTTTGACTTTTACTGATGATTATAGTAGATATGGATATGTCTACTTGATCAAGCATAAGTCAGAGACTTTAGAAAGGTTTAAGGAATTTAAACAGGAAGTCGAGAATCAATTGGGCAGGAACATTAAGATGCTTCGATCCGATCGAGGTGGTGAGTATCTTAGTTCAGAGTTCCTCGACTATCTTAGGGAATGTGGGATTGTCTCACAATTGACACCTCCCAGGACACCACAGTTGAATGGTGTGGCTGAGAGGCGTAATCGAACCTTGTTGGATATGGTTCGTTCCATGATGAGTCGAGCTTCGCTACCAATTTCATTCTGGGGGTATGCCTTAGAGACTGCCGCCCATATTCTTAATCTTGTCCCTACAAAGAAAGTTTCCAAAACTCCTCACGAGATGTGGACTGGTAAAGTACCTAAAATAGACCACATCAAGATTTGGGGTTGCGAGGCTTTTGTGAGGCGCGAGTCTCATGATAAGCTAGAACCCCGAAGCGAGAGGTGTATTTTCATCGGCTACCCACAAAGATCCTTTGGTTACCTCTTCTACAGACCTAGTGATAATGTGGTCTTTGTAGCAAGAAGAGGAGTCTTTCGAGAGAGAGAATTTATAAGCCAAGGAGACAGTGGGAGGCAAATTGACCTTGAAGAACTTCAAGAGTCAAGCGGTGAAGGAACTTCAAACCCTAGCCCTCAACTTGAGGAGGAAACTCCTGCTGAGCCAATTGACGAGTTTGTACCTCTGAGGCGTTCCACGAGAGTTAGGAATGCACCTGAGCATTACTATGGTTTCCATATTACTGCGGAAGGTGAGACACTTATTAGTGATGAGACACTAGTAGGTCTGGATGAACCTAACAGCTACGCGGAAGCCATGGCAGGCCCCAAGTCTGCTAAATGGAAAGAGGTTATGGATAGCGAGATACAATCCATGTATGACAATAAAGTTTGGAACTTGGTTGAGAATGTACCAGGTCGTAAGACTGTAGGGTGCAAATGGATCTTCAAGAAGAAGACTGACATGCATGGTAATGTACACACTTATGAGGCTCGGCTGGTTGCAAAGGGCTTCTCTCAAATTCCTGGAGTTGATTATGATGAGACCTTTTCTCCAGTAGCCAAGATTAAGTCTATTAGGGTTATGTTAGCCATAGCTGCATTTCATGACTATGAAATTTGGCAAATGGATGTCAAAACCGCTCTCCTTAATGGAAAGTTAACTGAAGATGTTTACATGAGTCAGCCAGAAGGTTTTGTCAGCAACGAGTACCCTAATAGAGTGTGTAAGCTTGAGAAATCCATTTATGGATTAAAGCAAGCACCTCGCAGATGGAATCTTTGCTTTGATGAAAAGGTCAAGGAATTTGGCTTTTCTAGGAGTGAAGATGAATCTTGTGTGTATGTCAAGGCTAGTGGGAGTATAGTTAGCTTTTTGGTGTTGTATGTGGATGACATACTACTCATAGGAAATGACATCCCAACTCTATAGGAAGTTAAGTCCTGGCTTGGGAAGTGTTTCTCTATGAAGGACCTAGGAGAAGCTGCCTATATTCTAGGGATAAGGATTTTGAGAAACCGGAGTAAAAGACTAATTGGACTTAGTCAAAGTACATACTTGGACAAGGTGTTGAAGAGATTCAGGATGCAGAACTACAAGAAAGGAGAGTTACCCATCCAGAGTAACTCCAGATTGAGTAAGACACAAAGCCCAAGTACCGAGGCTGAGATAGCAGAAATGAGTCAAGTGCCTTATGCTTCAGCAGTAGACTCGATTATGTATGCTATGACGTGTACTCGACCTGATGTAGCCTTTTCCTTGAGCATGGTTAGCAGGTATTATGGGAATCTTGACAAGGCACACTGGACTGCGGTAAAGAATATCCTCAAGTACCTACGGAGGACTAAGGACTAGGTCCTTACCCTCAGTGGGAGTGATGACTTGAGAGTTGTAGGGTATAGTGATGCTAGATTCCAAACTGATAGGGATAATTTCCGCTCTCAGTCGGGCTGGGTCTTTACCTTAAACGGGGGAGCAATCACTTGGAAGAGTTCCAAGCAGGAGACAGTAGCTGATTCCACTTGTGAATCAGAGTATATAGCAGCGAGCGAGGCAGCAAAGGAGGCAATTTGGCTGAAGAACTTCATTGGAGACCTTGGAGTTGTACCAGCTATAAAGGAGCCCATGGAAATTTTCTATGATAGTGAAAGTGTTGTTGCCTTAGCCAAGGAACCAAGGGATCACGGTAGATGCAGACACATCGACAGAAAATATCATTTTATCAGACATCGCATAGAAGAAGGAATCCTCATGGCAAAGAGGGTATCATCGGATGAGAACCCAACAAATCCCCTCACGAAGGGACTGAGTAGGGTTAAGCATCTCCAGCATGCTCGGAGCATAGGGCTGAAGGATGATATAAGTTTCAGTAGTTAGATAAATTATGAAATTTGTAAAGTGTAATTGACATTTGATGATGAATAAAAGTTGTGTTTATTTATGAGTAAAGTGTTACTATCTTTTTCCAATCGTTTACTATATTTCTTTTGCATGTTTTGACTTCCAGAATAATTATGTTTGGTATATCATATTATTCGAACCTCCACAGTCGGTCATATGTCGGAAGTAGGTATGAATCAAGACTGTCATGATTGGTTGCAGAGGTCTAAGGTGTTGGACATGGCTACAACAATCATGAGTGCTCATAAGTTCTAAGTATTGGAATCAACCCACGCTCACTGGAATCACTTCATGGAATTTTATCTCGAGTGATCGTGAGATGGTAATATCATATAAGTCTTCAAACCTAGAGATATGATTTGTTACTTACGAGTTGATTATGCATTGATTGTACGAAAACGCATTGGTAACTCGATGTTATAAAACGTGCTTTTGTGTGTAATTCAATGCGTGGTAGAACAAACATATGAGTCGAAGTTTATTTGTTCCTTCTTGGATTAGAAGCTGATATATGGGCCCCTCAATGATTTTGTTTTGACCTATGTACTGGGCCCGGTCAGAACTAAGTTGATGTGTTCAATTAAGTTCTGTGTCAAACAAATCGGAAATCGGGAAACAAACTGCTGGACAATAAGTAAGACATTGTTCCATGTATTTGTCCGGCTGATATCTAGAACAGAGGATTGTATGATCACTTATCTTAAATGGCGTATCAACATCTTCTCAGTTCCGAGAGACCTTGAAAGAGCTACGATTGCCGATCGGTTCCTGAATTATTGCAGTTATAGTTATTAGACTTATCCAAGTGGGAGACTGTTGGATAAGGTGTCTAAGTCCATAACTATTTCTGGTAAATACTTGACCCGACCCGGCATGGTCCATTTGGGTTGCATGGCACCATGCAATTGGATAAAGTAAATGAGAGAAATAACACATATGGTTTATTAATATATTATAAGTTCTAATATATTAATAATATTATTTAATTAGTTTTTATCAAGAATTTATTTAGAATTAATTAAGTGATCAAAAGAAAAACTAATTAAATATATGGGTAGATTATGTAAATCTTCCATATCTTATATAGTGGGCTAAAAGGCTCCATGGATTATCAAGTTGGGTTCCACCCATAGGATGCTCCATGGATGCTCCATGGAGTTAACCCATGGATTGAGAAATGAAGAGTCATGTTACATTAGGGTTTTACCTAATGCAACACACTATATAAGGACCATGTCTCACCCCAAAATCGGCTACACTTGTGATACACAAGAGAAACAAGAGGGCTTGGCCGATTTTGAGTGTGTTAAAGTATTCTCTCAAGTTTATACTTTGCATTTGGTGTTGTGTGAAGCATTTGAGGCATCACACTTGAGGTGCTAGGCTCACAAGGTTTCAAGGAACACTTACAACAACAAGGTATGTAGTTCTATCTTTTATACAAAGAAAATTGTACCCCATGTATGCTAGATAGGTTCATAACCTTGGAAAACAACTTTGCATGATTATTAGACAAACATAGATCCAAGGTTATTAGGGTTGCATGTACACTTATGAAGTGTTAGAATGCTCAAAACCCATCACTATCTACCCGCAAAAGGGGCATATACAATCCATACTTCGACTCAGAAGTTCTCAACTGCCCATACCCTCCTTACGAGCTTTCTACTTGGAACGACCCTGACCACTACCAGGTTCCTGACCATTGACCACCTGCCGTGGAGACACTCATCCTTTCTCAGTCACGTACTAGATGTATCATCTTGCTCTGTACCTTTCCTCGATCACTAATAACTCCGGTCTCATGAATTTATACCGTAGTTCTCTAAATCTCACCTCCTAACCGCTCTTGAACAAATCTCTGCTTCCTTCAATACGATACCAGGTTCTCCCCCACTTAGGGTTCGAACCATCATCAATTGGCGCACAAACCATCCCACAGAATGTTTCCACTAGCAACATCGCACCTGACCTTGGAAGGTGCTACACAACGCCCGATAATCTCCTTTAAAGAGATCAAGCAACCTCACATACTCTGAATCTCAGATGAAATCCTCAGGAACTTCTCATCACGACTGCCTCTAGTCATTCAAAGTCTTATACCATCCCAATACCGAACATCTCAACTGTCCAGTGTGACTCTTAGACTGAGACAATAAATCATCATACTCCTCAACCTCGACTTCTCAACCCACGTTCCAACACACGAATCATCACAAGAACAGGGACTCCACTCCCATACTCAATACCCATCATAGACATAAGAGCCGCCGCCCTGATATACTCATCTGGATTACCCACTGATACCGTTACCACACGCCCTACTATACTCAAATAGGGTGCAACATGGTCCCAACCAACTACATGCTCATGATATATCCTTACCTCGCGGCAGACATGCTACCTAATACTCTGGTGGAAAATAGACATAAATGTCAATCTGTAGGGTTTTACTCCTTAACCCCCAAACCAAAATCTCACACCTCTTATGTTTCCCACTAGAAACGGAAATAGCACCTCTCAGATCACAGAAGGTGACATCTCTTCTATCGGTTGGTTGCTCAACTCATACCGCAATCCTCCATAAACGTCATCTCTACTTATCCTTGAGTCTTGCGACTACATCTGACATCTTACCAAAAATACTTTGAAATGCTGTCGACCTCCCTCTCAAGGGATGCCTCTTCGGATCATGGCCCACAGGCCTAAAACCCCATCGTGTCCAATTTCCACCTAATCAATCATGACCGGATAACTGGAGAACCATAAGCGTCATTCGATACGAAACATGGTACTCAGCCCATGACATCTCTTCTCATTCTGCTACGATGTATGGTATTCGAACCATAACATCACCCCTCAATCTGCTAAGATGCATGGTACCCGAACCATGACATCACTCCTAAATCTGCTCCGATGTATGGTAATCGAACCATAACATCACTCCTCAATCCGCGATGATACATGGCACTCGAACCATGACATCACTCCTCAATCTGCTCCTTAGAACCTTCAGGATACTCCCTATATCGAGTATGGGTCCTCTGCTTTCGGTAGTACGGGCCCATACTACCTGCCACATCTACCCATACTTTCCACACGGACCATCCCAGAGCTCCTAAGTAGCTACTCAACCTTCTCGTTCACTAACTCCGTCACGTGTGCTTGCTCCTCAACAAAAGGCTCTACTCTTCCAGCGTACTTATCTGACTAGGGTTACTCCATAGGCTCTTCCTAGGTTCTGACACTTCTCCACCATCAGCTGTTGAAGAGCTCCTAATGATGCCAGCCATCTACCTCTTGAATATCGTCATATTCACTTAGTAGCTGACTCCCATCATCGAGAGTTCCACAAAGCACAAAGAAAGCAACATTCGGGCATCAAAGCATCTCCTTCAGCACGTAAAACCTCCTTAGATTATTATTATCCACTCGCTTTCCTCATACTAGAAGGATATCACCGAACTCCAAAAACTTCGCCCCATGTGGCATCTGGCTACCCTCTCGGCATGCTCCTCCTATGCTCATATAGACACCTCTTCTAGATTATTCTTCTAGTCGAATCCCCTAAAAGGATTCCTGCTGAACACGCTTACTCAACACATACTCAAAACCACGTTACATATAACAACAACTCCTAGGCTAAGGCATCACAAATTAGGCCACTCTAGTCCTAAAATATGAAATACCTAGCCTGCCTCTAGCATGCATAATATCTCATAAAATTTCTCAAAAATATCTCATAACATAAAAGTAAGGGTATTTTGGGAAATCACCGTTCGGGCTCTGGTTGATTATACACACTGCTCTTTCTCGTTTTCTCTTTCAACTCTTATTCGCTTTAGAAAAATCATTTCTTTGAAAACCTTTTCTCGACTCCTCAGTTTGAGTCCAGATTTACCCGAAGGTGCATCCGAATCCCTCAAACCAAGGCTCTGATACCAACTTGTAACACCGAAATTTTTCAAACTAAAATTTCCATTTAAAATCGCTTAATCTTAAAATACTTTTCGTAAAAATCTCATTTTTGAATAAATTACAAAACAAAACTCCATATTCAATTAAATGATAATCTAGGATCCTCCAAAAACATAATTCTTCCTTTGGTGTGTACAATCGAGCCGATGCCGTCCCGCAATCCTGAGAGAAACCTGAAACACATAACACATAACACAGTAAGCACAAAGCTTAGTGAGTTCCCCAAAATACCACGTACATCACATACGCCTTTCCAGGCCATACCTCTATGGGATCTTCCGATCCAAGTGTCTCAGGGGATTTCCATCCCATAACTCTGTTGACCTTCCGGTCTATGCTCTGTTGACCTTCCGGTCCATATCATCATACTCATATCATAACATATTACATATACAACATACATCACATTTTCATCATACACATAAGACCTTCCGGTCACACATAATCACCCCATCGGGTAAGGCATAGTGAGAAGACTCACCTGGCAAGCAAAAAACGGTTATCTTTACAGTTGAATCTCGGACTCGCCACTGCCTAACACATAAGGCAAATATCTCTAATTAACACTGAAGTCTCAACTCTAATTAAACCGTCGATTACTCTTTCCCTCTCTAATCGGGTAGTGGGTGAAAGACCATTTTACCCCTCCAAGGTCTCTATTACTTATGTTGATCGAACCCCAAAGTCAACAGAAGTCAACGGTCAACTCCGACCAGACTCGTTGAGTACACAAGGGTGACTCGGTGAGTCCATGCGTGTCTTCTGATTCCTGCAAGGCCTCACTTGACTCGTCGAGTGAACCTTCCACTCGAGAGGTTTCCACTGGATTCGAATCGCGGAGCAACCCGACTCGACTCATCGAGTCTTCCCATGGACTCGGCGAGTTGCTTCCATGAAAACACTCTTCTGACCTTCTGAGGTCAGATCTGATCCTCTAATCCATAGATCTGGCTTCCTTACGACCAATAACCACGTAAAGGTCGAGGCTTGACATACATGAAAAGCTCACAAGGCTTTCCTTGGAGAAATGGCTCCTAAAATGGCATCAAAGTCTCATTCCCTCAATGAACCAACATAAAGCATATAGAATAAGGCTATATGGACCTCTATGGGTCCAGATCTGGGACCTCTCACACAAAGGGACCCTATACTCATCACTACATGCCATAGAAAGGTGTAGAAACCCTAAAATCACCAATCTTAACCAAAACAGAAAAGGGAATTCGATTTGATACCTATACAGTGAAGATACGAGCTTAGGAACTCTGAATCAACAACTACCTTGACCTCCCTTTGCTGGAAATGACTTCTACCTTGCAAAATCACACCAAGAATGCTCAAAAGGGCATTTTCTCTTTCACTATTCGCTCAAGCTCTCTAGAGTATCTCTCTCTGGATTGGTAGCCGCACAAGAGGGCTATAAGGTCCTTTAAATAGGGCTCAAACCCGGACAATTAGGGTTTCCCTTAACAGCGCTGACTCGGCGAGTCCAGATACCCGACTCGTCAAGTCCCTTCATTAAACAGGTCTCAAAATCGTGATCCTACTCGACGAGTTGAGGCGTCAACTCGTCGAGTCTCTTCATATCCCAAAATAAAATACTCAAATTTGCAAGCCTGGATATCTGGATGTCACAATTCTCCCCCACATGAATTAGATTTCGCCCTCGAAATCATTCCTTAACCACTTATAGATTGAAATTATAACCTCGAAAGGCACTACCGAAATTATCTTCATACAACACTGATATCTTTCTCTATGGACACCCAAAATCACATAGAACTTCCAAGACCAGAGTTTAAACCAACTCTTTCGTCGCTGAAATACTCCTTCCCAATACCCGGAAACTCTAGTGGCTAGACCCGCCGCCAGACCGCCTACTCGAGCAATCACCATGATATTCGCTCTTCGAATATCAACCTTGTTTACTCACTGGCTCTCTGATTCTCACAAGACTACATCCAACAACTGGCTATCGCTCCTCCAAACCGATCATGCTAAATCATACGAATCACGCCCCACGAATAAAAGGGTTCGCACTCTACCGGGCACATCTACTAAACTGCTATCAGAAACCATCCGAACAAGGATCCCCCAACACTCTGCCCTCAGACACAAAGGCATAACCATGCTCGCTCAAAAGTGTCCTTAAACATCACATTCATAAGCCTCAGGTCCAAATTCCATATCTCTTTTATCACCACACGAGGTCTGACCTCAACCCCATAGTTGAACCTCCATGGTTACCCATAACATGATCCAAAATGTCTCACTGAATTCCTCCTCACATCAACTATCTCGGCGCAGTGACACACAAGTCACAAAGTCCTCTTTACCCCAACCGGATACTTTACTCTCAACAGGAATCGTCTCATGTACCCCATGGTATTTCCCGTGCCCACGAACCGACCCTGCTCAGGTCTAAGATATTAGGTGACAACAACACCTTCCCTGTTAACACGAAATACATCTCTAAATCCGAAACTCAACCCGCCTACCTGACGCATCACCAGAGCCAAACTCAACTTGAGAGTTTGGTTGGCCTTAAAGTTGGAACTACGCATCCCAACAAAACCATCATCTTATAACTCATGACTCGCAACCTACATGCAAACCACCTGTCTAATTCCCTTTGGTTGCGACAACCACCACTCAATTCGGAATATAGCAATTTCCGACAAAGACGGAGACCCCAGTCTCACCCCTGGTCCAACCACCAGGCTCTAAAACTCAATACTAGGGCTACTCAAGCCTAAAACTCTTCTTCATCATACTGTGATCGGAGAACACTTCATCATCACACTATCTTGCCGTCTAGTGAGTACTACGGCTCCTCGTAGCATCACAACAGCCTCTGACTAGTGAGTACTACGGCTCCTCGTAGCATCACAACAGCCTCTGACTAGTGAGTACTACGGATCCTCGTAGCATCACAACACCCTCTGACTTGTGAATACTACGGCTCCCCGTAGCATCACAACACCCTCTCTCATCAACCCATAATCTCATTCTCATTACAACACCACACTACGTCCACTAACTCATGCTCCGTAGACTATCATAGATAGCTACACACACTTGACCCAAATATGCATCACAGACTCTGACTGCAACCGCCAAAACAAAATACCTTCCCATGCTGAAATCCACATTCCTAACTAATTCCTCTTGATGACCATACTCGAAGGGCTCCCACTGGAACCGTAGATTCTTGATACACCACTTGGCACTTGCCGTCTCAAACTCAAGATTCTAAAATAATTCCGAAATCAAGACATTATACCCAACTTCCTCGGAGCACTAACACAGAACGTTACAATGTGCTTCCCCAACCACTAGTCTCCTACTCCCATCATCTTACAGATACATCAATACATTCCCTCTAAACCCCATAATTAATTCGTCATTTTACCCAATGCACAACTTCGGTGTATCCAAATACTTAATTGGAACACAGAGAAAGTGCTAACGCTTCAGAACACGCTAATGATATTTCCGAAATTCTTTCCTTTATTGCTCAAAACCCTTGCAATAATACACATACCATCCCGGAAGTTGGCTGCTCGATCATCTTCTATCTACCCCCAAAAGGGGCATATACAATCCATACTTCGACTCAGAAGTTCTCAACTTCCCATACCCTCCTTATGAGCTTTCTACTTGGAACGGACCTGACCACTACCAGGTTCCTGACCATTGACCACCTGCCGTGGAGACACTCATCCTTTCTCAGTCACGTACTAGATGTATCATCTTGCTCTGTACCTTTCCTCGATCACTAATAACTTCGGTCTCATGAATTTATACCGCAGTTCTCTAAATCTCACCTCCTAACCGCTCTTGAACAAATCTCTGCTTCCTTCAATACGATACCAGGTTCTCCCCCACTTAGGGTTCGAACCATCATCAATTGGCACACAAACCATCCCACAGACTGTTTCCAATAGCAACATCGCACCTGCCCTTGGAAGGTGCTACGCAACGCCCGATAATCTCCTTTAAAGAGATCAAGCAACCTCACATACTCTGAATCTCAGATGAAATCCTCAGGAACTTCTCATCACGACTGCCTCTAGTCGTTCAAAGTCTTATACCATCCCAATACCGAACATCTCAACTGTCCAGTGTGACTCTTAGACCGAGACAATAAATCATCATACTCCTCAACCTCGACTTCTCAACCCACGTTCCAATACACGAATCATCACAAGAACAGGGACTCCACTCCCATACTCAATACCCATCATAGACATAAGAGCTGCCGCCCTGATATACTCATTTGGATTACCCGCTGATACCGTTACCACAAGTCCTACTATACTCAAATAGGGTGCAACGTGGTCCCAACCAACTACATGCTCATGATATATCCTTACCTCGCGGCAGACATGCTGCCTGATACTCTGGTGGAAAATAGACATAAATGTCAATCTGTAGGGTTTTACTCCTTAACCCCCAAACCAAAATCTCACACCTCTTATGTTTCCCACTAGAAACGGAAATAGCACCTCTCAGATCACAGAAGGTGACATCTCTTCTATCGGTTGGTTGCTCAACTCATACCGCAATCCTCCATAAACGTCATCTCTACTTATCCTTGAGTCTTGCGACTACATCTGACATCTTACCAAAAATACTTTGAAATGCTGTCGACCTCCCTCTCAAGGGATGCCTCTTCGGATCATGGCCCACAGGCCTAAAACCCCATCGTGTCTAATTTCCACCTAATCAATCATGACCGGATAACTGGAGAACCATAAGCGTCATTCGATACGAAACATGGTACTCAGCCCATGACATCTCTTCTCATTCTGCTACGATGTATGGTACTCGAACCATAACATCACCCCTCAATCTGCTAAGATGCATGGTACCCGAACCATGACATCACTCCTAAATCTGCTCCGATGTATGGTAATCGAACCATAACATCACTCCTCAATCCGCGATGATACATGGCACTCGAACCATGACATCACTCCTCAATCTGCTCCTTAGAACCTTCAGGATACTCCCTATATCGAGTATGGGTCCTCTGCTTTCGGTAGTACGGGCCCATACTACCTGCCACATCTACCCATACTTTCCACACGGACCATCCCAGAGCTCCTAAGTAGCTACTCAACCTTCTCGTTCACTAACTCCATCACGTGTGCTTGCTCCTCAACAAAAGGCTCTACTCTTCCAGCGTACTTATCTGACTAGGGTTACTCCATAGGCTCTTCCTAGGTTCTGACACTTCTCCACCATCAGCTGTTGAAGAGCTCCTAATGATGCCAGCCATCTACCTCTTGAATATCGTCATATTCACTTAGTAGCTGACTCCCATCATCGAGAGTTCCACAAAGCACAAAGAAAGCAACATTCGGGCATCAAAGCATCTCCTTCAGCATGTAAAACCTCCTTAGATTATTATTATCCACTCGCTTTCCTCATACTAGAAGGATATCACCGAACTCCAAAAACTTCGCCCCATGTGGCATCTGGCTACCCTCTCGGCATGCTCCTCCTATGCTCATATAGACACCTCTTCTAGATTATTCTTCTAGTCGAATCCCCTAAAAGGATTCCTGCTGAACACTCTTACTCAGCACATACTCAAAATCACGTTACATATAACTGATGGGTTTTAGCTATATGAACATCCCTATGTGCACATACAACCCTAATGCTTGGATCTAGGTTTCTCTAATTGAACATACATTGAATCCAAGACTTCTAATGGCTAATATACAATAATAACAATATGAAATCAAAGATTACAAGTTTACCTTGAATCACTTGCTTGATCTTGTTGTCCTTGAGGCTTTAGAGTCACAATTATCACTCCTCTAATGGCTTACAAACACCAACTAGCAAGAAGATGATTGAGGAGAGAGGAGAGGGGAGGAAGAATTCGGACAGGGTTTCCTTAGAGACAAGTGTGTCGAACTCCCTCAATCCATAGGGTCTATTTATACTAGTAAGGCTCCTAGGGTTTCACCCTTAAACCCTACTTGGATAACTTAAGCCCTAAGCAATCCAAATCCTTTCCATGATAAGGCTTGGACGAAATCTAAGCCTGTCCAAAGCCCTAGAATTCATTCCCCCTTATCCCTAAAGGATTTATAGCCCAAAGTCCAATCAAACAATTGACAGTTTATACCCCTTTATTTAATTAATCTCTTTAAGTCACCAAATTAATTCAAAATTAATTTATGAATTATATTAATCAAATAACAATATTATTATTCCTTATATTATTCTAATAATATATTAATAATATTCCTTCTCTCATTATAAATCATCCTATCAAGTTGCTATGGTGAAGGCAACCCAAAAGGACCATGTCAACCGGGTCAAATACTTGCCTTATATAGTTACATCCTTAGACACTATTCCAACAGTCTCCCACTTGGATAAGTCTAGTAACTATATACAAGTATATTCCGATTAGCAATCGTAGCTCTCAAATACGCTGTCAAACTCTGGTCTTATCAATCCTGTCCTTTAGATAAGGGATCGTACAGTCCTCTGTTTAGATATCATGCTGACAATTCTATGGAACCAATTTGTCTAGCAATTGGTTTCTCGATCTCAGATTTATTCGACATTGAACTTAATCGAACACATCAATTTAGTTCTGACCGGGCCCGACACATAAGTCAAACCAAATCATTGAGCGGCCGAGATATCGCTTTTACCCTCTTGGGATAAAAGTAACAGATAAACTTCGACTTATATGCATTTACTTATTCATTAATCAACTATAAACAATAATGAGTTTTATAACATCAAGTTACTGATGCGGTTTCGCATTATCAATTTACAACTAATTAACAAATAACAAACCATATATCTAAGTTTTAAGACTATATGATATTATCGTCTTGTGATCACCCTTTTTATCATATTCCACAAGGTGATTCCAGCAAGTGAGGGTTTTTTCCAATGCTCAAAACTAGTTCATAAGCACTCATGAATGTTGCAACAAACTTTTGCTATGTCTAATACCATTTAGACAATCTACACACCAATTCATGAAAATCTTCATTCATATCTACTTCCGACATATGAACGATTGTGGACAATTTGAACAATTCGATTATTCTTAATAAACTCAATTATTCTGGAAGTCAAAACATGCAAAATGAAACAATTGTTAAACGATTAACATAAGACAGTAACATTACTCATAAATAATACTCTTTTTATTTAATCATCAAATGTTAATTACATTTATCTATTACACGTTTCTATTACTATTTAATCTATACTAATATCATCCTTTAGACAGATACTCCTAGCATGATGTAAGTGCTTAACCCTACTCAGTCCCTTCGTAAGCGGATCTGCTGGGTTATCTTCTGATGATATCCTCTTCACTACGAGTTGTCCTTCTTCTACACGATGTCTAATAAAGTGATATTTTCTGTCGATATGCCGAGATCTACCATGAAACCTCGGTTCCTTGGTCAAGGCAACTGCTCCTTCATTATCACAGAAAATCTCCATGGGCTCCTTTATGGCAGGTACAACTCCAAGATCACCGATGAAGTTCTTTAACCATATTGCCTCCTTCGACGCTTCGCTCGCTGCAATGTACTCTGATTCGCATGTTGAATCAGCTATAGTTTCTTGCTTGGAACTTTTCCAAGTCATTGCTCCTCCATTCAAGGTAAAGACCCAGCGCAAATGTGAACGATAATTGTCCCTGTCGGTCTAAAAGCTGGCGTCACTATACCCTCGCACCTTCAAGTCATTACTCCCTCCAAGGACAAAGAACCATTCCTTCGTCCTCCGAAGGTACTTAAGGATATTCTTAACCGCAATCCAATGGGCTCTGCCAGGGTTCCCTTGATATCTACTAACCATGCTCAAAGCAAAGGCTACATCAGGGCAAGTACAAGTCATAGCATACATGATTGAGCCAACTGCGGAAGCGTATGGTACTCGGCTCATTTCTGCTATTTCAGCTTCAGTACTCGGACTTTGAGTCTTACTCAACTTGACATTACTTTGTATCGGTAATTCTCCCTTCTTCGAGTTTTCCATACTAAAACATTTTAGTACCTTATCTAAGTAAGTGTTCTGACTAAGTCCTATTAGTCTCTTACTTCTCTCTCTTACTATCCTTATTCCCAAAATATAGGAAGAGTCTCCGAGGTCCTTCATAGCGACGCACTTCCCGAGTCAGGACTTAACCTCCTATAGAGTCGGGACGTTGTTTCCTATGAGTAGTATGTCGTCAACATACAGAACGAGGAAGCTTACTATACTCCCACTGGCTTTGACATATACACACGATTCATCTTCGCTTCGTACAAATCCAAACTCTTTGACTTTCTCATCGAAGCAAAGATTCCATCTGCGAGACGCTTGCTTAAGTCCATAAATGGACTTTTCAAGCTTACACACTCTATTCGAATGCTTTGGATCGACAAAACCCTCTGGCTGAGCCTTGTAAACATCCTGGGCCAACTTTCCATTAAGGAAAGCGGTTTTGACATCCATTTGCCAAATCTCATACTCATGAAATGCGGCAATCGCTAGCATCACTCTAATAGATTTTATCTTTGCAACTGGTGAGAAGGTCTCATCAAAGTCAACTCCGGGAGTTTGAGTAAATCCCTTCGCAACCAGTCGCACTTTATATGTGTGTACGTTTCCATCCACGTCAGTCTTCTTCTTGAAGATCCATTTGCACCCAACGGTCTTACGTCCGGGCACATTATCAACCAAATTCCAAACTTGGTTGTCATACATGGACTGGATCTCGCTGTCCATTGCCTCTTTCCATTTCGTAGACTCCGGGCCTTCCATAGCTTCCTTATAGCTATTAGGTTCATCTAGATTTATTAGTGTACCATCACTAATATACGTATCCCCTTCGGTAGTAATATGAAAACCATAAAACTGGGGTTGAACTCTAACTCTTTCGGAACGTCTAAGAGGTAAGGACTCGTCAATCCGTTCAACCGGAGTTTCCTCCTCGGGTTGAGTGCCAGCGGTAGAGGTTCCTTCATCTATCGACTCTTGAATCTCTTCTAGCTCGATTTTCCTCCCACTGTCTCCTTGGCTTATGAGTTCTCGCTCTCAGAAAACTCCTCTCCTCGCAACAAATACAACATTGTCCTTCGGTCGATAGCAGAGATTTCCAAAGGATTTTTGCGGGTAGCCGATGAAAATACATCGCTCACTACGAGGTTCGAGCTTGTCGTGAGTATCTCGTCTTACGAAAGCCTCGCAACCCCAAACCTTGATATGTTCCAATGAGGGGGCTTTCCCTGTCCACATCTCGTGAGGTGTTTTGGCAACCTTCTTGGTAGGGACTCGGTTAAGGATATGGGCGACAGTCTCTAAGGCATACCCCCAAAAAGAGATAGGTAGTGAAGCACGACTCATCATAGAGCGAACCATGTATAACAAGGTTCGATTACGCCTTTCTGCCACACCATTCAACTGCGGTGTCCTAGGTGGCGTCAATTGTGAAACTATTCCACACTCCTTGAGATAATCATGGAATTCAAGACTTAGGTACTCTCCTCCTCGATCGGATCGAATCATCTTGATTTTCCTGCCCAATTGATTCTCCACTTCATTCTTGAACTCTTTGAACTTTTCAAAAGTTTCTAACTTTTGCTTGATTAAGTAGATATACCCATATCTACTATAGTCATCGGTAAAGTTCACATAGAAGCAGTTCCCATCCTTCGTGGTTGATCTAAACGGTCCACATACATCGGTATGTATTAGGTCCAATAGACCCTCACCCCTTTCACACGTACTTGTGAAGGGTGACTTAGTCATCTTTCCAAGCAAACAAGACTCGCACGTGTCATCTTCCCTAAGGTCGAATGACTCCAACACTCCATCCTTTTGGAGTTGGGCTATGCGCTTCTTGTTGACATGTCCAAGATGACAATGCCACAAGGATGCTCTATCCATACCATTGGAAGAATCCATGCATAAAACATCATTTCCTAAGTTATCTACAATCATAACGGTTTCATAAATTCCATTACATGGTATAGCTTCAAAATATAAGACACCATTTAGATAAGCAAGAATAGAACCATTCTCATTATTAAAAGAAAATCTAAAACCTTGTCTAAACAAACCATGAAATGAAATGATGTCTCTAGCCATTTCTGGCGAATAGCAACAATTGTTCAAATCTAAAGATAAACCATTCCTAAGCACTAAAGAATACACTCCAATCTTGGTTACAAGCGACGATCTTCTGTTCCCCATGATTAGATTTATTCTTCCATGCTCCACATCCTTATTTCTTCTTAGTCCCTGCAATTCATAACAAATATGGTAACCACAACTGGTATCAAGGACCCAAGAAATAGCATGAGATGAATCGTTATATTTAGTTGTATAAATACCTGCGAAAGATGGCTTGATCTTTCCTTCCCTTATGGCTTGCAGGTAGTCTGGGCAGCTTCTCTTCCAATGCCCTATTTTATGGAAATGATGGCTCTTTGCCTCCTTAGGGTTAGGACAGGGTTTAGCAGGATCAACTTTGGTCCCACTAGAAGAGGAACCATCTCGGGACTTTCTCTTGCGGTGGCTCTTAGACGGAGCCTTCCTCTTCTTACCTCTTCCCTGCCTAATGGCCAAAACAGGAGCAGCGGGTGGATTGGGAGTGGGTGCAACAGACTTGTCCTTGAGGTTGCTTTCAGAAACCCTAAGGAGACCTTGGAGCTTGCTTAGGGTGACCTCTTCCTTGTTCATGTGGTAGGTCATCCTAAATTGATTGTAACACGGAGGCAAAGAGTGAATCACCATGTCGATCGCCAAGTCTTCCCCAAAGTCAACATTCAACTTGCGAAGACGATTGACATACCTTTGCATCTTTTGCAGGTGCACGGTAAGAGATTCTCCATGACCCATTTTAGCGGAAATCATGTTTGTGAAAATCTCATAACGCTCTTGCCTCGCGTTCTGGTGTTATCTCTCCAACAAGTCTTGGTGCATTTCGTACGGATACATGTCCTCATAGGACTTTTGGAATTCGGCATTCATAGTGGCAATCATGATGCAATGTACCTTCGTTGCATCACGCTCGTGAGTTTCAAAAGCGGTCATTTCAGTCGGAGTAGCGATTTCAGGGTTGATCTTCTCGAGCTTCTCATCAAGGACATACTCCTTGTCCTCATAGCGAGAAATCGTGCGAATGTATCTTATCCATTTGCTAAAGTTCGTCCCATCGAAAGTCACCTTTTGACAAAGGCTCATCAATGTGAATGAACTAGCAGCAACGTTGTTTGTGTTCGACATCTACAAATAGAAAGGACAAAGATAGATTAGAATATGAATCCATAATTAGCACCCAATAAGAAAATTAGGGCTAGGATCCAACAACAATATTTACATATTAGAAAAGGGATGTCGTATCTAACATGCAAACAATTTGAAAGTAAGTGAATGACAATTCACTAATTCTCCACCACAAAACATAACTATAAGTTCTAAATGTATTGAGAATTCCTTGGTTTGGATGAGATTCATTGAAACCTTTCAATGGCATGTTTAAATCTCGATATGCCCCTCTCGTTTGTGACTGGGATACTGAGGATCACAAAGTGGGTGTGAATTACCATGCAAATTTACATGGTGCCTTCATTGTAGCGATCACCTATTCGATGTGCCGGTAAACCACACACGCTCCATCGAACTATGATAAACAATGAATCACCCTTTGCCACCTTTGCTTAGAACCAATTAGTGTGTCGGTAAACCACACACGCTCCACTAACTTCTTAGCAAGGGTGCAAAGTGTAATTTCATGGGATTGCATCAATTCACTTTTACTAAAGTAACTAGGATTGGGAATTTTTTTAAAAAAACATGTAGTTACTTTGTAATTCATATTATACTTTTAACGAGGAGATGAGGTTGCCCTATCCTACCTGTTCGGCTAACGACCCTCCACCGATCAAGCAAGCGGTGTGTGTGAGTGTACACCCATTAAGCGCTATTTTATAGGCAGCAACCTTATACCCACCTTATAGACCGACTTCGTGAATGAGGCCTACTAACGGTAAGACTAGCATTTTAATTATACATATATATATATATATATATATATATATATATATATATATATATATATATATATATATATATATATATTAATCTTGTAATATTATATTAGTATAGGGTTGGATTTTAAACTTGTAAAATTCTAGGGTTTGAAATTTAAATTGTCTAAATTAAACTTTTAATCACAAAACATAAATTTCAAAACTTGAGGGAAAATTTTAAACTTTTAAAACATAGAGGATCAAATAACAAACAATATTAATTAACAATTAATTCCATAATTATCCATATTTGATTTATTTAATGATTTCTTGCAAAACAATTTACCAATTTAATTAAATTAATTAATCAGTTATCACATAAGGAAACAAATATTTAATTAATTGATAAATATCTTCAATTAGGTCAAGAATATACTCATATATATCATAAAATCGGATTTATATTGATCTAATATGATTAAGGAAAGTATCTCAAAGATAAACAACAAGAAATCCCGAAGTTTCCTTGTTCTGACGCTCGAACTCGCCGAGTACCCTGATGGACTCGCCGAGTTGAGCCTACTCGCCGAGTACCACCATGGGACTCGCCGAGTTCATCAGCCAGAGGACAAAAAAAAACGATTTTTTCAGCAACAAACAAGCAATCAAAGTATGAATTTAATAGAAACCAATCTAGGCTCTGATACCACTGATGAGTTTTAGCCATATGAACATCCCTATGTGCACATGCAACCCTAATGCTTGGATCTAGGTTTCTCTAATTGAACATACATTGAATCCAAGACTTCTAATGGATAATATACAATAATAACAATATGAAATCAAAGATTACAAGTTTACCTTGAATCACTTGCTTGATCTTGTTGTCCTTGAGGCTTTAGAGTTACAATTGTCACTCCTCTAATGGCTTACAAACACCAACTAGCAAGAAGATGATTTAGGAGAGAGGAGAGGGGAGGAAGAATTCGGCCAGGGTTTCCTTAGAGACAAGTGTGTCGAATTCCCTCAACCCATAGGGTCTATTTATACTAGTAAGGCTCCTAGGGTTTCACCCTTAAACCCTAATTGGATAACTTAAGCCCTAAGCAATCCAAATCCTTTCCATGATAAGCCTTGGACGAAATATAAGCCTATCCAAAGCCCTAGAATTCGTTCCCCCTTATCCCTAAAGGATTTATAGCCCAAAGTGCAACTATCAAACAATTGATAGTTTATACCCCTTTATTTAATTAATCTCTTTAATTCCCCAAATTAATTTATGACTTGTATTAATCAAATAACAATATTATTATTCCTTATATTATTCTAATAATATATTAATAATATTCCTTCTCTCATTATAAATCATCCTGTCAAGTTGCTATGGTGAAGGCAACCCAAAAGGACCATGTTCAACCGGGTCAAATACTTGCCTTATATAGTTACAGCCTTAGACACTATTCCAACAATAACAACAACTCCTAGGCTAAGGCATCACAAATCAGGCCACACTAGTCCTAAAATATGAAATACCTAGCCTGTCTCTAGCATGCATAATATCTCATAAAATTTCTCATAAATATCTCATAACATAAAAGTAAGGGTATTTTGGGAAATCACGTACAACACATACGCCTTTCCAGGCCATACCTCTATGGGATCTTCCGATCCAAGTGTCTCAGGGGATTTCCATCCCATAACTCTGTTGACCTTCCGGTCTATGCTCTGTTGACCTTCCGGTCCATATCATCATACTCATATCATAACATATTACATATACAACATACATCACATTTTCATCATACACATAAGACCTTCCGGTCACACATAATCACCCCATCGGGTAAGGCATAGTGAGAATACTCACCTGGCAAGCAGAAAACGGTTATCTTTACACTTGAATCTCGGACTCGCCACTGCCTAACACATAAGGAAAATATCTCTAATTAACACTGAAGTCTCAACTCTAATTAAACCGTCGATTACTCTTTCCCTCTCTAATCGGGTAGTGGGTAAAAGACCATTTTACCCCTCCAAGGTCTCTATTACTTATGTTGACCGAACCCCAAAGTCAACAGAAGTCAACGGTCAACTCCGAACAGACTCGTCGAGTACACAAGGGTAACTCGGTGAGTCCAAGCGTGTCTTCTGACTCCTCCAAGGTCTCACTTGACTCGTCGAGTGAACCCGACTTGACTCATCGAGTCTTCCCATGGACTCGGCAAGTTGCTTCTATGACAACACTCTTCTGACCTTTTGAGGTCAGATCTGATCCTCTAATCCATAGATCTGGCTTCCTTACGACCAATAACCACGTAAAGGTCGAGGCTTGACATACATGAAAAGCTCACAAGGCTTTCCTTCGAGAAATGGCTCCTAAAATGGCATCAAAGTCTCATTCCCTCAATGAACCAACATAAAGCATACAAAATAAGGCTATATGGACCTCTATTTTTCCAGATCTGGGACCTCTCACACAAAGGGATCCTATACTCATCACTACATGCCATAGAAAGGTGTAGAAACCCTAAAATCACCAATCTTAACCAAAACAGAAAAGGGAATTCGATTTGATACCTATACAGTGAAGATACGAGCTTAGGAACTCTGAATCAACAACTACCTTGACCTCCCTTTGCTGGAAATGACTTCTACCTTGCAAAATCACACCAAGAATGCTCAAAAGGGCATTTTCTCTCTCACACTTCGCTCAAGCTCTCTAGAGTATCTCTCTCTAGATTGGTAGCCGCACAAGAGGGCTATAAGGTCCTTTAAATAGGGCTCAAACTCGGACAATTAGGGTTTCCCTTAACAGCGCTGACTCGGCGAGTCCAGATACCCGACTCGTCGAGTCCCTTCATTAAACATGTCACAAAATTGCGATCCTACTCGACGAGTTGAGGCGTCAACTCGTCGAGTCTCTTCATATCCCAAAATAAAATACTCAAATTTCCAAGCCTGGATATCCAGATGTTACATGAAGACCTTTTACCCTCATCAGAGTCCATTGACCACTTTGTTCCTTTCAAACCCTAATCTCAATTGGTTGTGTTTTGAGCTCATTTTGGTGTTTGGTATCCATTATAGATGGAAGGAAGCCATTGGAAAGCAAGAAGGGAGCTCCAAGCCTTATAGATTTGAGTTGTATACTTCTTGAGCAACCCCCTGGAGGTATAAAGTTTTGAACTTGATGATTATCTCTCTAGATCTTGCTAATGTTAGAAAGTATGTCCTTTTACTCCCATATTTTGGTCTATGTGAGTATGGACTACTCAAGACTAAATAAGTTTCCTTTTTGGAAGTTTTAGGATGTTTAGAGTTATAAAAATAGAATCTTGACCCTTTCCTTTCCTATATGCATGCATTTGGTGACTTGTAGCATTGTGAAATGTTATGGTTTATGATTTGGTCACCTTATTGCCATCTAAGTTCATAAAGTTGGAAAATTTATGACTTAGAATGTTATTTGGGATCAAAACTAAGTTTTAGATGAAAGGATTTTAGGGATTAGGAGCTTAATGTTTAAGCCATGCTGGGTTTTTGCTCTTTTGAACCTAGAATTTGAGATCCTTACTCATTAGAGAGACTTAATGGATAAAGTTGGAACTTTATCCATCTAGACCCATAATAGACTAGATTTGGGCTACGGAGCCCCTGAGATCGAAGAAATCGGCTTATTCAATTGAGAGGTTCGGGGAGCAGTGACCACGACGTGGTCAGGACCACCATGATGTGGAGACTGGGCTAAGGCCTGTTTGTTTTGGCATTTTATGGCCACGATGTGGTAAAGGAGGCGACAACGTGGCGGTCAACTATAGGTTGAATTTTGACTTTGACCTTTGACTAGTTTTGAGCAAGTTGACCTAAGGGTATTTTGGGTATTTTGAGTTGT
Source organism: Lactuca serriola (assembly GCF_051521515.1). Lineage (NCBI taxonomy): Eukaryota > Viridiplantae > Streptophyta > Magnoliopsida > Asterales > Asteraceae > Lactuca > Lactuca serriola. Next base: position 390,474,228 of record NC_136411.1, on the reverse strand, counting down.
ATTTGAGATTGGTCCCTATCTGTTGTATAGCTGACGGGTAGAGCTAAGATTGGTCCCTAACCTCCATTTTTGCTCATTGTCACAACTAGCAAATTTAGGGTTGAAACTGTGATTCATGTACAAACAATTCCTCTGTGTAACCTTATTTCATTAAACTATTTAAACTCAAAAAAACAATATTATTTGAATACATACGTGCACACACTTTGAATCAAGTTGAAATAGCCTCTTGTAAGCCCAAGTTTGATCCAATAGTTAGACAAAATCAATTTTTGGGCCTTTGCTTTGAGTTCTCGGCCCAAATACCTTATTGGACCGAAAACCCTTCTTCCTTTGGGCCCTATTGGACCGAAAACCCTTATTGGGCCCAATTAAGCCCAAGAGCCCATACACACTCCAAAACCGAAAATCCATTAAGAATATAGGGTGTTTTTGGCTACCCTAAAACCGAGAACCCTCCTCCATGGCTTAAAAAATTTGGGTGGGTGTTGTGTCCAAGACTTTGACCATGAAATTTGGAATTTCCTCTTTACCTTTCTTAACCATCAAGTTTCCATGTCCTACACCTTAATACACTACAAATCCCCATACATAACATCTTAGTGACCATCAAACCTCCATGCATAACATTAGAAGGACCAACATGCAAAGACAAAAGGAGGCACCCTTCCCCCCTTTTTAAATGCTTACGGTTGAGAGGGTGGAGGCTCTCCACTCTCTCTCCATTTCACTCTTACTCTCCCAAAAACTAGCCAAGTTTCTTCAAATTCGATACCACCAAGTCAGTCCTAGGAATTTTGGGTAAGTTTCTTGTAGAACTCTAGTGATGTTATACATCCTAAGGTTAATATCATCACATTTACACATCCATTTACATGTGTATGTACCTTAGAACACTAGCAATTTTGAGTGACCTTCAAGCTTGTGCAAGGTTAGGCTCAACATCGTCTTTCTTCTCCTTCCTACAACTCATGAAATCGTCAAGGTGAGCTTCATACCCCTATGTTTTTCATGTTTTCCCCAGGGGGAGGGGGTACAAGTCACGTTTCATTTACCCACTGGATATTTGCATGCACCAACATGTTTATGAAATGTTTTGTGCTTATGATGTTTAAAACCTCATGCTAAAACACCTTAAAATCGTGATTTACAAGCTTGGTATATGCTAGAATGAGTTTGTCGATTGGACATTTGCATGCATCATAGTTATATGTAGAATATGGAACAAATCTCTTGTGCAAAATGGTTGATATTATTTATTACATGCAAAAAATCGGAACATTTGTATATAGAAGTCCAAATTGTTTTGGTCATTGAATATTTACAAGTTTTACTTTTGCAAATATAAAAATTGTATAAATATGAAATGTTATATTCATCATATGGTATACATAAAAAATTGAAACCAACTAAAGTAGGTCAAATTAGACACTTTAGTATATACAAAGTTTCAACCGGAAAATTAGGGGATGTGCTAGAGCTACAAATCCTTCGAAAATTTTGCTAAAAAGAAATTTCTTAGTAAAATAGTCGTAATTATGTTACCACTAATTTTGATGGTTTAAAACCCAAGATATTATGCTATTTTTACAACATATGTTACAACTAGACATGTTCATTAATGACTATTTATATAATGTGTTATAAATAGTTTAAGTAAAATGGTATACAAAACAGATTTATGACAGAAAAGTTGACGTGTCATAAACTGTATGTCATAAAACTCATATAGCATGGATAGTAAACTGTGAAATCTGTAAAACACGTGTCATAAACAAAATGTCATGAAACCTGTAAATTCATGGTTCTAAAAAGCGCGCCATGGCGCGAGGCGTGACCTAGCTGTTACGAAAACGTCTAAGGCGGGTTTGTTAAGTGTGGCGCCCAAATAACGTGTTAAGGCGCGCCTTATCGTGTTATGGCACGAGTTTTTTTCAAGGCGCGGGTTTTTTTTGTTTTTTCTGATCGGCCGTAAAATAATTGAGTTTTTGTTAACTTTTTGATATTAAATATTGATATAACACGTCTAAAAACTTGATATATTTGATAAAATTCAATAATTATATGATTTATGTTTTCTAATTTATATAAAATAGTCATGCCTTGAAAAACACCATGGCTCGCCAAGGCTTGTCATGGCTTGACTTTGACCTTGCCACCAAGCTACGCCTCATGTTTTTTAGAAGCTTGCCTGTAATCGCGTGTACTAGTAAAGTTATTTCATCATTCAATAAAGGGAGTCGAAATTTGCGTAAATCCGTTAATGCTCTAGTGAGACACTATCTTCACTGTACCTACCTAGCGTACACTCTAAGTCCTGTAATTATAACCAGAGTCACCTGGTGGGAGAGCGAGATAGTTGTGTATAGATTTATACGGGGATTGACACCCCCACACCTGAGTTGTTCGCTACAGCTAGACGGGGCCAGTCTAGGGTGACAAATATCTTACCGAATTCAACGTCTGAAGAACATCATGATAGGCATAACAATCACATCAAGCATGGTTATAATGAATCACATAGGGATTAACAATAGTATTTTAATTTACAGGAAACTTACACTTTACTAGTTTTATATAATAGAAAAGTACACACTATTTTCAATACTCTATTGTCACTATTTCGGTATTAGGGTTTAAGACTACAGTTTCATACAATTAGAAAATATGGGATTTTCTGGGAACATACATTCACATGATTCAAAGAAACGTGCATACTTATATTCATAATCTTTGGAAATAAACATACAGATCACTTTTACGGAAAATATTGGATTTTCTGGAAGCATACAACACTTTTCAAGCAAAACAGATACAAACCACTTTTTCATACAAAAATGCTTATGAACTCGCCAACATTCTATGTTAACGCTTTTCAAAACGACTTGTATTCTTAGGAAACCAGTAAGTAGATACTTGAGCCACAAATTTTGGATATTTTGTTGCATTATGGAATTTACAATTATGTCGCTTTTGTGTAACATTTGAACAGTTACAAATTGTAAACTTATGAAGATTGTATTCTCAATGTATGATGTTTGGCTTCTATGTTTCATTTATATTCAATTGTAATACTACACAATGACGTCATCCGCCCTCGGACGTTTCCACCGTCCTGGTTCGGGGGTGTGACACTCTCTAAGCCTTTTATGTTGATTTTTGGGATTAGAAGAAGAAGAAGAAGAAGGTGTCATTTGAACTTGGATTCAGTAAGCAACTCTTCTCATCATCTTGTTGTGCATCTTCTACACTATTGTACGTCCTCAAATTCTAAGCTTTTGGGTTTTATTCATAAATCTAGGTTTCTATGCATTATTCTTCATGTTGGGACTCATTTGAGTGTTAGGATTCCAAAAAGTTGCCAACTTTATGGATCCCTAGAGTCCATTTGTTGTTAGGTGTGTTGGATATGGAGTTTTATAGAGTTTTTAACTCTTGCATGAGATTTTGGACCTATTTTACTGTAGTTGACCTAGCTTGAGCTCAAGACATGCATGTTTATAAAACAGCGATTTTTATGGTCCATTGGATGAGAGAATTCCATATGGGAAGTTTGAATGGTTGATTTTATGGGTTAAGAGCTAATTGGATTAAGTTGCTCTGAACAGTCTCCACGACATGGCGAATGGGCCACCACGACGTGGCGGATGGCTGCGTTGTAGCTGTTTTGTCCTGTAGTCCCCACGACGTGGCTAGAGGCTAGCCATGACGTGGCGATTGACTAAGATGACTTTTGACCAAGTTTGAACTAAGGGTATTTTGGGTATTTTGTGTTGTAGTTTGAGACTAAGCCATTGTTTATTGTATATGTGACATGTAGAGTTAGCAGTTGGAGCTGTGATCTGTTTAGCTATCCTTTTCATATTGGGAGGTAAGTCTTCCTCATTGTACCTGTGGGTCGAAGGCACCAATGTCGGCCCACTAGATTGTGTATCCTTGTATATAGGATGTTGTTATGTTGTAGTGATATGTTAGATATGTATCCAGACTGATAGGATGTTGCTATGCGGTAATGATCTGTAGATCCATCTATATGCATGTTGCCTGGTTATATGTTTATTTGTTGCTTATGTTGGCATAATATGGTTTTGGGTTGAGGCTTTACTGCTATGTGCGTGAGCCAACAGACTATGGCTAAGCTAACCTGATATTGCGGACCCGAGGGTATACTATATCACACTCCCAAACCAAAACAACGGAAACATTCGTGGGTGGATGACTTCAGGTAGTATCATAATAGTTGAGTAAACAGTAAAGAAAGCAAACACAACCATCATAAAGATAATTTAAAAAGTTACATTGTTGATTAGATTACATGTTTCAAAAGAAATTACATTATGATGATATAATAAGTTTGAAATTGACACCTTAGCGTCCCTTCCCCCAAAAGTTGTTGTTTACCTGTATTACTAAATCCCTGAGAAATACAAGTAGTTTTGAGAAAGTGTCAACAATTAAGTTGGTGAGTTCATAAGCGTTTTGTAAAAGAATTATATGCCTTTTTGTATACAGTAACTGAGTTTGTATCCAGAAAATCCAATATTTTCCATAAATGAATAGTCGTTTTAAAAGTTCCCAAAATCGAAATGCATAAGTATTCTCCATACCTAAAATAGTGTAAGTAGATTTATATATGTATATATAGTCACTAAGGCATTCATTAGCCTCGTAAATCAAATGTTTTAATACTTCATATGAGTTTTATAACCGTACTATTGACTCAGTTTAGCTAACAGTTTAGGTGCGGGATTATCGATCCCGTATAGATCTATACACAAGTATCACGCTCTCCCTACAGGAGATTATGGTTTATAACACAGGACTTGAAATGCGTACTTGAAAAGTACGTGAAGTAAATTTCTCACAAAATTTAGTATCAAATAGGTTTACATATGAAAAGTCCATTTTTCTTGTAATTGTAAGTATTTCCTTTCCATGGTGTTATAAAGGTGTAAAATATCATGAATATTTTGTAAACTATACCTATTATAGTTTTTCAAAAGCATGTTTTGTTTAAATGATAAACCTTAGTGTGTTACCAACTTTGCATGTAAAGTATAACATTTGTAATAACGCTATTTTACTTATTTAACATTTATACATAAAATGTAGATAAAGCATTAGAAACTGTATGTAACGATTTGCATTTTAACATAAGTTTTTCTTGCGTTTCACTTGCATTTCTCCCCCTAAAATATAGTAAAAACATGAACATATAGGGGGTATGAACTCAACTGGTAAGTGTGATGCTTTGAAGAAAACGAGACCTTTCTCGGGCAGCACTTCGACCGGAAGGAAGTGAGTTTTTCGGGTATTTCGGAGCTTCGGACCTTTGTCGGTGTTTGGATACGGAACCGGGGCGTCGGGGTATTTTCGAAAGGCTCAAAAGTGAGAAAATGGGAGAGAAATGGTGTAAATTAGCAAAAGAATCCGGAACTCTCGCATCTTATTTATAGGGGTGGAGGCTGGTCTCGTACGCTGGGCATACTCCGGACAATGTGGGGCATTCCTCGTAAGCTGGGCGTACTTCGCTTACGCTGCGCGTACGACAGCGATGGCAGCACCCTCAGACGCCAGACTTCGGATGGGACAGGCTAGCAGGAATAGAGGGAGATGTGGCCGATCTGAGGCCCTGCATTGAGTACGTTGGGCGTAATCTTGTACGCCCGGTGTACTCCCCCTCGGTTTGTGTGTCCCGAACTTCTAAAATCCGTAACTCTCGCATACTAGCTCCGTTTTTGACGTTCTTTATATCCACGCGTAGGTGAGAGTATACTCTACAACTTTCGTTTAGACTTCGTTGGCTAATTTTGACTTTATTTTTAATGTTATATTTTTAACAGGCCGAGACTGGAAAAGTTCGTTAAAAATTCATAACTTCTTCATCCGATGTCTGTTTTTGTTTGTCTTTTTACCGTTGTACTATTATTGTTGAGATCTTCAATTCTCGTTTAGGTTGTGTCGGCTAAATATCACTCGATCTCTATTTCGAGTTTTTAGTTATCTACCGCTACTCTGAAATTTAGAAAAATCATAACTTCATCATACGAACTCAGATTTGGATGTTCTTTTTATGTACCTTCACGGTTTGATGATATCTATGACATTAATTTAGGCACCAAAGGCTAAAAAGTATTTTATTGAGATTTCACGTTTTACGTTTAACAGTGTTTTACTGGTTTTGTTGCGGATCTTTGATTTGTCATAAGTTCTTCGTTATAACTCGGATTTTCATGTTCTTTATATTTTTGAAAACTTTGTTACGATATCTACCACTTAGTATATTCATAAAGAGAGTTTTGAAGATTTCATTTTCGACTCTTATATTACTAATCTCATAATTGGTTACAATATTTGAGCTTAGAGCATTACATTGACTCGAAATATCGGGTTGGCACATCATCCCCCCGTTAGAGAGAATTTCGTCCCGAAATTTATTCCAAGATAAGTATTTATGGACTAGGGAAAAGATGTGGGTATTCTTATTTCATCTGATGTTCGCGCTCCCAGGTATATTTAGGCCCTCGCTTTGCATTCCAGCGGACCTTCACAATGGGTATGCGACTTTGTTTAGTTCTTTTAATTTCCCTATCCATGATTTCTACAGGTTCTTCTATGAAACGGAGATTCTCATTGATTTCGATTTCATCCAGAGGTACGACGAGTGTTTTATCAGATAAACACTTCTTTAAGTTTGACACATGAACAGTAGGGTGTAGGTTATTGAGTTCCTACGGTAATCGAAGTTTATATGCTACCGGGCCGATCTTGTAAAGGATATCGAATGGTCCGATATACCTTAGATTTAGTTTCCCACATTTTCCAAAACGTATTAACCCCTTCCAAGATGAGACCTTCAATAGAACCCGGTCCCCAACCTAAAATTCCAAGGGCTTCCGTCTTTTGTCTGCATAGCTCTTTTGTCTGTCTCTTGAAGCTTTTAGTCATTCCCGGATTTGGACAATCCTCTCGGTCGTTTCTCTTATGATTTACGGGCCTGTGAGTGTTATGTCATGTCACACCCCAAAACCAAGAACGGCGGAAACGTTCTGGGGCGGAGGACGTCATGTAAGGTAATCACAACACAGTAAATGTAAATAAGCAAACAACATCATCCATTGCATTAAATATATAAATTTAATACATGCGTTTTCTGTACAGTTTTAGACACCAAAAATATAACGTAAATCAAAATAATAAAATGATGAGTCTTGGGTGCGCTCCATCATCTCAAAAGCTGGCATCGGTACCTGTCTACTGATGACCTGAGAATACAAGTTATTTTGAAAGAGTTTATCAGCATTAAGCTGGTGAGTTCATAAGTATTTTTAATGTAGGTGTCTGTTATCAAAAACGTTTGAACATGTCTCAAGTATAAGTTCATGTATGAAAGTGTTTGGAAAAGTTTGAATCTCTCAGAAAAACCTATATTTTCTAAGATAGTAGCCTTCTACCAAGGCTTTAACTGTTTTGTAGGTTCGCTTGTTGTAAAAGTGTGTAAATTCCCAAGTGCAACTATCTTTTAACTAAATATAGTTTGTACATTAAAATTCAAGTGAGGTTATCACTAAAAATGTGTAATGGGTAAATCATTGTAGTACTGTAGCTTAGTTTTGTAGTGACTACTGCTGTACTAATTTCCTTAACCGGATTTATATTAAAGTATAATGTGATAATTGCACCATACTATCGACTGATAACAACGACATAAAGAACGGTCGTAATAACGGAATGACGTTTGGCACCCGCAGACCTGCAGGCCCGGCTGTAGCTAGCAGCAAGGTGTAGGATAGTCAATCCAGTATAGACCTATACGCAAACTCAACGCTCTCCCTCCAAGAGAATTCTGGCTACAACTCGGGCCATGACATTTAAGGCATGCTCCGATACAGTGGATCACATTTGTTATCGTATTCTTGCATATGTGATGAAATGTTTCTCGTTCTAGTATAGTTGTATACGTTCTCATAGTATAGTTGTATATATATTCTCTTCCTAGTATAGACTCATGAATGAACTGACTCATTGATCTAGCAGTTGTAATAGTATGATTCTGTGTTACCCCGATGGTAACTTGCTAACGGTGCGTCTAGTACGTATGAATATGGAAGTACTTTTATGTCTATATATGTATATTTGATATATAATTAATATGGAAACGACCTTCGGATGGTCACCCGAAATCCCACCAGACCACATCCAAATCGAGGAAAAGGAAATAGGGTGGATGGCCTTCCTAAGCCCTTTAAACATTATTTATACATCTATACATATATGGGCATGCAATTTATAATATAAAAGTATAAATAAGTATTTATAAGACATTTGAAACATAAGTATTATTTTTAAAGAAAGATTGACTTGATGTCAATCTATAAAACAATTTGAAGGCATAGATTTGATTAAAACGGTTTAAGTATAAGGAACATTTGTTTAAATCAGAGTTGTAGTATAAATTTGAAAAGTAAATGGGTTTGGAAAACATTTTGAAGTAAAACAGTTCGATAGACAGTTTGAACAGTGATAAAATCACTGTTTTCCCTAGTTATTAATCACATGTGATTAATGCAATCACATGTGATTGAAGCAATAACTATAAGTGTTTAACTTGTATTCCCCCCCCCCCCTTTAAAGCATATAAAAGTATTTAGAATATTTAAAAAGGTTGATTAATGGGTATGAAACTCACTTGATTGATTGAAGAAAGCGAGATGGATAACCGGGCAGAGTTTCGTCTCGGAAAACGGATTTTTCTCGGGATTCTCGGGAGTAAAATCGACCCTCGGGACTTGAGCAAAAAGACCAGAGCTTCGAGTTTTAACGGGCACGGAAATCGAGGCAAGATCGTGAGAGAAAAGAGAGAAGTGAGCAAAATTCTCGGAAAGCCTCGCACTCTATTTATAGGAAGGCTGAACCGCCTCGGTACGCGGGGCGTACGCTCGTACGCAGCGCGTACGCGTACGTCATGCATGACTGAAGCCTCGACTGCCTCGGCTTCGGATGGGACGGGTCGCTGGGGAGGCGGGTCGGACGGGACAGCGGGTCGGATGGGACGGCGGGTCGGACGGGTCGGACGCTTCGGACGGGTCGGACGGGTCGGAAGCTTCGGATAGGGCGACGTGGACGATCCGAGGCCCTTGATCTCAGTACGCGGGGCGTACGAAGGTACGCGGGGCGTACGAAGGTACGCAGGGCGTACTTCGGTCCTATCCGATGACTCCCCTTCGGATAATACCGGGAGTTTATAATTAAATTTATATTTATTTTAAATAAACTTCAAAAATTCATATCTCCCTCATACGAACTCCGTTTTTGACGTTCTTTATATCCACGCGAAGGTGAGACCATGATCTACAACTTTCGTTTAGATTCCGTTGGAAAATTCCGAAATTATTTTTATTATTTATTTATTAAAATGACGTGATTAAGGAATTTCTTCAAAAAATCATAACTTCCTCATTCGAAGTCAGATTTGGACGTTCTTTTTATGTACGCAAACCTTGATATGATTCCTACTACTTTATTTAACCCAAATAAGATTTTAGGAAGGTTATATTTTGACCTAAATTTGATTGGTTTTACATCACATTGACTTGAAATATCGGGTTGTCACATCATCCCCCCATTAGAAGGAATTTCGTCCCGAAATTAGAATTTAAGCAAGTTAGAAATTACAAATAACTAAGCAAAAAGGTGAGGGTATTTCAGTTTCATCTGATCCTCACGTTCCCAAGTGAATTCCGGTCCTCGCTTGGCATTCCAGCGAACCTTCACGATAGGAATACGGCTTTGCTTTGTCTGCTTGACCTCACGGTCCATGATCTCTACAGGTTCTTCCACGAAGTTGAGGCTCTCGTTGATTTCAATCTCGTCGAGTGGGATTACAAGAGTCTCGTCGGATAGACACTTTTTCAAGTTAGATACGTGGAATGTAGAATGTACGTTACGAAGTGCGTCTGGTAGTTCGAGTTTGTAAGCTACGGGGCCGACTCTTGCAAGAATCTCGAAAGGCCCTATGTACCTCGGATTAAGCTTTCCACGCTTGCCGAAGCGTATCAATCCCTTCCAGGGTGAGACTTTGAGGAGGACTCGGTCTCCCACCTGAAATTCCAAAGGTTTCCTTCGTTTATCAGCGTAGCTCTTCTGTCGGTCTCTAGAGGCTTTCAATCGTTGACGGATCTGAACGATTTTCTCTGTTGTTTCCCGAATGATCTCCGGACCGGTGAGAGCACTGTCGGAAGTTTGCCCCCTGGCTAATTGGGTATCACCCACCTCAGCCCAGCACAGAGGGGATCTGCACTTACGGCCGTAGAGAGCTTCAAATGGAGCAGCCTTGATGCTCGTGTGATAACTGTTATTATAGGAAAACTCGACAAGGGGTAAATGAGTATCCCATGCCTTCCCAAAGTCAATCACGCAGGCTCGCAACATATCTTCCAGAGTTTGGATGGTCCTCTCACTCTGTCCGTCGGTCTGTGGATGGTAGGCTGTGCTCATGTCTAGCCTCGTTCCTAGGGAATGTTGTAGTGATTGCCAAAATCTCGAGGTGAACCTACTATCTCTATCTGAGATAATGAAAATAGGTACACCATGTAGCCGTACAATTTCCCTAATGTATGTTCTCGTAAGTTTCTCCATCTTGTCGGTTTCTTTGATAGGCAGGAAGTGTGCAGACTTGGTCAATCTATCAACGATGACCCATATGGTGTCAAGTCCACCCGTTGTCTTGGGCAACTTGGTTATGAAATTCATAGTGATCCGCTCCCACTTCCATTCCGGGATCTCTGGTTGTTGCAGTAAACCAGAGGGCTTCTGGTACTCGACCTTAACCTTTGCGCAAGTAAGGCATTTACTTACGAAGGTAGCAATCTTTGCTTTCATATTAGGCCACCAATATAGCTTCTTAAGATCCAGATACATCTTATCTGAACCTGGGTGGACGGAATACCGAGTGTTGTGCGCCTCGGTCATGACCAAGTCTCGGAAACCACCGTGTTTCGGTGTCCAGATCTGGTTCATGAAATATAAGGCTCCGTCACCCTTGGCTTCTAAATTCTTGTCCATTCCTCTAAGAGATTCATTCGTCACATTTTCAGGTTTCATGGCTTCAAGTTGAGCCTCCTGAATTTGCTTAGACAAGTGTGAATGGATGGTTATTGACAACGACTTGACCTTGCGACCATAATATTCCTTCCGACTTAGTGCGTCTGCTACTACGTTGGCTTTACCCGGATGATAACGAATATCGCATTCGTAATCACTGAGTAGCTCGACCCACCGTCGTTGTCTCATGTTGAGTTCCTTTTGAACGAAAATGTGTTGTAAACTCTTGTGGTCGGTAAAGATAGTGCTCTTCGTTCCATACAAGTAATGTCTCCAGATCTTCAGAGCAAACACCACTGCTCCTAGTTCAAGATCGTGGGTCGTGTAGTTAACCTCGTGTGTCTTCAATTGTCTCGAGGCGTAGGCGATGACCTTACCTCGCTGCATCAGAACACATCCGAGCCCTTGATTCGATGCATCGCAATAAACTACGAAGTCTTCTATTCCTTCGGGAAGGGATAGTATTGGTGTGGTGCACAAGGCTCGTTTGAGCGTTTGGAATGCTCTTTCTTTTTTCTCTTCCCAGTCAAAGGCCACGCCTTTCTGGGTTAGGGTTGTAAGAGGTTTCGCTATTCGAGAGAAGTTCTGAATGAATCTGCGGTAGTAGCCAGCGAGACCTAGAAATTGACGAATTTATGTAGGTGTCTTCGGTGCTGACCAGTTCTCAATGGCTTTAATTTTGGATGGGTCCACGTGGATTCCCTCTTCGCTTACTACGTGTCCTAAGAATTCAACTCTCCGGATCCAAAATTCACATTTCGAGAACTTCGCATAAAGCTTCTCTTTTCGTAAAGTCTCTAGAATTTGTCGCAGATGATCGCCATGTTCTTTCTTACTTCGGGAGTAGATCAGGATGTCGTCAATGAAAACGATGAGGAACTGATCCAAGTAGGGTCGGCATACTCTATTCATCAGATCCATGAAGACTGCGGGCGCATTGGTCAATCCGAATGGCATCACCACGAACTCGTAATGTCCATAACGAGTTCGGAAGGCGGTCTTCGGCACATCCTCCTCTAGCACTCGTAACTGGTGATATCCAGATCTCATATCAATCTTAGAAAAATAGTTCGCCCCTTGCAGTTGGTCGAATAGGTCATCTATGCGAGGCAGAGGGTAACGATTCTTGACCGTCAGTTTGTTGAGTTCTCTGTAGTCAATACACATATGGAAGGATCCGTCTTTCTTCTTAACGAACAAGACCGGTGCTCCCCAAGGTGAGAAACTCGGTCTTATAAAGCCCTTGCTGAGCAGTTCGTTAAGTTGACCAGAGAGTTCCTGCATCTCAGCTGGTGCTAAGCGGTAGGGCGACTTGGCTACTGGGGTAGCTCCTGGGACTAAGTCGATTCTGAACTCGACTTGTCGTTGCGGAGGTAACCCGGGTAGTTCTTCTGGGAAAATGTCAGAGAAGTCGCTCACTACAGGGATGTTCTTTAGTTCTTTCGTTTCGAGGCTCGTGTCGACGACGTGATCAAGGAATGCATGGTATTCCTTACGCAGGTATTTCTGTGCTTGAATACTTGATATGACACGAAGACTTGCACCGGGTTTGTCGCCATAGACTATAAGAGTTTCGTTAGACGGAAGGTTTAGACGGACTGCTTTCTCGAAGCACATGATGTCGGCACGATGAAGGCTTAACCAGTCCATGCCAATGATAACGTCGAAACTTTTTATTGAGACTGGCATGAGGTCGATTGGAAATGAATGGTTATCTAGAGTTAGGGTACAACCTAAGTATATGCTACTCGTATTTTCAGTTTTTCCATTAGCCATTTCTACTGTGAATAGTTCTTTGAGTGCGTGCGGTGGTTGATTAAGCATGCGAGCAAATTTATGGTTTACGAAGCTTCGCTCCGCTCCACTATCGAACAGAATGCATGCATAGGAGTTATCGAGGAGGAACGTACCGGTCACCACTGTCGGGTCAGCAACTGCTTCCCCGTGGCCTATAGCTAGTACCCTCCCTGCTCCTCCTGCATTCCTCGCTTTGGGGCAGTCCCTCTTAAAGTGGCCTGCTTCGCCACATCCATAGCAGGTTGGGCTCGCGCCAGAGCCAGGGACTTGGTTGATAGGTTGTGCCGGGAACTTACAGAATCGGACGGTGTATCCTTTCCTGTTGCAGTTAGAGCACTGCATTTCACGGCAGGGGCCGTTGTGGTGGTAGTTGCATTTGTTGCACTTGGGCGAACTTCCAGCATACCGACTCACCGGAGCAGTAGTAGCAGCAGTAGGGGTTATTGCGGCATGAATTGCCACCATTTGCTGCTTTTTGGCAGCCTGCTGCTTCTTCTTTTCATCCCAGAATTTCCGCTTAGTATCGGCGGGTTTGGAGGCTTCCGGGATGGCTAGGGTGGTTGTGGTTGCAGGGGTTTTGACTCCATGGTCAATGAGTCGTTGTGCCAATCGTTTGGCACTGTCGAAGGTAGCGGGGTTTGACGCTAGCACATTCCCCTAATACGGAGGCACTAGCCCCCATATGTACCTCTCGATCTTCTTCCCCTCGGTGGGAACCATATTGGGGCAGAGGGCCACCAGCTCGCTGAATCGGGCAGTATAAGCGACCACATTGGTGCCCTTCATCGTCAGGTTCCAGAGTTCCTGCTCCAGTTTCTGGATCTCGCCCCTCGGGCAGTATTCCTCAGTCATGAGGTCTTTCATTGTTTCCCAGCCTACGTCATTGGCTACGACGAGAGTTAGTGCCTTAACATGGCTGTTCCACCATGTCAGGGCCTTTCCTTCAAAAGTGCATGCGGCGTACTTGACTTTACTCGCCGCAGGACATGAACAGATTTCGAAGACTGATTCAGTCTTCTCGAGCCATTGCGAGAGGGCAATGACTCCGCCGGTGCCGTAAAAAGGCTTCGGTTTGCAATTTGTGAAATCCTTGTATGAGCACTCTCTCGAGCGCACAGGGGTTTCAACCGGTGTTGACTCCACAGGGGTTCCACCTCTGCTGGCATCAGAAGAGTGATACTGAGCCATGGCAGTTGCCACTGCTGCAGCTACGGCAGCATTCAGGGCTATAGTATCGATGACCGGAGGCGGAGGAGGTGGTGGTGCAGGATTATTCCTGGGAGATTTGCGAGGAGGCATCTTTCAGCTATAAGTTTATAAAGATAAGAAAACGGTAAGAATCAATTTGTAAGCAACGTGAGAGTGACACATGGACTAACTAAACATAGTCCAATAGTTGAAAGAGTGCTTGAAACCACAATAAGAAATATTAGTAGGAAAGCACAAGTGTATAGATTTTTCCCCAGATAGATAGATCTCAAAAATACTGGTATTACTGATGTAATAAGTTCAGGGAAAATCGACCTAACAGTAGGTCATACATCATACCATATAGAAACGTTTGACAGTTCTTAGATTTCAAATTTGAGTATGGAAAGTTAGAAATATTTTACACACAAGTGCTACTTGGAGCACAGATGTTAAAGGCTATCCTTTAATTAAAAGACGGAGATGTACTAGACATCAACCAATGGCGATGGGAAAATCCCGGGCGAGTACTGCGGTCGGACACTTGACGAAACACCTCTTGAATGTGTCGATCCTGAGTCCTCTGACGAGCTCGAAGTTCCAATATTTCAGCTCGTGAGGCAGCCAACTGCTACTGCAGGGTTTTATTTGTTCTCCGGGTAAGTTCCATGTCTTCTTCAAGACGGCGGATGCGGACTATGTTGACACCTGAGATGGCATCAAACTCTATGACCCGGTCGATGGCTGCTCGACCTTGCTCGACTTCACAAGCTATTCTGTGGATAATGACAGGCAGAGTCCGGTCAGCAGAGCCACCATCGCTGACGTTGTGAAAGCTTCGGTCCCCCAAGTATGGTAAGGGTTGGCCCTGTTCATCACTCCAGCGATTCAAGTTGTTTGCCCACAAGGGAGTAGGACCTGGAAACGCTGGTCGAGGGTTGTTGTTCGGGGCTTGACCTACTAGCGGTAGGTTGTTGACTTCAGGCTCGGAGTCGGATCCATCAGAAAAGCCTTCTTCGAGGTGATCATCCAAAGGGATTGGATGCTCATCATCGGGCTCTTCATCGATCCACCCGGCATTGCCTTCATTTGGAAAGTACGGGTCGCCGAGATGGAATCTAGCCATTAGATCTACGCGAGAAGAGAGGTATACGAATATAGTATACGTGTAACTAGTAGTACAAAATACACCTATAGTATTTTAAGTTTAAGTTTTACTGATCTTCTTGTGGTATTGTTGGTAAGTTTTTAGACTTGTTAACCTGTCACAACCATTCTAGGGCATGTGCTAATCACTACTAGGACCAGCATAGTTGATCAGGCTATGCCATTCCCAGGACTGACCATACATCCCCGAGCTTACTTGTGATATTTAACAATCGTAATACTTTTGTTCTTGTCATTGTGACACTGGTTTTAGTATGAATGCAGACTAGTATACTTAATTAAATATTTTAATATTTAAGTATAGACTCTTAGTCAGAGTTTAATCCCAAAAGGGTTTATAGTTTAGTATATCTTTTATGGGTTGACATACTCAATTCACTATAAACAATGCTCTGATACCAATCTGTCACACCCCAAAACCAAGAACGGCGGAAACGTTCTGGGGCGGAGGACGTCATGTAAGGTAATCACAACACAGTAAATGTAAATAAGCAAACAACATCATCCATTGCATTAAATATATAAATTTAATACATGCGTTTTCTGTACAGTTTTAGACACCAAAAATATAACGTAAATCAAAATAATAAAATGATGAGTCTTGGGTGCGCTCCATCATCTCAAAAGCTAGCATCGGTACCTGTCTACTGATGACCTGAGAATACAAGTTATTTTGAAAGAGTTTATCAGCATTAAGCTGGTGAGTTCATAAGTATTTTTAATGTAGGTGTCTGTTATCAAAAACGTTTGAACATGTCTCAAGTATAAGTTCATGTATGAAAGTGTTTGGAAAAGTTTGAATCTCTCAGAAAAACCTATATTTTCTAAGATAGTAGCCTTCTACCAAGGCTTTAACTGTTTTGTAGGTTCGCTTGTTGTAAAAGTGTGTAAATTCCCAAGTGCAACTATCTTTTAACTAAATATAGTTTGTACATTAAAATTCAAGTGAGGTTATCACTAAAAATGTGTAATGGGTAAATCATTGTAGTACTGTAGCTTAGTTTTGTAGTGACTACTGCTATACTAATTTCCTTAACCGGATTTATATTAAAGTATAATGTGATAATTGCACCATACTATCGACTGATAACAACGACATAAAGAACGGTCGTAATAACGGAATGATGTTTGGCACCCGCAGACCTGCAGGTCCGGCTGTAGCTAGCAGCAAGGTGTAGGATAGTCAATCCAGTATAGATCTATACGCAAACTCAACGCTCTCCCTCCAAGAGAATTCTGGCTACAACTCGGGCCATGACATTTAAGGCATGCTCCGATACAGTGGATCACATTTGTTATCGTATTCTTGCATATGTGATGAAATGTTTCTCGTTCTAGTATAGTTGTATATGTTCTCATAGTATAGTTGTATATATATTCTCTTCCTAGTATAGACTCATGAATGAACTGACTCATTGATCTAGCAGTTGTAATAGTATGATTCTGTGTTACCCCGATGGTAACTTGCTAACGGTGCGTCTAGTACGTATGAATATGGAAGTACTTTTATGTCTATATATGTATATTTGATATATAATTAATATGGAAACGACCTTCGGATGGTCACCCGAAATCCCACCAGACCACATCCAAATCGAGGAAAAGGAAATAGGGTGGATGGCCTTCCTAAGCCCTTTAAACATTATTTATACATCTATACATATATGGGCATGCAATTTATAATATAAAAGTATAAATAAGTATTTATAAGACATTTGAAACATAAGTATTATTTTTAAAGAAAGATTGACTTGATGTCAATCTATAAAACAATTTGAAGGCATAGATTTGATTAAAACGGTTTAAGTATAAGGAACATTTGTTTAAATCAGAGTTGTAGTATAAATTTGAAAAGTAAATGGGTTTGGAAAACATTTTGAAGTAAAACAGTTCGATAGACAGTTTGAACAGTGATAAAATCACTGTTTTCCCTAGTTATTAATCACATGTGATTAATGCAATCACATGTGATTGAAGCAATAACTATAAGTGTTTAACTTGTATTCCCCCCCCCCCTTTAAATCATATAAAAGTATTTAGAATATTTAAAAAGGTTGATTAAGGGGTATGAAACTCACTTGATTGATTGAAGAAAGCGAGATGGAAAACCGGGCAGAGTTTCGTCTCGGAAAACGGATTTTTCTCGGGATTCTCGGGAATATCGGGAGTAAAATCGACCCTCGGGACTTGAGCAAAAAGACCAGAGCTTCGGGTTTAAACGGGCACGGAAATCGAGGCAAGATCGTGAGAGAAAAGAGAGAAGTGAGCAAAATTCTCGGAAAGCCTTGCACTCTATTTATAGGAAGGCTGAACCGCCTCGGTACGCGGGGCGTACGCTCGTACGCAGCGCGTATGCGTACGTCATGCATGACCGAAGCCTCGACTGCCTCGGCTTTGGATGGGAACACAAATAGTGGTAAATGGGTATCCCACACCTTACCAAAATCGATCACACAAGCTCTTAGCATATCTTCCAAAGTTTGAATGGTCCTCTCACTCTGACCGTCGGTTTGTGGATGATAAGCGGTACTCATGTCTAGTCTAGTCCCTAGAGATTTTTGAAGTTACTGCCAGAACCGTGAGGTGAATCTACTATCTCTGTTGGAGATAATGGAGATTGGTACACCATACAGTCACACAATCTCTCTGATGTATGTTCAAGCTAGTTTCTCCATCTTGTCGGTTTCCTTTATTGGTAGGAAGTACGCGGATTTGGTTAATCTGTCAACGATCACCCAGATGGTGTCAAGTCCACCTGCTGTTTTGGGTAAATTGGTTATGAAATCCATGGTTATCCGCTCACACTTCCACTCGTGTATTTCAGGTTGTTGTAACAATCCCGAGGGCTTTTGATACTCTATTTTGACTTTGACGCAAGTCAGACACTTGCCTACATAGGCAACAATTTTAGCTTTCATGTTCGGCCACCAATACAATTTCTTGAGGTCCGGATACATCTTGTCGGGATGCACAGAGTATCGAGTCTTACGAGCCTCATTCATGACAACGTCTCTGAATCCACCAAACTTCTGTGTCCAGATTCGATTCATGAAGTAACGAACTCCGTCACCCTTGACTTCAAGATTTTTATCCATTCCTCTTAAGGCTTTGTCAGCCACGTTTTCTGTTTTTAAGGCTTCCATTTGGGCTTCCTTGATTTGCGTGGACAGGTGTGAATCGATCGTCATGGTTAAGGACTTCACTCGGCGGCCTAAGTACTCCTTTCGACTCAGAGCATCAACTACTACATTAGCTTTTCCTGGATGATAACGAATCTCACATTCGTAATCGCTCAATAGTTCAACCCATCGTCTCTGTCTCATGTTGATCTCTTTTTCATTGAGTATGTGCTAAAGGCTCTTATGATCGGTGAAGATTGTGCATTTCGTGTCGTAGAGATAGTGCCTCCAGATCTTTAGGGCGAAAACGACTGCTCCCAGTTCGAGGTCGTGGGTAGTGTAGTTGACTTCATGCGTCTTGATTTGTCTCGAGGCGTATGCGATGACCTTTCCTCGTTGCATTAGAACACATCCAAAACCTTGGTTTGATGCGTCGCAGTAGACCACAAAGTCTTTTGTTCCTTGGGGCAGGGATAATATAGGTGCGCTGTGTAGGGCTTGTTTCAGTTTTTGGAACGTAACTTCTTGATTTTCTCCCTAGGTGTAGGTTACACCCTTCTGAGTCAGGGCGGTAAATGGTTTGGAAATCTTTGGGAAGTTTTGTATGAATCTTCGATAATAGCCAGCAAGGCCCAAGAATTGTCGGATTTCTGTTGGAGTTCTTGGAGCTGACCAGTTCTCGATTGCCTTGATTTTGGAAGGGTCTACGTGTATCCCTTCTTCGTTGACCACGTGACCAAGGAAATCCACTTTCCGAATCCAAAATTCGTACTTTGAGAATTTTGCGTATAACTTCTTTGCCCTTAATGTTTCCAAGACCTACCGGAGGTGTTGACTATGTTCTTATTTACTCTTCGAATAGATGAGTATATCATCTATGAACACGATTACAAATTTGTCTAGGAAAGAACAACACACCCTGTTCATTAAGTCCACAAACACTGCCGGTACATTTGTTAATCCAAAGGGCATCACTTCAAACTCGTAGTAACCATAACGAGTTCGGAAGGCCGTCTTGGGAACATCTCCTTCTAGGACTCGCAGCTGATGGTACGCGCATCTTAAATCGATCTTTGAGAAGTAGCTTGATCCTTGTAGCTGGTCGAACATATCGTTTATGCGCGGTAGGGGATTTCGGTTCTTGATTGTGAGCTTGTTCAGTTCTCGGTAGTCGATGCACATGCGAAAAGATCAATCCTTCTTCTTTACAAATAGGACTGATGATCCCCAAGGTGAGAAGCTCGGCCTGATGAATCCCTTATTGAGTAATTCATTTAGTTGGCTAGATAATTCCTGCATCTCTGCCGGGGCTAGACGGTACGACGATTTTGCTACTAGGGTAGCTCCGGGAATTAAATCGATTATGAACTCGACTTGACGTTCTAGTGGAACTCCTGAAATGTCTTTGATATCTTTCGTTTCCTTTTCCTTATCTACCGCGTGGGCTAGGAAAGCATGGTATTCTTTGCGCAAGTATTTTTCGGCTTTGACACAAGAGATGATTTGTAAACTTGTACCGGGTTTATCACCATAGATGATAAGAGTTTCGTCATTTGGCAAATTAAGGCGAGCAACCCTTTCGTGAAAAAGTATATCGGCATGGTTGTGGCTTAACCAATCCATACTGATGATGACGTCAAAGCTTCTTATAGTGATCGATATTAGATCGATTTGGAACGAATGGTCATTTAAATCTAGCGTGCAGCCTATGTACATATCCTTTGTGCTTTCTGTTTTACCGTTGGCCATTTCTACTGTAAATATCTTATTAAGTGGTCGGGGGGTTTTGCTTAAGTAAGTGTTTGAATTCATGGATCACGAAACTCCTCTCAGCACCACAATCAAAGAGTATGCATACATATACGCTATTGTGGAGAAACATACCTGTAACCACCGTGGGATCAACTATTGCTTCATTCTGCCCTATTTCCAGCACTCTTCCTGTGCCGCCAACATTCCTTGACTTAGGGAAATCTCTCTTGTAGTGCCCAGCTTCACCACACCCATGACACACCTGGCCCACACCGACTCCAGGAACTTGGGTGATTGGTTGTGTCGGTGCCTTATAGAAACGGGCAGTGTGCCCTTTCTTGTTGCAGTTATTACATTGCATCACCCGACAATTCCCATTGTGATGGAAATTGCATTTGCTGCACTTGGGTAGGTTTCCAACATATTGCTCTGCTGGTGTAGGGGTAATAGGAACAGTGGTGGGAGTAGTAGCGGCATGGACTGCCACTACATGTTGTTTCTTGGAAGGTTCTTGTGAATATTGACCCTTTGTTTTATTCCAAAACTTGTTGTTGTTGTTGTTGTTGTTGTTGTTGTTGTTGTTGTTGTTGGTATTGTTGTTGTTGTTTTTGCTCTCTATAGGTTGCTTCGAAAGAGTGGTCATGAATCCTTGGCAGACGCCATGGTCAACGAGGGACTGTGCCAGTTGTTTCGCACTATCGAAAGTAACTGGCTTGGAAGCTAGCACGCTTTCTCGAATCTGGGGTGACAATCCCCAGATATATCTCTCGATCTTCTTTCTCTCTAGAGCAACCATTCCCAGGCAGAGTATTGCTAAGTCACTGAACCTATTGGTATAGGTCGTGATGTCCGAGCCTACCATAGTCAGGTCCCAAAGCTCTTACTCGAGCTTCTGTACTTTGCCTCTCGGGCAGTACTCTTGCGTGAGCATTTGTTTCAAGTTTTCCCATCATATGGAGTTAGCCACTACTATAGTTAGTGACTTGACGTGGCCATTCCACCACGTTAGGGCTCGTTCGGAGAAAGTGCAGACAACAAATTTTACCTTGCTCCCTTCTTGGCATGAGCAGATCTTGAACACTGCTTCCATTTTCTTTATCCATTGGGATAGAGCCATGACTCCTCCAGTACCATTAAAGGATATGGGTTTGCTGTTAGTGAAGTCCTTGCAAGTGAATTCCACAGAACGAACCTGATGTTGACCATTGGCAGAGCTATTTATTCCTCCTCCTGACCCGTTGTTACTCATTTGAGCCATTGCTGCCGTGACAACAGCTATTACGACTGCCTGGAAAATAACATTATCCATTGATGGGGGTGGTGGTGGAGGTGGTGTTGGTTTTCCTGTAGCATTGATGCGTCGGGGATTCGTTTTTGGCGGCATGATTCTGCCATAAGTTAAAAGATGAATTCTTGATAAGTCTTCAGAAATGATTATGAAAAGTTTTCATATTATATGCTTTATGTTCCGAACATTGCCAAAATTGTAAATTAATTGCAAAATGGAAACTTACAAAATAAGCGCATGATTTCCTTAGTATTTTAAGACTTTAATGAAATACCCAATGAAATAATAAATGCGTATCAATCTCAATGATATTAATATTTGATACATCGATTAGGAAAATTCAACCTTGACACAGGTCTAGAGTACATCAATGAAAATGAGAAAATTTGACCGCATTCAGACCCTCGAATTGTGTACTCACAATCCGTCAGGTTTACATACATAAAGGAAAGAGTAGCACAAACGCTCACTCGATAAATATAAACATAGCGCAAGAAGTACGTGCTCTACTCCGAGAGGGTGGTACGCTGCGGACCATGGTATGTTGTCGTGGAAGTTCGAGCTCGACCTCCTTAACGTTCAGCCTCGATGACGCACCTCTCTATTGCGGCTTGTTTTTTCCAGAACTCCCTTACCTCGGCTCTAGCAGCGGTAATGTCTTTCTGGAGGGAAAAGTTGTGCTGTATGGTTCGATCATGTTCTTCGTCCAGGCGACGAAGACGTACTTCCGTGATCTGGGCGGTGCCTCTAACGTCTAATATTTGGTTGGCGTTTACCCTTGTTTGCTCGCCTTTGTTGGCAATGCGACGAACCATGACAGGGAGTGCTCTATCAGCCGAACCCCCGCTACGGAGGTCATAAAAGCCATGTCCCATGCCATAGGGTGGGCGTTGTCCTTGTTCCCTGCTCCATCATTTCAGATCCACAACCCAGAGGGGCGCCGGGCCCTGAAAGTCCCGCCGGAGACCTGGTATTACTTGGGGAGGATCGTAGACCTCGGGTTCTGAGTCAGTGCCTTCATTATCTGCTTCCTCATCTTCTTCTTCGAGTTCCTCCTTTTCGGGTTCCTCTTCTGGATCTTCCTCGGGAACCTCTTTGGGTTCCTCTTCTGGATCTTCCTAAGGAACCTCTTCGGGTTCCTCTTCTGGATCTTCCTCAATCCAACCTCCATTACCCTGGTTTGGGTAGTAGGGATTACCCGGGGATATGAAATCCTGCCATTTTGTCTGATCGAGAATAGAGATAAGAGAATTATATATAAAACTTGAGTGTAAAAGAGAATTTTATGATAAAGCCTACACTGAGTCCTCCTATAATTACCTAGTGTATATAAATTACATATATTTGAGATCGAATGGACCTTTGGATAAATAGTTTCACTCCAAGCCCACATCCAAACAAGGAAAAGGACCTAAAGCGAAATCATAAATCCTAAACCCATGCAACCTCACTCATGTGTAACTTTAGAGTATGCGCTTTGCAATTATAGACCTGTCAGTGAAAGTTTTTAGTTTTTATAGACTTAATTTTTTTTATATTTAATTGATGATTCTAGTCCTAACGAAATGTCGGGGTTTACTCGCTTTTTATAGTTTCTTATTGTGTCATAAATACTCCTATAGTATTTAAATTTGTAAGTATGATTCTAGTGTTACATTGGTAAGTTTTTGACTTGTTGCTCACTATGACTATTCCCCGACATACGTTGGTCATATCTCGGATAAATATAGTTGATTAGGCCATATTCATTCTCGATCTGATTACATATTCTGAGGCTTAGTCATAGTGTCCAAATTGTCTTAATACCTTTGTATAGTTCTAATTATGACATTAAATTGTTGCATGCATGTATTGGTACATTTATGACTAACATTGTAATTTAATGAAGTATGGTTGGTGTGAAAACGTTTAGTCAGAGGGTTTTAGTCCCTTTGCATTTATAGTTTGTATATCTTATGTGGTTTGATATACTTAGTTCACTATAAACAATGCTCAGATACCAATCTGTCACACCCCCAAACCAGAATCGTGGAAACATTTGGGGGTGGATGACTTCATTTAGTATCATAACAGTTGAGTAAATAGTAAAGAAAGCAAACACAACTATCATATATATAATTAAAAAAGTTACATTGTTGATTGTATTACATGTTTCAAAAGAAATTACATTATGATGATATAATAAGTTTGAAATTGACACCTTAGCGTCCCTTCCCCCAAAAGTTGTTGTTTACCTGTATTACTGAATCCGTGAGAAATACAAGTAGTTTTGAAAAAGTGTCAACAATTAAGTTGGTGAGTTCATAAACATTTTTGTATAGGAATTATATGCCTTTTTGTATAAAGTAACTGAGTTTGTATCTAGAAAATCCAATATTTTCCATAAATGAATAGTAGTTTTAAAAGTTCCCAAAATCGAAATGCATAAGTATTTTCCATACCTAAAATAGTGTAAGTAGATTTATATATGTATATATAATCACTAAGGCGTTCGTTAGCCCCATAAATCAAATGTTTTAATACTTTATGTGAGTTTTATAACCGTACTATTGACACAGACTGTTTGTCATAACGTTCTTCAAGCGTTGGAATGATATGACGTTTGTCACCCCAGACCTGCCGGTCCAACTGTAGCTAACAGTTTAAGTGCGGGATTGTCGATCCCGTATAGATCTATACACAAGTATCACGTTCTCCCTACAGGAGATCATGGTTTATAATACAGGACTTGAAATGCGTACTTGAAAAGTACGTGAAGTAAATGTCTCACAAAAGTTAGTATCAAATAGGTTTACATATGAAAAGTCCATTTTCTTGTAATTGTAAGTATTTCCTTTCCATAGTGTTTATAAAGTGTAAAATATCATGAATATCTCATAAACTATACCTATTATAGTTATTCAAAAACGTGTTTTGTTTGAATTATAAACCTTAGTGTGTTACCAACTTTGCATGTAAAGTATAACATTTGTAATAACGCTATTTTACTTATTTAACATTTATACATAAAATGTAGATAAAGCATTAGAAATTGTATGTAACGATTTTCATTTTAACATAAGTTTTTCTTGCGTTTCACTTGTATTTCTCCCCTAAAATATAGTAAAAACGTGAAAATATAAGGGTATGAACTCACCTGGTAAGTGTGATGCTTTGACGAAAACGAGACCTTTCTCGGGCAGCACTTCGACCGGAAGGAAGTGAGTTTTTTAGGTATTTCGGAGCTTCGAACCTTCGTCGGTGTTTGGATACGGAACTGGGGCGTCGGGGTATCTTCGAAAGGCTCGAAAGTGAGAAAATGGGAGAGGAATGGTGTAAATTAGCAAAAGAAGCCGGAACTCTCGCATCTTATTTATAGGGGTAGAGGCTGGTCTCGTACACTGGGCATACTTAGGAGAACGCGGGGCGTACTTCGCTTACGCTGCGCGTACGACAGCGATGAGGGCACCCTCGAACGCCAGACTTCGTATGGGACGGGCTAGCAGGCATATAGGGAGACGTGTCCGATCCGAGGCCCTGCATTGAGTACGATGGGCGTAATCTCGTACGTCGGGCATACTTCCCCTCGGTTTGTGTGTCCCAAACTTCTAAAATTCGTAACTCTTGCATACTAGCTCCGTTTTTGACGTTCTTTATATCCACGCATAGATGAGAATATACTCTACAACTTTCGTTTAGACTTCTTTGGCTAATTTTGAATTTATTTTTAATGTTATATTTTTAACAGGCCGGGACTGGAAAAGTCCGTTAAAAATTCATAACTTTTTCATCTGATGTCCGTTTTCGTCTGTCTTTTTACCGTTGTACTATTATTGTTGAGATCTTCAATTCTCGTTTAGGTTGTGTCGCCTAAATATCGCTCGATCTCTATTTCGAGTTTTTAGCTGTCTACCGCTACTCTGAAATTTAGAAAAATCAAAACTTCCTCATACAAAATCAGATTTGGACGTTCTTTTTATGTACGTTCACGGTTTGATAATATCTACGACATTCATTTAGGCACCTAAGGCTAAAAAGTATTTTATTGAGATTTCACGTTTTATGTTTAACAGTGTTTTACCGGTTTTGTTGGTGATCTTTGATTTGTCATAACTTCTTCATTATAACTCGGATTTTCGTGTTCTTTATATTTTTGAACACCTTGTTACGATATCTACCACTTCGTATATTCATAAAGAGAGTTTTGAACATTTTATTTTCAAATCTTATATTACTAATCTCATAATAGGTTACAATATTTGAGTTTAGAGCATTACATTGATTCGAAATATCGGGTTGTCATATACTAGTCCGACAATTGTAACGCACGCAGATCCGGGCTAGTCAATTTAGGGACAATGAGTATCAAAAAAATGATTTTTGATAGAATATTATTTAGAAGGATTAATATTAATCAAGTTATAGTATATGTTACAAGGGTTCCGTACATATAAAGCACGCCAAAATCCGAGTTCTAACAAAGAAGTTATGACCCGTCGAAGTTTACGGCAAAACCGACACGATACTACGCGACGTAAATAGTGAATTTATGATGGAGGACTTTTTGGCCTAATTGACCTAAACAAAAGTTTTATTATACATTAAACCGAGAACATGCATAAAAAGAACGCCTAAATCTGACTTCGTATGAGAAAGTTATGATTTTTCTAAGATTTAACATAGCAGTGCACAGTCTGAAATTCGAATTTTAGATCGAGCGGTTTTTGGACAACGCGGCCTAAATGATAATTGAATATCTCATTAATAGGAACTCAACGATAAAAAGACAGACGAAAACGGAGTCCGTATGTAGAAGTTACGAATTTTACGCGGTCATTTAACAGTATAATCTCCTCATACTGTTAAATTTAAAATCGGTCGAGAATTAGCCGACGGAGTCAAAATGAAGTTGTAGCTATTATTTTTACCTATGCGTGGATATAAAGAACGTCGAAAACGGAGTTCATATGAGAAGGATATGGACGAAGCTTAATCTCTACTCTTCGAGCGCGACGAATTCGATACAGTTTTGTAAATCTAAGATAGAATGGGAATTAGCCAGCGAGATCTAAATGAAAGTTGTTGTACTCGTAAATACCAATGCGTGGATATAAATAATGTCGAGAATATAGCTCGTATGAGAAAGATATGGACGAAACTTAGTCTCTGCTCTTCAAGCGCGACGAATTCGATATAGTTTTTTTTTTTTTTTTTTTTTTTTTTTTAAATATGAGCTACAATGAGAATTAGCCGAAGGAGTCTAAATGAAAGTTGTAGTACTCGTAAATACCAACATGTGGATATAAAGAACGTAGAAAACGGAGCTCGTATGTGGAAGATACAGATAAAACTTAGAGACTACTCTACAATAAAACCCCTATAAATAAAGGGTGAATCCTTCATATTTTCTTCAAATCATAAGCCTTTCTTTCTCTCTCTAACTTCTCTCTAGCCTCCCTAAACCCCTCCCAAGTCTAGGGAACCTCCATAGAACGAGAAGGAAGCCTCGGAGCGCCCAACGGCTCCGAGAAGAAAAACTTTCGGCTCGGAAACGCTGCTCCAGCGAAACCCGATTTTTTTAATAAAAACCTGGTGTTAGTGAGATACGCCTATACTATATTTAATATAGCTTTTATTTAAATATAGTAATGTTATAAGGACCTTATAATAATTATTTGTGCTATTATTATGAGTTATGTAAGTGTCGTTATAATATCTTTTTAACCATTCGTTGTACGGGGAATCCGGTTTGGAGGGCCGCTTGGGTTGCTGGATTCAGAAGTGCTATATGCCAAAATGATCCTGCCCTCTGGTGTTTCATGTCTGGCTCCTGTCTGTACATAGTGGGTGAAGAATATTGTTTAACGTTTATATAATAGTAATAATAGTTAGACTATTAATTAGTCTCGGTGAATATAAAACTAAACTCTAGTGGTAATAATACTAGGTTTTGTCCGAGAGAAATTGTTTTGAGAAAACGAAGTGCTTTCCGAGTACTGAGTCACCACCTTATCAGGTGAGTGCATAGTTACTTTCATCTTACACATAGATACGAAATATCTTATATAAATTACATGACATGTGTGCGTATTATTCGTATACTTGCTATCTACGCTGGATGGACGATTTTATACATGTTTTTAAATGATTTAAACTTTATACGTATTTTATATCTACAAAATTACGTTGGGTAAAAAGATGGGTAGATTAGAGATGAGATGAGATAAATGATGAGCGATGAAAGATGAAACTGATGATGATCAATGATATAGGAGTGATAGTGAGAAGCGATGAGCCAAAACGATGAGCCAAAGCGATGAGCCAAAACGATGAGACAAACAATGACCCAAATGATGACCCAAGTGATGGCCCCGTCATCTAGCAGAGTATGGATAACAACCACAGACTATTCTAGATAGTCTAGTGGAACACTAGCAGGCTCGCAACCTGTAGGTGTTGTGAACTTGATGTTCACCAGTGTACTCTAAAAACCCATTAACATGTATTGCGAGTGGACTCTCGAAAACGATATAGTCAATAAACGAGATAAACCTCGATGACGATGGATTTAGCGCCTGTTGAGTAAACCCCGACGACTATGGAGTTAGCGCTTGTTGAGTAAACCCTAACAATGACAGATTTCGTGCCTATTCCTTAGGATGATTCTTAGGAACGAATGAATGAGGAATAACTTATTCTTAGGGTAGATCCTTAAGAGTAAAGAAGATAATGAGGAATGAGTAATTTGGTTGATTGACTGTTTGATGTTTAAATATAATAATTATATTATTGTGGGTTGAAAACCCTATGTACTCACTAGGTTTTCCAACCGGACCCACTTAAGCTTATTTGTATCACGAGTGTCGATATGAAGTTACATTACACTGAAAGATTAAAGAGATGTAGATCACTAGTGTAAATGAATGTAAGTTCTGTTTATGCTTATGTTTCTGTATTGATGATGACATATTAAATGTTTTAAACTGAATAAAAATACATTTCTTCATAAATTCTTTTGATAACGAATTTATCACGTTTTTCTAAGAACAAATTCCACAACATTTTTATTAAAAGAAGTACTCTGATTTTTATAAAGCATAAACAAAATCGGTCTTTTTTTGCCGTAACAATGGGGATGTCACAACAATTGATTGGACCCGTTGCGTATTGACATTCCAGTCTGATGACTGATTGGGCCAGGGGTAAGCCATCACGTGGGTTGCGGGCCCAAGGGTATTCCATTCCGATGACTGATTGGACCTAGCATGCATAATTGTATATTTGTTTGGTTATGTGTGGTACTTTAGGGGAACTCAAGCTTTGACTTAAGGTTTAAGTTTTATGTTTCAGGTACTTCAGATGATCAGGAAAAGACAAATGTGTGATCGTGCATATCCTTCTGATTTTATGACATTTGATTTTCGGAAACTGTTTTGTAAACAATTATGGCTTTGGTTGGATTTTTAAAAATAAAAATTTTATCTTGATTTTTTTCAGATGTTACATGGATAAAATAGAATATGTACTGATATTTATATAGGGTAAAAATTGGGGATTTTTAGAATTTTTTTTTTTTGAAAAATCAGTCACAAAAACCCTTCCAACGTTCAAATCTTTCAAACTCATACACTCTCTCTCATCTCTCATCGGTACATTTGTGCCGAGTTGGCGAGTCAAGCTCTGGATGCCGAGGGATTGGCCCGGTGTTCGCCGAGCTAGCTGAGACAATCGTCGAGTCTACTCCTAAAAGGCTTTAGTGATTCCCGGGAGAACAATCAAGATCCCCTAAGTCAATGGACATGAAATGATGAGAAACCTTGATTTATTTATTATTTATTATTATTATTTTTTTAATTTTATATTATATAATCTACTCCTAAATTAACACATAAATTCATTTACGTCTACGACGGGACTTGAACCCTCGACCTCAATGAAGAAGAGCACCACATAATACCCTTGGGTTAGAAACCTTTGGCGATGATCTCCTTTTTAATCAATGAAACATTTGTCATCTTAATCAATGATGAAACTTTGATTAGTTATTAATAAACTAT
Source organism: Lactuca serriola (assembly GCF_051521515.1). Taxonomy (NCBI): domain Eukaryota; kingdom Viridiplantae; phylum Streptophyta; class Magnoliopsida; order Asterales; family Asteraceae; genus Lactuca; species Lactuca serriola. The sequence goes on along the minus strand of NC_136411.1, from coordinate 390,444,778 downwards.
AACGTGATCGACGGAGCTTCACCAATTATATGTGTATATCTAATCTAACTAATATTAATATAACTAATCACACTTTACTATTTTTCTTCGAAAAATTCATTTTCAACAATTTAGCAAAACATTAATAAAAGTAGCTACACTTCACAATTTTTATAGAACATTAATAAAAGTAGCTACACTTCACAATTTTTATAGGGCTTTATGTTGTAGTAAAGCGTGTAAAAATTCTTAAAAATACAATCTTTGAATTTGTGGCATGGGTTTTGCCACCGGCCTCGGCCAGCATCATTGACACATAAAGGTGCATTTGTCTACTACCCCTCAACATTATCTTCCTTTCTAGTAATACTCGTAAAATGGTCATTGTTAGTGACAAACTTTCTTTCCCTATATATAGAGATTCAAATGGCTCATAAAAATATACCCAAACTAGAGCCACAATACCATAAAATCCCACGACAAAGATATACGAATGGCTTCTTTTCAAGTGCTCGTAATTGCTTTCACCATTTGCTTTGCTTGTGCAACGATAGCAACCGCTAAGGAGTGGGCACCGGCTCCTGCCCCATCACATGCACCCGATTCACTTGCATCCGTTCAATCAATAATAATGGGTTTAGCTGGTGTTGCAGTTTCCTTCTTTTTACTTAAAGAAATGGTTTAAGATTCAATTTTTTGATGTTGTTGTGTACTTCGACACAACGTAATCGTGTCTTACGTTCATAAAGCCAACAATCGTGTTTTCTTTTTATCTTATGTATAACTCTATTGAGGTCGTCGTGATTTCTTTTTTGTTCTATTTATATTGTGTTGTGATGGAAAAGTATATGAACTGTATTTCATAGTGTTTAACTTTGATTTACATGTTTTTATAAATACCAAGAATTAAATATATATATATATATATATATATATATATATATATATATATATATATATATATATAAGATCATGGTAAGTTATGGTTGAAAGTTGAAACATATACAAGATGAAATAATAAAAAATAGGATGAGTATGAAATAACATAAAAGTTAGTATGTGTATGGGTAAGATATTGAGATACAACATGGGGGTTAGCGATGTAAATTAGTTGATCTCAAATTAGTAATGTTAAGTTAAGAGCATCCAAAGTGAAAGTAGTATAAGAGTTGAATAAGGTGGTCATTAGGATTGAATAAGAGTTTAATGGAGTGTGGGTGATGACATGGAGTAAAGTTAAATGGAAGAGTTGAATGATCATTGAATAGTTTAATAGAGGGAATAAAATGATGATTATGATTGAATAAGTGTTTAATGGATTGTAGGTGGTGTTGTATAGATGTTTAATGGATGATGTGGCAATCCATTAAACTCTATAGAGTTCAATGGATTGTAGATGCCCTAAGTCCGAACTCAACCCGGTAGCTTGTTGTATCTTGTAGGTGTGGCTTCAAACTTTTTTCAAGGAAAGTTTAAGCTCAATTGGAAAGCTTAATAACTCAAAGATAACTATCATAATTATGTTATGTATAGCAAGTTCAACTCGAAAGCACAAATAGTTTGAAAATTTCTATAAAAACTATGTTCAATGAAACAAGATTGATTTTAGTTGGAATCAAAGATTTTGACAAATACATAGGACTTGAGAACCTTGATAAGAATTTGGTTAGATTTCTGATACGTTCAAGATCAGTTCGTTAGATTTTCAAGTTCAGTTTTTTATACTCTAACTTGATAAAGTTTGATCTGAACAAACTCGACTCATGTTTGAACTCAAACTAATTAGACAAAGTTCAAATTGTTTGTGGCTGTAACTTTGGAATTTTTTTTCTGGGTGACGATGACAAGTACCACGCAAGAGTTGAATTCGATTAGAATAAAAAATGATATAACTGATTTGTAGTGTTTTAATCCCACGATGTTCACCACTCTTAAAATGGTTAAGCGAGTAGCTTTTGTGACATCCCCAATTTCACGGCCAGAAAAGACCGATTTGTTTATGTTTTGTTTTAAAAATCAAAGTAATCTTTTAAAGAAAACAGTTGCGGAATTTGTTCCCAAAACAAAATATGATAAAAATTTATCAAAGCATTTCTGTAAAGAAATGTATTTTCATTAAATAACAAAATCTCGGGATGTCATGTTCCGATACAAACCAAAAGCATAAACAGTATAAAATAGATCTTACAACAATTATTTATAACTACTGATCTATAATCCAAAATCTCTTGTCAAGTCCACCAACTTATACTCTTGTGTCATTACCTGTAATGCAAAGAAAACTGACTTATATTTAATCATCAAACAATCAACCCAATTACCCATCCCCATTATATTCTTTATTTCTTAAGGTTTTACCCTAAGAATCAACTATCCTTTATTCATTCGTTCCTAAGGATTTACCTAAGGAATCGGCACGAAGTCCATTGCTACCAAAGTTTATTTATCAGGTACTAAATCCATAGCTATCAAACACTAACTCCATAGTCACCAAGGTTCACTTTAACAGGCGCTAACTCCATAGTCACCAAGGTTCACTTTAACAAGCACGAAGTCACATCGTCGCCAGGGTTTATCTAATAGGCACTACGTCTCATAGTCACCAGGGTTTACTCATACCATCTCTCATCACACACCAACTATTCCATCTACCCATGTTCTACCCAATATATTTGTGGATATAAATTACATATATAGTTTAAATCATATACAAAACTGTATAAAACATTCATGCAACATCCATCTCAAATAAACAAACAATATATAAACACATAACACGTATTGGAAACTCTTTTCTTCTCGGATCTTCGGGCTTCGGGAAGATCTTTGGTAGATCTGGAAGATCTTCACAAAAACCGGCTTCTCAAAAGTAGTATTCTTTGGTAGATCTGGAAGATCTTCACAAAAACCGGCTTCTCACAGGCAGAGCTTCGGCTTGGAAACTCTTTTCTTCTCGGATCTTCGGGCTTCGGGACTTGCTTCGGGTCGGGACTTGCTTCGGGTCTCGAGATGATACCGGGGCTTTAGGGGGGTTAAAATAGGGCTTAAAGAGAGTATCGGGAGTGGGAGAGTAAGAGATGAGCAACCAAACTCGGTTGCCCCTTGAGTTCTATTTATAGGGAAAAATGCTAGGTTCACCTCGTGAGCCACATATGCTCACCTCGTGAGCTACATATGCTCACCTTGTGAGCTCGATACGTCATTGTGTTCGTCATGGCCACTTGCCCTGGAAGACGTCCATCATCTGCTCACCTCGTGAGCCACTAATGCTCACCTCGTGAGCTCTGACACAACCTTGGGGTTCACGCCCCGAACTTCAGAAATTTATAACTTTCGCATACGAGCTTCGTTTTCGACGTTCTTTTTTCCATGCGTAGGTAAAAACAAGATCTACAACTTTCGTTTAGACTTCATTTGCTAATTTTGACTTTAACTTTTATTATATTATTTTTAGTAGGCTGGGACAGGAAAACTCCGTTATAAACTCATAACTTATTCGTCTGACGTCCTTTTTCGTCTGTCTTTCCGCCGTTTGCACTACTATCGATAAGATATTCAATTCTCATTTAGATTGTTCTGGCTAAATATTGCTCGATCTTATATTCGAACTTCGGGCTGTACACTGCTAATGCTGAAACTTTGAAAAATCATAACTTCCTCATACGAAGTCAGATTTAGACGTTATTTTTATGCACGCTCTCGGTTTAACATATTCTACGGATTTCATTTAGATTGATAAGGACAAATATCTATCTAACATAAATTCACTATTTACGTCGCGCTATGTCGTGCCGGTTCTGTCGCAAAACTTCGACAGGTCGTAACTTCTTCGTTATAACTCGGATTTCGGCATTCTTTATATGCACGGAATCCTTGTGACATATACTACAACTTAGTTAATATTACTCCTTCTAAATAATCTCCTATCAAAAATTCATTTTTGACACTCATTGTCTCTAAACTGACTAGCCCTGATCTACGGGCGTTACAGCTCTAAATGTCAACCAAGTCATCAGTTTTACCTTATGTTGAAATCAAGGTTCTAAATAATGTTAGGTGTGACTTGACAACAATATAAAGCCTCAAGCTTTTTCGAGCCATAGCGAGCTACATCATTTGTAAGGCGTGACTTAAGATGACAATTTTCTCTGTGTGTGTGTGTGTGTATATATATATATATATATATATATATATATATATATATATATATATATTCTACTATTATTCATTTTTATATACATATATGACTTAAGACGATATTTTTATAAAGTTTGACGGAAAATATAAGCCTTGGAACCATGATGTGTCATGACCAGCTTTTTAGAACCTTTGTTGAAATACATTAATGTTAGGGGCAAGTCCATATGTGCTTTATGTGGATCACTTCACCTACTTTTTTTATATAAGAAGTTATATATATATTTTATAAGAGGTTACATACAAATATAAACTATGATATACTATAAATGTTTAAAGTAAACCATCTTAATATTTTTAGCAAAAAGTTATTTATTAATCAAGTTTTTAAAGCGTTTTATATTGCAATAGCCTAAATACTTAATAAATAAGCCAATACGAGTTAAAATTAAATGAAGGAAAAAAGGAAAAAGACAAAAAAATTGTTTTCAACAATCGTTGTTTCATTCTCCAAATTGAATTTCCGTTTCACAGTTCATAATAGAGGGAACATGCTTCACAAATCTCCGATAAACTCCATCCCTATGCCATTGCGCCACCCATCCGCCACCGCTGACAACAACTCCGACCTACGACCTAAGCCCCTCCGGTAGTCTTTTCTTAGTCCATCCTCAGCGGCCCGACCATCCAATTCACATCATGTATTTTTTTTATTGTTTCATTTATCCATGATTTTTAATTGTGGAATTGTTTGCTAATTGTGAATGTGGAACGTACATTTTCAACAATAAAGTTGGTAAATACTGATGCGGGTAACAAAATGGATGATCAAATTTTGAGTGATAGTTTGATGTCGTATATTGAAAAAAGCGTTTTAGAAGGTATTAGTAATGAAACAATTGTGAAAATTTATCAAGATATAAGACTTCGTCAGGTACAATTTTAAAAACTTTAAGTCATTTTTTGTTTATGACCCGATGTGGACCCGCAACTAGTACTTTTTGAGTTTCTCATTTTCTATCGATTTTACTTAAATAGTGAACTACATGGTTTTATGTTAAGACTCACCACTGATTAATGCTAAACTATAAGCTAACATTTCGATAATATATACTATTTTTCTTCTCATTTGGAAATTGTCATAGGTTATCATATAAGTAAGAAAATGGATTACCCTATTTGTTAAAGTATTTTATTGCATAATGTTTTTATACCTTTTGTATAATGAAGGAACCTATTTTGTAACTTTGTGTAATATATATTGTTGAGCAATACAACGCAAACCATAATGAATATATCCCGCAATCCAAAATACAATCGATCCACCATCTTAAAGGTTCCTCACGTGCCCTTTCATCTGGATTTTCCCGCGTCCATTCACTCATACCGTCATCGTCCCTTAGTTGTTATATCCACGCCCCACTCTTATCTCATCATCACCTTTGTATCATGGATCTAATCCGCTTCCTTCTATTCGATGATACCTCATGTCATAGTATTTATTCTGCTACATATCATATGAGGTTCTTGTAGTCCGGTCACTACGATCCTTCCACACATGGTAATCATTGTTGGCTTATGTTTCTGATTTTTATTCTTTTATTTTTCTTATTTCATGTCCCTATCCCTCAGGACACTCTTGCTACCTCATCGGACCCTATTCCTTCCTCCAATCAGCTTTTCTATCCCTTAACGAGGGTCTACTATTAATTCGGTTTTAAATTCACCGTCGATGGTTCTAAATACAAACTCTAATACGATATTTTCTTAGACATATGTAAGGGTGGCACTAAAGTTACTAGTAACATCAACAGAAAAAACAAACCTTTACACAATGTTAATAGAGATTGGGTTTCCATTGACTCATGTGTCAAATCTTGGTTTTACTTGACATGATATACTTCAAATTATTTCAAGTAAAAATTTCACTGTCAAAGACCTTTATGAAAAAGTAGATGAATTCCATTTAAACACTAAAATATCTAGGATAATTCAACTTCAAGATCAATTCCGTCCTACGAAAAATAAGCTTTTCTAGTTACTTTTTTTCTTCCACTCACTTAAAAATCTTATTGATGCCCTTTCTAGTGTTGACTCACCCTATCACAACACCATTGAGTCTTTTATTTATCCCACATTTTCCTTGTACCCTACTCTTTTTTCTACTACCCCTAACCTTGGGAAATTAAGAAATAAGTAGAAAAAAAACTCATAACAATGACAAGTTCTTCTAGGGATAATTTAAGTGGTTCCACTATTACTTACCTTTTTGTAGGTAATCACTACTCGAGTTCACACCAACATTAAAGTATTTTGGGGAATGAGCAAGCTTATTTAAGAAATGAAACAATTTTTTTTTTATAATTTTGTTAAGGAGAAATATCAACCAACTTACACAAATGATATTGGGATTGCTAACAGTTGCTTCAAAAGTCTTTCAAATGAGAACCGAATATCCATTGACGCTGAGATTGGTGTTGAGGAAATAAAGAATGCAATATGGTTGTGTGCATGAGATAAAGATCCAGGCCCAGATGGTTTCTTGTCTAAATTCATTAAACGTTATTGGTCAGTATTAGCAGATGATATAGTTGTGTATATGAACGAATTTTTTCTCAAAGGAGTTATACCCCAGGGGTGTAATGCTTCGTTTATAACATTAATTCCAAAGGTGCAAAATTCACTATTTGTAAAAGATTTTCGTCCAATTTCTTTGATAGGGGTACAATATAAAATAATCGCCAAGATCTTGGCGCTTCGATTAACTAAAGTGATGGGTGAAGTGGTAAGTATCAAACAAACCACATTCATAAAAGGGCGTCAAATTTTAGATGGTTCTATTATGTTGAGTGAGGTAGTTGACTGGTATAAGAAGAAAAATAAACGGCTGATGATATTTACAATAGACTTTGAAAATGCTTATGACTATTTCTCTTGGAAATATCTAGATCATGTCATGGAGGCTCTTGGTTTTGGTATAAAATGGAGAGGTTGGATAAAAGCTTGTTGAACATCTGCTCGGGCCTCTATTCATGTAAATGGAAGCCCTACTTTAGAATTCTTACTACATAGAGGACTAAGACAAGGAGATCCTTTATCACCATTTGTTTTTATATTAGCAATGGAAGGTCTTCATGTTGCAATAGAAGATGCATTGGAAAGACAGATGATTCAGGGTGTTTCTATGGGTGTACCAATGTTTCGTTTATCACATTTTGAAAGAACCCCTTTCATACTAGACGCATTGTTACTCCAAAACATGCTACATGCATATTCATAACATATTATATATAAGGTCTTATTACAAAAGACTGGATACAAACCGACTATTAAGACTTTTACAAAGAGTTATATATTACATAACTACCCAGGATATTATAGTTTTATACATACACAAACACTAATTACAAAAGTAATAGTAATATCTATTCAAAATCTTCTAACAATATATGTCTATACTGGATGCCTATTACCTACAATTGTTAAACACTGAGAGGGGTAAGCGGTGACGCTTAGTGAGTTCAATAATAGATACAAATCATACAATATAACGTTATGTCATATATATATATATATATATATATATATATATATATATATATACATCAATATGGAAGAATCAAGGAGGAACAAGGAACAACAAAGACATATGTGAATCATGTGACAAGCTTTCCATATCAATCAATAAGACATAACAATTCCAATACTTGATATACATCAATAAAGTTTTAGTCCAAATGGCACAAAAACATACAATTTCTGATTATCATTTTGCTAGTACAAACAGGCTTTCAGCCCTACCTAGCCCTATGCCAATACCAAAAGTTATTACGAGACATGCTCTACATGGCCAAAGGCACAAAACCAATATCAGAAGTTTATTACGAGACATGCTCTACATGGCCAAAGGCATAATACCATACAAATACCAGAAGTTATACTCTACATATTCTACATGGCTAAAGGCATAAAGCCAATACCAGAAGTTTATTACGAGACATGCTCTACATGGCTAAAGGTATACAAATTCCAATATCAAGATAACATAGGAAAGCACATTGCACATATAACACATAACATACAATTGTTCCTATATATTGAACTCACCGTGAATTAACCGAATAATGATATGACGATTCGGACAATACTTTGTTTCTATATATGAGATTCAATATTTTTGTTTGGCGACTTTTACTTGATAGACTCCCTACTCGATTAAATCTGTCAAAAAAAGGGGTAGATATACCTTCTCTGATATGTTCGGTGTGTGAATGTTACTGAAACAACATGCCATCGGTTTTTTCCATGTTAAGTAGTGGAAGAAGTGTGGAAGTTGGTGGCTCGATGGTGTAATGTGGTGTTTCCATTGTCGGGGTCTATTTCAGAATGACTCTCTTGGGTGGATGATGCACATAGAACATTGGTGGAAAAACAATGTTTGGAGGTGATTATTTTGACAACAGTTTGGGTCTTATGGAGACATAGGAATTCGGTCTTGTTTGATAACAATCCAATTCGTAGAGACGTTATTTTTGATTCCATAATTTTAAATTCATTTAGTTGGGTAAATAGTAGAGCTTTGAAAACATTGCACTTGCATATGTTTTCTAGTTTATGTTTGTTCAACAACCTTAAGACAACAAGTATTACATCGATTTTGGGGCAAGCTCTCTCATATCTTTCAATCAAGATAACATAATTTCCTTATCATCATGTAATAATTCTAGATCTATAGTGGTTGGTAATACTGATTTACTACGAGTTAGTTTCATTTTTCTAACTTTTTTCCTTCTTCACACAATTGTTTTACTCTATATAATTTTCTTATTTTCAGTCAAAAGGTTAAAAGTTTAGTATATGCTCTTCGGTTTGCTATTGATAACTATATCTCTGTGGAACTTGACGCATTTGGTTTCTCAAAGTTGGTGATTTGTACATGATTCTATTGTCCTCTAGAATCTCCATTTCTGTTACCGCTATTTTCTCAACACTACTTCCTACATAGGATTGTCTCATTGACCATGATAGTTCTCCGGTTCTCTAATTTTCATAGTCTCGTAATTTTATATTAGATCTATAAATAAAAAACAACATGGCATGCTTTTAACCTTTGGGTCTAATCAATTCAAGTCAACTCGTGAGATACTGGAGGCTGACACGAAATCGACTTGGTTTGAGGCAAGTCGAGCTGGAGCTCAAGCTAATCGAGTATACTTGACTCGTGCGGCTTGTGATCTTAATTAAGCTTAGTCATATTTACACTTTTACCTTTTATTTTATTCATATTCACATAGTCGAGTCGAGTTGAGTGAAGCCCATGATGTCACACCCCCAAACCAGAACGGCGGAAACTTTCGGGGGCGGATGACTTCCTGTGGTAGCGTAACAAATGAATACATAGTAAAGAAAGCAATACAACCATCATATATATAATTGAAAGTTTAAATTGTTAAAAGGTACATGTTCAAAACCAATTACAATATGATGCCAAAATATGAATTTAAACTGGCGCCGCAGCATCTCTTCTTCAAAAGCTGTTTGTTACCTGTAATTACTGAATCCCTGGGACATACAAGTAGTTTTGAAAGAGTAGATCAACATTTAAGCTGGTGAGTTTCATAAGTATTAAATGACAATGTTTGTATGAAATGAAATGTTTTGTTTTTGTTTGTTTGTTCCTAGAAAATCCCATATTTCCTACTAGCATAAATGTAGCATTCTATCAAGACCAATGTTTGTTTCTAGAAAATGTATGTACATATAAAATTTCCAATACGTCTGAAAAACCCATAAATCAATGTATTTTTAATACCCCATGTGAGTTTTATAACCATACTATTAACTCGGATTGCCTATACACAACGTTCTTCAGGCGTTGGAATGTTCTGACATTTGTCACCCCAAATGGTGTACTGTAGCTAACAGTCAGGGCGCGGGGTTGTCAAGCCCGTATAGATCTATACACAAACACCAGGCTCCCCCTCCAAGGGATTCTGGTATATAATACAGGACTTGAAAATGTGTACTCGAACGTACGTGAAGTTAATGTCTCACAAAACTTAGTATAAAACAAATTTATGTGCTAAAAGGTTAGTTTGTTCTTGTATGTGAAAGTGACTTCTTGAAAATAATGTTTCTAGTATGTAAAAATTTGTAATGTTCTCGTAAAACTATACCTATTATAGTTTTCTAAAAGTGTGTCTCGTTTGTTTAGAAATCCCTAGAAAAAGGAATCACTTCTTATGGAAGTATAATTTTTTATAGTGTCTAAGATGGACACATATACATGCAATCTAAGCAGAGTGTTTGATTTATACTTATATAACTACATTTTTCATTTCAAAAGATATAATGTTATCGTGATATATTTTGCATACGAAAGTTTCCCTATAAAGGTTATAAATCACATATGATTCTGTTGATAAAACGTGTATAATGAAACTTTATATAACACACGATAATAATCGTGTGTTTTACTTGTATTCCCCCCCCCCCCCTGAAAGCATATAAAAGCATTTATAGAACATTTAAAAGGTTAATTAAGGGGTATGAACTCACTTGAAAAATTCGGAAAAAGGTGAGATGAAAACCGAGCAGAACTTCGACTCGAGAAAGCAGATTTTCTCGGGATTCTCGGGAATCTCGGGAGCACAAACGACCTTCGGGACTTGAGCAAGGTAACTAGGGCTTCGGGTTAGCACGGGCACGGAAAACGAGGCAAGAACGCAAGAAAGTTGGGAGAAATTGAGCCCTTTCTTCGGAACCCTCACATCCCTTTTATAGGGTGTGGGAATCGCCTCGGTACGCTGGGCGTACTCGTGCGTCACGCATGAGCGCATCCTCGACTGCTTCGGACTCCGAATGGGACGGCCTAGCTTCGCATAGGGCGCGACGTGGACGATCCGAGGCCTAGACCTCGAGTACGCTGGGCGTAACTCGGCCCGACCTGATGACTCCTCCTTCGGATAATACCAAGGTTTATTAATAAAATTTATATTTTAATTATTTAATAAACTTCAAAAATTCATATCTTTTTCATACGAACTATGTTTTCAACGTTCTTTATATCCACGCGTAGGTGTGACTACGCTCTACAACTTTCGTTTAGATTCCGTCAGCAAATTTTGAAATTATTTTTATTATTTATTTTTAAAAGGTTGCGGTAATAAAATTTCGTTAGAAATTCATATCTTCTTTATCCGACGTCTGTTTTTGCCAGACTTTTTACCGTTGAAATACCATTGTCGAGACCTTCGATTCTCGTTTAGGTCATTCCGGCCAAAAGCTGCTCGATCTCTGTTTCGAGTTTTTAGCTGTCTGTCGCGAAGCCGAACTTGGAAAAATCATAACTTGTTTATACAAAGTCAGATTTAGGCGTTCTTTTATGTACGATCACGGTTTAATGACATCAAACATAGTAGGTAATTATTTAGAGACTTTTTGGACTTTTTATTTTCGAAGTTAATTTCATTATATCAAAAGTGGTTACAATACTTGACTTTTTAGGTCATTACATAGAATTGAAATATCGGGTTGTCACACATGAGCTTAATTGTATTTTTAGTGAAATTTAATGTGATTTTATGTTATTAATAACTAGTCGAGTTGAGTAGACCCCAACTCGAAATTGTCTATTATGTTATTGAGCTAGAGCCCAAGCTTAAGCTTTGAAAGAATGCTTGATTTGAGTTTCGAGCCCGAGTTTTTCAATCTATTCAAGTTTTGAGTTTGGTAGTACTCGACTTGACTCAGTTCGATTCCACCCATATTGTTAACATGACAAGCATTGCATGTTGTCTTTTTTCTCGTCTACTATAAAAACTTCTTGTTTATTCCAGTTAATCCATTTTAATTTTCTGGACTTCTCCGGACGTGAGCATTAGTGGTTAAAAATAGTAAATTTTAGTTTTTGATGATTTTTTCATTTTTGTAGGTGTTTTATTTACGTGTAAAATCTGATGTACTTCTGTTTAACTTTATTCGTGCGTACGTTTTAAATCAATTTTAGTCTAACATACAAATTTTCCAATATGACAACTGACCCAAATTTAATAATTAATTTCTACTTTATTTTTTCGACTTTAATGGTATTAAAATTCGTGTTCATTCCCCTACATGTCACAATGAAATGGTAAACTAAACGTTCTATTCACACAATCAACTATAATGCTTTACGTGTTTTAGGCTTCTCTCCCACCTATATTTTGGGTTAAATCACTTCTCGTTGTTGTTCACACTCTTAATCTTCTTACTGTTTCTACCCGCTCTTTCAAAACACATTTGAAATGCCTTTTCGTGATTTATGAGGGAATAAACTTGTTTTTGTTGGGTCTATTTGGTCACTTTGAACAAATTAAAGGGGTAACCTGATTACCCATTTTCTGCATAAACTTTAACTTTGAAAAGCCCCATCTCTTTTGACATGACCCCTCGTTTCTCCTCCAAACCCATGCCCTCCGATCATCACATAACTCCTCGGATTCTCACCGCCATCAACAAACCCTAAACACCGCGGATCTCCATATTCATCTTCACCTGCAAATCTCACCATCGAATTCGTTCCAAACGTCCTCCATAAGACATCTTGATTATACATCACTAGATCGATAGTCAGATCGTAGGCCAGGACCATGTGCTAGAAACTTCACTCACTGGATAACACACATTGAACATACTACATTTGAATGGATGTTCTAAGTATCACCTACTTCCGCCATTGATGACATCTTTGAGATTTGCAAATGATGTTGAACTACCCTATTTGCCTGGTTTTCGGGTCAAGATGGTGGATAAATGGTTCTTGGATTTTGGGTCGTAGATCGTTGAAGAATCCATTTTAAAGTGGAATGATTTCCTTAAAGAAAACCAAACTGTTGACATGTCGTCTTCTTCTTGTTTGCCATTTGATGTGTTAGAAATCCCCTTTGTTCTCGATTTGCAAACCAAATGGAAATCAAATTCCATTCCATGGTGACAAATCACATACTAGACCTAAATTCCTTCAAATTCATGTTTATTTAGATTCTAATTCTTATTAAAAAAAGGAACCAAACTTCCCTTAAATACCTGCAAAAACCTTAGTTTGAATCTAATATGCATCCATATAGGGTTAACTACAAGTAAATGCAAACAAAATTTTACCATTTCAACAATATAATGTAACAATTTTAATCTTTTTTAAAAATTAACCAATTTATCATAACTTATGCAAAATGTTATAAAAGATCCCTCACTTAATTTATCATAGGTTATCATAAATATTAAATTTGTAACAATCGTAATTATAATTATAATAATATTTAATTAAATAAATATATAATTATAAATCATAAAGTTAATATATATTTATATACTATGTAAAAGGATAATTTAACTAGTCAAAAATAATAAAACTCTAAATCTTAAATATAATTACATTTAGGTGGGTAAAATAAAATACGTTTTAGATGAAAAGGTTAATTGTAATGAACATTTTATTTAAAAATATAGAAAACAATAAAAAATTGCAAAACACTATTTGTTTCTTTTTTAAAAATCGACCATTTCTGGTTGTATTGGGCAAAACTCGTATAACATTTGACCTTTTGTAATTATTTTTAAAATATATAAACTTCTTATTTCAGTTTGCAACGTTTAATCTATTTTTCTCAATGTTTTAAAAACCGGTTTGAACTGGCCGGTCGAACCGGTTGGACCGGAAACCGAGGGAGGGAGCGGTTCAACTATTATCGGTTTTACATTGTTTTCTGAACCGGATTGAACCGAACGGATTTTAGAAAAACCCGTTTGAACTGTTCAAAATAAACCGGTTGAACCGGTTAAACCGAATAAAAACACATGAAAAGAACCATTTACATAATAAACTTCGGTGATCTTTTTTTTCAAATCTATTTAATTTTGTCTAAATAAAAACATATGGTAAATGTTATAAAGTTTTTGATGTGGTTGTATTCATCTAAAACTATATTTCGTTTCAGTATTATATTTTATTTTCTTTTTGGCGTATATGGATTGATGTAAAATAGTAAAACTTATGGTTATGTGTTATTTTAACGTATTTGGATTTATTTACATTTTATTTTTATATGTATTTTTAATGTTTGAACTTGTAAACATCAAATTCGTTATTTATATATGTATGTATGTGTAGGAAAATAGAAAAAAAAAACATGAAAAATATAGAAACTAGTTCACTCGGCAGTCGAACCGGTTGAACCAGGAACCGGTAACCATACCGATTCAACTAAAAAACTGGTTTTTAAAACATTGATATTTCTGTTGCAGAAGGTTATAAATATAGTTAAAAAGACTAAGGACGTTTAGGTTTGAAAAAAATAAACAAAGTTGTCTTTTACTAACAAACATCATTTTAATAAGTAATAACTAGAAAGGTTACCCCCGCTACACTGGAGTTAGAAGCTTTCAATATTGTTTCCGAATCGATAAATATGACAGACGTAGAAAGTGCAAGGATGAAAAACCATGAGTTTGCTCAGGACCGTTTTTTTTTCATGCTTTTATGAAAAATGTAAAAGTTTTGACTGCAAGGATCAGAAGTTTCAAAACGGTTAAAGAATTAAAGGGGTATGAATTAGCAAATTTTTAGAAAAGTGATCAAAGTTGTCAAACCGTTAAAGTCTTGTGGCCAAACTTTAAATATTAAAAGGTTCCTAAAAAGAGTAAAAATATTGATTGTAAGGACCAAAAATATCAAAATAGGTAAAGAATGAGGAGCAAAGTATATGGACCATTTCTGCCAAAAAATGCCAAGTTTACTCTCTCTCTCTCTCTCTCTCTCTATATATATATATATATATATATATATATATATATATATATATATATATATATATATATATATAGAGAGAGAGAGAGAGAGAGAGAGAGAGTCAAGATTAAATAAGAAGGAAAATTTTGGTAAGAAGGTAAAAAGTTTTTTTTCTACATATTTTTTTAGTGAACATACAAAATGAATCATTAGATGATTCAAAGGTAAGATGATTCACAAGAAAAAATTCCCAAAAAAACATCTTCATAATTCATTTTTAAGTAAATTAAGCAAAAATTCACTTTTATAACAATTTTAGTGAATAACAACGAAATCATTGTATAAATGAATCATCGGTGTGTTTTTTTGAGATTTTTTTTTGGTGAATCATGTTATTTTTTATTCATCTAGTGATTCATTTCTTTTGTTCGTCAGAAAAGTATGTAGAAAAAAAACTTCTTATCTTCCTACCAAAAAAAATTTTCTTACTGGATCTATAACATATATATATATATATATATATATATATATATATATATATATATATATATATATATATTAATAATCTTTAGACAAAATATCACAATTGGTCCCTATGGTTTACATAATATCGTACTTTGAGGACTTCCTAGCAAAAAGTCACGCGACTGGTCCCTGTGATTTTTAAAATTACATGAAAGGTCCTCCTGCCGTTAAATCTAACTTTTCTGCTGTTAGATTTTAAGGAAAAAGACTATTTTGCCCTTGTACTAATATTGCAATACACTACAAACCTCAAGGATCATTCGTGTAATTTTCTAAATATGAAATTATATATATATATATATATATATATATATATATATATATATATTATAAATTTCGCATTTTGTAAATATATAAATTATAAATATAAATTTTATATATATGTAAATATATAATTTCAACAATTTGATAACTTATTTATTTATTTTTATCTTTTTGACATTTTGATTTCTATTTTTATTTTATAGTTTTAGTAATTTATGGCTTTTTGTTATATTTTTATTTATTTTGAATCAAGTAAATAAACTTAAATTCAATAAACCATGTCGAAAGTATTTTTTCCTTTAATTTTTCTTATTTGTGAATTGAAGCGTTAATATTATTTTATTTTATTTTAATTTTATGTCATTACTGTTAATGTTTTTTTTATCACTCAATAGTTAATATCGTTAGCAACTTTATGTTTGCTTTTATCATTATCCTTATTTGACCTTTTGTTTTCTATTTTTGTTATAATTTTAATTATTTATTATTCTTCTATTGTTTTTAGTTATTTTGATTCAAGTAATGAAAAATAAAAACACAAAAAACAAAAACTCAAACACCAAATTCTAATATACTCTAATATATTAATACATTTTAAAATTTCATCTTTTTTTGTATTTTTTTAAATTTTTTTGTATTATTTTAAAAAAAAAATTGTATTATTTTTTAATTATTTCCTATTTTTATTTTTTTTGTTTCGTTTTATTTTACATCAACTTGATAACATTTTTTTGACCTTTTCCAAAAAGTGCAAAATGTATGAATATAGTAGAGTATATTACAATTTTGGTGTTTGAGTTTTTTTTTTTTTTTTTTTTTTAATAGTTTTGGTTATTTATGGTTTTTGTAATTTTTTTTATTTTCATTCGCGTAAATAAAATAGTTATATTTACAAATATAATAAAGAAAATAAACATAACTTTTTTATTTACACAAATCAAAATAAAAAAAAGTTACAAAAACCATAAATAACAAAAATTAATAAGAAAAATGCAAAAAAAAAACCAAAAAATATGAAATATGTAAAATGTATCAATATATTAGAGTATTTTACAACTTTGGAGTTTGAGTTTTTTTCGTTTTTCTATTTTTTCATTACTTGAATCAAAATAAATAAAAATAATAGAAGAATAATAAATAACTAAATATATATAAAAAAACAAAAAAAAGGCTAAATAATGATAATGATAAATGCAAATATAAAGTTGCTAACAATATTAAGTATGGAGCATCAAAGTAAAAAAAAACCGTAACAACATAAAATTAAAAAAATAAGAAAACATTAGCGTTTCATTTCATAATTAAGAAAAAAAAAGTTTCGATACGGTTTATCGAATTTAAGTTTATTTACCTGAATCAAAATAAATAAAAACATTAAAAAAACCATACATAACTAAAATTATAAAAATAAATAAATAAATAAAATGTTAAAAAGATTAAAAAAAATATTTGAATATATATATATATATATATATATATATATATATATATATATATATATATATATATATATATATATATATATATATACACGGAATTTATATTTATAATTTATATATATACAAAATTTCATATTTAAAAAATTACACGAATGGTCCTTGAGGTTTGTAGTGTATTGCAATATTGGTACAAGGGCAAAATAGTCTTTTTCCTTAAAATCTAACGGTAGAAAAGTTAGATTTAACGACAAGAGGACATTTCATATATACAAATCATAGGGATCAGTCGCGTGACTTTTTGCTAGGAAGTCCTCAAAGGACGATGTTCTGTAAACCACAGGGGACCAATTGTGAAATTTTGTTTAATCTTTATAAAACAGTTTCGGATTTTCAGATTCAAAATTATTTCAAAATAATACTAAGCCTTCGTAAAAGTCAAATAACGGGTCAAACCAGCAATACAAAGGCCCGATCCGTAATATTCAAAAGTTTGTTAGGGCATAAGCAAACGATACTAACAGTGTGAAGCTGGTGAAGCAATCAGCAAGAAATATGGAAGAACAGGGAATATTGGGGGTGAAACCCAGAAAACAATCAGCAGCTCGGATCAGAGGAAGACGATGGTTGAAAAGAAGAGAGATATGGCTTGTTGCTCTAGGAATAGCACTTCATGCTGTCTACATGCTCAGCATTTTCGACATTTACTTCAAATCCCCTATTGTACATGGCATGGACCCCGTTTCCCCTCGCTTTACTCCCCCAGCAAAGCGTCTTGTGCTCCTTGTAGGTAACCATACACTGATACTATCGTTGCACACCAACCGTTCGATTATATGTCACTGATGAATGAGGTTTCTTGTTTGAGATCTATATAACAAAGTAATCACGGACACTCTAATTGTGATTTCAGCTGATGGATTACGAGCCGACAAGTTCTTTGAGCCAGATTCTGATGGGAATTACAGAGCGCCATTTTTGAGAAGTGTAATCAAAGGACAAGGGCGTTGGGGTGTTTCTCATGCTCGTCCTCCAACAGAATCCAGACCTGGACATGTTGCAATCATAGCAGGTTTTTATGAGGATCCTAGTGCTGTCACAAAAGGTAAATTATCTGTTCGGATGATTTGAAGTTTCATGAAAGCATAAATTTCAATGTTAGAAACATTTGACTTGATAATTTGTCATAATGTCATATTGTCATGTATGCAGGATGGAAGGCAAACCCTGTGGAATTCGATTCAGTTTTCAACAAGAGTAGGCATACATTTTCCTATGGTAGCCCAGATATTGTTCCAATATTCTGTGGAGCTTTGCCTCATAGTTCATGGAACACCTATCCTCATGAGTTTGAAGATTTTGCTACTGGTATGCAAGTACATTACTTATTTAAATTAACTGAAGATTCGTTTTTGTTTCTTATTAAAACTTCATTGATTGTTATTACAGATGCATCTTTCTTGGACGAATGGTCATTTGATCAGTTCAAGAGCATTGTGAATAAGTCCAAGGAGGACCCAAAACTCAAAAAGCTATTTCAACAAGATCAAGTTGTTATATTTTTGCACCTTCTTGGTTGTGATTCAAATGGTCATGCACATCGCCCTTACTCTTCTATATATCTCAACAATGTCAAAGTTGTTGATCGT
This sequence comes from Lactuca serriola, assembly GCF_051521515.1. Taxonomy (NCBI): domain Eukaryota; kingdom Viridiplantae; phylum Streptophyta; class Magnoliopsida; order Asterales; family Asteraceae; genus Lactuca; species Lactuca serriola. The sequence continues at coordinate 390,426,020 of NC_136411.1, read as the reverse complement.
ATTGCTGAAGGTGTTTATAATCTTCTTGAAAACTATTTCAAAGACAATCAAACAGCATATATATTTACAGCAGATCATGGCATGAGTGATAAAGGTTAGGAAACTTGTTCTAATAGATTCAAAGATTAGTATGAAGTTTTTATTCTGAAAATGAAATGCTTTTTCTCTTGAACAATAGGAAGTCATGGAGATGGGCATTGGTCAAATACAGATACACCACTTGTTGTATGGGGGGCAGGTGTCAAGCATCCAAGGCCCTCATCATCACATAATCATCAAAATCATGGTGAAAGATTTGTTGATGAACATGATATGCATGATACACCTACACCCACTGATTGGGGTCTCAATAACATAGAAAGAGTGGATGTGAATCAAGCTGATATTGCACCATTGATGGTTATTTCCTCAAAAGTGTTTCTTGAATCTTGATGATTTGTTTTGACTTTGACTTCTGAAATGGTTGTAAATGTTTGACTTTTGTAGTCAACTCTCATTGGCTTGCCATGTCCTGTTAACTCAGTTGGAAGTCTACCCCTTGATTACATGGATTTAAACAAGGTAGAAAGATCAAATATGTTGATTTTGCAGTCTATCTTTTATTATCATATCTAATAAGTAACATTATTCCATTTTTTGCTTTATATTTTTCAGGGTGATGAAGTTGAGGCTGTGTTAGCTAATACAAAGCAAATTCTCAGCCAATTTCTTCGTAAATCACGTATCCTTTATGACTGAAAAAGACAAACAATTGTTATTATTAAATATTTATGTTTTTTTTTTCTGCATCTTTTACTACTATTCCTTAATAAAACACAGAACTAAAGCAAGAAAGCTCATTTAGATTCAAACCATTTGAGCCTCTATCTCATCATGCTTCAATTTTGGAACAAATTGAGTCTCTCATATCTAATAAAGACTATCCACATGCAATGCAACTATCCCAAAATCTTAGAAGCTTGGCTCTAAAGGGACTCCACTACTTCCAAACTTATGATTGGTTCATGCTAATGACCGTTATAACCCTGGGCTACATTGGCTGGATGGTTTGTCTTATTCTCCACGTGTTGCAAGCTTATACATCTTTGCCTGGAAAAATCTTGAAAAAAGAGGAAGCAGTTTTTACAAGAGACCTTCCATCAAAGGTATATTTGATATAAAACCCACAAAAGGGCATTTGTGGAATTTCTATTTTTTTTTTTTGTGGCAGGTGTACCTATGTGGAAGTCTTGTAATGGCATCGGTTTTTGTTGTGCTATATTTGGAACACTCGCCTCCACTCTATCACGCGTATTTTGCAATGACAGTGTTTCTTTGGACAAATATATTTAGTGAATATCGATTCCTTAAAGCTTTTTGTAGATACTTACAAGAAAAAGAATCTTACCATGTCTTTGAACTCTCTGCTACCTCTCTTCTCTCCATCATCATTCTTGAATTACTAGTAAGTCCATCTATACTGATATCGACACTGACACTGATATTAACACTGATACTGATACTGATACTTTTGCAGGTGAAAAGCTTCACTAACAGAGTTATCTACACCTGGTGTTTTTTAATTTTTGGGGTCATTTCTCCACTCTATCTTTTTAAATCAATCCCATCCAAATCTGGGATTCCAGTTTTTTTGTGTGTAGCATGTTGGTTTTTATCAATTTTTACCTTGATGCCTGCAGAGATTCCTGACAATACATTTCTAGTGTAAGTTATCATCATTAGTTAAAGATCATCATTTGATGACATCATCTGATTTTTATTTTTTTTATTTTTTCAGATCTATGAGTGGAGTTATAATTATTGTAATAGGAGGAGTTAGTAGGTATTTAGACATGCATACAAAAGACAACAAGTATTGGCTTTATCTCATAAACCATGTCTCAAAACCTAAGTTCCCCTTCCTATTTCACGTACAGGTATGTAATTATTTATTTGTTTTACTTTTTTTTTTTTTAAATTTGTATTTCAAAATAAACATTTACAATTATTTTTTACTAGGCCCTTTTAGTTGGTTTAGCATCTGTGTTGGTGTACATCTCAACATCTCATAGAACAGAAAACCGTGAACTTCTTCCATTACATCAACTCATGAATTGGTCAATTGCTGGTAACATTTTGCTTACCTTGTTTATTAATGGAGTAAATTACACTTTTGGTCCCTGAATATAGCTCATTTTTGCATTTTTGGTCCCAAAAAGTTTCCTCATGCGAATTTGGTCCTCATTTTGAAGTTTCCTAATGATTTTACTCACTATGTTGTCTAAGTTTAACAGCCTAAAAAAATGACCAAAACTGATAGAACAGTATACCACAGGGGCCAGATTTGTAATTCTCATATGTTTGTAAATTAAGGTTTATAACATTTTACACGTGCATATTGCTTTTTAAATTTATAATATTGTTAGTGTATATTGTAAATTGAATCATTTGTTAATATATTGATATAAAATTATTATTAATTTAAGAAAAAAAAATCAAACACACATATAAAATGCTATAAACCATGATTAAAAGATAAGAGAAAATTATATATTTGGTCCCTGTGGTATACAATACATAGACGATGCTGAGACCAGAGTCTTTAGGAAACTCCAAAATTAAGGACCAAATTTGCAAGAGAAATTCTTTTGTGACCAAAACTGCAAAAATCAGCTATACTTAGGGACCAAAAGTGTAATTTACTCATTTATTGTGTTTGTGTAGGTTTATCCATGGTGCTCCCACTATTCTCTGCAACTGATCTACTCTCTCGGCTTACTTCCATATTCCTTGGTTTTGCACCTCCTTTTCTATTATTATCCATCGGGTATTTATTTAAATTAATATTTAAAAAAAAATCTTGTAAATGCATAAAATTATGACATTTAAAAATTAAAACCATGTAACACAGATATGAAGCTGTATTCTATGGGGCTCTTGGTCTTGCACTTTTTGGATGGATACTTTTCGAAAACACGCTTCTCTATGTCAAAAAGTCAAACAAATCTTTGACTTCCTTTGAAGCTGAAAATGAAAACATACTTCTTGAGGAAGGTGATAGATGCCTAAAATTATCTGATATGAGAATTCCAATAGTTTTTGTAAGTAAAAATATTTAGGGATTTTCTTTTTCAATTTCATTTAATGATTTAAGTTTTAAACATCTCTAATATTTTCATTTTCTTTTTAAAAAACTTTCTAGATGGTGTTCTTCAATATAGCATTTTTCGGAACCGGTAATTTTGCAAGTATTGCAAGTTTCGAGATTTCGTCTGTTTATCGGTTTATCACAATATTCAGTGTAAGTAAAAGATATACATAACTTTTTCAATATATAATATTGTAATTTTTTTTAACAATATTAATTTGTGTCACAATCACAGCCGTTTCTCATGGCTGCCTTGCTTATTTTCAAATTGTTCATCCCATTCATGCTTGTCATGTAAGTTTATCAACTGATTTTGAATATGTTTTAATTTATTTTTTAATGGATTTTGATTTTTTTTTTGTTAAAATTGAATGCAGATGTGCATTTAGTGCAATAACTAAATTAGTGAGAGTTCCACGTTTGGGATGTTACTTTCTTGTTATTTTATGCTCGGATGTTATGACAATTCACTTCTTCTTCTTGGTATGAATACTTAAAAATCCTTATTATAATGCTTTGAAAAATTTATTTAATTATAGCATTGTACTTTTGATTATTAATCTAATTAGGACTTTTTAGTTTGTAAAAACAACCGAATTATAGCAGTGAAAATTGGTTTGAATTAATATGACATTGCTATAATTCGATGGATTTTTCAAAGTAGGAAGAATTTAACATAGGATGCTATAATAAATAAATTAGTGAAAGTATATATAGCTATTTCTTGTATTTAACCTTTTTTCAATTAATGTTTAACATAACAGGTGAAAAATACGGGAAGTTGGATGGAAATTGGCAATAGTATTAGCCATTTTGGAATTGTGAGTGCTCAAGTTGTTTTTGTTCTCTTGCTTTTTGCACTCACAAATATATACACAAAAGATATCCAAACTCGATCAAAAAATCAAGTTTCTCAAAAAACTATGTAGTTTTTGTTATGTTCAGTCTTTTATAGAATTCTCATTTGTTATAATATATTTAAGAGACTTTGTAAAAGGGCGTTTTCGACATTTTGCCCATTAGTTATTACTTTATAAATGATTATTTTCGTTAGGAATGATATACGGTGAGACAGAACATCTTTGGAGGGTTATTTGATTATAATGTGTAACATAGACTCTTAAATTTTTATATCGAAATAAAGCTGTGTTTATTTTATTTATGTTTAATTTGTTATATTTTTATTTAGACAAAACTTCAAAAATGGTCCCTGTGGTTTTCGAAAATATTAAGGTTAGTCGCTAAGTTCAGAATACCTCACAGATGATCGTCCCCGTGGTTTCAAAGCTTTTAACATGTGGTCCTTTCGGCTCACTCCGTTACCAAGTCAAGGGCATTTTTGTCATTTCATTACCCAGTGACCATTTATGAGGTTTTCTATTACTTTTTTTTAAATAAATAAATAAATTTAATATGCAAGGGTCCCACCTCTCTCTCTCTCTCTCTCTCTCTCTCTCTCTCTCTCTATATATATATATATATATATATATATATATATATATATATATATATATATATATATATATATATATATAATGGAACAAAAAAACCCAACACCTTCCTGTGCCTTCACCCTTTTACTTGTTGACTAGCCAAAGGCCAAACCTTCTCTTCTTCATCTTGGTGGTACCAACTCGAGCATAAACAACAACACCACCACCACTCTCCCTCCCACTAACTTCTTCCCTCCCGAGGACAACCCCAACCTCCAACACCACTGAGAAACCTTCATCACCACCTGCCATCTTCCTTGCCCCACTCTCTTTGAGTTCATGCCGATAGAACGCAATGGAGAGGCAGCGGAGCTGCCACAACACGCCACCCATCACCGCCACTCGCAACTCTGCCATCCGCGATGTGAATTTTCCGACCACCACCTTATACCCCTTCCTCTCGATTGAAAATCACCACCAAACACCACTCCCATTCGTTTTCTCTGTTGATTTCGACCAGAACCCAACCAAAAATGAGGCTGAAGGCTGCCGAAGTAACCTCCGACCACCACAGCAGGTCGCAACTTTCAGCCAAAACACCTCAAGAACAAAGCAAAAAAGCATCCCTGTTTGTCTTTACCCTTTTTCCAGAAATCTTGATTACAATATGTAAAGCTTTTTCGTTATTGGGTTCTCCGTGATGATTAAATCCCATCTTAGCCAAAAGCAAAAAAAAGTAGCTCCCTTTTGTCTGTTGATTTGGATTAGGTATGTGATCTGTTGGAATTCGATTGGTGGTAATGAAAATGGGTTCTCAAATCTTCATCTAGAAACGAGAGAAACAATTCATTTGCGCAGAGACCCAGATCGAAATCTGCAAGATTTATGGTTTTAAAGAAGCTGAATTACTTGCAATGGATTTGTGTTGTGGCTGTGTTCATCTTCTTTATGTTCGTGTTTCAAATATTCTTGCCTCTTTCTAGTGTTGAAAAAGACAGTGGAGAACAACGTACAGAGGTCCAAGCTTATGGTACATCTGGGGAATAATATACAAATGGTCAAGATTCAAACAGTAGTTGTTTGATTAAAAGAGAGAGAGAGAGAGAGAGAGAGAGAGAGAGAGAGAGAGAGAGAGAGAGAGAGAGAGAGCTTTTTACATTAAATATTTATATTTTATTATTATTATTATTATTATTTTTAAATAGAGAAAACCTCATAAACGGTCCCTGGGTGTTAAAATGACGAAAATACCTCTCATTTAACGGTAGAAAGATGACGGAGTTAAGCGGAATGATTAAACCACAGAGACGATCTGTGAGGTTTTTTGAACTTAGAGACTAAATTTGATATTTTCGAAAACCACAGGGATCATTTTTGAAGTTTTGTCTTTTATTTATAAAAAGTAGCATTTTCCAAGAAATTGCCAATGGATTTCCTTCGTATGGAAGGTAGAGAAATAAAAAACGAGTAAAAGTTTTTATAATCATGATTGATCACTTCTAAGAAACTGCCCATGGATTCCTAAGAAGAAAAAGGTGAATAAATAATTGAAAAAGGAAATCAAGGAAATTTTGACATTTGTACGAATAAAAGGACAATAATTTGTTTCTATACCTATGATTTTTACATAAAAGTTTCCTAGAAATTATGAAAATTATGAATGGATCAAACTATCTTATAATCATGAACACCATCCTAGTTTTTTAAACAAAATTCGTTGCGATGTTTCCAACATCCACAATAAAAAAATTTAAAAAATGTTATTTTAAGATCTATTAATATCATATAATAAGACCTAGACTTTTTGGTTGTGACAAGAGAATATTATAAGGTCGTGTACAGTATAACACCACTAATTATTAATATGATTAATTATTAATATGATGGATGTTCACCTTATTACCACAATCAACTACTAAATATATTGTATACCTATACTACAACACCATTCTATATCATTTTTTCAATTAAGTGAAAACAAAACAAAAAAAAAATATAGATTTTTTTTAAAAACTAATTTGCATTCAATAAAAAAGATGTTACATTAATTTAAAAAAAAGACAATTTAAAATAAAATGTAAGAAAACATAAAATTTCACACATAATAAACTAACTCTAATCTTTTTTTATTTTATAAACTAGTCTTTTCATTTTGGAAAATATTTCAACTTTAGTTAATATAGCATACCAATTAGTTATAACTTTAAAATAAAATTAAGGAAAAGGGTAAATCTTTTTTTGTAGAAAGCCGAAAAAATAAATCTTTCCTAATAAATAAAAATAATTTTGTCATTTTTCATCCTCTTATGCACTATGACATATGTCATTTTATGGTAAATTTAGATTAAATTATATCCATATGTCACTTTATGATTTTTCCATTTTATTAAATTTCATATAATACTTAAGTGTAATAAATGTATATCAAATTCATTAATACAACTTTTCTTATAATTCTTAAATTTCTAAATTGAATTCAATTATTTTAGTTGTTTATTTATTTAAATTATTAGTTTAAATTTAAAAGATAAATAAGCAATTCAATTTTAATAATTAATATTTTACCTTTTTTTCTTATAAATTTAAATTTTATAAATTCTTAGATATTTATGTTTGTTTATTTTTTTTAATAAACTCATGTAATGTATGGGTCTCACAACTAGTTGTAAATACAGATGAAGAATTTATTATTTAATACATTCTCATTCCTACCAACCTATTGTATGCAACTCATTTTTTTTTTCCAAAAAATAGTGTAAGTGATATAGCTCTTGGAATGTAAACATCTCTTCTCTTAAGGCCGGACGGTATTATAGCGGGAAAGGGGAGATGAAAGCTTCCCTCACAATGGAACACCATCCTTTGGGTGAGGGAAGCAACCCACGGGAAGGAGGTGGGGGAGGGGGTGCCGGAAAGTCCCACGGAGACCCGAAGCTTTTTGGGATTAGCCGGATATTACCGAAGGTTTATCCAAGGCTTTTCTTAGATCGCTACTCCACTAACAGCTTCGACCCACAAAGGAGCGACTTATGCTTGGGGTGATAAGCACAAAGAAGCATTCGAGTTACTAAAGAAGAAGCTATGTGAAACACCGATTCTTTCTTTACCCGATGGAGTTGAAGACTTCTCTGTCTATAACAATGCGTCTGGGGTTGGGTTGGGTTGTGTTTTGACCCAAAGAGAAAAGGTGATAGCATATGCGTCTCAACAGTTGAAAGAGCATGAAAAGAACTACCTCACTCACGATTTGGAGCTGGCAGCGGTAGTTTTCGCTCTGAAAATATGGAGGCATTACCTCTATGGCTTGAAGTGCAAACTTTTCACTGATCATAAGAGTCTCTAATATCTCTTTAGTCAGAAAGAATTGAATATGAGGCAGCGACGCTGGCTAGAACTACTTAAGGACTACGACTGTGGGATACTTTACCATCCCGGTAAAGCAAATGTTGTCGCTGATGCTCTCAATCGGAAAGTCAATATTGAAGGAAAAAGGCCAAGAGCGTTGAGAAAAGAAGTTGTCTCGACAATTATGAAGAATATAAGGAAAGCTCAAGAGGAAGCTTCTGAAAAGAATGACCGGAAGGAGGAACGTTTGGGAAAAATGTTGGTGTTTGGTACAAACGGTCATGGACTGAAGGTATTCCAAGATCATATTTGGGTACCTAAGTCAGGAGGAATAATAGATCTTCTAATGGAAGAATCTCACAAAACCGTGTACTCAATTCATCCTGGTAGCACTAAAATGTATAGGGACCTGAAACCCTATTACTGGTGGCCGACGATGAAGCTTGATATTGCAAAGTACGTGGCGGAGTGTGTGACATGTGCGTGGGTCAAGGCACAACATGAGAAACCATACGGGAGTTTAGAACCTTTAACTGTGCTTATGGGTAAATGGGAAGACATTGCTATGGATTTTGTCACTAAACTGCCCAGAACAAAGAACGGTCACGACATGATTTGGGTGGTCGTTGAGCGCTTTACTAAGAGTGCGTATTTCATAGCAGCCAATGAGAAATGGTCTATGGATAAGCTTGCGAATTCTTACGTGAAAGAAATTGTGAGGCTTCACGGTGTTCCGTTAATGATTTTGTCGGATCGTGATAACCGTTTCACCTCGAGATTTTGGAAAAGTCTACAAGAGGAATTGGGCACCAAGTTGTGTTTGAGTACAACTTACTATCCACAGACTGATGGTCAGAGCGAAAGTACGATACAAACGCTTGAAGATATGCTGAGAGCACGTACCTTGGAACTCCAAGGCAACCGGGATGAACATTTACCTTTGGTAGAATTTTCCTACAATAATATTTTCCACTCGAGCACAAAGATGCCACCTTATCAAGCTATGTACGGATAAACATGTCGTACGCCGTCTTGTTGGCTTGAGGCTGGGGAAAAACAGTTTATGGGACTGGAGATAGTCCATCAGACTGCTGAAAAGTTGAAAGTGATTAGGGAGAGAATTTTAGCAGCTCAGGATCGTCAAAAGAGCTATGCTGACAAGAAAAGACGACCGATGACTTTTGAAGTTGGAGATTCGGTTTTGCTTAAAGTCTTGCCGTGGAAGGGACTTATAAGATTTGGTAAAAGGGAAAAGTTGAGTCCAAGGTTTATTGGACCACTTAAAGTTCTTCGGAGGATTGGGAACCAAGGTTACAAGCTAGAATTACCCGAAGAACTAAATGGAATTCATAACACTTTTCATATGTGTTATTTGAGGAAGTTGATGTGTGTAAAATGCACTGGTTTTATTCCTACTTCTAATTGATAAATTTAGCACACAAAGGCAGTGAACCTGTCTTTTAGTGGTATAGTTGGATAAGTAGGGTGTCGAACTCAGGGAACGGAAATTAAACTAATAACTAATTTTAACTAAGCAAGCAATAAAAGTAAAAGGGTTTTTCTCTAGTTTTACAAGACTAGAAACTTAAACATACCACTTAAACACTAAATTAACTAAACAACTAAAACAAGTAACAAACTCACCAAATTTGATAAAGGGTTTCTGTTTAGGTCCAACCAATTCACTCCTATGGTTATTTATATGATAATATAATAAATCAATTGCTATTGGTTACCAACTATAGTGGTTAGGTTCATGTTCATTACTACCAACCCTTAGACAATTAATCAATTCAAGCAGTGATCAAGTGTTTAAACTAATTAATTCCTTAGTTCAATTATTTGGATTAAATAAGATTTGTAATTGGTTAATCAAATTGGTGTTTCAATTAACCTCTTGTTTGTTGGTTTCTCAAACAAGCTCACACATTAATTTACCCATTCTCTTATTAATCCTAGTTTCATATTCATTATTCCTAGGCATATGATAAAGTGTTCACATAAACATATGAGGTTAACAACTAAGAGATGTTCATGCAGCTTAATTGTCTTCCAATTAACAGAAAATAGTTGTGGTTAATGCATAAGGTTCTTTAACAAAATTAATTTAATAAGATCACCAATAAACAATCAATCAAAAAGTAATAATTAAACCATAGGAGTTACTTGGTCTTCCCCAAACAGAAACAAAACGAATTTAGTTCATAGTTGCAGTAAAAACAAACTCAAAAACAAGTTCAACTAGGGTAAACATGCTTAAATTCTATGATTAAGTGGAATGTATAACCTAAATTGTCTTGATTCTTCAAAGGATCGAAGATTAGGGTTCCTTGGCTCTCCAAAGGGTTCTTCAATTGCAGGTGCAGCTGCCAAAAGTAAGAAAATCTCCCCCATTCGGATAAAGGTTCGATATTTATAATTATCACAAAACAGGGGCTACTCGGCGAGTAGATCGCCCAACTCGCCGAGTAGAGGCATGGAATCCGCGTTTGACTAGGAGTCTTGACTTATTTTCGGGAACATTCTTGCGTACTTGCCGAGTAGCCTCGTGGACTCGCCGAGTAGGTGTGTGTTTGTCCTTCATTCTTCATTCTTTGGTCTCTAATTGCTTCTCCTTGTTCCTTTTTACTTCCAAGCATGTCTTTTGGACTGAAAACACAATTCAAACATTATTAAGTACCTTTTGTCCACATTATACACATAATTAGCTAAAAATGAATAAAAATGTATGCTAAACATATGACTAATTATGCAAATATCAAAATACCCCACACTTGACTTTTGCTTGCCCCCCCAAGCAAAACTGAATTTTAACATATTAGAACCACATATAACAACTCCAATCTAACCCAGCCATTATGCCAAGACCGCAACGCATGGATTTGTGTCTAAAATTTCCCTAAATACCCCCATACTCTAAATACTCACAATCCTCATAAACATTCGCCCACTCATCCCGAACAATGCTCATTTTATGCATCCCTCCGAATCCATCCGCAGAAAACCTCCTATCCTCAAGGTATTTTTGGTTGAGCAACCCAAGCATACATAATCTAGAATTACAATTTATGATACCACATTGGAGCTCTTTGGAATTCTTCACTTCTTTGGCATTTGATCTTTGATTTCTTTGAATTCACCACCTTGTTGTTTGATTTTTGGTATCTTCAACTTTTTGAATTTCTTGGAATTTTGATCTTTTGATCTTCACTTTAATTGCTCCAAAATTCTTACAACTTTTCTTGAAATTCTCTTTTTTTTTTTTACATGTACCTCACTTTTTTCACTCAAAACCCTACATGCTTAAGCAGGGGCACTCAACTTCAACCTTTATTGGCTAATGATAATAATTTTCCTGGATACATTTCTGGTACACGATGCTAAACATATTGCATCCTTCGGGCTGAGAGAGGTCGTGTTTTTGTCCCATGATTTCACTAGAATAAGGAAGCCACAAATGCACTAGAACGTATATAGGCTTAACTAAACATTTGGGTTTTCATGCAATCATCAACACAATTCTAACATGGAATCCTAATTACTTTTTAACAAAATATTCTAAATTAATTCCTAAGTCACATTTTTGGTATGCAAAAATTTTAAATTAGACCTAAATTAAGATATTAAGATTCTAGATTTACTAGAAGTTAACCAACCCCCTACCCCACACTTATTTTATGCAATGCCCTCATTGCATATTATGCATGAAAAATAAAAATATGAAATATAGAGAGAATTGGAACAAACTCCCCTGGGGTAGCAGTTGCTAGGTTGATATCTCTTCTTTTCAGCTCCATCTTCAATTGACTTTAGACATGGAAACAACTCATCCATGTCTTGGGTGTCAAAATCTTGTGTGGTAGACATGCCAATAACTGAAAAGTGTAGGATAAAGCTCCTAGAAACCTCCAGTAATGACTCTTCACGAAAAATGGACAAGTACTGCAGTGAAAGTGCCCAAAACAGCTCTGAAATTCAAAAATATTGATCTACTCGGCGAGTTATATCGTGTACTCGGCGAGTTTATTCCAGATTGCAGTTATGTCGCATATTTACCCATGTACTCGCCGAGTAGAAATTGTGCACTCGACGAGTAGGTGCTGTGTTGAGAAAAAAATTGTCCAGCTCGTTTTCTTCTCGATCAAGGGTCTGAATTGGGACAATTCAATGACTCTTCCTCTAATTAATTCAATAGCAACACTCTCTATCACTCCAAACTCTAACGGAATCAACCTTAAGGACAAAATTTCGCACTCTTATTTGAACATTCCTCACTTCCTCACTTGAACCTTGACCCTTAAAACTTCTATATGCATCCTAGCCTTCCAATCCTAAAAAATATGCAACCAAAAGTGAAAGCAATAAAAGTCCTAAAAGAGAAAAATCATCCAAGTTTAACATTTGTCCAAATCAAACACCACACAAAATAAATAAAAACACAAAACAAGAACTTCTTCATTCTTCTTCCTCCATGTTAGTTGCTCCAGCTCCACTTCCTCCTTCTTCATGGCCTCTTCTCATCCTTTCCTCCCAATCCATAATGTAGGGGTAACCGGGTCCGGGTCTCGGTGCGATGTTCATTTGTTGGAAGAGATATTCAAATGATTGATTGTTATAGTTGACCCCTCTTCCAATATCATCCAAATAACGCCGGTACTCAACTTGATTCCATCCATCATTCTCTTCTTCCACCGGAATAACCGGTGGGTCTTCCCGTACCCGCTCGCTCCTTTGCCTCACCCGCCTTCCCGGTTCCTCGGGGATAACCGGTTCATCCGCATGTGGAATTGAAAAGGAATCTCCAAACTTCTCCACAATCCTTGCCCTCCTATATAGCATGGTGTTGAATGGAGGGGGAGAAATGACCGTCAATGCCCTCGCCTCTTGCAAATCCAAGACCCCAAATGATTTTGCAAGCCTTGTCACGGACATTCCTCCATGGATTTTGGAGGTCACCTTCTCTTTAACCGCCCCTCTGCAAGATATTTGGCTATGAAGTAAGGGAGGTTACAGAAAACATCAGGGGTGATAATGCTCCAAAGATAGAAGATGTCAAGGGTTGGGACCTTGTCATCATCCTTCTACTTGTTAATCGTGCTGGCGACGAATCGATGAATGAGGCGGTGGATCGGTGAACGGATGTGGCCCTCCTGCGCGGTAGATGGAATGTATACCCGGTTGGCAATAGTGTTCGACCAGGTAGATGTAACCATTGTCTCGGGGAGATCTTTGTGGCAGATTTCCAAGAAAGCTTCAAAGTCTTCATTTAACATAGCGCTTTGGTCATAGATGCCAAGCTTCCACGCAAACTCAGCCATGCTGCATTGTCTCAGCTCCCCACCAAGACAAAAAGAAATCGTATTGGGATTGTAGTACTCACTACCACCCCGGAATGAGATGGTAGCAAAGAACTCCTAACATAGTTCAGCGAAGACCGGTTCCTGGATTTTAAACAATTGAAGCCAACCATCATATATGATGGTAGAATCCCCCATGTTACATTCCTTCACCAAATATGGTGTCAATTCCTCCTCTAGGCCAACCTTCCCCAACCAATCCCAGTCTACTACATTAGGTAAGTATATCTCTTTCTGCTTCAAGGCTTCTAGCTTGTTTTTGGCGCGGGCTTGAGATGATTTAGAGGTGATTTGGCGAAAAGAGAGCCAAGGGATGTCTCCGTGGCTTCCCCTTCTTGAAGTTTGACCTCTTCTGGACATGGTGCCTGCAAAATGACATTAAGAAAACACAAACAAACAACACCTAACAATTAAAATCGAACAAAGCAGATCTGTATAGCCTCCTACTCTCCGAGTTCATGAACTACTCGGCGAGTAGGATGAACATCGGGTCCAGATTTGTGCCGAGTATATATAGACCACCCAAAACACCCAATTTTGCATAGGGGTTTGCTGTACTAAGTCTAATAATTACTAATCCAAAAGAAATTTAGCCAAATACCTCCTAATTCATAGTAAACTCAAAACCTAGAAATTGGGGAAACCCCCAAATCCGAATCTAGACAAAATAAAGGCTAAGAAGTAATAAAGCTTTAACCTTTGACAAGTATTGAGTGTAGAAATCATACCTTTACTCTTGAAAGTTGAAGATTCAGTGAAAATGGAAGAAATGGCTTGAGAGTGGCTGTGCATGGCGAGTGTGTGGGTAAAAATGAGTGAAAACCCTTATTTACAGATTATAAACTGTCTGTGTAAGTTGTCTACTCGCCGAGTAGTAAAGAGCTACTCGCCGAGTAGATCCACATATTCACAATATTCTGAGGATTCAGATATGTACTCGCCGAGTAGATCCGATGTACTCGGCGAGTAAAGCATGCAGTGTGAACAAAGATTGATTTTTTCCTTATTTTTAAACCACCACCCCACACTCTAAGCATTGCTTGCCCTCAAGCAATCATTTAGAACATATTTTCTGAAGAAGAATGAGAATAAAACAAATCCTAAGAAATTAGAAAGAAAATAAAGGAAAAAGAAATGCAAACTCTTAAACTCGGGTTGCCTCCCGGAAGCGCTTCTTTTTAAGGAGTCATTAGCTGGACTCCTCCCCTTCTACGTTGCTGCATTTCCTTCCAGCAACAGCCCTTCTTCCACGCCTTCATTTCTTGGGACTCCTTCTTCATACCTTTTGACTCTATGTCCATTGACCTTGAAAGGGGTACCATCTTTTGATAATAACTCTATAGCACCATGTGGAAACACCTTCTTCACTAGAAAAGGACCATCCCATCTTGACTTGAGTTTGCCCGAGAAAAGTTTGAGTCTTGAATTAAAAAGCAACACCTTTTGCCCTTCAGGAAACTCTTTATTATCCTTGATCCTCTTATCATGCCAACTCTTTGTTTTCTCTTTATAAATTAGAGAGCTAGTGTAGGCATCATTCCTAAGTTCTTCAAGAGCATTCATTTGCATTAGCCGGTTGTTCTTGAGCTTCGCCATGTTGAAATTGCACAATTTTAAAGCCCAAAAAGCTTTATGCTCGATCTCCACTGGTAAATGGCATTGCTTTCCATAAACTAGCCTATATGGTTTAGTACCAATAGGTGTTTTGAAAGCTATTCGGAAGGCCCATAGTGCATCATCTAGCTTATCCGACCATTCTTTCCGATTGCTCCCCACCGATCTCTCCAAGATTCTCTTTAAAGCTCTATTTGTCACTTCGGTTTGTCCACTAGTTTGTGGATGGTAGGATGTAGAGAATTTATGGGTTACCCCATATTTCCTTAGCACCTTCTCTAGTTGATCATTGGCAAAATGAGTGTCTCGGTCACTAATAAGAGCTTTTGGGACTCCAAATCTTGAAAATAGTTTCTTTAAAAACCACACCACCACCCGACCATCATTAGTTGGCAAAGCTTGTGCCTCCGCCCACTTGGATACATAATCTACCGCCACTAAAATGTACTTGTTGCCTTTGGACATGGGAAATGGTCCCATGAAATCGATACCCCACACATCAAATACTTCGCACACTTGAATACTATGTTGTGGCATTTCATTTCGGGATGAAATGTTTCCCGCTCTTTGGCATGCATCACATTCTTTGACATATTGGGCTGCATATTTAAAAATTGTAGGCCAATAAAACCCAATGTCAAAGATCTTTTTAGCAGTGTAATGTGCTCCATGATGTCCACCCGTGGGCCCGCTATGACAATGCTCCAAAATCTGGCGACTTTCCTTCCCGAACACGCATCTTCGTATGATCCCATCCGCACAGCTCCGGAAGAGGTATGGCTCATCCCAAAAGTAATACTTTATTTCGGAAAAGAATTTCTTCTTTTGTTGACTGCAAAAATATTTTGGGATGTATTTGGTAGCTAAGTAATTAGCTATATCTGCGAACCATGGCTCTTCTCCCGCGGTCACCATAATGTACTCGTTCGGGAAGTCATCTCCAACTTTGTCTTCTTGCAGTTGCGGGTTTTCTAGCCTCGATAAATGGTCGGCTGCTACATTCTCCATTCCTTTCTTAGTCGCGTATCTTGATATCAAACTCTTGAAGAAGTAAAACCCATCGTATCAATCTTGGCATGGCACCCTGTTTGGCAAACAAATACTTGATAGCAGAGTGGTCAGTAAAAGCAGTTGTTTTGGATAAACCAAATAAGGGCGGAATTTATCAAAGGCATACACCACAGCTAATAATTCTTTTTCAGTGGTGGTGTAATTCTCTTAGGCCGGATTTAGAGTTTTGCTAGCATAATATATGGGTCGAAAGTGCTTATCAACCTTTTGACCAAGGACAACTCCTAATGCGAAATCACTAGCACCACACATTATTTCAAACGGTAAATCCCAATTTGGGGCAACAATGATCAGGGCATTAGTCAATTTTTTTTAAGAATTCAAATGCCTCTAAACATTCTTTAGTAAAATTAAATGGTGCATCCTTTAAAAGCAATTGTGTTAGAGGTCTAGTTATTTTAGAAAAATCTTTTATAAAACGCCGGTAAAAACCCGCGTGTCCTAGAAAGCTTCTTATGCCCTTCACATTAGTTGGTGGGGGTAATTTGGCAATGGTGTCAATCTTTGCCCTATCCACCTCAATTCCCAATTTGGAAACTTTGTGGCCTAAAACTATACCCTCCTTGACCATAAAGTGACATTTTTCGCAATTAAGGACTAAGTCGGTCTTTTCACACCTAGCAAGCATTAGGTCAAGATTTGTGAGACAATCATGGAAAGAAGATCCAAAGATAGAATAATCGTCCATAAAGACTTCCATGAATTTTTCCACCATATCGTGGAATATGGCTGTCATGCACCTTTGAAATGTCGCGGGTGCATTGCATAACCCAAAGGGCGTGCGTCGATAAGCAAAAGTCTCACTTAGGCAAGTAAATATGGTCTTATCTTGGTCCATTGGGTCTATGGGTATTTGGAAATACCCCGGAAATCCGTCCAGAAAGCAATAATAACTATGGCCCGATAATCTTTTTAGCATTTGATCAATAAAAGGTATGGGAAAATGGTCTTTACGAGTGGCATCGTTTAACTTGCGATAATCGATGCACACTCTCTGTAACAACCCGAAATTGTCCATCGCCGAAGACCCGTTCTACCCGTAAAAATTCGTCGTTTATCAATTCGTTCCGATTTCGTTTTGGGTTAAATTATTTAAAATTATATGTTTATTATAAACTAATGAGTGTCCAAACCCCTTAGGAACTCATGAAATTAGCCCAAAATGTTTATTTCAAAAATTTTAGAAACATCCTCGCCGGGTTACGGAAACTTAATTGGGTGCGACCAAAAGCCCCGTTTAATGCCGGTATCGGGTAGAATTCCACCGTGTCCAAGTTTTGGGACCTATTTAAACGTGTTCAAGCTTTCATTTGAAGCTTTTGCTTCCCCTCTCTACTCTCTCTCTAACCTCTCTCCTCAAACCAAATTTAAGGGTCCAAAATCATCAAATTTAAGCTCCAAATCACCAAGGTAACTACCCTAACTCCTAGTATAACATCTTAGGCCTTCAAATTCGAGTTCAAATCATGGAATAGGACCATATTCATGAGTTTACGGCCCTAGAACAGTCCTAGGCCGTGAACTCACATAAATTGGGTTTTAGAGCCCAAAAACCCTTCCAATCGACCTTTGGAGCTTAGATATGGCTTAATGGTTTAATGGAATGGACTTAGAATGCCTTAATCATGGATTTTGAAGATTAAACATGAGTTTACTGCCCAAGAACATGCTTGGTCCGTAAACTCATATAAATGGGGTTTTTATGCCCTTAAACCCTTCCAAAACTCCATTGAAGCTTAGATATGAATTGTAGAATATTGGATTTGGCCTTGGAACACCTTGAACATTAATTTAGAGGAGTATACATGAGTTTACTTCCCAAGAACATGCTTGGGCCGTAAACTCATTATCATGGGGAGTAAACTTCTTTTAGTGTGTTAAAATGCCATTTACACACACCATAAGCCTTGGGATAAATTCTAGAAGTAACCACAAACAAGATTTGGACCTTAAAACATATTAAATCCCCCATCTAAGGAGTTCATGGCCATGAGGGGGTTCATGGGCTGTAAACTCCAAAATCCATGCTAAAAGTCCCCTAAAAATCCATACAAGGCTTAGGAAAAATCATTGGAATCACATGTGATTGTTTAAGGACCAATACATTAAGGATTCTATGTGTGGGGGAGTTTACGGCCAGAAACTCCAATAAATGGTCCTTAAGTGAGTTTAAATTCATCCCAATGCCCTAGATGCAATCCTAGCTAAATTATCCATGAGTTATGAAGCCATTTAGCACCCAAAAACACCTTCCATGAGTTCACGTCCGTGAAATCATGTGGATGGGGTGTTTAAGGATGAAAACTCTTCCATGAGTTTACTCTTGAAGAGTAAACTCCATTTCCAAGCCTTATGTGACTTCAAACGCCACCCGGGTCCTTCCAAACACTGGTAAGGGAGTGTTTCCGCAACTAGAAGTGTTTGTCTCTACCAAATAAATAGTCTAAGTCCTAATTAGATACAAATATGTATCTTTTCATAATTCATAGGAACCTCGTGCGTTTGCAAACCCAGAAACGACGTTTAGGATCCAAGCAGACACGTTCCTCGTCCGGTGAGTTCATACCCTTACCCTTTTTCAATGGTTTTTCAATGTTTTTAGGGGGGGGGGGGGGGAATACAAGTAAACTACTAATGTTTTCAAAACTTAAAATTAATGTATTTTAATAAATATCTGGAAAACTTATAAATATTATTACCCCTTATGTATTATGCTGAGCATAAGGGATGATTTATCAACTACAACTATATGAATTTCAGTTGAGGAAATAACCAAACTAATCAAATTATTATGGGAATAATTTGGGGTTCTTTAGTTCTTGTTTCATCATGTATTGGTATGTATATAAAGTTTTAGATAAACTATGTCTGATTTAGTTTATCTCCGTTTTATTTGAATGTATTGCCAGATAGTTTCATTGTATATATCTATATTCACTGTATTATGTTTCATAATCTTTTGTATGTTTGATATCGTATGAGAACCTTGTGAATAATTTAGTACTAGCTTGTGAGTTTTGTCATTACCCTTTGGGTTATCAGTAAATCCTCCCCGGAAGTGTAACCAGAGTCTCCTGGAGGGAGAGCGAGGAATTTGTGAATAGATCTATTCGGGACTGACAATCCCACACCTTAACTGCTAGCTACAGTTAGGCGGGCACGCTTGGGGTGACAAATTCTGGATATCGTCCGACGTCTGACAAGCGTCAAGGAGGTCTCGTTGTCGTATCAGCATGGTTACCCGACTCACAATACGTATTAATATAAGTTTATTCACGGCTTGGGTTTGGTTTTGGATTTGATTCAATTTCATATCTACTTTCTGTTTATAGTTTCTATATCTAGTACGGGAAGTTAGTCCCATGGTTTTCTGTCTATTGATCTTATATCTAGTACGGGACGATAGTCCCATGATTTGAAACTATATCTAATACGGGATGATAATCCCATGGTTATGAATCTGTATCTAGTCCGGGATGGTAGTCCCATAGTTTTCAGTCTATATTTTCATGTATATCAAACTATCTTGTATCTAGTACGGGATGTGAGTCCCATGGTTTTCAAACTACTTTCCATCTATATTTCACGTATAACAAACTAATTTATATCTAGTTCGAGATAGTAATCCCATGATTCTTAATATATAGTTTTATGTATTAAACTATACTCTGTGATATTCAACCGGTCTTACATTTAGGAAAAATATGGGATTTTCCTGGGGTAAAATACAACACATAATCGAATTGGTAACAAGTGATAACTAAACTAACCTTACATAAGAAAATATGGGATTTTCTTGGATAACAACCCTTTTCGGAAAAGTAAAGGAAACTAGTACATTTTTCAGAAAACAAACATCTTATGAACTCACCAACTTTATGCTGATTTTCAAACTGCTTGTATTCTCAGGTCCGTATTAGACAGGTACCCGAAGATCTCTTTTGGTGAAGACGGAGTGTGTAGAAGACTCGTCTCATTTGGTTCATATATATATATATATATATATATATATATATATATATATATATATATATATTATGTATCACACTTGTACAATTTACTTTTGAAACAAATGTAAACTTTCAAATATATGTAATGTAATGGTTGTTTACTTTGATTACTATGTGCATTGGATTTGATACTCAACGTGGAGTCAACCCTGGAAATGTTTCTGCCTTTGGTTTTCGGGGTGTGACACTCTCCAACCGGTTACCGTTTGTGTCGGAATAAGCTCATTCTGCTCGTTGGTTATGACCATCATCCCTCCTTTCTTGGGCACCACTTGGACCAGACTCACCCACGGACTATCGGAAATGGAATAAATAATTCCTGCATCTAAAAGCTTGACGACTTCTTTCTTGACTACCTCTTGCATATTTGGGTTTAATCTTCTTTGGTGCTGCACAACCGGCTTTGCTCCTTCTTCCAGGTTAATCTTGTGAGAACAATAAGAGGGGCTTATCCCCTTGATGTCGGTGATGCTCCATGCTATGGCCTGCTCTTGTTTCTTCAAAACTTGTACTAGCTCTTCTTTTTTAGATTCAGAGAGGTCAGAGGCTATTATTACTGGCTTTTGATGACCATCTTCAAGGAAAGCATACTCCAAATGTTCTGGTAACTTTTTGAGCTCAGTTTTTGGGTTCTGTTGGTTGTACTCGCCGAGTGCAGGTAAGGGACTCGACGAGTTGGCAGCTGAATTCACGAATTCATTTTTCTCTTCGCGTGGACTCGGCGAGTAGATCGACCCTACTCGGCGAGTTGATCTGTCAGCTTGTTTCCTCAATTCTTCAAACTCAGCTTCTTCCAGCAGCCTCTCGATCCCCATTAAGTCTTTTTCAGTATCAAATTCTTCATCAAAAATTGTGGACTTGTTGGGATCTTCACTTTTGCATTCCTCCATTAATTCATCCAGCATGTCAATTAAGAAAGCCATGTCATCACTATTCCTTGCATACTTCATAGGTTGATCAACCCCAAAAGTGACAGAATCATCCCCTACCCGTAAAGTAAGCTTCGAGTCTCTCATGTCCACTATAGCACTTGCAGTGTTGAGGAAAGGTCTTCCAAGGATGATCGGGACTTGAGGATCCGCCTCCATGTCTAGAATTATGAAATCTGCAGGAAATACAAACTTTTCCACCTTGACCAATAGATTTTCACATATGCCTCTTGGAAAAGTGACTGTCTTGTTTGCTAAGTGAATCGCCATACGAATCGGCCTTGGTTCCGGGAGATCCAACTTTTTGAAGAATGAATATGGCATGAGGTTCACACTAGCTCCTGAATCGTCCAAAGCATGAATGATAGCCAAGTTGCCAAATTGGCAAGGCAAAGTCAAGATCCCCGGGTCACCCTTCTTCTTTGATAGTTTGTTGAGCATGGCGGCTGAACAATTCTCATTAAGTACCACCTTTTTGACTTCCTCCATCTTCCTTCTATTTGTAAGAAGTTCCTTAAGGAATTTCGCGTATTTTGGCATTTCTGTGATAGCTTCAATGAAGGGTATGTTGATTTGAAGAGCCTTAATGTGGTCAAGAAACTTCTAGTACTCTTCTTCCTGTTTTTCTCTCTTAGCTCAGGCTGGATATGGCATTGGAGGCTGAAAGGGCTTTTCAGGAATCTGATTTTTCAGATTTGGCAGTGGACTCGTCGAGTCCATATTCTGGACTCGGCGAGTAGGCTCTGTAGATTGAAGGTTTTGACTTTTGTCTTGAGTTTCTTCAACTTCCTTCTGCATTTCAGTTGGTGCTTCATTCTGAATAGGGGCCAGAGGATTGATTATCTTCCCACTTCTTGTTGTGACTATGTTTATTTGCGCGCCTCGTGGGTTGTTTTCGGTTTTGCTAGGAAGTTCGCCCGATGATCTTTGGTTTATTTGTTGAGAAAGTTGCCCGAGCTACATTTCTATATTGTGGATAGATGCTTGCTGGTTCCTAAGCATGGTTCTTGTTTCTTGAATTGCAGCATCATGATCACTATGTCTCTTTTCGGAAGCAGCTACAAATTTGGTAAGCATCTCTTCCAAACTTGGTTTTCTTTCTTGTGTCGACTCCTCCTTTTGGTAAAAACCTCTTCCTTTCTGCCTGAAGTTCTCCTCCTTGGCCTTCTTGTACTCTTCATAAGGGAGCCACTCTTTCTTTGGTTTTCACCAATATTCATCATACCGATCCCCACTTGAGTAAGATACTTGCACCTTCTTGTTGCCATTTTCATCCAAATCACAGTCTCTAGTAAGATGAGGCCCATTGCAGTTTTCACACCCCACTCGTATAGCATGTATTATTTGGTCCATTTTGTCCATCCTCCTATCCATGTTTTTCAACATGGCCATCACTGCTGATAAGTCTTCTGAAGCTGAATAGGCGGATCCCCGTGTCACATCATTTCTTGGATTATGATATTCTCTAGAATGCTTAGAGAATTCTTCAATTAGTTGCTTTATCACTGGAGGCGCCTTCTTCGTAAGTGGACCTTGTGAGTCAAGTAATTGCCTAGTTGTAACATTTACTCCATAATAAAAGATGGAGACTTCTTGCTGGCTATTGAGGTCGTGATGTGGGCAATTCCTTAGCAAGCTCTTGTACCTCTCCCAAGCTTCATATAGTGACTCTACAGCTTGTTGTTCAAAGTTGGCTATGGCTTTCTTGAGCTTGGATATCTTGGATGGTGGGCAGAATTGATCAATGAACTCTTCTTTCAGCTGGGCCCATGTAGTGATGGATCCGGGGGGTAGTGACTTGAGCTAATCCTTTGCAGCACCCTTTAAAGTAACCGGAAGCATGCAAAGCAGCTGAGTTTCCCGAGGCACGTTGGGAACATTGAAATAGTCAGCTACATCATTAACTTCATCCAAGTGCTTGTAGGCGTATTCGTGATCTTTGCTAGTAAAAGGGATCTCTTTAAGTAGAGCTAGGATATGACCCTTTAGCTCAAAAGTAGCAGTTGCGGGAATTACAGGCTGCACAAGTCCCGGGCCAGTGTCATCGCGCATCCTCTTCTTCCATTCCCCTATGGGGACTTCATCGATATTAGCCATGATAGCTAACTCGTCCTCAAAATCGGATTCGTGCTCGTACGTAGGTTCTTCTTCTTCCTCGGTCTCATCTCATACTCGGTGTCTTCTTTAATCGGGTCTTCGATTGTCAAAGAGGCGCTGGATGCTCCTGATTTGCTACTCTTCTTCTTGCTGAAAACGGACTTGAGGTTCTTTAGTGGCGAATTCTTTGAAGAAGCGGATTCTCCAACGGCTTTTCCTTTGCTCCTCCTTAGTGCGGATTCTGGGTCTTCGAGAGGAGGGACCAGAGGTGTATCAGATCCTCGGGTCATGAAACAACTGCAAACAAACAAGGAAAAACGCGTAAAAAGAACAAAAATAAAACAGAACGAAAATTAAAAATACTTTGGTAAACAGCGATCAACTCGCTGAGTAGGTGTGATTGCACTCGACGAGTGGACTGTTTACAACTAAAAAAGTTAAAGCTAATTAAAAGACTACTAAAACTAAAATAATAATTTCTAACACCTAACCTAATTACTGTATTACTGAAAAATATAACTTTGTGCAAGAAAACTCACACAAAGGATCGATAAAATTAGGAATTAGATTTAATTTTGGAACCGTTCCCCGGAAACGGCGCCAAAAACTTGATGTGTGTAAAATGCACTGGTTTTATTCCTACTTCTAATTGATAAATTTAGCACACAAAGGCAGTGAACCTGTCTTTTAGTGGTATAGTTTGTGACAACCCAAGTTGTCCCGTTACATTTCCCCGTTACCGTTAACGAAATATTCCAGTTTATAGAAGTTCCGTTAATTGGAGTTCGTCAATTAAATAAACATTACAATTGTTTATGTTTAATAGGCCGTTAAGTCATGATGAAAGAAAATAAAAACACATAACATACATTTCCATTTAATTGGAAAAAAGTTAGTTTTTATTATTACGACCACTAAATCGGGTGCGACCAAAAGCCCCATTTAACGGCAGTATTGGGTAGAATTCCACTGAGCTTCAACTCTAACCCCTATATAGGGGAGAGTAAACTTCATTTCACCCTTTTTACTCTCTCTCTAAACTCTCTCTCTACAACTTTTTCTCGAGCCAAAAATCGTCCGTTTCAAGCCCCAAACGAGTAGGTAAACTATCCTAACTTGTTATATAGCTTATCTAGCCTGCAAATTCGAGTTTAAAACACAAAATAGGGACAAAATCATGAGTTTACGGCCCTAGAACACTCTTGGGCCGTGAACACCAATTAATGGGGTTTTTAAGCCCCAAAACCCCTCCAAATTGTCCCTAAGGGTTAGATATGACTTGTAGGCTTATGGAATCGGGCTTAGAACACCTTGAACTAGCATTTGGAAGAGTAAACAAGAGTTTACTACCCAAGAACATGCTTGGGCCGTAAACTCCTCTTCATGGGGAGTAAACTCATTTTTGTGTGTTAAAAATGCCCTTAAACACACCAATGGCCTTAGATTAAATTCTATAATTGACCAACAACAAGCTAGGGACCTTAAAGGCAATTAAAACAACTCCATAAGGATTTTACGGCCGTAAACCCCTCATGGAAGGGTGCCTGGGCCGTAAACTCCCACAAAGGGGTTATTTGGTGCCCAAACTCCTTCATTCAACTTGGAAAAATACACAGGATTTATTCTCTATCATTTAAGCACTTAAAACACCCAAGGAATATGTCCCTAAGAGTTTACGGCCGTAAACTCCCTTGGTTAGGGCCGTAAACTCCAAGTTGGTCCATATAGGTGCTTTAAACCCATTCACACACTTGATATTTGAGTCTAGCAAAATTCCACAATTGATATGAGGCACTTTAGCACCCTAGAACACCCCCACCATGAGTTTACGGCCGTAAACTGATGGGGAGTAGTCCCAGGGCCGTAAACACCCTATGGTGATTTTACTCTTGGAGAGTAAACTCCCTTCCTAAGTCATACTAGCCCTTAAATGTTACCCGCGACACCCCAAACACTTAAACAAGGTGTTTTCCGCTCCTGTGAGCGTGTATATTTGTTTAATTAGTGTTAAATATACTAATTGTATGTGAACATATGTTATCATATGTTAAATAGGTCATTGTGTGTGTTCGAGTCCTTGCGTGACACCGAACGCCCAAACGGCACCTTCGTCGGACCTACTTACACCAGGTGAGTTCATACCCCTGAATGAACCTTTTAAATGTTTTAACATGTTTTATAGGGGGGAATACAAGTTAAACATGTCAGTTATCATATCAATCATATGTGATTGATAACCCGCATGCACAAGATTTTACCAGTGTACACTGTTTTTACCGAGTAGGACACTATAATGGTTTTCAATTGTTTCAAACTCTTACTTATACTGTTTTATCTAAATTCATTCTAAACTGGTTTATGAATGATTTTCTAAGGTTTTCAAACATATTTTACAAAACAATACAAATTGTGATATTCTCCGGATATAAAGGTTTTTCATCAAAGTTTCCCTTTTATGACGTATACTTTTACTTGTTAAATACTGCTGCTTCGCTGATACTTATTTTATACTCCTACTCTGTAACGCTTTCACTTATACTTGAAGTCGCTTATACCTGATGGACGCTTACACTTATTCATGCTCTTACTTAGAGATACAATTCTACTTCACTTATACTCGATATCGCCTCTACTTCACTTATACTCGATACGCTCTTACTTCACTTATTGTCGTCTCTACTTCGTGATACGCCTATACTGGTTCGACACTCTTACTTCACTTGCGACCACTCCTACTTCACTTGTTAGACACTCCTACTTCACAAAGATCACTTCTACTTGATACACACTCAGTCGTAGTTAGATATATATTTGTGCTTATATAGGTACATATAAGTAATGATTGAAAGACTTAGGAAGGCTCGTCTGCCCTATTTCCTTTTCTTCGTTGAGATGTGGTCTGGTGGGATCGGATGGCCGTCCGAAGGTCGTTTGACTCATTAGTTATATACTATGTATATGAGCATGGACATATAGGAATTCTCTAGTCAGTTCAGTCAAGAGTCTCTACCTCTAGCCTACACTTACATTAGAAACCCACTATTGGGAAGTCTCTACCTCTAGTTCAGCACTTACACACTACCCACTATTTGGAAGTCTCTACCCACTATTTGGGATGCATCTTCAGGACACGGCCTTCTCCGTCGTCTAGTCGGTAACCAGAATCTCCTGTAGGGAGGGCGGACATTGTGTGTATAGATCTATATGGGATTGACAACCCCGCACCCAGACTGCTAGCTACAGTCCCGGCCTACCAAGCCAACGGGTGACAAATGTCACATCTTATAGATGCTTGTAGGGCGTATGGAACTCTAGTCAGTATGGTTACGAGTATCCCGGGTTACCTTATAATTCTTTGTCCTTAAGGTAACGGTATTTCGCCAGCAATTTACATTGTATGCTGGTAATTCATTTTCAGAGTCACACTGTTTGACCTTACAAGACGTATTTTTCATTTGATACTGTCTGGGGTCTGTCTCCTCTGTTTTGACCTTACAAGACGTATCTCTCATTTGATGCTGTATGGGGTCTGTATCCACTGTATTCACTGTGTTCACTGTTTTTGACCTTGCTGGACGTATCTTTCATTTGATACTGTCTGTGGTTTGTATTCACTGTTTTGGACCTTACCAATTGTACTTTTCATTTGGTACCTCCTGGGGTTTATGTATCCACTTGATTAGACTAAACCAGGTGTGTCGTTCGTTCGGTACTCTCCTAGAGTCTATGATCCCTTGCCTTAGTTTGCAGTCCTCACTGCTGAGGCGTATGTTATTCCCTGATGTCGTTGCTTTCTTTAATAATCAAATTCAGTATTTTGATAATGATAGCAATTTAGGGAAAACTACTTTTTACCACATAACACTGACCAGTCTTGGTAGAAGGCTGCTTTATTTAAAGAAAATATAGGATTTTCTGGAAAGAACTCTAATGCACTGTAAACACTTAAACTACTACTTTATAAAGTTATTTGACAAAATGACACTAAATACTTATGAACTCACCAGCATTTGTAAAAATGATGATACTCGCTTTTCAAATAACTTGTATTCTCAGGTTAGCATTAGACAGGTACATCCCCGGAGCTGTTGATGAAGATAGCTTAGTACCGCGCTGTATTTATTCTATTACTTGTATTATTTTGATGTATTAATGTAACCATGTAAAACTATTACTATTAATGCAATGTTTTGTTGTACTTTGATTACTATAATGCATGTGTTGTGATACTTGACATGACGTCATCCACCCGAGAACGTTTCCACCGTTTCGGTTTTGGGGTGTGATAGATTGGTATCAGAGCATTGTTTATAGTGAGCTAAGTATATCAATTCATAAAAGATATACAACCTATAATCACAAAGGGATAAAACACTCTGACCAAGAATTATACTTTAAAATATAACCATATTTTACCAAAGTATAATAATATCCATAATCTAAACACTCGAACAAAAGTATCACAAGAAGAACAAGAATAAAAGTCTTCGGATGTTGAGCATTACCGTCAAACCTGGGCAGTTATGTAATCGTAAGCTGGGATAAATGTAACCTGATCAACTACGTTTATCCGAGATGCGATGAACGTGTGCTTGGGAGTGATAGTGGTGTGCAGCAGGTCTGAAACTTACCAACTTGGAATGCTAGAGCCAAACATAAAGTTAAAATACTATAGGAGTATTTTAGAACACTAAAAGATCCACACTAATCCCAGAATCATAATCAGAAGATAAGAATCAAACAAGAATTAAAATACCATAGGGGTATTTTAGAATCCATGAACAACCTTGCGTGAATAACTAAAAAGATCCTTATTGATATACCTACAACTACAGAGGGTGTACTCCCAAGGTTATATATAATAAGGACCCCATAGGCTAAGAATGTGTGGTTTCACTCTATTTCCTTTTCCTCGTTGGGATGTGGTTCTAGAGTAGTATCACATATTCGAAGGCCTATCGATCTAAGCTATGTATGATTTGTATACCCTGTGTAATCGTAGCAGGACTCGATATGGATCATCAGGTGAAATGTTAATAATCTCTTAGGATTCTTTAGACATTTCCATTCTCGCACGAACCCTGTAGACAACCCTACCCACTTCAATGCTTGACAGAAGAGTTGATTCCGACCCCAAGGAGGTTCATTGAGAAGATTTCCTGTTCGGAAATAAATGAACTGGGTCGAGACTATTGAATGCACCAAGTGCCCATATTCTTTTAGGGACAGCGGTGAGAGATTCTCCTAAACTTCGGAGATTCCCAGTCATCCATCATGAAGTGATGACACCCAGAGTCGGAATCAGAAGGAAGGCGGAGTAGAAATTCAATATGTCCATACGAGAAGAGAACCCTAGGAAACTACCCGAAGGGAACCAACATCGATTCCAGTCAAAGATACGAGGCAGACCGAGGGAGCCAGTACATGGAACCCGGGAATTGTCTTTTCCTCGTGTTCGTCACACTAATACACCCATAAAATAATACAATTTAGTGAGTTAGTGGTTACACTACTCACGCTATGTGTTAGGTAAATCGTCGTTTCCCGTTGCCCGATACACGATTAGGGCGGATCCCCGCATCTCTATTGAGAGAATTTTAGCTATCTGCCCTTGTGAGCCTCTCTTTCCGCGGTTTCGTTCCGAACCGTTCTCAAATCTCTCCAGGCCGGAGAGTGAAACCTTTCCTAGTATAAAGGTAACTTAGTAGGAACGACTCGCATCTTATGGCCTTTTTCCGATACTCATACACCTACCTTGATTACCAGGACTACATCATAGGGATGTAGGTCGACACTCAGACGACCAATACCCGAGGCACGGGAAAATTTATGCCTAATACGTTCAGGACAGAAATGTCCAGGGTTAACCATCGTCTCTCATTACCTTGTATTCCTTTCCGTGTAGGAAAACCATGCCACCGAAGAAGCGTAACCAATCCACAAGCAAGAAACCTACACTCTTATTCGATGAAGCTACGTTCCAAGCTGCAGTCTCAGCAGCCGTAGCAGCTGTCATGGCTCACCTGAATGCTAACACCGCCAATGTTAGCAAGGGCCCTGTCGGGATTTCCAATCCTGGCGATGGACAACAGCAACCAACACTCCCATACTCAGCCACCCAAGAACCTCCACTGAACCCATTAAAGAGAAAACTAAAGATAGAGGAGGGAAGTAGCTCGGCTCAAGGACCTTCCGATGGGCAACGAGCTGAGGCAATCTATACCCCTGTCAGTTCTTCCCTACCGACCTCAAGAAGACCATACCTAGGAGACCTTCCCTACTGTAGCAAGTGCAGCTACCATCATCATGGTGCCTGCTGGGAGCTCTATTGTGCCAGGTGCCACATGTTGGGGCATACTGCACGCGTCTGCAGACCTCGGTTGAGTTCATTACATCAACCACCAATGTGGCGACCCGTACAGTTTGCCACCTATGTGGTAAAATGGGACATTTCAAGAAGGATTGCCCAACCGAAGGGAAAGACAAAGACACAGAAGGAGCCTGACACTACTGCTTAGAGAGAAGCGGCAAGGAACTCGTTAGATTTTGGTACGTCTCTCGATCTCAGATAACTAAAATAAGAACAATAAAAGACTAATTCAAATGTAAATTCTTCCCATTAAGGCGAAAGTCGCAGCACTGTTATAAAATTCAAATTCATTAGGTAAAACTATAATGGCTAAACATATACGTTACGACCATGTATATTTAAGATGGATAGACCTAGAGTGAGCGAATGCCGCCTCATTTCCTGTTCCTCGTTTGGTTGTGGATTTAGGGCGGGGTCGCTCAGTCGACAGTCCTCCCCACCTTAAATATACATGACTAATATATGTGAGGCGATTATAGAAATGCCTCGTGAGAATCCACTCATGAAAAGGTACTCTATTCGGAAACGCTTAGAACTCTCAATAGTTCCGTGTCGACTCTATCGGTCCAGGTATTCGCGGTAGTGATACATAGGACGAAACCCGAGACGCCTAGAACTTGTGTGCCTGTTCGGCACATGACTCTATCGATCTTCACTTTATATCATGTCGGAGTGTGCCAACTCCGACGACTCTATTGATCACGGTTTGACTTCGTGCAACCGTGTGTACATCCTTAGTGCTATGTAAAAAAAGAACTTTCTCCGTAGCCATGTCGGCAAATAAAGGTTCTCCCGAACCTAAACCTAACACAAATAATCAAACCTAATGCGATCCGTCAATCGTCCCTCTTATCTCAAACCTTCCGAAGTACCCAAGAGAGGGTACCGTGCGCCATCGACCGACCCCTCGTAGTCAGATTTACACCGAAGTGAACAACACTGTAGAAACTCTAGTGGACGACAACCATCCGAAGCATACTTCGTAGATTCCTCAGAAAGACCCTTCGCACCTCGCACGTCAGGTTCGTGAGCATAGAGATTAGAACTCATGAGACTGACCACTATAACTAGGTATATGCATAAAGGTGGCATATAAATGAGATCAAAAAGATTTAAGGTGTGTGTTTCCTCCTAATTCCCTGTTCCTCGTTGGGTTGTGGGTTTGGGGTGGAGTCGCGCAGCTGAAC
The DNA here is from genome assembly GCF_051521515.1 of Lactuca serriola. Taxonomy (NCBI): domain Eukaryota; kingdom Viridiplantae; phylum Streptophyta; class Magnoliopsida; order Asterales; family Asteraceae; genus Lactuca; species Lactuca serriola. The sequence goes on along the minus strand of NC_136411.1, from coordinate 390,395,480 downwards.
ATCCTGCCGACCTCAATTGTATACTGCTGGCATACACCAAGTATTGGTGGTTAAGCCAAGCGTGAGCTCTACCACGAACCTCTTCGCTAAACGCTTTCATCCTATTCCATAACATAGGAGCCGGAATCAAGATAATCACTGCGGGTTGAACTAGTAAAGTTCCGAGTGATGAGATCCTATACCCACTAGATTTGACCTAGACCGAGAAAACTCAGAACCTTCGGAAGAGTAGTTGCGGTAGATGTTCGCACTACTTAGGCACCTCGTCCACCCAGTTATAGGCAAGTGGTGCTTATCATCCTCCACCCTCTCGCAAGGAGGAAATCGTCATCGCCCTGTAGACGATGAATTACATTCTACGAAGTGAACACTAGGATACCAAGAACCACAGGATAACCTTTGCAGCCAAGAATACTCGATCAAAGTGCAAAAGTAGTTGCGCTAAGCCCCATGTCCCGGATCCCAAAGAGATTTTAAGACTTGACACTAGCCTTGGTGTTAGTCGAGGGATTATGCAAGAGCATGCGCTTTCCACACTAGAATAAACCATAGTCTTAGAGATTCCTTGGACTATTAGGTGTTCCACGAATACTATCTCATGCAGAGATAGTAGAACCACCTCCCGAGATAGTCCAACACTCGTCTAGTGAAACCCTATCTCTCCGACCCTCAGGGTTTCCGTATCTCAAGATTCTTAAGTGCAGATCCATTTTGCACAAGATTGAGATAGACACTCTACAGCAAACCGATAACCATAGTCACGCAACCCACTCGACGATCTAGAAAGTCTCTATCAGCCAGTTGACAGAAAACACGAAACCAAAGACCACTCGAGATTCCTAAGAACCAACCTGAAGGACTACACACACAGTACGAGTGAGAACATTGGGAACTTCGGAATGGCGATCACGCCAGTGATGATCTTGCCATAGAAGTACACTATGTTCTGAGTACTGAAAAGCTATACCATTCCGAGAGCTTAGGACCATATGAGAATTCTCATGGAGACTTGGTCCAACCCTATTCAGGCCGCTACTACCTTCGGATATTCCACAAGTTCCATACCCAATCGATCCACTTCTTAGACGTGATATGCACTTGCCCGACAACACTCTTATTGCCTCACTCATCTTGATAGAATCCATTGAGAACCCTAACCTTGTAGATACACCAGTCGGAACCCACTAGCTACACGAGACAGAATTCGCATCCCGTACGTGAGGGTCTGTTGGAATGACAAACACAGACCAGAGATCACTTGGGAATGCGAGGACAACCGTATAGGAAGTACTCTCTTACCTCTAATTGGCCATTCATACCTACTTCCTAGCCTAGACCTGAATTTCGGGACGAAATTCCCTCTAACGGGGGGATGATGTGACAACCCAAGTTGTCCCGTTACATTTCCCCGTTACCGTTAAAAATGACCTTAAACACACCAATGGCCTTAGATTAAATTCTAGAATTGACCAACAACAAGCTAGGGACCTTAAATGCAATTAAAACAACTCCATAAGGATTTTACGGCCGTAAACCCCTCATGGAAGGGTGCCTGGGCCGTAAACTCCCACAAAGGGGTTATTTGGTGCCTAAACTCCTTCATTCAACTTGGAAAAATACATAGGATTTATTCTCTATCATTTAAGCACTTAAAACACCCAAGGAATATGTCCCTAGGAGTTTACTACCATAAACTCCCTTGGTTAGGACTGTAAACTCCTAGTTGGTCCATATAGGTGCTTTAAACCCATTCACACACTTGATATTTGAGTCTAGCAAAATTCCACAATTGATATGAGACACTTTAGCACCCTAGAACACCCCCACCATGAGTTTACGGCCGTAAACTCATGGGGAGTAGTCCCAGGGCCGTAAACACCCTATGGTGAGTTTACTCTTGGAGAGTAAACTTCCTTCCTAAGTCATACTAGCCCTTAAATGTTACCCGGGATACCCCAAACACTTAACCAAAGTGTTTTTCGCTCCTGTGAGCGCGTATATTTGTTTAATTAGTGTTAAATATACTAATTGTGTGTGAACATATGTTATCATATGTTAAATAGGTCATTGTGTGTGTTCGAGTCCTTGCGTGACACCGAACGCCCAAACGGCACCTTCGTCGGACCTACTTACACCAGGTGAGTTCATACCCCTGAATGAACCTTTTAAATGTTTTAACATGTTTTATAGGGGGGAATACAAGTTAAACATGCCAGTTATCATATCAATCATATGTGATTGATAACCCGCATGCACAAGATTTTACCAGTGTACACTGTTTTTACCGAGTAGGACACTATAATGGTTTTCAATTGTTTCAAACTCTTACTTATACTGTTTTATCTAAATTCATTCTAAACTGGTTTATGAAAGATTTTCTAAGGTTTTCAAACATATTTTACAAAACAATACAAATTGTGATATTCTCCGGATATAAAGGTTTTTCATCAAAGTTTCCCTTTTATGACGTATACTTTTACTTGTTAAATACTGCTGCTTCGCTGATACTTATTTTATACTCCTACTCTGTAACGCTTTCACTTATACTTGAAGTCGCTTATACCTGATGGACGCTTACACTTATTCATGCTCTTACTTAGAGATACAATTCTACTTCACTTATACTCGATATCGCCTCTACTTCACTTATACTCGATACGCTCTTACTTCACTTATTGTCGTCTCTACTTCGTGATACGCCTATACTGGTTCGACACTCTTACTTCACTTGCGACCACTCCTACTTCACTTGTTAGACACTCCTACTTCACAAAGATCACTTCTACTTGATACACACTCAGTCGTAGTTAGATATATATTTGTGCTTATATAGGTACATATAAGTAATGATTGAAAGACTTAGGAAGGCTCGTCTGCCCTATTTCCTTTTCTTCGTTGAGATGTGGTCTGGTGGGATCGGATGGCCGTCCGAAGGTCGTTTGACTCATTAGTTATATACTATGTATATGAGCATGGACATATAGGAATTCTCTAGTCAGTTCAGTCAAGAGTCTCTACCTCTAGCCTACACTTACATTAGAAACCCACTATTGGGAAGTCTCTACCTCTATTTCAGCACTTACACACTACCCACTATTTGGAAGTCTCTACCCACTATTTGGGATGCATCTTCAGGACACGGCCTTCTCCGTCGTCTAGTCGGTAACCAGAATCTCCTGTAGGGAGGGCGGACATTGTGTGTATAGATCTATATGAGATTGACAACCCCGCACCCAGACTGCTAGCTACAGTCCCGGCCTACCAAGCCAACGGGTGAAAAATGTCACATCTTATAGACGCTTGTAGGGCGTATGGAACTCTAGTCAGTATGGTTACGAGTATCCCGTGTTACCTTATAATTCTTTGGCCTTAAGGTAACGGTATTTCGCCAGCAATTTACACTGTATGCTGGTAATTCATTTTCAGAGTCACACTGTTTGACCTTACAAGACGTATTTTTCATTTGATACTGTCTGGGGTCTGTCTCCTCTGTTTTGACCTTACAAGACGTATCTCTCATTTGATGCTGTCTGGGGTCTGTATACACTGTATTCACTATGTTCATTGTTTTTGACCTTGCTGGACGTATCTTTCATTTGATACTGTCTGCGGTTTGTATTCACTGTTTTGGACCTTACCAGTTGTACTTTTCATTTGGTACCTCCTGGGGTTTGTGTCTCCACTTGATAAGACTAAACCAGGCGTGTCGTTCGTTCGGTACTCTCCTGGAGTCTATGATCCCTTGCCTTAGTCAGCAGTCCTCACTACTGAGGCGTATGTTATTCCCTGATGTCGTTGCTTTCTTTAATAATCAAATTCAGTATTTTGATAATGATAGCAATTTAGGGAAAACTACTTTTTACCACATAACACTGACCAGTCTTGGTAGAAGGCTGCTTTATTTAAAGAAAATATAGGATTTTCAGGAAAGAACTCAAATGCACTGTAAACACTTAAACTACTACTTTATAAAGTTATTTGACTAAATGACACTAAATACTTATGAACTCACCAGCATTTGTAAAAATGCTGATACTCGCTTTTCAAATAACTTGTATTCTCAGGTTAGCATTAGACAGGTACATCCCCGGAGCTGTTGATGAAGATAACTTAGTACCGCGCTGTATTTATTCTATTACTTGTATTATTTTGATGTATTAATGTAACCATGTAAAACTATTACTATTAATGCAATGTTTTGTTGTACTTTGATTACTATAATGCATGTGTTGTGATACTTGACATGACGTCATCCACCCCAGAACGTTTCCGCCGTTCCGGTTTTGGGGTGTGATATAGTTGGATAAGTAGGGTGTCGAACTCAGGGAACGGAAATTAAACTAATAACTAATTTTAACTAAGCAAGCAATAAAAGTAAAAGCGTTTTTCTCTAGTTTTACAAGACTAGAAACTTAAACATACCACTTAAACACTAAATTAACTAAGCAACTAAAACTAGTAACAAACTCACCAAATTTGATAAAGGGTTTCTGTTTAGGTCCAACCAATTCACTCCTATGGTTATTTATATGATAATATGATAAATCAATTGCTATTGGTTACCAACTATAGTGGTTAGGTTCATGTTCATTACTATTAACCCTTAGACAATTAATCAATTCAAGTAGTGATCAAGTGTTTAAACTAATTAATTCCCTAGTTCAATTATTTGGATTAAATAAGATTTGTAATTGGTTAATCAAATTGGTGTTTCAATTAACCTCTTTTTTGTTGGTTTCTCAAACAAGCTCACACATTAATTTATCCATTCTCTTATTAATCCTAGTTTCATATTCATTATTCGTAGGCATATGATAAAGTGTTCACATAAACATATGAGGTTAACAACTAGGAGATGTTCATGCAGCTTAATTGTCTTCCAATTAACAGAAAATAGTTGTGGTTAATGCATAAGGTTCTTTAACAAACTTAATTTAATAAGATCACCAATAAACAATCAATCACAAAGTAATAATTAAACCATAGGAGTTACTTGGTCTTCCCCAAACAGAAACAAAACGAATTTAGTTCATAGTTGTAGTAAGAACAAACTCAAAAACAAGTTCAACTAGGCTAAACATGCTTAAATTCTATGATCAAGTGGAATGTATAACCTAAATTGTCTTGATTCTTCAAAGGATCGAAGATTAGGGTTCCTTGGCTCTCCAAAGGGTTCTTCAATCGCAGGTGCAGCTCCCAAAAGTCAGAAAATCTCCCCCATTCGGATAAAGGTTCGATATTTATAATTATCACAAAACAGGGGCTACTCGGTGAGTAGATCGCCCAACTCGCCGAGTAGAGGCATGGAATCCGCGTTTGACCAGGAGTCTTGACTTATCTTCGGGAACATTCTTGCATACTCGCCGAGTAGCCTCGCGGACTCGCCGAGTAGGTGTGTGTTTGTCCTTCATTCTTCATTCTTTGGTCTCTAATTGCTTCTCCTTGTTCCTTTTTACTTCCAAGCATGTCTTTTGGACTGAAAACACAATTCAAACATTATTAAGTACCTTTTGTCCATATTATACACATATTAGCTAAAAATGAATAAAAATGTATGCTAAACATATGAGTAATTATGCAAATATCAGAAGTTCACGGGAGAAGTTCCCGACATGATTCCACTTTTGGAATTAAGAATTGATGAAAATAAAAGGTTAATTGAAGAAGAGAGACAATCGTTGACCGTAAGACTAAGAAGTTGCGACGCAAGATGGTCGAATTAGTGCTTGTCCATTGGAAACATACGAATGGGCCAAATCTCATCTAGGAGACGGAGAATGACATGATAAGTCTTTATCCGCATTTGTTTGTTGATGTGTGATTCCGGGGACGGGATCATCCTAAAGGCGTTACAGTTCTATTATTTTAATACAAGTTACAAAGGTTAACCTAGACTATTACATCAATATTAATGCCTAGCCTAGAAACATGGACGTTACAGCCGGGGTAGCCCGATGTAGAGTATGCGTTCCAGACTTCGATTCGATGTTGGCACACACCACAGTTCTCTAGCATGGGAGATTCACTCTAATATTTGATATGAGATTTTGATATGTTGACAGATATTATGAAGTAATAGAAATGTATTATTAAAGTATTATGTGTTTATTGCTTAATTGTGTGGCTTAAATGAATTAAGAATAAAAATAAGCATAATAATAAAATATTAGATAAGCCCAATATCTATGAAGGAAGTTGTAGAGGTCGTGACAAGGGTTCCGGATATATAAAGAATGCCGAAATCCGAGTTATAACACAGAAGTTATGACTTACCGAAGTTTCGCGACAGAACCGGTACGACACTGTGTTACGTAAATCTTGAATTTACGATAGAGTGATATTTAGCCTTAGTAATGTAAACGAAAGTCATATAATACGTTAAACCGGGAGCGTGCATAAGAAGAACGCCTAAATCTGACTTCGTATGAGGAAGTTATGATTTTTCGAAGTTTCGACTTAGCAATATGCAACCCAAAGTTTGAATATGAGATTGAGTGATTTCTAGTCGACACAATCTAAACGAGAATTGAAGATCTCGTCGATAGTAGTCCAACAGTAAAAAGACAGACGAAAACGGACGTCAGATGAAGAAGTTATAAATTTCTAACGAAGTTTTCTTGTCCCGGCCTACTAAAAATATTATAATAAAAATAAAGTCAAAATTAGCCGACGGAGTCTAAATGAAAGTTGTATAGCATAATCTCACCTATGCGTGGATATAAAGAACATCGAAAATGGAGCTCGGATGCAAAAGATATGAATTTTTGAAGTTCGGGGCACGGACTTCAACCCTGTGTCAGACAATGTTCACGACGTGAGCAGGTGATGGACACCTTCCAGGGCAAGTGGCCATGACGAACGCAGTGACGTATTCGAGCTCACGACGTGAGCATAAGTGGCTCACGACGTGAGCATAGTTTTTCAGCCTCCTATAAATAGAAGGTGAGGCCAGCCGTTTAGGGTTGCCAATTTCTTTCCTCTCACTCCATATTACCTCGATTTACGTGCAATTTATACCCACAAAGCCCCAGTATCATCCCAAGACCCGAAGTACATACCGAAGCACCGAAGATCCCGAGAAGAAAAGAGTTTCGAGCCAAAGCTCTGCCCACGAGAAGCCTAGTGTGTGAAGATATCCCGGATTCATCGAAGAGTTACTATACTTAGAGCCGCAGTGCTGTCCGATAAACATCTTATCAAGTGAGTGTATAGCCCCTTTCATATATATGATTTTAATACAAGTATTGGTGAATGTATTAGATATATGATATGAGTAAGTGTGTAGTTGCTTTCTGATAATACACATATATGAGTTATACTCTATGAAATACGTGCTATGTGATTATATACTATTTGTTATGTGGTGTGAGTATTGAATGAATATGTTATACAAGTTTTAAGCTGTATATAAACAAGTATATTTAATATACAAATATGTTGGGTAGAACATGGGTAAATAGTGATGTGTGATGAAATAAAACTGATGAGAGGCCTCGATGTGATTGAGATCTAGTCGTCCAATAGAATATGGATGACGACCACGAACTTTTCTAGACAGTTTAGTGGAATGCTGGCAGGCTCATAACCTGTAGGTGAAGTGAACTTGGGTGTTCATTTGTTGTATTCTATCCCCCTCATGGTTGCCATAGGACATTCATTGCTGAGGAAACCCCTTTGTAGTAGTGTCCGTCCCGATGAAAATTCCTAGATTAGGTCCCTTATAATAGTTGTTGTCATAGGGACGTAAAGTGAGGATAACGGGAATGGGTAATCGGGTTATTGTTGGTTGGTGAAAAATAATTATTTATTGTGGGTTGAAGACCCTATATGATCACCAGGCTCCCAAGCCTGACCCACTTAGTTTCTTTGTAGTACAGGTAGTGGCACGAGAGCTAAGCTGGTGAACTTATGAATATATTTTTGCTTATAGACCAGTAGTTGTATGTAACTGTGTAAGGTCTATGTTTTATTGTTTATGGTTTTGTGTCTGTATCGAAACATGACATCCTGAGTTTTGATAATTAGTGAAAATACATTTCTTTAAGAAATGCTTTGATAAACCTTATTTTATCGTGTATTGTTTTGGGGACAAATTCCGCAACTGTTTTAACCAAAGGATTACTCTAAAATTAGTTTCAAAGCATAAATCAAATCGGTCTTTTTTGGCCGTGAATTTGGGGATGTCACACCGGCATCGGACCAAAGTCTGACACATACTAACATACATAAATGGGCCGGCATTAGTGCGTTCGACCCGTTCCTTTTGAAGGAAGGCTCACCTCTTAAATTGGATGTTGATCTCGTGCGTGATGAATCTCTGCTGGCTGCTCCCACGACTCCCCGGCTAACTCATAATACTTAGTTAGAAAACTAATAATCCATCAAAGGGTAAAATGACCATTTTACCCCTGGTCAAAGTCAACACTCAGGTTAAAGTCAACCTTCTGGGTTGACAAACTCGTTAAGTCAACCCTTCAACTCATCGAGCTATATAACTCAAAAATACAGGAATCACGACTCAACTCGCCAGTCATTCCCCCGACTCGTTGAGTCCTATCGAGCTGCTCAGTCGTGACTTAGCGAATCAACTCGTCGAGTCTCTCTATATACTCGTCGAGTTCTACTTTAAACTGAAATCGGGACCACACGACTTGACTCATCGAGTTCCCTTTAGGACTCAACGAGTCCCTCTGTCTGTTTGGCCATCTTAATAGATTAAGTCTCTATCTTCTAGATCCAAGGTCCTTAATCCGTTTGATCACTGGAATGGCCTTTCAAAGGGTAAACTTTCCAATTTTACCCATTCATAACTCTTCTTAAATGGTTTAGACAAAACCCTAATTCCTTTAGGACATGGATCTTGTCCAAAAGCCTTAGAATCTCAAATCCATGCATGCAAACCTAAATCTAGGTCTAGCTATTAGATAACGACCGGAAGTCTCCAGCTTGCTTCCATGCATGTCCTTTTTGAGCTCAAAAGGCCATAAATATTTCTTTAGCACTTGCATGTGGACTCTAAGGGCATAAAGTTTGCACCTTTATGTCCTCACAGCCTCTCAAGGAACTAGATCTGGAAGAGCAACTATTGGGTCGATCCTTAGCAACAAGTTAGCAAATCTTGGACCAAAAACCCACAAAAAGAGGTCATAAATCGAACTAAGAAGAGAATGATCAAGTTTAAGGCTTTATTACCAGAAAATGCAGCTAAAGGGATGAAACTTCTGGATCTACTATCTTCCTCTTGAGTCCTCTAACTTCTTCTTCTTCAACAAGCTTCAAAAGGCACAAATAACACTCAAAAGTGGCTCACATACTCAAAAAGCACTTTAGGGTTTCGTAGCTGAGGGTTTGGGACAAGGAGGCTGCAAATGAGGTTAAGGGGTGGGGATTAAGGTATTTAAATAGGGTGCAAAACCCTGAAATTAAGAATTCACCCTGACCGAGCTACTCGCCGTGTCAGGGACTTGACTCGTCGAGTAGACAACTTAAACTCCACGCATAGTCTGTCTTCTACTCGACGAGTTAGGGATACCAACTCGTCGAGTCCTTATCTTAAAATAATTAAATAATTAAATTAAATGTGTAACAAGGAACTGGGCGTTAAAAAAGGCCACGAGAACCAACGTTGTCTTATCCTCATCCCCCGGTAAAAGCAATGCTAATCCCTCTTCTCCTTCTAGGAGGCTGTTTGGAGGCAAACGTCGTCTAATAAGGCATGAAACCCATATATACATTGTTTTCTATGCAATAGCTTTCTTTCTGCACCTTCATGTACGCTTCCCCATAAGGAGGCACAAATTGTAACAATTCATTATTGTCTTTGAATCTACTCTAATTGGCTGCTTTTGGCTCTACTCTAGTCCAAATCAAGATGACTCCTTTTGATCCTGTGATGCCTCCCACCCAAAATTATCCAGATAACCGTCTTTACTTTGATATCAGTAATGGGACAACTTATAAACTGTTCCGAAGTGACATGCTCTTATGTCTCATCCTTTTGCCTCATATTATAGGAATAAGATAAAGGTGGTGAACTTTTTTTTTCTTTTACTTTAGTCGAGGAAGACTTGCACTCACAACAACGTTTGTACATACACACATTTCAATTTCATAACCTCTAGCTTTCCATTTTTCTTTCAAAGTTAGGCTAACCCAAACTCCCAAAGTGAGCGTAATTGCAAGATTGGAACATGATACTTGTTCTCTCTTCTTTTTATTATTATTATTATTATTATTATTATTATTATTATGATTATTATTATTATTATTATTATTATTATTATTATTATTATTATTATTATTATTATTATTATTATTATTATTATTTTTTAAAGTGTTTTAATGTTGAGAAAATTCATGAAATAACCAAATTATGGAGTGTATATGAAGAATTTGACCATAAAAAACCAAGATTTGTAAAATGACCATGACTTCTGCAGAAACCCTCTTTGCTGAAGCCGTAAAGCTTTGAGGAATGTGAACAACAATGAGGAAATGAGATGGCAGGGGAGAAAGACAAAACAATCGTAATTAAAAAAAGCAATTCCGCAGAGGCTTTTGTGGATCCACAGAAAGGTCCTTTGCGGATCTGTTCTTTATCCACACACCTCTGGGGAGTTGTTCTTTGGCTAACCATGGCAAAAATTGGGATTTCCTAATTATTTCTTATCAATTAAACTAGGATACACCCTAAAGAACATATAATTGATTCAAGAAAGAAAATGGTACTCAAAATCGTAAAAAAACATTTTATTTTAAAGATATGCAACAATATGTAACAACAATCTTTCTTCTATCGTTCGATTGTTTATGTTTCGGCTTTCGTTCTGTAGCAACGTCCCCCCAAATGGCCTAGCCGTTCGCACTTCCGCAACCAAGCAAGTAGGAACTGAATTTTTTGTGTGAATTTACAATATTACCCCTGCCACCTCAATTCTTCAGAGATAGTACCATTCCTCAGAGGTTTAAGGCTTCCACAGAGCCCCCGATGCGGAAGTCATAGTCATTTTACAAAACAGAATTTTTTATGGTTAAAATCTTCAAATAACCCCTTTCCTATGGTCATTTAATAATTTTTTTTCATTTATGTTTATATGTCAAACAATTGATATGAAACCACTTTAAAAGTGATTTATATCATTTGTTAGGATTCTCTCTTCAATTGATTTGAGTTGACGAATAAACAATATAAATAAAAGTATCACCTCCCATACATAAAAGACAACCATGCAAGCACATATGTCATTCTAGATGCTTATCAAGTAATTTCAAAAACTTCTGCCATTTATCAACTTCACACGGCTCCTTTTGGGATCAAAGTTCTGGCTTTCAACTGTTTACTTGAAAGTGGAGACTACACAATCCGTTTTTGAAATGGAGAGTTCGATCTGGTGTCATCAAAAAACCACAAAGTCTTGGAGTTCATTTCGATAAACGAGTACAGTGAGAAGACTCACCTGCATCACAACACCGACTAAAACCCAACTCAATGCCTCATCGACCCCTACTAATAGCTCTCATTACCAAAAGATGGGTGCTAAACACCTCCTAACAATCCATACAAGGCAAACCCTACGTCTACCTTCTAAAAATAGAAATTTTGACAAAAAGTCAACCTATGTTAAAAGACAACGATCAACGTTGACTATAGTCAACCGCCACGCTGTGGCCATCCATGGCTATGCCGTGGTCCTCATACAATCGAAATAGTCTGACATTTCTCAGTGGGGCCCTCATGCTAGGTTTTCAATAACTCAATGAGTTAAGCCATTTTATTCGATTCCACGAGCTCCAATGCTCAGATCTGGTCCACTCTATAGTCTAAATGGATTAAGTTTCGAACTTTATCCAATAGGATAGCCAAAGAGATCAAGATCTCAAACCCTAGGTCCAAATAAAGCTAAATACAACAACGACTTAACCATTAATCCCTTAATTTGAAAAGTCCTTAACCCAACCACTTTAGAAGAGTTTCTATTACCAGATCTAGCATAAAGGTGGGTGCTTTATAGACAAGCGTGTCCAATACATGTCTAGAATCCATTCTAGGTCAAAATGAGCTAAAAGTGACCAAAAACTCCTATGCATGAACCCAATCCTCAACCAACTCCTAGATCTGAACATTATCATACTCAAGGGACCCTTAGAAAGCATAAAGATGCCAACTTTATGTGTTCCTTCCATTCAAACTTACATACAGATAAAAAAACATGGGACAACAACTTAGATCCAACCACTTCAAGCCATAAAGTTTGAAACTTTGACACTTACAAAGGTCCAGAAACAATGTGAGACGTTGATGATGTTGTTTCCTTGCAAGTTCCACTAATAGAACACCTTGTTCTCCTTCTTCTATTCTTCTTTATCAAGCCAAAAAATGCTCCAAAAGGCCAAAAATCACCAAGGGAATTAGGGCTAGGGTTTTTCTAAGGTAAAATGGTGTTGGAGGCTAATAAGGAACCCTAAGTTCAAGGTAAAGATGTTTAAATACGAAAGAAACCCTAAAAGAATTATGGGCTTGGGCCAGAACAACTACCACACCGTGGTGGTTCAATATAACACGTATCCATTTATTCGATGGCACATTGTGGGTATCCTTGCACCATGTCGTGGCACAGAGTTTTTCCCTAAAACTTTATCTTTAGCCCTTGAAAAATATAAAGCTTAACCAATCCGGAACTCGGGTGTTACAACTCTCCCCCATTTAAATTAGATTTTGTCATTAAAATCATTACTTACAACTTACTCTGCCACACCCGAAAACCCTGCCAAAACTTTCTGGATACTAACTTGGACCGAGAAGTCCCCTCGTGCGAACGACCGTCTTCTATTTCTGTTATCAAACCCCCAATCATAACAGAGATCACATACCCCGTTGAAAATCGAACCTTAATCCTTTGCCCTCGACCAACTAAGGAAGACTCAAATTGCTCTGCCCGAAAACTGAAAACCCTCAACCATGTATGACCTTCATACATACAAGGCCTTTCCGAATCACAACCCTAATGACTCTAATCTACAACCCGAAATGGAACAAAACTCTCCGTTCTTCATTGCTCCATTGATATTGGAAAACAACATTCCTGATCATTCGTCGATGCTGACAACCTCGCATCCGATTACAAAAACGATTCCCCACATAAAACTCAACTTCTGATTCCATACCAACATACAAATCTCACCCTGCTTACCAACATTCACATTTTTAATTGAAATACCAGATTTCCAACCAGTTGCTGAAGTTGATAGCCTCTTACGTGTCCGTACCACGACACTCCGACCAAGAGTCTATCTAACAAAAGCTATCCTAGCCTGTTCTCTAGCATAGCTACAACACTTCTCAAGGGACGACATAAACAACCATTACACGAACATAAGATAATCTACTTATTCGCTCTAGGTGAATACTACCGACCCATCTGTAGTCTTACATCATAACTGACCTCAAACCAGTCTACAACATTCCTTAACCCTTAAATGTTGTGGTCCTCCCACAATCTCACAACCCTTCCTAATATGGTCTAAATCTACCTAGTGAAGGCTACGAGCCAAATCGTAGATTCATAACACTCTCACACCGCTCATCAACCTGGTGGATGCTATGGGCCACACCGCAGTTGTACAACACTTCCACATAGCCTACCGACCTATTGTATGCTATGGGCCACACCACAGTCTTATAACACTTCCGCACAACCTACCGAATGCTATGGGCCACACGTTAGTATTATAACACTTCCGCACAACCTACCGCCCTAGAGTATTGATGACAACCACATACTCTTTTAGACAATCTAGTGAAACACAAGCAGACTCGCAATCTGTAGGCATTAAGGAGTCATACTATCCGAGAATATGGATTGTGTGTTCATTCGAGTAATCTACACCCATCATGGTTACCTTACTGGCATGTATTGCTATGGAATCCCCGAGGCAATACTATCTACTCTTTGTTATGGAGATCCTCTAGGATATGTCCTTTAGATTATCATTGAGGATCGAAGAGTGAGAATAACATGAATGAATAATCGTGGATAATTTAGTTAGTGTGTTATATATACTTAAAAAAATATAGTAATAATATGGTGGGTTGGAAACCCTATGTGGTCACCAAGCTCCTAAGCCCGACCCACTTAGTTTCTTTGTATCATAGGTATCAGTACGAAGGTACAATCCACTAAGAGATTCAAGGAGTATTAGCCGTTATTGTAATGAGTTATTGTAAGGCCTGTAATGATTATGTTTATTCTTATGTTTCTTGTATCATTTATGACATCCCAAAGTTTACAACAGTCAATGAAAAACGTTTCTTCAAAAATACTTTTTATGAGACAAATTTCGCATTTACAATAAACTCTGTTTTAAAATAAACATAAATAAAAAGTTTTAAAATGGTTGTGAAAATAGGGATGTCACGTAAGTGTTGTCCCATGACTCTCCATGTCGTGGCCATCAAATTTCCACATTGGGTCAATTTGGATCCAAGAATCTTCATGACTTGCCACATGGTGTGCTCTTGGGCTGCCATGTCATCACTTTAACATGTATTTTTCCAAATGTTTAAAGATTCATAACTTTTTCATACGAGCTCCGTTTTTGACGTTCTTTATATCCACGCAAAGGTATTTATGAGTACCCCAACTTCCCTTTGCATCTCTACAAATAATTCTTATTCTATTTTAAATTTATATTTCAATAGAATCTACACTATTAAAATCTATGTAATAGTCATAACTCCTTCATACGAACTCCAATGTCGACTGTCTTTTTATAGATGGATTCGCATTTACGAGATCTTCAACTCTCGTTTATATTATTTTGGATATCAAGTAATCGATCTCCATTTCGATTCTCTGTGTTGCACACTGCTATACCGTGTCAACATGAAACTTCGGAAAATCATAACTTCGTCATATGAAGTCAGATTTATACATTCTTTATATTTTCGGAATTGGTTTAACATGTACTTTTGGATTATTCTTTTAATTATACAAAATAATGTATTATAAGAACCTTCAAATATTACAATTAAGCTTATTACATCAGATGTTTTCACGTTCACCAGTGATGATTGTTGGCTTAATCTGATTATTGTAACATTAAATCTCCAAATTGTATATGACGTTTTCTTGATTTTATGAGGTTTGATTCGAGTAACTTGTATTGCTATCTACTCACTCATAATAAATCAACCTCAAGCATTCTCACTAGGCATTCGATTACCAGACTTATTTTGACTTGTGGTTAACTTGAAGAATTTAAAGGTGAGTCTAGAAGTAGCCAGGAATTTTGACAAGGCCACGACATGTGAGGTTATTAATCTACGTTATGATAGTTTATTGTTATGCGTTTTCTATTTTAGATTTTTAAACCTCTTTTAGATTATGGGACATATAATTTTAGCAAAGTTAAACTTTAAACTTTTAATATTTCAAAATAAGTTGTTTTTGAAAGGTTATTTTAAACTATCCTAGCACGAGGTGTTTTACAAGCTCCATCCAGATCATGCATTCCTTGTCCCTAAAAGTTGTTGGTACCGACTTGAGATCAATGAAAAAACACATGCTATCATAAGTATTCTTGAATTTAGTACATTCAGATTGAGTGTTAAACTCAATCCTCACCCAAGTGCAACCTAAATAATTTATATAAACATCTAAAAATCATTCATTTTTAAATATTTTGTATAAGTTTTCAACTGCATGTAGTTCCCTCACTTTTCCTAGAACCACACACGCCGAGTTCGGGATCACCAAAAAAATCACTCGACACAAGTTAATGTTTTTTTTTGTCCGCACCTATTTATGTTTTCTTGTTCCAGAGTCTCTGATCCGTTTTAGTATAGAAGAAAAAGTTTTTGCACATCCCTCCCCGATCTCATGCATATTTGTTGTTGTCCCTATTTTCATGAAATAATTAAACATTCGTGTTGTGTTACCTATATTTTCCTTGCATGGAAATCGAGCGATTGAAGCAAAAATGTGGTAATTACCAATCCATACTTCACATAACTTACGATCCAAGGCATGAGCAGCTTCCACATGTATGAATCGTACAAACAGGAATCTTCTTCCCACCTTAGAGAGTTTCCTT
The DNA here is from genome assembly GCF_051521515.1 of Lactuca serriola. Lineage (NCBI taxonomy): Eukaryota > Viridiplantae > Streptophyta > Magnoliopsida > Asterales > Asteraceae > Lactuca > Lactuca serriola. The sequence continues at coordinate 390,379,388 of NC_136411.1, read as the reverse complement.
GTAATATACACATCCACCACAACCCCATGTTTTTCACACATCCTCCATGAATCTTTTGACTTGTAGCTTGATGGAAACTTCGTTATGTACATAGTAGTTGAGATCTCTTCCGCTTTTGAAAAGTAAAGGTTGATTGTTTGTTGGTTTTGTATTTCATCGTGTCTTTTTTGTTCATTGTTAACCTTTTTCGGTTTTGGAAATCGCCATTCCCACCCATCATTATTCCTTTTGTCACATTCCCAATCAATCATTAGTGACTTTGATTACCACTGTTGGGTGGTGATAGTCTTTTTTCTAGGCTAGTCGACGTCGGTTGGCCGCTAGGGTTTATGTACCGTTTTTTTTTTCTTTTGAAAAATGCAATACTCGTTAGAATTGATATTGATTAAGATGTTGATGGTGGAGTTAAAACACCAACTCTTCACATTTTGTTCCCTTGTTTTCGTCCTTTTGACTTTTCTTATATTATTAAAATTAATAAATATTATGAAATTTATATTTTTAATTGTAAGAGTAAAATTATTATTATAAAATTTTATTCCATTTGGTTAAAATGAAAGAAAACAAATCCTACCCCTCCCACACACACATACACACACACACACACACACACACATATATATATATATATATATATATATATATATATATATATATATATATATACAATACTTAATACTTATGTTTGACGCACTAGCTGAAAAGTTGAGAAATTTCCAATAAAGTCTCAATATTTTGAGTTAGCTTACTGTTTAATCCCAACATTTATTTTTTGAATAGAAAAATACCAATATTATAAATTTATATGATAATGTGTCATTTTCTGTTGAGAAAAAATAAGTTAGAATTATAAAATATCGCGACTATTCTGTTCAAAAAACAAAAGTTGGAATTAAACCGTAAACTAGTCCAAAATATTAAGATTTTATCAGAGATTTCCCCTAGAAAGTTAGTTGTTAAATGAAAAACTAGTTGATAGTTGAAAAACTAGTTGATAATAAACTGACTGATAAGTTAGCTGAATGATATAAAATAACATAAAAAACATTTAAAAGATTATGTTTTTTTTATTATTAATTAAGGGGTATATTTGAATTTTTTTAAAAAAACTCCTTAAAAGTTAGGCTATGTTTGGCGTACTAGCTGAAAAACTAGCTCATAGTTGAAAAGCTAGCTGTTATATGAAAAGTTAGCTCATAGCTGAAAAACTAACTAGTAAAAAATAACGTTTGTTTAAAATAGTTGATAAGCCAGCTGAAAGTTGTAAAATAACATAAAAGGGCATTTAAAAAATATGTTTAAGGAGTTTTTTATAAACTTGCTTATAAGTTTGCCTATAAGCTACTTTTTGTCTTATCAACACAACTTAAACTTTGCAAACAACTTAGGGAAAATGACTTAGGAGGGTAACTACCTCTTATCCGTGTTCACATATTGGCAACTTCTTCTTTTTTGTACATAATAAAGCAACCAACTTGTTTTAACTGTTTAAATTACACTAATATTACCGGCTAATACCTGCTTTAATCGGTAACTTAAAGGGAAATTGACTTACGAGGGTAACTACCTCTTATCCGTGTTCACATATTGACAACTTCTTCTTTTTTGTACATAAGAAAACAACTAACTTGTTTTAACTGTGTAACATCCCAAAAATCATGACCAAAAATTTCGTTTTTAATTTAATACTAAAACCATAATTATCAAACCATTAATTTAATACTCCGGCAACGGGCCCCGCCCTGCATTAGGCCCCGCCTGGCATCGAGCCCCGCTCGATATACATATCTGTCTCTCTTAGGCCCCGTCTGTCTCCGGGCCCCGCCCACTAAACACATACAATCATATAACATGCTAACACATAAAGAAACATACTCTACTGTATCCATGTCCTAAGAAACATACTATGCTAATAATGAGATACGGAACTTCGTTCGTACTCAGCTAGTTCCAACCAGTGCTTCAGCAGTGCAAGGTGAGTCTCCTCGCTATGTGAATGGGTCTAAGGGCACAATGCCAACCCATGTAGTCTATGAGTAGGAAGACCCGGGGTTTAGCCCTAGGCATTGTATGCTAGTATGTTATTCCGGACCAAGGTCCGATGTCGGGCGAGTGCCCCAGGAATGTTTGCATGTTAGATTATACTTGTTGTCTGTGTGATACTTGTATGTGCCTGGTAGGGAGATGAGTGTGTACAAGGTCCCGTATCTCGTCACTAGCTGAGTACGGACGAGGTTCCGTATCTCATTATTAGCATAGTATGTTTCTTAGGACATGGATACATTAGAGCATGTTTCTTTATGTGTTAGCATGTTATATGATTGTATGAGTTTAGCGGGCGAGGCCCGGAGACAGGGGGGCTAAGAGAGACAGATATGTATACCGAGCCGGACTCGATGCTAGGCGGGCCTAATGTCGGGCGGGGCCCGATGCCGGAGTATTAAATTAATGATTTGATAATTATGGTTTTAGTATTAAATTAAAAACAAAATTTTTTGTCATGATTTTTGGGATGTTACACAGTTAAAACAAGTTAGTTGCTTTCTTATGTACAAAAAAGAAGAAGTTGCCAATATGTGAACACGGATAAGAGGTAATTACCCTCCTAAGTCATTTTCCCTTTGTGTTACCGGTTAAAACAAGTATTAGCCGGTAATATTGGTATAATTTAAACAGTTAAAACATGTTAGTTGCTTTATTATATACAAAAAAGAAGAAGTTGCCAATACGTGAACACAGATAAGAAGTAGTTACCCTCCTAAGTCATTTTCCCAACAACTTAAACTTTACAATCTCCCTACGTCACAAAATTGGCTTATCAACACAACTTAAACTTTGCACTCTCCCTACGTCACAAAAAATCTTGTACACCTTACTGTTGGGTTTTAATTTAAAAAAAAATTGTGTAGGTAAATAATGTTAAAAAAAATAAATAAATGTCTTTATGTAAAGAAATTAAGATTAAATGAAAGTAGATTTGTGAAATTAAAGAACATAGTAAGAATAACTTATGTTTACCTAACTTTTTCTATCAAATCGTTTTATGTGTATGTAGTAAAAAATTCATCATAAAAAAACATTGTATACACCTTAGCAATAAATACATAAAAGGCAACCATCAAGCTTTGAAAGGTGTCATTTACGCCTAATCCTATCAAAATGACGTAAAAATACCAAGTAATCATCACCCTATCATTCAGGTTTATTCTCTTACAAAAACACATTATCCAAGTTGTCATTGTTAATCAGAAGATATACTCGGTGTAAAATGAATAATGGCATTGACGACGACTTGGCACTTTGGTAGGGACAGATCGAGTCTTGGTCGACTGTACAAAAATCTAATAATTTGAAAGCTTCGAACCAATCACCACGAGTTTTCCCAGTCAATTAAAAATCAACACAGAAAGGATTCTTTTAAATACTTCCATCTTGACATGTTACATACGAAAGAAAACGAATATCTGAATTAAAGCTTCTTTTCATCGTCTTCAACATCTAAAACAAACACACCCAAGAGTTTCTCAAAAAGAACCCAGAAAGAAGATGAAAGACCAAAAGATGTAAGCTTACATAGATCTTAACCTCGTTTAATCACCACGATATCGAATCTTGATAACGGGTTTCGTTTTTTTTGATGCTTTTGTTTATTTACTGCCATTAATGGAGTTTTTGATTGGAAAAAACTTGCAGGTTCAGCAGTGAAGTCGAACTGGGCAAGTTTCTTGGCAGCACAGATGTCATTCAAGATGCTTATCGAGCAATTTCCCAAACTTCTTCCACTCATCATCTTCACCCAACTCGTTCTGGATTCAATGTTTTGGCTTTCAACTCTTTGTCTGATTATTCAATTCTAATTAATAATAGTGCGTTGGATCTGGTTACACCAGAAAACCACAAAGACTTGCACTTTCTATCCACAAAAGTCAACCCCGAGTGCTCCATTAACAAAGCTGCTATTGAGCTTTTTGAGCAACATTTTGACGAGCTTTTGGAGCTCCTAAAACAGGTAACATTTCTTATGTAGCAGATTTAGAAAGCAAGATGAAGCCCATTATTATGTTATCTATTCTTATCTGTTAAATACTTTTCTTTCAGCATAAAGACAGTCCATTGGTCGTCACTGGACATGGTCTTGGGGGATACCTCGCCATTCTTTTTGCGCTACTTCACCAACATGCTGTAGATGTGGAAGAATCTAAAGGTTTAAAAACTGCCAAACGCCCTATTTGCATAACTTTCGGTGCTCCCCTTCTTGGTGATGAAACTCTCCGACGTGCTATCTGTGAACGCCCACAATGGAGTTCATGTTTCCTAAACGTGGTTGCAAATACGGATACTCTTGCTAGTGTTTTCTCATCGAAGACTTTATACAAACCTTTCGGTACTTTCCTGTTTTGCACAGAATCCGGTGGGCACACCGCTTTTGAAGATCAAGAGACAATCCTGGCAGTTCTAGATGACATTGCGTCATCAAATGGTGGAAACTACCAAACACATGATTATACCAACGAATTGGGTTTGATCAGAAGGAAGATTTTGTATCGCGGACCTTCTGAATTCGGTGGATTCAACTTGACTCCGTTAACAGCGGGGATCATGTTGCAATTTCAGGAAATTGGTCTGTTAAAAGATGATTCACAAGATCTGATTGCCAAAACTAAAGAGAAACGTGCGAAGATGATCAAAACCAAGAGGATGGTTAATGCATACGAGCCAACAAAGAAGCTAAACGAAATGAAGATAAGTTTGACATACATGGAATGGTATATGAAGGGCCAAAGATCAAGAGGGGGTTATTATGATAGTTTCAAGAATGCCGAAACCAAAACCATAGAAGATATCCGAAGCCAACAAGAAATCATCAGAAATCAACGTATCTTGAGTCAATATTGGAAGAAGACTATTGAAGAAAAGGAGCTAATGCCACAAAAAGAAGGTGCCAAGTTGCGTAAACGTTGGCTCTATGGTGGAACTAACTACAGAAGGATTGTTGAGCCACTAGACATAGCCGATTACTACAAAAAGGGCAACACGAACTACATAGAGAGTAGACCAAACCACTATGTGTTATTAGAGAGGTGGTCGGAGGATGACAAGAAGGATCAAAAGCCAAGCGATAAAACAAAGGCTGCTAGTCTTACTGAGGATTCTTGCTTCTGGGCACATGTAGAGGAGGCGTTGATTTCACTAAGAGACTTGAAGAATGGGGGCTTGGACGATATTACAACCAGCCTCAAAACAAGCAGCCTCAAGAGGTTTGAGGAAGATATTTTATGTGCAATCAAAGCTTTCTCTTTGTCACCAGAAGTTTTCGTGCCAGGAAGCAGTTTGATGAAGTGGTGGATTGATTATAAGGTCTTTAAAGGAATTGGGTATCATTCTGAGTTTGCTGAATACATGAACAATGAGAGATACACCGAGTACCAATAGGTTTGAGGTTCGTGGCTGATCAGCACAGCCCACGAAGGTATTTTGGGTATTTCTTTTATTGTATGCAAGTATAATATGCTAATAACCAAAAAAAGTGAAAGCATAATGCTTTAATCAACTTTGTTGTAGATAGTGTGTTGGGGGCTTTTCTCTTGATATGGGGATTGTTCTTTCTAAGCTGAGTTCTCTGCCTACCTAGATCATAAATGGATAACCATTTTACATTTACATCGATGTTTAATTGTTGCATGATGTGTAATTATATATATTCAAAAAAGTTTGTCCTCGTGGAAAAATGTGCGACATTTAGCTTAGGGCTGGTACATACTTCTATGTATATTGCCAATTGCCATAATGGTTGCAAATGCAAGTATCTCGGTTTTTGAGTAAACAATACTGTAAAAGTAAATTACATTACTATCATCCGTAAAGAAGTGTAAGTAAATTTGGTGAAAAATTATTAGTTTATTGTTATTATGTGTGGAAAATAACATACATTGCATATAGAAATTGTAAATATGAAGTATATTATTCCTTGCAAGTTATTATTTTTGTTATTTCGTATTGAAAATATCATATGCTCAACTTCATTTTTTTTGCATTTATCAACACAACTTCATCGATAAGTTTTATGTTTTAGCCATATTAGTCAGTCGTAATTAATAATAATTAAAATAAAACCTAATATAAAGCATTAATAATGTCACAACATGACCATATAATATGATGAAATAAACTATGTACGACCAAAAGAAGTTCTAGGTGAGTATTTAATGATGTAATAAACAACAAATTAGATTTAATAACACAAAACAGATGAATATCATGACAAAATGAACATAATAATATTTTTAATGTTTGCTAAACTGGTATTGTGTCACAAACTCACAAACTGATGATTTGGTAAGTTTGGTATAAGAAAAAAACCATGCTATAATCCAATTAACATCTGTTCCAATTGGTTTTAAACAATTATGGACACTATTTCCAACAAATAATACATTTCTTCAACTTTATCTGTAGGATACTGTCTAGATGCATCAACCATAGTTTTCAAGATTCGCATCATGTTCGTCTGCTTCGGAGATCTATATATGTTCTCAAGCGGGCACCTCGAGCTTGTTGTCATAGATTTTCCCACGCATATTATGCATTTGTTTACATTCGGTCTAATTATTCTTAGTTTATATATTGTAGGGGTGCTCATATAGCCTATTGTCTATTGTACGTTGATGTCATATTCCTTAATGCTTCGTCTACTAATCTTCTTCAGTAGGTTATCACTCCACTTTGTTTAGAGTTTGCCATATTTGATTTGGGTTCTCTGAACTATTTTCTTGGCATTGCAGTAACTCGAGACCAACTGAAACATCCCAAAAATGCAGTCCAAAAATTTCATTTTTAATCGTTAAGAAAACCTTAGTTATCAAACATCATATGAAAATCATAAGTCGTGTTTCTCAGAATATCATAAAAATCTGTCAAATAAATATCATAGTATAAACATCCCGGGCTAAACCAATGGTGTGTGCACTGCAATCATCCCAAGCTCTTCCCCTTGCTATCGGAAGTAATTGAAACCAAAACTGAAAACTGTAAGCACGAAGCTTAGTAAGTCTCCCCAAACTACCATATACATAATCACATAAACACATAAACTGGGTCCCCGCCCCTTCCTCCCCCCCTCCCCCCGGCATCGGACAAAGTCCGACATTAGGCCCCGCCAGGCTTTAGGCCCTGCTCGATATACAAATATATTTCTACTAGGCCCCACCTGTCTTTGGGCCCCGCCCACTATACTCATTCAACAATAACGTATAATCATGCTAGTACATAAAGAATCATACACAATACTATATATCCTAGTCTTAAGGCCTCACTTATTGTGGGCCCCGTCCCTACTCTGCTAATGATAAGATATAACCCCGTTCACTCTCAGCTAGTGATGAGATACGGGACCCCGCCCACCCTAACCTCCTTACCAGGCACATACAAGTATCGTAAAGACAACAAATATAACTAAACATGCATTCCTTCATTGAGTACCACCCGACATCGAACCGTAGCTCGGAAACATACATATAAACCTTCCTTGGGTCCTGCCCGACATCGGCCCGAAATCCGGAAACATATAAACATTCCTCGGGCTTACCCCGACATCGGACCGAAATCCGGAAACGTACAAACAGACACATGCGAGAATCACGAAGATATCAAGCATACAAACATTCCTCGGGTTTGCCCCGACATCAGACCTTAGTCCAGAACATACTAACATACATAAACGGGCCAGTATTGGTGCCTTCGACCCGTTCCTACAGGAGAAAACACACCTCACAAGCTGACTACAGAATCCCGCGAATAACCCTTTGGTTGCTAGCTGGTAGATCCCCGAGCTACCAGTACCGAAATAACACTTAGTCAAAACCCAATAGTTCTTACTTGGGGTGAAATGACCGTTTCACCCCTGGTCCAATAAGATTCACAACCAAGGCCCAAAACTATCAAATCCATAAATATCCATCAATGGCCCAATTTTCCAAATTGGGCCTAAACCCTTACATAGGCTTTTCCCCAAAGGCCAATTACTTTTCTGAACCAATGATTTTCTGATGGCCCAAAGTGCAAGCCCATTGGGTCCAATCAAGGCCTACTATCTTGGGCCCACTAAGACCCAATTCATCATTCAAGGCCCATTAGGGCAAGCCCAGCAAGGCAAGCCCAACCAGTGGTCCATTACTCTAAAATCCTTAGTCCATTATGAGCCCAAACCAAAACATCAGTCTAATACCAAGCTAGCCCAAAATCAAAGAGTCTAAAACTTGCACAGGGGCTACTCATTTCGTGATCTCTTCATGCTCACGTCGCGAGGTCGTGGTTTCAGTCCTGGAACTTCCTCGAATGTGTTCTCACATCGTGAGGCTTCATTCCTCACGTCGTGAGTCCGTATCTGACCAAAAATGAGCATTAAGCTCTTAAACCGTTAAGCCTTAACATGGGACAGTCTAGAGGGTCTTCCTTGACCCCAAATACATGACTTAAACACCAACTTGGGTCAAAATGAAGTAAAAAGGTCCAAGACTCAAACTTGGAGTCCAAAACCATGACCAAAATCCAGATCTGAGACTTATAAGGCTTAAGATACCAGCATGATCCATAAATTTGCTAATTTTATGGATTCCATGCATGCTAACCAGCATTACAAGCCATAAAATGCATGGAAACTTAGATATAGCAAGCAAGGAAGGCCATGTATGAGCTTGAGGACTTACTAAGGTCCAAAAACTCCACAACTAGCTGATGATGAAGCCAAGAAGCTAACCAATGCACCGACAATGATCTTCTTCTCCTTAATGAGCTTTAAAGCCTCCAAAATCTCTTGAATAACACCAAAATGACCAAGAACTTCAATGGGGGCTGATATTAGGGTTTTCCAGAGGTCTTGGGAGTGAAAGAGGCTAAGGAGGAGCAACCCTAAGCTCCTCATGTCATGAGACCTTAATGCTCATGTCGTGAGCCTTAAATGAACATGCTCAACAAATCAATGATCCCTCATCTAAACTACTCCAACTTTAAACGACCATAACTTCTTCGTTTTAACTCCATTTTTGACGTTCTTTATATCCACGGAAAGGTGGCGAGAAGCTCTACACATATATAAACTTTACCTCACCATAAAACCTTCCGAACGAAAATACAAAATTCATAAAGAGATCGAACTGCCACTTTACCAATATACCCTTTGGCTCCAAGGCACAACCTAAATTCCTGAATCACCTCAAGTACATCGTCCGCACCTAAGCGGGTCTATATCTCTCTCTTTTAAAGGCCATAAGACTTATGATACCCCATATTCATGCCGCAATCCCGAATTAGGAGAGCGATTCGGAATAGGGCGTTACAACTCTCCACCACTTAAATTAGATTTCGTCCTCAAAATCGCTCCTTACTAACACCCATATCCCAACAAATGATCTGAGGAACGCAACCTATGATTCTACTCTTAAAATGATCTTCTAAACACAACCGAAAGCTAAGACGAACCGCCATCACGAAGAAAGCGAACTTTGAGCTTCCGCAAATCACTTCAGCCTCCCTAGAGTCTTGTAACAACGTAAATTTTCAAACAAAATTTTCATTTCAAAATAAAGTATTTTCATTTAAAACAAGGCATAAACATTCCAAGTGTCATGTCAGAATACAAATCATATGAATCCCAAGATCACAAAACATCTATCAGTGTGTACAGATCACGTCGGCGCCTTCCCACGGTCCTCGCTAGTACCTGAAACACATACACAACAACTGTAAGCATAAATGCTTAGTGAGTTCCCCAAAATACAACTTACGCACATACGCCTTTCCAGGCCCTGACTTTCCGGTCCATGTGTCTCAGGGGACTTCCGTCCCTGCTGGGTAAACCTTCCGGTCCTACCCACGCCAATCTTACGGTCCACAACATAGCGCCTTCCGGCCCATAACATAATGCCTTCCAGCCCACATAACATACATAGCACGTATAACAGTTAACTTATCACATATAGCACATATATCTTATATCATATCCGACCTTCCGGTCACACAGTCAAACCCTTCCGGGTACAGTATAGTGAGAAGACTCACCTCGTGAATATCGAAAGCTAGAAAATCCCGAAGTCACTCGTGCTCGATCCGCCGAGCTACAATCTCCCTCAAGAAGGCTCCCCTGATGAATTAGCAACAGATCCAAGCTCCCCAACTCCTCAAGCTTGATTCTCTCCCTCCTTTCTTGCAATATCACACGAAATGGTGAACAAATGGCCTCCAAATACACTCACAAGGGCTCACAGTCGTATGGGGGCTCTTAGGGTTCAAGGTGGCCGCAAATGAGGGCCATAAGGTCCTTTAAATAGGGCTTAGGACCGGGAAATCAGGGTTTCATTAAACAGCACAGACTCGCTGAGTCCATATCCTGGACTCGCCGAGTCCAGACGAATCCCGCGTCCAGAATCGCGACCCTACTCGGCGAGTCTGAGCTCCAACTCGCCGAGTCCCCTCTCAAAACACAAAATAATTAAACAATAAAGATACCTGAAATTTCGGGCTGTTACAATTCTCCCCCACTAGAACTAGACTTCGCCCTCGAAGTGTCGCTCTGGAAATAGCTTCGGATGCTGCTCCCGCATCCCGCGCTCCGACTCCCAGGTCATCTCCGATCCCTTCCGGTGTTGCCACTGAACCAACACCAGAGGTACCTCCTTGTTCCTCAGAACCTTGATCTTACGATCCCTGATAGCCACGGGCCTCTCAGCATAATTCAGACTCGCATCCACCTGAATATCCTCTAATGGAACCACTGCTGACTCATCGGCTAAACACTTCCTCAATTGCGACACGTGAAAAGTGTCGTGGATCTGCCCCAACTCTGCTGGCAACTCCAAACGATAGGCTACCCGACCTACCTTTGCAATCACACGAAATGGTCCAATATACCGGGGCCCCAACTTGCCCCTCTTCCTGAATCGAATCACTCCTTTCCAAGGAGAAACTTTCAGGAGAACGAAGTCGCCGACCTGAAACTCAAGCTCGGACCGGCCTCTGTCTGCATAACTCTTCTGTCGGCTCTGGGCGGTCAATAACCTCTGTCTGACCTGCTGAATCTGCTCTGTCGTCTGAAGCACGATCTCTGTACTGCCCATCACTCTCTGCCCAACCTCTCCCCAGCAAATGGGGGTCCGACACCTCCTACCATACAACAGCTCAAAGGGTGGCATACCAATGCTCGAATGACGGCTGTTGTTGTAGGAAAACTCTGCTAAGGGTAAATACGCATCCCAGCTACCCCCGAAATCTAACACACATGCTCGAAGCATGTCTTCCAGTGTCTGAAACGTCCGCTCGCTCTGGGCGTCTGTCTGGGGATGATATGCGGTACTAAAATGCAATTTAGTACCCAGCTCCTCATGGAATTTCTTCCAGAATCTGGAAGTGAAGCGCACATCACGGTCTGAAACAATCGAGATCGGCACCCCATGCCGAGATACCACTTCTCTCACATATATCTTTTCCAACTTCTCCGCTGAAGAACTCTCACTGATGGCAAGGAAGTGAGCGCTCTTCGTCAACCTATCCACAATCACCCAAATTGCATCAACTCCTCTGGCAGTCCTCGGCAATTTGGTGATGAAATCCATAGTGATCTGTTCCCACTTCCATTCGGGAACCTCCAATGGCTGCAACTTGCCATGCGGTCTCTGGTGCTCGACCTTAACCCTGCGGCAGGTCAAACACCTCTCAACGAACCATGCGACGTCCCTCTTCATACAAGGCCACCAATACTCTTTCCTCAAATCCAAATACATCTTCGTAGCCCCCGGATGGATCGAAAACTTCGACCGATGATCCTCTTCCATCAAAGAAATACGCGTACCACCCACGAACGGTACCCAAATCCGACCCTGAAATGTCATAAGCCCTCGTCCATTCGTAACGAACTCTGAAACCAAACCAACAACCCGCTCCCTCTTCTGCATCTCCGGTCGCACAGCCTCGGCCTGCGCCGCACGAATAGCATCCAATACTGGAGCCATCACGGTCAATCTCAAACATACTTCTCGCAGTGGAGTGCTCTCCGCCCTGCGGCTCAACGCATCGGCTACCACATTAGCTTTGCCTGGGTGGTACAGGATCTCACAATCATAATCCTTGACCACATCCAACCACCTCCTCTGACGCATATTTAGGTTGGGCTGATCCATCAAATACTTCAAGCTCTTATGGTCCGTGTATATCGTACATCGAACCCCATACAAGTAGTGACGCCAAATCTTGAGAGTGAACACTACTGCCCCCAACTCTAAATCATGCGTGGGATATCTCGTCTCATGAGGCTTCAGCTGCCTCGACGCATAAGCTATCACATGACCCCTCTGCATCAACACTGCACCCAGCCCCAAAATCGATGCATCACAATATACTACAAAATCCTCCATCCCTTCCGGGAGAGCTAACACCGGGGCTTCGCACAACCTTTGGCGAAGTGTCTCAAAGGAGGTCTGCTGCTCGGGACCCCATGAGAATGCAACACCCTTCCGGGTCAATCTGGTGAGCGGCACTGCGATCTTGGAGAAATCCTTAATAAATCTCCGATAATACCCTGCCAACCCAAGGAAGCTCCTGATCTCTGATGGTGACTTCGGCACCTCCCAGCTCATCACCGCCTCGACTTTGGCCGGATCGACCAGAATCCCTTCCTGGTTAACGAGATGTCCTAGGAACTGGACCTCCCGCAACCAGAAATCACATTTGGAGAACTTCGCATAAAGCTTCTCCGATCTCAATACCTCAAGGACCTCCCTCAAATGCTCCTCATGCTGCTCTCTAGATCTCGAATACACCAGAATATCATCGATAAATACAATCACTGACCGATCCAACATCGGCCTGCATACCCTGTTCATGAGATCCATGAACACAGCCGGGGCATTGGTGAGCCCGAAAGGCATCACCACAAACTCGTAATGCCCATATCGCGTCCTAAACGCTGTCTTCTGAATGTCCTCATCCCGCACTCTCACCTGATGGTACCCCGACCTCAGATCGATCTTGGAAAACCAAGATGCTCCCTGCAACTAATCGAATAAATCGTCAATCCTCGGTAACGGGTAACGGTTCTTGACCGTCAACTTGTTCAACTCCCGGTAATCAATGCACATCCGGTGTGAACCATCCTTCTTTTTGACGAACAGAATAGGTGCTCCCCACGGCGAGCTGCTTGGCCGAATGAATCCCTTCCCCAGCAACTCCTGAAGCTGCGAGGACAACTCTTGCATCTCTGGAGGTGCAAGACGATAAGGCACCTTAGCGATAGGCGCGGCCCCCGGAACCAAATCAATACCAAACTCCACTTGCCTCACAGGAGGTACTCCCGGCAGCTCCTCGGGAAAAACATCTGGAAACTCACGCACCACTGGAACCTCCTCAACTGATCTCGGTCTCTCGGAAGCCTCCCGCGTATCCATCACATACGCCACAAAACCCTTACAGCCCTGCTGTAAACACTGCCTCGCCCTAGCGGCCGAACAAAAAGCTGATCCTGAACGGGTACCCTCGCCGTACACCGAAAGAACTCCCCCACTAGGGTCTCGTATAGTCACCAGCTGACGCTCACAGTCGATGACGGCGCCGAATCGGCTCAACCAGTCCATGCCCACAATGACACAGACATCACTCATCGCAATAGGAATCAGATTAATCGGAAACTCGACCCCGAAAATCTTTAACACACATCCCCGGAGAACCTCCGTGGCACAAATCACCATCTCGTCAGCTATAGAAACTCTCAGAGGCCGACTCAACGGCTCACGACTAACGCTGATATGCTGACTAAAGGCCAAAGATACAAAAGACCGACTCGCACCCGAGTCAAATAGCACTAAAGCAGGCACAGAGTTCACAAGGAAAGTACCTACGCATAACATAACATAAGCATAACATCTCAACATCAGAATAAATACATGAAATAAAGCATACCTGCCACAACATCGGGCGTAGCGCGGACCTCCTCCGTAGTCAGCTGAAAGGCTCTCCCACGAGCCCTCGGGGCCTCGACCTTCACCGGTCGAGTCTCAGTAGTCCTGGCAGCAGGTGCAGATCCCTGAAGAAGCTGAGGGCACTCGGCCTTCCGATGGCCTGTCTGGTTGCAATGAAAGCAAACCATAAACTCCTTAGGGCAATCCCTGGCGATGTGCCCCTCCTTGCCACACTTGTAGCAAGCACCAGATCGACATGTCCCCTCATGACCCTTTCCGCACTTTCCGCAAGTGCGGCCCTTCGGACCTCCCGTCCTCGAATCGGCGGACTTAGTCCGCTTGGCTGCCGGCTGAGACTGAGCCGGCCGCCGGTCCACCCGCTGAGACTCGGCCTCCTCCCTGGCCTGGGTCTCCAACTCGATCTCGCGCTTCCTGGCATTCGCCTGAAGCTCAGCAAAGGTATGATAGGTGGAGTTTGACACAAACTCCCGGATATCCCTCCTCAAAACACCCAAGTACCGGCTCATCCGAGCCTGCTCTGTGGACACCAGCTCGGGGCAGAACATCGCCCTCTCATGAAACTTCCGCGTGATCACCATAACCGAATCAGTACCCTGCTTGAGGGTCAAGAACTCCTGAACCAATCGTTCCCTCTCCACCGGGGGAACGTACTCGTCTCTGAACATAGAGGTAAACCTCTCCCATGTCACTGCTGAAATCTCTGCCAAAGTGAAGTTCGCCGTCACGAACTTCCACCAATCCTTCGCTCCCAGACGGAGCTGGTTCAAAGCGAACCGTACCCTCAGATGCTCCAGACATGAACAAGTGTAGAAGCACCCCTCAACATCAGCGATCCACCTCATCGCAGCAATCGGATCCTGCGTCCCATCAAACTCAGGTGGCTTCGTGTTGCTGAACTCTCGAAACAGCAACGAGTGACCCCCCTGCGGCCTGGCAGCGGCCACAGCTGCGGTAGCTGCAGCGGCTGCAGCCTCAGTCAATGCGGCGTACCGCTCATCAAAAGTCTCCATCAAGGTGGTCTTAATAGACCCAAACATCTCCGGAATCTCAGCCCAGATCGCTGCAGCCACCTCCTCATGAATCATCTGACGAATCTCCTCGTCACTCACACCGCTCGTACTCGGTCTGTGGCGTGGTCCAACCATGATGTCTTTGAAATACAACATAAAACTATCAGAGACTCCATCGAGTATAATCGCACTCGATAACGCAACCCTACTCAGTCTCCGATATCTAGGGATTCTTACTTGGGTTTCCCCCTGACCCGGTGTCTTCGGTAGTACGGGCCCAATACTACCGACCACACCGCATCAGCATTCATCCCAAGTCTTCCTCCCCAAACCCCGGATAGTGAGTACTCTACTTTTGTTATGCACTATCTACCCGCACGCTATCAAAGCATCTCATATCGGCAAACTTTCCTAGACTAAGGCATCACAAATCAGGCCACTCTAGTCCTATCATGAATACCTAGTCTTCTAGCATGCATAACAATTCATATCATATCACATCTGTTAACATAACATTGTAAGATATTTTGGGGATCTTTACCGTTCGGGCGCTGACTGACCGTACACACTGCTTCATTCTTGCTTACCACAAAATCATTTATAAAAGTTTATGCCTTTATTTAAAAAAGTTTTCCTCAAATCCTCGGTTTGAGTTCAGTTACGCCCAAAGGTGCACCCGAATCCCTCAAACCAAGGCTCTGATACCAATTTGTAACAACGTAAATTTTCAAACAAAATTTTCATTTCAATATAAAGTATTTTCATTTAAAACAAGGCATAAACATTCCAAGTGTCATGTCAGAATACAAATCATATGAATCCCAAGATCACAAAAAATCTATCAGTGTGTACAGATCACGCCGGCGCCTTCCCACGGTCCTCGCTAGTACCTGAAACACATACACAACAACTGTAAGCATAAATGCTTAGTGAGTTCCCCAAAATACAACTTACGCGCATACGCCTTTCCAGGACCTGACCTTCTGGTCCATGTGTCTCAGGGGACTTCCGTCCCTGCTGGGTAAACCTTCCGGTCCTACCCACGCCAACCTTACGGTCCACAACACAGCGCCTTCCGGCCCATAACATAATGCCTTCCGGCCCACATAACATACATAGCACGTATAACAGTTAACTTATCACATATAGCACATATATCTCATATCATATCCGACCTTCCGGTCACACAGTCAAACCCTTCTGGGTACAGTATAGTGAGAAGACTCACCTCGTGAATATCGAAAGCTAGCAAATCCCGAAGTCACTCGTGCTCGATCCGCCGAGCTACAATCTCCCTCAAGAAGGCTCCCCTGATGAATTAGCAACAGATCCAAGCTCCCCAACTCCTCAAGCTTGATCCTCTCCCTCCTTTCTTGCAATATCACACGAAATGGTAAACAAATGGCCTCCAAATACACTCACAAGGGCTCACAGTCGTATGGGGGCTCTTAGGGTTCAAGGTGGCCGCAAATGAGGGCCATAAGGTCCTTTAAATAGGGCTTAGGACCGGGAAATTAGGGTTTCATTAAACAGCGCAGACTCGCCGAGTCCATATCCTGGACTCGCCGACTCCAGACGAATCCCGCGTCCAGAATCGCGACCCTACTCGGCGAGTTTGAGCTCCAACTCGCCGAGTCCCCTCTCAAAACACAAAATAATTAAACAATAAAGATACCTGAAATTTCGGGCTGTTACAAGTCTGAGTCCATACTAGTCTGTCTCCCTGACAGACTGCCTACATAACTATTTAGAGAACAATTATACTTAACCGAAAGCTCAGATAATCCTTCGAGTAGAAGATTCATCCCTGTAAAGGTTAGACTCAGACAAGAGTTGCGCAATAGGATCAAACCAATTACTCTGAGATTATTCAACCCAATTGTCAGTGACTTGGTACCTTCGATCAACAAACTACTCCATACATAAAAAAATCCTCGCATCACTACTCCTGTCCAAACATCATGTTGCCTCTTATTTTCTTTCTGGATGAACCGAGACCACCCTGGTCCCAACTGATTTGCCATTATCTGGAATACCGAACTCCCACCCAGTTGCTGAACTAAAGAACACCTCTTAATCGCTCCCAGTGACTTACGAAGAAACTTCGGCTATCAAAAACTACTCTATCCATATTGCAACTCCGGGCTCCATAACTAGGAGATACGGGCCTCGCCCACACTCTGTTATCTAGGAGATACGGGCCCCCACCCACACTCTGCTGACTAGGAGATACTGTTGGGTTTTGAGCATTTTAACACTCCTAAGTGTACATGTAACCCTAAATACCTTGGATCTATGTTTTCTCTATTATACATGCAAATATGAATATTCCAAGGTATTACCCTAACAAGCATACAATCTTTTATACTTGGGTAATAAAATGGATAGAATACATACCTTGTTGATGTAGCTTGACTCCATGAAGCTTGAGTGCCTAGTGCCCCAAGTGTGATACCTCAAATGGTTCACACAACACCATGAACACTTGGACTAAGCTTGAGAATAAGGATACTTTGTTTCTCTCTAGTGAAATCGGCCTTGCCCTTTTGTGTACACACACTAGTGCCAATTTCACCAACGAAGGACATCTTTATATAGTGTGGAGATTAGGGTTAAACCCTAATACCCATGACCTTTCATTTCATATGATTCATAGGTTAAACACTCCATGGATTATCCATGAAAGCTTAGCCCAACCTAAGTGAACTTGGCCCTTCACACACACATATATCTAAGAGTCTATATTTAATTAGTTCCTTTTGATCACTTAATTAATTACAAATTAATTCTTGATCAATAATAATTAAATAATATGATTATATATTAATATATTAGAACTTATAGTATATTAATATAAATCACTACTATCCTTTTTCCTCATCTTGTCAATCCAATTGTCTCGATGTCATGCAAATGGACCATGCCGAGTCGGGTCAAGTCTTACCAATTATAGTTATGGACTTAGACATTAATCCATCAGTTTCCCACTTGGATAAGTCTAAAAATATTATTGCAAGTATGACTTCATAACCCGACTAGCAATCGTAGCTCTCAAAAGCTTATGTCGAACTCTGACGTTTGTCAATGACTTGTCCATTAGATAAGGGATCATATATTCCTCCATTCTAGCTATCATATGGACTGAGACATGGATTAAAATCATTCTCTCTGTCCATTTGTTTTTTCCTGATTTCCGATTCATGACGACCGACTATGTAACACCCAAACTTTTGAAGGCCAAGAAAGGAAACAAAACCCTAACTTTAAGGGGAGACTCGGCGAGTCCAAGGTGGAACTCGGCAAGTCCGAGCGGGATCCGGGTCGAGGAGTAAGTGACCGACTCGGCAAGTCGGCCAAGGAGACTCGGCGAGTCAGGTCTATTTGAGGAAAACCCTAAATTCGGGACTTGGAGCCTATTTAAGCGCCTCATTCTCTTCCTTAGGGTCCCTTTACTGCCTCTTTAACCCTGAATACCAGACCTTAGCCGCCATATCCATTGTGGAGCCAATTATTGCCTTGAAGAGTGCATTAAAGCTTGGAGAAGGAAGAAGGATCTTGAGGGTGCAAGAAGGGGCTATAGATCTGGGATTGGGAAGATATTTTTGAACATTTTTGGTATTAAGTCGTTTCCCTTCCTTTAGATCTATTTTGGTTGTGAGTTTTGGGGCTTTTTAGCCATGATTAGTTGTCCATTTGAGTTAGAAGCCGGATCTGGAGTTGCTACTTCAGATCTAAGTATATTTTGGTCTTGGGAAGCATAAAGTGTCATCCCTTGAGTTGATTATGGAGCCTCTTTGCCTTAAACCCTAGTTTATGGTGTATTTTGCCTAGATCTCCTTCCCTACATGTAAAGTTTGCAACTTTACGTGAGGAATAGGCTTAGGAAGGGTAGATATACAGTTTGGAGTCCATGCATGACTCAAAAGTCCTCTGCATGTATGGAGATCTGAATGGACTCGGCGAGTCCTTTGAGTGGACTCGGCGAGTAGCATGAAGATTTGGAGGGACTCGACGAGTGGGATGAACAGCTCGTCGAGTCAGATGAAGTTGGGCAGGAACTCGGCGAGTTGGATGAACAACTCGGCGAGTCTGTTGAAGGTTGTCTTGGACTCGGCGAGTCAGGTCGCAAAACCCCAAACCCTTAGAGTTGAGACTCGAATCAGTGAGTCGAATGGAGACTCGGTGAGTTGGACATGTCAGGGCTCGGAAATTGGTAGACTCGGCGAGTCATGGACTGACTCGGCGAGTCGAGTCACGAATAGAAGGACTCTGAACATATGTGCTCGGCGAGTCAATAGGGTGACTCGGCAAGTAGGGTTGACCTAGAAGGTTGACTTTGACCAGGACTTTGACTTTGACCAGAGTTGACTTGGTTGTCTTTCGGGGGTCAGTTAGACTTAGTGTTGCAATGATATTGGTAGCTCAGGGAGCGAGTGGAGCAGGAGTTCAGAGAGTTGTCGGGCAGCAGCTAGTGGGTTCATCGGCCAGTTCAGCCAGTGCATGTGAGTTTCCCTTTGTATGAATGGGTCTGCGGCCACAATGCCGGCCCATGTAGTTATGAGTAGAAGACCTGGGGATTAGCCGTAGGCACAGTATGCTAGTATGATATTCGGGACGAGGTCCAATGATAGAGGGCGGGTGCCCAAGGAATGGTTTATGTGATAGTTTATACTTGTTGTCTGTGTGATACTTGTATGTGCCTGGTAGGGAGGTGAGTGTGGGCGAGGTCCCGTATCTCACCAATAGCAGAGTGTGGATGGTGTTCCACATCTCAGTAGCAGCAGATCAGGGGCGAGGCCTAAGTTAGGGAAGGAGTGAGGGTGGGCTGGGCCCGTACCTCACTATCAGCAGGAGTATGGACGGGGTTCCATGACTCATCAGTAGCCGGACAAGGGCGGGGCCTAGAGATAGGCGAGGCCTTAGGACAAGATCCGTTAGTATGTGTTTAGCTTATGTGATGTGATGTGATATGTTTATGTGCTATTATATGTTAGTGGGCGAGGCCCTGTGACAGGCGAGGCCTAAGTGAAACAGATCTGTATCCGAAGGGGCTCGAAGCCAGGCGGGGCCTAGAGTGGCGAGGCCGTTGTAGCGTGCGATGCCCGAGGTAGGGGGCGAGGCCCAAGATAGCGGGCGTGGCCCAGTATGTGCAGTATGTGGTTATGCATGGTATGTGGTAGGGTGGGGAACTCACTAAGCTTCGTGCTTACGGTTTTCAGTTTTGGTTTCAGGTACTTCTGGTAGTGGAGGGAAGAGCTCGGGGTGATCGCATGGCACACACCATAGATTAGACAGCCTGGGAATGTTTTACTCTGATAACGAACATGTGTTTTGGAAATTAATACTCTGATTATATTTGGATTGATGATTTTGCTTTAAGTAATGTTTTATTAAAAGAAAATTTTTAGTCTTAAATTTTGGGATGTTACAGACTAATTGAACAAATCACATTAGTCCTGGCTTGGCCAAACATTTCGGGGTGTCATCACTAAATCATCGAGGGGTCCACAAATATCGCTTTTATCCCGAAGGTAAAAAGAACGGATAAACTTCTACTGATATGGCTTGTTCTACTACTTGTAAAATCATACACAAAGGCACGTTTTCTAACATCGAGTTACCAATGCGTTTTCGTGCGATCAATGTATAACTAACTCATAGTAACAACTCATATCTCTAAGTTTGAAGAATATAAGATATTATCGTCTCATGATCACTCGTGATAAAATCCATGAAGTGATTCCAATGAGCGTGGGTTGAATCCAATACTCAGAACTTATAAGCACTCATGAGTGTTGTAGCACCACTTTGTCCAATAACTTAGACCTCTACATGCCAACTCATGACAGTCTTGATTCATATATACTTCCAACATATGACCGAATGTGGATGGTTTGAATAACTTAGTCATTCAGGAAAAACGACCTAGTTATTCTGGAAGTCAAAACATGCAAAGTGAAACATAAAAATAATTGAATCTAATATGGTCTCAGAACTTATGAATATACATAAAACATCTTTTATTTATCAGCATATTGATTACCCATCATTCATTGCATACTGTTTCAAACTATCAACTTTATACTTGAATTAAAACAATAGTTGTCCCATGCTCCAAGCATGCACACTATGTTTTCTAAACACTAGTCATGCCATACACCAAGTATGCACACTATGTTTGTCTAAACATTAGTTATGCCATACTTCAAGTATGCATACTAAGTTTGCCTATGATCTTTACTTTATGAAATAGATTGATTTAACATAATTCCAATGATTCTCATTTCACACTCCCAATTCCTTACTGTAAATGCAGAAATTCCAAATTCATGCCATTTACCGAAATCTGTTAGATTCTAAACTTATATGCATTGATCCTCTTGTAATGATTATGCAAAAAGTCACAAAGACTTGACAACAAACATTACAGAGCATTCCAAAGGAGATCAACTCCTTGGAAACATCCGTCTTGCATTAAGTTTCCTAATCTTACATAGATTTATTGAACAACTTCCACCTTCCCATATTCCCATTTTGACTATCACTTGAACAAGAGTTGCCTCTTTTCAGAATATGTAAATATGGTCCTTCCAACAATTAACACTATACTTCAAACTGTCCCTGGGCAACCAATCTTTGGTAAACCTTAGAGTGTCCTCAACAATTGCTGAATCCTTTTAGTCATATCCAATTCTAGACCTTTTCCCTTCTTAATGCCCCAATGCATTTGGAAAAATTTAGAAAGGTTGAATATTATAGCACATGCAATCGATCCTATATCCGAAGCATATGGGACACGATTCATGACGTCTCACATAAAGACATGATACTAGACCAGTCCTTTGCTATAATATTTCCATTCAATTTTCCAAGTTCTCATAATTCAGATTATGAAAATGGATGCCGTAATCATAATCGAATTTTAGAATGCAAACAATGGACCCATATATAGATTTTTCTTTTGTTGAGCCATTCCAACATAACATTCATGTATATACTTGACTAAATTTGATTAATATCTCACGATCTACGCTTATAGATTTGAGATGAAGTATAATTTCCTCTCCCTTAATTATAGCAAAACAACTTATTCCCAATTGAAACCTTTTGTTTTCTGAATTAACATTGCTAACTTGCAACCTTTATCATAATTATCATGCTCCCACTAACAAGATGATTATTAGCAATACAATCATGCTCCCACTAGCTTTGACATGTACTCATAAATCAGCTGGACTTCTAGAAATCAATACTTTATTGACTTTCTTACCAATGTTCAGACTTCTGATACGAAATGCTTTGATAGAAGTTTATCAAAATCATACCCCTTTACTTAGATAGCCCACATGTGTGTCTAAACAATTTCAGAATTATGAAAAGGGATGCCGTAATCATAGTCTCAATTTTTTAGACCTTTGTCATTTCTCACAGGTCCTTGTTAGTGTGCCGGTTAACCATACATGCTCCACTAACGACTTTGAGAATGCAAATATCATAATTGCTATCTAGTTAGAATCTACTTAGTGAAAGTGTTTCCTCACCATCATTTTCATGAATCGGAGAGAAACCTTATGACACTTAGATTTTATGGTGTATGTGTTCTTATCCATGTGAATTTGTCAAAACCATAATCACAAGACACAGTTAATGACAAATCCAAACTCATATGGATTGTACTTGTGTAGTCTTAACTTCATGCCACCTGGCAGCACAAGGGCCTGCAATTACTTCCAAGTTGTTATGAAACCAATTGATAACTCTAAGAACTCATATGAAAAGACAACTTTAACTAGAATGGGCACAAACATAGAAGTATTGCAACACGATAGGTTATAAAACTCACGTCGTGTGCTAGTGTTAAACTACTAGTTTTTTTTTATTCTTGATTAGATCTTGAAATACTTTTCAGGATCTTTAAGACACCCACTGTCCTCTTGACATATAAGACTATCTTGTCAAATGTTCAAGAGATAGTGCAGATTCTTTATCAAGACAAACACTTCAGACAATTGGCCTAAGTTGGTCATTGTTTTATCCAAAACATCACAACTTACCAATTCCAAATGTACACGAGTAGGACACTTTTACTCTTATATTTGAAATGTGTTTAAAACCTTTCTTTAAGATATGTCACTCAACTGATAGTCTTGGAGTATAACTCTAAGACTTGTTTTTGAACGATTTATGACTCATCTTCTTGATTTAACCACTTCTAAAATTCATAACTCCTTTTCTTAGCTATCAGAATGCTCTTAGAGGATGAATTGTGATAAGGTCTCTTAATCATTAAGATGATCATATATCATGAGACTAAAGTACTCTCGCATCTTTTTAGATTTGAGAAAAATTTATCCTTCTGCCTAATTTGATTCTTCTTATTCGCTCTGCCATACATTGGATCTTTTCCAATGTTTCAGAACTATAATTAAGCTTGTAAGTATAACCATATTTACTAAACCTTAGTAAATTATGACAAATAGTCTTATCGATCTTTTGTGGTGAACTCTGACCAGTGCACAAGAATGTGTACCCGATCCCTTAGTACTTTACTTGACTCACACATCCATGTGAACAAGTAATTAGTCTTAATTTTCCAATGCTTGAAAGTTCTCATTCATCATACTATACAACTTGCATGATTCCAAGTTTCGGTCCAATTTAAACTTGGGTGATGAGAAACTTTCCTTATTTGGTAAATTTAGACACTACCACAAATGAAAGAATCAAAACCATTTTCCTATATTACTAGCAATGGAATCATATAAGCAACAATTTTCCACAAATGCCATTGTAAGGATACTTAAAATAAATAAAATCAAAAATTTCCTTTTATTTAAAAACTTTGTGGAAAACTCATCCTTATAATCCATATGGAAACCTTCTTGTTATCTATTCCTAAGCAATGTGTCATAACTCCTAAGTAACAACTCAAAATTCTGATGCGATCGAAATCCATCTTCGCGATCAGAATCAACATATACTTCCTTTAAGCTTTCTCTCTTTTCTTTGATCACCATGTGACTCAGTCACATTATGTTATAAGAGTCTCCAAATAGGAGCTTAACAGAGTTAGACAATGGACTTTACCTGAAGTAGAGTCAAACTTATTGACTTTAACATCCTTAGGTAAATTTGGCAGCTTCGCAATCGATGCCCCTTCCTTTGGCAATTTAATATATGGACCTTTTGGATACATGGGACTATCACAGACTTAGATTTTCTCTTTACCATTTGGTCAACCGAGTTGACTATAACCGATCCCTTTCCATTGGAAAGAGAATGCTTTTTCTGAATTTCCAGTGTCACCATTGTCATTGTCCATAAAGTTTTGGGAAGTCGATCTTCTAATCAAATTTGCTTTACTAGCCTTCCAAATCATTGCTGATTCAGTAGCACCAACCAAATAGATAAGATTATTAAGGGTCTTGTCATAGTCAGTTTCATAGGAGTCCCAAAGGAACTCACTATGTGACTAATAAAGTGATTGAACCGCCAACTTTCTCAAGACTTTGACACCCAACTCTCCCGACTTGTCAATATGTGACTTCATCTGCAAGATGTGATCACACCTAGACCTTTCCTTGCCAATAGGGCTTGAGTGACCTTGAACTTGTAGGTTAGGGAGAATCATTGGAGGAGGTGGAGGAAATTGAAGTTCCAAGAGATTTGGGAAGATCATAGATGTCTGAACTCGACATCTTTTGGGAGATATTCAAGATAGTTGATTTAAAGTCCTTAATATAACACCCAATATGAAATATTAAGGCTAGGACCCAACACAATATTTTATAACCTGGAAGAGGGATGCCGTAATCCAAGCTATAAAATATTTGAAGGTAGGTGAATGACGATTCACCAATTTCCACCATGAAAACGAAATAATTTATTAGGTTTTTAATTGGTTTTGAAAATCCTAGATCTTTTGAGATTCATTGAATTGTTCAATGGCACGTTCAATCTCGAGTGTGCCCTTTAGGTTTTGTGACATGGATGCCGAGGATCACAAAACAAGGTGTGAAGTGACCATGCGAATTACTTGGTACTCTTAAGTGTTTACCCCTTAATCGATGTGCCAGTTAACCACACACGCTCCATCGATACTATGATAAACATTAAGTTACCCTTTACCTACCTTTTTACATACGAGTTAGTGTGCCAGTTAACCAAACACGCTCCACTAACCGAATTAAACAAAGTGCAAAGTGTAATTTCATGGATTAGCAGCTTATTCACATTTTCCTAAAGTAACTAAGATTGGGAATTATAAAAACATTTAGTCACTGTATATTTATCATTAATACTTTTAATGAAGGGAGAATTATAGTCCTTATCCTACCCGTTCGGCTAACGACCCTCCACCTGTCAAGGAAGCGGTGGGTGAGAGTGGACACCCATTAAACTGCCATTTTATAGGCAGTAATCTTATACCCCCTAATAGACCGGCTTCGTGAATAAGGCCTACTAATGGTAAGACGACTTGATCTTATACATATATATATATATATATATATATATATATATATATATACATATATATACATATATATATATACATATATATATATATATATATATATATATATATATATATATATATATATATATATATATATATATATTATTAACTTATATTATTATAAAGTATAAGGGTTGAATTTTAACTTTTAAAGTTCTAAGGGCTTAACTTGGAATTAAAGTATTCATAAGGGAAAACTTCTCAAATTCCAAAACTTGAGGGAAAGTTTTGATACTATTCAAAACTATTCAATTTCCATAACTTATGTGTTTAAGTAGTTTTAATCCAAAAAGTCTTCAAGTTCCACAACTTGAGGACAAGTTATGGAAGACTTTAAACTATTAAAAGAAAGTGACTCTTTCTTATTCATAACTTATGGAAATATTTATGAGTTTTATGAATCTTAAATGTGACTTTTCACATAACTTGAGGACTAGTTACAAAAAGACATTTTAAAATCAACTCTTAGATTAAAATGGATTGAAAACACATAATCAATTAACTTTCCTATTAATCTAAGCAACTCATGTGAACAAGATAATTCAAATCATCAAACTTCAAGAAATTAGCATGAACATACAAACTAATACAAATCTTGAAATTATGACAATTATCTTAGAAATTGGATTAGCATGACATTACCACATAAAAAACAAGTTTACAAGTCCAAAAACAGCTTAGGATAATGTTCCTAGTCCAATTCCAGCCAAAACAGTCGAATATATGTTGTCTGGGGGTCCAAATCGTCGAGTGCATGAACCAACTCGGCGAGTTGGATGCATTTTGCCTTGGACTCGTCGAGTCCCTTCATGGACTCAGCGAGTTTGCTGAGCAGACAACACAAAAATTCGATTTTTCAGCCAATTTTGTAAGTATAACAAGAAAACAAGCCTAGGCTCTGATACCACTATTGAGTTTTGAGAATTCTAACAATCCTAAGTGTACATGCAACCCTAAATACCTTGGATCTATGTTTTCTCTATTATACATGCAAATATGAATATTCCAAGGTATTACCCTAACAAGCATACAATATTTTATACTTGGGTAATAAAATGGATAGAATACATACCTCGTTGATGTAGCTTGACTCCATGAAGCTTGAGTTCCTAGTGCACCAAGTGTGACACCTCAAATGGTTCACACAACACCATGAACACTTGGAATAAACTTGAGAATAAGGATACTTTGTTTCTCACTAGTGATATCGGCCTTGCCCCACTATTAGAAAAACAACCTTTTACGACACTCATTGTGCGTCGTAAAAGGCTCAGACGACGTGCAAATGCGCGTCAAGGAAGGCCCTGTCATAAAGCGAGACGACGCGCTTTTGCACGTCGTCTATAGACGACGCGCATTTACGACGCGCAATTATGACGCACGTTTACGACACGCAATGGGTATCAAGAAAGTCCCTGTCATAAAGGAAGACGACACGCATTCGCGTGTCGTAACCTTACAACGCACGTGTTAATGACACACATTGCGTATCAAGAAAGCCCTTGCCAAGAAAGGCCATGTCATAAATGAAGATGACACACATTTTTGCGTATCATAATTGTAAATGTTAAAAAAAAATATTATTTATGGATTTACTTATTTTCAAATTAAATTTGTATTTAATGTTTCATAATAGGAAATAAAATATCATATACAAAAAATAGAATCCATTGCATAAATTTAATGCCATACAAATAATCGTTTGAACGACTAAGGGGATCTGATTGTACATTGTTATTAAGAAAATGGAAGTATATTGTTATAGTTAGAAAATAAATGAGAGTACAATGCGCTACATTTGGTTCCTCTCATATAGTTTCCATCTTCAAGATTGCTATCCAATAAGCTTTTAGTATTCGCATGTAGAAATTCCATTGCAAAATGCACACCTGAGAGCTCACGTCCAGGAACAGGGAGGACTCGTGGCTTTGTTGCCCCAACTGCTAAAACAACCGCATCATTCTCTTCGCGAAGGCGTTCAATTGAGTACACCGGATCGCTTCCTAATTCCAGGACAGAGGAACTGCAAATATTATTACAACTCATTGTTTACCAACAAAACAAACTATATGATTATGATTACCTACCTACAAAAGTGGGCCCTAGCAATCCGGAATTGGGATTTTGTTCCTTCTCCAATTAGATTTAAGCCAAGTGTGGGACTACTACTTGCAAGAATGCAATGTTGAGGGCAATCACAAGGACTGGACCATGGTGTTTGGATCACAACAACAAACCTACATACACAAAACACAATTTTAGTATTTCTGGAACCTATTAAGGATATCACTCATTGTAAGAACTAGAAAAGGATGAAAAGTTTTTAGGAAATCATATGGACTTACCGAGCTGCAAGGGTCATCCATGTGCTGTTCTTTCTGCAAACTACACCACATATTTCCGAATTAAATCTGACAGTAAGGTGACTGACTATGCTACAAAAAAATGCAAAATTAACTCCTTTTTATCTTTATCACAAACTATTATGTGAATCCGATATGGTTGTAGTTTTTTATTCCATATGCAAGTACCCAACAAAGATTCACATAACAGCCATGGATGGCAACAAGCAGGGAAGCACAACGGTATTGCTTTTTTCAAGAAAACCTACAAGTATATGCACAACTAAGAAACCAATAAGTTAAATAAACCTCATATTTTCAGAAAGTTTTATGTGAAACTGGCATGAGGCTTTTACCTTTTACCATGAAAAGATAACTGAATAAAGGATTTGCAACAGAAGTCACAAAGGGCTTACAGGGTAGTATAATGCACTTATAGTTGTGTTGGTCAACGGCTTAACAATGTGGTAGTATAATGCAGTCAGTGTGCCCCTTGTCATTCCTGTTACAATATTTAATTAATTAATCATCAAGATAATTACTTTAAAAGATTAATTTTTTATATAACAAAATAAAGAGCTCACAGGGTGAAAGCAGCAATAAGATTTGGACTAGAAAAGCTAATTCCAACATTGTATTTGGTGAAATTGCCAGTTTTGGTGTCAAATGAAACATCGGTTCTTGAGCCAACATTGGTCCCCACCACACTAGAAAAGTTGACTATTGGGTTTGCGGTCAACCCGACACTTGTAGTTCAATTATCTTGTTCTCGAGTCCTTTTGGTGCATATTGATAGGCTTGGTAGACAAAAGTGGTCTCATCTGGGTGAAAACCTAACATAGACATTATGTCGAGCACCTTGTGGGCGTGCATCAGTAACTGACCTAACAGAGACTGATTCGTGTTCATGGCAATACCCTCCAAAGCAGCTTTATGAGTAGACAAATTAAGTGTGTGATATATCAACCATTAGTTCTGATATTACATCAGAAATATATAAAATGAAAAAGCATGTATATGCAGTTGTAATGTAAACGATAAGTGATGATATAATTTATAATTTGAACATGTATTGGTTTTAAGGGGTTAGAAAAAACATGTTAACGATAAGTAAGTGCATAAAGTTAGCGATAAGTGATGATATAGCTTATAACTTGACCCATGTTATATAACAGGTAACATTCTTTTCATCTCTCCATCTGTATATACATAAACACACACACACACACTTATACATTATAAGTTGTAACATATAGTCCCTGAAAGTGAATTCTTGATTATCAGGTCCTCTTTCATCAGTATGGAATGAATGGTGCATTGAATTTGGGATTGAGGCAAATGATATTCTTGCTGTTCCATATGATTGGAGATTGTCACCATCAAAGCTTGAAGAATGGGATTTGTACTTCCACAAGCTAAAGTTTGTATTCAGTTATTATATGATCTGAATCATAATAATTTTGAAACACATATTAATTTTTTTTTTAATTTCTTTGCAGACTTACCTTTGAAACAGCTCTGAAGCATGTCCCATTTACTTATTTATTAAGGTCGTTTTATGGACATAGGACTTGAAATCAAGAATAAGGATCCCTCACCACTTTACAATCACACACTCGCCACAATTATGGTGGAATATGCTTCTGCAGTAAGATGAACATGATATCGTGAGACATTATGGAGTAATTAAGTTAAGTAGAAGAATTAATAATAAACTATGCAGGTTTACATGTCAGATTTAACATTTTTACTTGGACTTGTTCAAGATGTGATGCCCTTACCACGGTACTTGGCACAATTTATATGAAAACTGAAAAACAGTATTTTTCAAATTATGCTGATTTTGTTGTTATCTTGAATCAGGGTTTTGAAGTATTAGAGCTGATTGTTGATATTGAGAACTGTCTTCAGGCCTTTGTTGGGGTTGCAGATGATCTGGATGCAATTGTTATTGCATTCAGAACTGTTCCCTAACACCCTGAGTTTAGTTTCATCACCATCATCCAGTTTAGATACATCAAGACAGTTTGCAAAAATCTGAAAATACAACAAATTATGAGGTTACATACACTCTAGTAATTTTTACACTTAGAAGGACGATTTACAGGTCTCAGGCACATCAAAAACTTGCTTGAATCACCAACAATGCAAATACATACCAAGAACAATCATTTGTTTAGACTCTTCCATTGGTCCCTGCAACCGTTGAAATTATTTTCTTGCACTGCCCTGTATCAACATACAAAAACCAACAATCATGCTCATATATATATATATATATATATATATATATATATATATATATATATATATATATATATATATATATTAACATATATATTGTATATATATAAAAAACAGAAACTGAATATTGCCTCTGGAATGCCAAGTAAAGTAGAGGGATAAGGCTGAGAGCTCCCTAAATCTTTAGCACTATCCGCCCCATCAACATTATTTCAATCCATTAATATTTTATGCCACTCTTTGCATTCTTTTGACTTGCAAAAAATGCACTGCACAAACATGTAACAAGCCAAACTTTTAAAATATATTTAAAAAAAAATTAAAAAGTTCTCCTTTAACAATTTCCTTTCTAAAGGAATAACCTGATGCAGGAACTTTGAGAGGAACTTTGATTATTCATCATTGATGTATTTGAGGTTGTGGGAACATAAAAGTTTCCGGTTCGAGAAGAATCAGTGGTGCTACTCCCATAACCATCACCTGCAAAGTATACGTATTAAGTACCCCATCAACATTAAAGAGGATACTACAGTGACAAAAGCAGAGAGAGAGAGAGTACCCTGTGACATCTGTTGTTGATGGACATTCACAATAGTCCCATAATGAGAAGGTGTCTCATTTTCTCTGTGACATTTGAAAAGCCATAAGCTTTGTGTTGTAAAGTAGACCTGATTCCCCCACCCATATGGCTCCCAAGGCTATGTAATATGCGACTGTTCTGGCCACCAACTTGGTGCTTCTGGTTTAGTGGCTGAGATACCATTGTTGAGTCAATAGTCGATAGCCCAACAACATTGTTGGACATATCTGTTTTCATGTAAGACTGATTAGTATTACTATTATTAAATCCAAGAGTAGGCATTATCTGGCTGCCCATTCTTTGTGCCCCCATTAATGAAATCAAACTGCTTCTGGTTCATGTAAGACTGATTAGTATTACTACCATAGTTCTGTATCATGTGAATTATTAGTTGTTTTCGCACTTTACAATAGCAAATAATGGGTAAAACCCAGCGTAACATGCCTTCCGAGTTGGATAAAGCTCAACGTTTACACCTCTAGATATATCCAACATTCAATTTTATTTTATCAATTTAAGACATAAAGTCTTTTAACTCTCTAGTCTCTAGCAATTAGAACAATATGGTTTGTCTTGGAAGAGCAAAATGTCTTCTTAACCAAAGCCATGAGGGAATAAATCATCCGCCCTCAAGGGCATAGATTCAAAATTGATTTTTTTTTTGTAAAACCTATCAGTACTGAAACAGATCATCCACAGGAATTCACTTGGCATTTGAAAACTATCTGAATTGAATTCAAAGACAAATGTGAGCTCATTTTTTTGTAGGAATAGGAGTAGCAACTATAAGTATAAGTTAAATTGTGTTTACCCGTGTACCAGAATCATTCACTATTCATATTCCATAACAAAGAGACCAAAACCCTAACTTATCAGTGAAAATAGACAGAAAGAATCAAAATAGTAAACATGTGGATGTGTGTGTGGTGCTGTGTGCGACTGTGAACAACTATCATAATGGGATTAAGAAGCAAAAAAGTAGGGGAGATGGATGTCTCACCTGAGACATAAAAAAACGAGAATAAGGGAGATGGAATGGAGCGTACCTGAGATGCTTGAGTGTAGAATTGGGGATCAAGGAAAGAGGAGGAAATCACGATTAATATTTGTATCGCTTTTCCGGTTAGGGTTTTACAGAGGAGAATACAAGAAGAATCAAAATCGAAATCAGAGGCATGAATAAAGGAGAAAGAATAGCAATTTTTACAATACAGAGGAGTGCACCTTACCAAATAATCCTTCGATTGACTGCAATTTGGAGTCAAATCGATATCGATTCAGCTAGATAATACCAATTTCGATTTCAATTTCATCTAATCCAAGTCTTTGTGGCCTATAAGGCACGGTGTGTGGCTGATGATGGGCAACCTGCGAGCTGCTAGTACGAGCTGCTGGTTTGTACCCAACGCTTTACCAACAATACCTTCTCCCGATACGAGCTGCTGGGTTGAGGTCGCCTCAAAGAACCCTAAAATCTCTGGATCGAACACATACGAAGCAGATTCAATCACATAAATGGGCCCGGGTCTTCCTTCACATGGGCCCCATGTTTGCCTTGTCTAATTACTGGAAACCATAGTTGAACAAGAAGGTCTGTGTCCATTATGCATTTTTCATTCAATAGTCAAAGTCTTGAACCAATCGATCATCAAAGAATTCTTGATAGTCATCAAGAGGGTTCAAATCTGTTTCCTCTGGGGAGATGATTGGATCAAATCTGTTTCCTCTGGGGAAACGACTGGAAACCATATACGGATTAGGGTTTACAGAGAAAATGAGAAGGAGAGATTGAAGGTTGTCGGCTGGTGGCGTGCTTGCCTTGATCGACGTCGACGACCGGGAATGGCAAGTAACGATGGTCGAAGTGTGAGGGAAGAAGTAGGTGGCAGTCAATGTCGGCAGGGGGAAGGAAGGAGCGTCGATAATTAGGGCAAGAGGGAAAGGAAGAAAAAGGAAGGCGGGGATTTTAATTTTTTAGGATTTCATTTTCCCCGTCAGCTACTAAAGGATGGAAGGCGCGTTTCCATTAAAATTTATAAAGCGACATCCTCAGACGACACACGTTTTATTATAGGCGCCCTCCGTGTTTTTTTTAGACACTAATTTAAGGGTATGCAAAAATGCGCGCCCTAAATCCTTAAAATTTATAGAGAGATGACATTATTTTTAGATCACACTCGTTTGCGTATCGTGAATCAATGCGTATCATAAATTACGCGTCGTAAAAGGCTGTTTTTCTAGTAGTGCCCTTTTGTGTACACACACTAGTGCTAATTTCACCAACCAAGGACATCTTTATATAGTGTGGAGATTATGGTTAAACCCTAATACCCATGACCTTTCATTTCATATGATCCATGGGTTAAACACTCCATGGACTATCCATGAAAGCTTAGCCCAACCCAAAATAAGCTTGGCCTATCACATACATATATCTAAAAGTCCATATTTAATTAGTTCCTTTTGATCACTTAATTAATTACAAATTAATTCTTGATCAATACTAATTAAATAATATGATTATAAATTAATATATTAGAACTTATAATATTATATTATTATAAATCACTAGTATCCTTTTTCCTCATCTTGTCAATCCAATTGTCCCGATGCCATGCAACCCAAATGGACCATGTCGGGTCAGGTCAAGTCTTACCAATTATAATTATGGACTTAGACATTAATCCAACAGATACAGGTCCCCACCCACACTCCGTTGACTAAGAGATACGGGCCCCCGCCCACACTCTACTAACTGGCCGCTAATGAATGCTACAACTATCCCGCAGTCTTACAACACTTTCCACATTATCTAACTACTGGTGAATGTTACGGCTATCCCACAGTCTTACAACACTTTCCATACTATCTGACTGCTGGTGAATGCCACAGCTATCCTGTAGTCTTACATCCTGACTAACTCGCGTCCTGCTGGGAATTCTCCCACCTGGTTTCCCAACACCAGCTATCAACTACTGTGAATATGCGAACTCAACCTTGGGAAGTTTCCTAAACTCCCAACTCACACACTCCTCTATCCAAACAGCCACTTGGGCTGCTTTCCTCCCCAACGAGAATACGAAATCATCCTATTTTCGCACCTACTTCTGGACCTGAATACCTGAACGATTCCCCCCACTTAGATTCAACCAAGATCTTACAACACACAGTTTAGAAAGGATTCCCAATCCTTCTTACCATCCAATGATCAATCTGCCGACGACCAACACCTACCACTGCTAGTGCTCCAAAACTAAGAAATACTAAGACAGTACAACTCTTTAAGGCTAACAGAACACTTCTCAAGTTCCAATCATGCTTGCTACAGTTACCGCATCCTGAGAACCCGCTCTAAAAAGGGACGTCCCCGAACTACTATTCTTGAATTCGTGGTATGCATATGGCATATAACTCCATCATAAGCAGGAAATATAACTCCAAGATATACCCGATCATACTGAGGCGAGATATAACAATGGAATCATTAATAATAGCATATAGGAAAGTAAAAGACACATACATGCAACATCGGAAGCTGCTCGCGCCTCCTATGTGATCAGGTGGAAAGCTCTGCTCCTCGCCGTAGGCGCCTCTGTCTGGCCCTGACGGTCGTCGGTGATCCTCAAAGTCGCATGGGTAGGTGTTATCACCTGTACCACTATAACCAAACTCGAACATTGGGCCTTCTTGTGGCCCCGCTGATTGCAATGGAAGCAGATCATGTATGATCCCTAGGTGATGGTAGAAGTACAATCCCTTCTATAAAGACCAATCCGGATGCACTTGAAGCAACCAAAATCACCACCACTACCGCTTCTACATGTACCCTCGTGTGTCCTATTGCATTTGCCACAGCGGCTGCGAACTTGATAATCTCTCGACCTCGAATCTAACCTCTTGGGCCTCTTGCCCAAACCTGTGGATACCTGAATCTCATCCAACTTCCTCTTCCTCTTGGACTCTAAGTTAATCTCTCTCTCTCTCTCTCTCTCTCTCTGGATTGAGCGATCATATCCTCCAGCGTCTTGCAGCTGGATTGACTCACAATCTGTCTGATATCACTCCACAGCATCTCATGATATCAAGACTTCTTCATCTCCTCGTCCGCTATATACTGCATATCAAGAAGAGCCCTCTCCCTGAACTTAGCGGTGATCTCAGCCACCGCCTCTGTAGTCTGTTGGAGGTCCTGGAACTCCCGTTCCAGCTGTTGCACCTCAATCACTGGTGCAAACTCGGCCCTGAACCTGGCCGAGAATTCACTCCATGTCATCGCGTCCAACGCGGCATCATCCCCAATGGAATGTCCAACTTCCTCCTACTAATCACCTGCTCTGTACTTTAGAAGATAGGAGGCGAGTCGGACCTTGTCCCCCTTGGGACATCGGCTGGAAGGAAAGGCGTTGGTGTCATCAGCTAACCATCTGCTGCTAGAAATGGGGTCCTTAGTCCCATGGTAATTTGGAGCTCCACAAGCTCTGAACTCTCTGAATGTTAATGTGTGCGCCCCCATCATGGCCACCATCTCAGTACGGAAGGCTCCTAGCCTCTCACCGAAAATCTCCAATATACCCTCCTTGACCGTACCGAAGTTCAAAGGAGTCTGGTCCAATATACTACGTGTAATCTCATCTGGTGTAAACTCTCTCATCTACTCCTCGAGCTGCGTAGATCGTAAACCCGAGTCTGATCCCTCACCGGCGCCAGAACCGCCAACTAGCCTAGTACATAGGGTCAGCATGTTGCAACATATCATAATAACCATCAGAACACTCATCATTATCGAGGGATCACATATGCACTACAAGTTCCCTAGCTCTATCTAAGCCCTCCTTAAATCGAGTATGGATCGTCTGCTTTCAGTAGTACGAGCCTTACTACCTTCCACATTTATCCATACTTTCCTCAAGAGATGCTTCGACTCCACCAAGTCCCTTTCACTACTACTATTGCTCCCAACACTACTCTCATCCTAAGCTTGCCCTAGGGTATCCTCCATCTCACTCTCTGCCCTCAGCTGCATATGAAGTCCCTACTATTTCCCCCTAACTAGCTCGCGAATACCATTACATATTACTAAGACAAGACAATTCTTCGAGTGAGAGGTCCTAACCTACAACGATCAGACTTAGACGAGAGCTGTGAAATAAGGTTAGACCTAGCCTTCTAGAATTATTTAGTCCTTTTAATATGTAACTTAACATACTCGTTTAATAGTTATTTAAAGATAACTAGAACTCCGAAAAGCACAAAGCAAGCAACTATCGGGCATTGGGTAAACAAAACCGAGCATATCCTAATCAGACCATCATATCACTAACTAATAAGTACTAGCATGCAGTTAATAAAGCTCATACACATATAATAAGCACACAAGGCATCCTCCTAGATCCTTATCCCTAATATAGCATGCATTTCTCATAAAGCATATCATAACTAAACAAACATGTGTGGGTAATTTTGGAGAACTTACTCGAGCTCGACTGATTGCATGCACTACACCCTTTTCTCTTTTCAAAATTCTTTTCTCTTTTCAAAGTTCTTTTTATAAAAAGTTTTTCTTTTGAAAATTTTCATACCAAGTCCTCAGTTGGAGTTCACTCGAGTGTGTGTTTGAATCCATCAAACCAAGGCCCTGATACCAACTTGGAACATCCCAAAAATACAGTCCATAAATTTCATTTTTAATCGTTAAGAAAACCATAGTTATCAAACATCATATGAAAATCATAAGTCGTGTATCTCATAAGATCATAAGCATTTGTCAAATAAATATCAGAGTATAAACATCCCAGGCTAAACCAATGGTGTGTGTACTGTAATCATCCCGAGCTCTTCCCCTTGCTACCAGAAGTACCTGAAACCAAAACTGAAAATTGTAAGCACAAAGCTTAGTGATTCACCCCAAACTGCCACATACCATACACATAATCTCATAAACACATAAATTGGGCCCCTTCCCATTCCTTGGGCCTTG
Organism: Lactuca serriola; assembly: GCF_051521515.1. Taxonomy (NCBI): domain Eukaryota; kingdom Viridiplantae; phylum Streptophyta; class Magnoliopsida; order Asterales; family Asteraceae; genus Lactuca; species Lactuca serriola. Next base: position 390,342,755 of record NC_136411.1, on the reverse strand, counting down.
CTTGGCATCGGAAAGAGTCCGGCATCAGACCCCGCCTGGCATCGAGCCTCACTAGGTATACATATATGTTTCTACCAGGCCCCGCCTGTCTCTGGGCCCTCCCGCTATACTGATACAACAATAACATATAATCTTGCTAGCACATAAAGAATCATACCTAGTACTATATATATATATATATATATATATATATATATATATATATATATATATATATATATATATATATATCCTAGTCTTAAGGCCTCGCCTATCGTGCGCCTCGCCCCTACTCTGCTAATGATGAGAAATGGAACTCCTTCTATTCTTAGCTAATGATGAGATATGGGACCCTGCCCACACTCACCGCCCTACTAGGCACATACAAGTATCAAAAAGACAACAAGTATAACTAAACGTGCATTCCTTCATCGAGTACCACCCAACATCTAACCGTAGCTCGGAAACATACATATAAACCTTCCTCGGGCCCCGCCCGACATCTGACCAAAATCCGAAAACATATAAACATTCCTCGGGCTTACCCTGGCATCAGACCGAAATCCATAAACATACAAACAGACACATGCGAGAATCACGAAGACATCAAGCATACAAACATTCCGCAGGCTTGCCCCGACATCAGACCTTAGTAAAGAACATACTAACATACATAAATGGGCTGACATTGGTGCCTTCGACCCGTTCCTACAGGAGAAAACTCACCTTACAAGCTGACTGTAGAATCCCGCGAATAAGCCTCTGATTGCTGGCTGGCAGATCCCCGAACTGCTGATCTCTCGGCTCCCCAAGCTACTAGTGCCGAAATAAAACTTAGTCAAAACCCAATAGTCTTTACTTGGGGTGAAACGACCGTTTCACCCCTGGGCCAACAAGATTCACAACCAAGGCCCAAAACTATCAAATCCATAAATATCCATTAATGGCCTAATTTTCCAAATTGGGCGTAAACCATTACATGGGCTTTTCCCCAAAGGCCAATTACTTTTCTGACCCAGTGATTATTCGATGGCCCAAAGTCCAAGCCCATTGGGCCAAATCACAACCTACTACATTAGGCACACTAAGGCCCAATTCATCATTCATGGCCCGTTAGGGTAAGCCCAGCACGACAAGCCTAACCATAAGTCCATTACTCTGAAATCCTTAGTCCATTATGTGCCCAAACCAAAACATAAGTCCAATACCAAGCTATCCCAAAATCAAAGAGTCCAAAACTTGTAGAGGGGTTGCTCATGTCGTGAGCTCTTCATGCTCACGTCGTGAGATCGTAGTTTCAGTCCAGGAACTTACTCGAATGAGTTCTCACGTCATGAGGCTTCATTCCTCACGTCGTGAGTCTAGATCTGACAAAAAATGAGCATTAAGCTCCTAAACCATTATGCCTTAACCTGGGAAACTCTAGAGGGTCTTCCTTGACCCCACGGGCCATAAAAACCAAACCTTTTCAGTCACATATGTCCAATATATGACTTAAACACCAACTTCAGTCAAAATGAAGTAAAAAGGTCCAAGACTCAAACTTGGAGTCCAAAACCATGACCAAAATCCAGATATGAGACTTATAAGGCTTAAGATACCACCATGATCTATAAAGTTGCCAACTTTATGGATTCCATGCATGCTAACCAACATTACAAGCCATGAAATGCATGGAAACTTAGATCTAGTAAGCAAGGAAAGGGAAGGTATGAGCTTCAAGATTTACAAAGGTCGAAAAGCTCCACAACTAGCTGACGATGAAGCCAATAAGCTAACAAATGCACCAGCAATGATCTTCTCCTTAATGAGCTTAAAAGCCTTCAAAATCTCTTGAATACCACAAAAATGACCAAGAACTCGAATGGGGGCTGAGATTAGGCTTTCCAGAGGTCTTGGGAGCGAAAGAGGCTGAGGAGGAGCAACCCTAATCATCTCATACCTTTAAATACTCGAAAATTAGGGCGTTGGAGCATCAGGCGCTCGTCACGTCGTGAGCCCTTAATGCTCACGTCGTGATCCTTAAATGAACTTGGTCAACAAGTCAACGATCCCTCACCCGAACTACTCCAATGTCAAACGACCATAACTTATTCGTTTCAACTATGTTTTTGACGTTCTTTATATCCAAAAAAAGGTGGCGACAAGCTCTACACATCTATCAACTTATCCTCACCTCAAAGCCTTCCGAATGAAAATTCAATATCCATAAAGAGATCGAATTGCTACTTTACCGATATACCCTTTGGCTCTAAGGCACAATCCAACTCCTGAATCACCTCAATTACATCTTCTGCACCTAAGCTGGTCTATATCTCTCTCTTTTACAAAGGCCCTAAGCCTTATGATACCCCATCTTCAGGCCATAGTCCCAAATTAGGAGAGCGATTTGGAATAGGGCGTTACACCAACATGGCATGTTTTTGTCTCAACAAAAATATGTCATCGTGTCCTTCAGTGAACAAACATGCCTGCACCCCCGACTAATACCTTAACCAAGTTTGATGGTATAAGACCCCTAGTAGACGACACCACTCTCTACAGAATCCTTGTAATAGCTCTCAAATATCTTACCTTTACCGTACCTGATATTACATATGTTGTTCAACAAGTATGCCTATACATTCATAACCACATAGAGCCTACTTCACATCTCTTAAATAGATTATTTGGTACTTATGAGGTGCTATGGATCACGGACTATCGTTATATGTATCTCCTTAATATGGTCTTATCTCATATTCAAATGTTGACTGAGTAGATTGTCCGACCACTTGTCATTCCACCTCTAAATGCTGTGTATTCCTTTATTTGAACCTTCTCTCATGGTCATCCAAAGGGAAGTGTACTATATATCGATCAAGTGTAGATGCTAAGTACCATGGAATTGTAAATGCAGTAGCAGAAACCAGCTAGCTTTGGAACCTTCTTCGAGAGCTGAACTATCTCTCGCTATCTGACAAACTTCTTTATTGCACCAATGCCAATGTCATGTATCTATCCACTAATCATGTTTAATACCAACAAACGAACCACATAGAGACTGATATCCACTTTGTTTAAGATAAGTTTTATAGTAGTCATATTCATTTTCTTCATGTTCATTCATCATCTCAGTATGCCGGTATCTTTACTAAGGGCTTCCCCTCACCTTTTTTTCTTGACTTCAGATCCAACTTGAATGATCGCTCGAGACATCCTATTCTGGCTGCGAGGTTGACATACACATACTTTTATAGCTGTATTTTTATTAGTTATTTTATATTTATGTACCAATGTATAACATGTATAAGAGCCGATTTTTAGCGTTGTAATACCTTGAATGTTATTTTAGTGAGATCTTTCTGATTATGGGAAAATTGTCTCTACACATTTGTAACTTTTTCTATCAAATCATTTTATGTGTATCAAGTTAAAAACATCATTAAATAAAAAAACTGTCTATACCTTAGCAATAAATACATAAAAGAAACCAACAAGCTTTGGGAAGTTTATTTTCCTACAAAACAACACATTATCGAAGTTGTCATTCTTAATAAGAAGAGATAATCGGTAGTATGTTGAGAAATAGAAATAAATCATGTTCAATCATAAACTTGAAAATGTGGAAAGTAGAGATTCTAACTTGGTTTGTTTGTAAATGTAGAAAAATCAAAGGATGTGTATGACAGACATGCAAAGTGACAAATTAAAGTGCAATAAATTAAAGTTTAACTTTAGTTTGAGTGAGGTTTTAGATCGGTAAAAGTATCAGATTTTGTTCGTCATTTAAGGGAACTAATTGAGTTTATAGTTTCCGTATTTTTATCATATTACATGAATAAATACAATGACGGCAACTAGGTACGGACATACTCTTCGTTGTCATCACAAAAATTCGAACACTTTGAAGGACATTGACCAATTTGTAACAACGTAAATTTCAACCCGAATTTTTCAATTTAAAAACACATTTATCTCAATAATAAAATCACAAAATGTCACAATGTCAAATCATCAATTCTCATATCCAAAAACTGTATATATCAAAACTCCAGGATCCTCTCAATCATAACTCAATCTCTGTTGTGTGTACAATCAAGCCGACGCCTTCCCGTGATCCTGAGAAGTACCTGAAACACATAACACATAACACAGTAAGCACGAAGCTTAGTGAGCTCCCAAAAATACCACACACAGCTCATTAGCCACTCTAGGCTATAACTCAATAAGACCCTCCGGTCAGTGTTTCTCAATGGAACCCTCCGATCCTAACTCAATAAGCTCATAATAACAATACTCAGCATAAATCACAAAGATATAATGTAGAATATTAAGATACACAAGTAAGCAAAACAAACATCTCGAAGGTACCACTCATGGTAAGTATAGTGAGAAGACTCACCTCGTAAGCTAGAAAGTAAAAGTATCATACTCAGAAATCTCGAATTAGCCTCCGCCTAACACACATGATAATTATCTCTAATTAATACTTTACTCATACACAAATTCATCCAAAGGTTGTTCTCTCTTTCTTTCTAACTCTTGGAATGGGTAAAAGACCATTTTACCCCTCCATGGTCTCCATTACTCATGCTGACCAAACCCTAAAGTCAGTAGAAGTCAAACTCGAATCAACAGTCCAGGTTTGACCTGACTCGCCGAGTGCACACGTGTGACTCGTCGAGTCCACTCGTTCCTCAGAAGTCTCGTGATGGTCCAGCTCTTCGAGTTAACCCCTAACTCGTCGAGCTATGGCATGGCCAGCTCATCGGGACAAACCCTAACCGACTCGTCGAGTCGGCTCATCGACTCGGCGTGTCCATTCAGACTCATTTCTCATTTACATGATATCAAGGCAGAAAACCTTCCTAAATTCTAGATCTAAACTCTAAAGGCTCGTTTATCACGTAATGCCACGAGCTTTATGTCCATGCATCGCACTTTGGGCTTGAAATGCCAAGAACATGCACTAATAAGAGTTTTTCACTCAAAAGCTATAATAGGGCTGAATAAAGCAGGGACCCTTGGGCTCTAGGGACCTCACAAGGTCTAGATCCGAAGTCCCAACCTACATATGAATTAAATAGCCTTAAAGTCCCAAAAATAGATAGAAAAGAAGCCCTAATCTCCAATAATAGGAGATCTACCCAAACTAATGAGAAAGGTATAAAATTTATACCTTTTTACAGAAGCTCTTGGATGAATAGCAACAGCTCTAACAGCCTCGTCTCGATCCTTGCTTGAAATCCTTCTGTTCTCTTCCAAAAATGCACCAAGATACTCAATATTAGCTCACACTCTCTCTATTAGCTCAAAGGGGCTATTAGGGTTTCACTAAGTGAAGGTAAGCAGTTGATGAGCCGCAAATGAGGCTATAAGTGACCTTAAACAGGCCCCAAACCCGGGGATTTAGGGTTTCTCTTCATAGTGTCTACTCGGCGAGTTGATTCTCTAACTCGTCGAGTAGATCATTAATCCTACATGGCACAACGCGACTCTACTGGACGAGTTGCAACACCAAATCGTCGAGTTTCTCAATAGCCCTAAAAAATAAATAAAATAAACAATATACCTGGAAGTCCAGATGTTACACAATCACCACGAACTTTTCCAGCCAATTAACAATAAATATTGAAAAGATTTATTATAACAATCGATTATGGGATTTGACTGTGGAAGTTTCACTAATAAGGACACCCCCTTCTGAATCCCACAAAGCAGTGACGTGTGCCTTTTTTAGCAAAATCTTCAAAGATATGGAAGTCAAGTTAGACATGCCTGTTAGACAGACAACAATATTTGATTGTCTTTAAGCACCTCATACTTAGAATTTTCTGCTAACTATTCCTATTGATGTCCTCAGCCAAAATATGTCTCATCTGGAATACCTTACTATCCTTCTATACCACCTTAGGATTCCTCTATTTCTGATTGATGAGATATGCCTAGTTTGCCACAAGGCGTGTTTCGACACCTTTGGGGAACATACAGTTCATTATAGAGAGATCCATGACTTCAAATACTGATATGATGTGGTTAAGGATGGTCTCTTTGATGCCTATCGATGTGTTGGTATTTTCGTCAAGAAAGAAGCGGCTGTGAACTTTTTGACTGACCCGCTGGATGGAAGATCCACACTCAGTCCGACTGACAGTTTTGTATTTGGATGGGTAGGGGAATCATACTTTTGTGGATCTTATTGAGGTCTCCCCGACTAGGATCCGACTTCTCCCTCGAAGTCATGCTCTGGAAATAGCTTTGGGTACTTCTCTCGCATCTCAGATTCCGGCTCCTAAGTCAAATCGGACCCTCTCCGATGTTGCCACTGGTCCTAACCAGGGGCACCTCTTTGTTCCTCAAAACCTTCACCTTTCGATCCAAGATCACAATCAGCCTCTGAATATAATTCAGGATCGTATCCACCTGAATGTCCTCTAATGGCACCACTGCCGTCTCATCGGCTACACACTTCCTCAGCTAGGACACATGGAAGGTGTTATGAATCTGACTCAACTCCGCAGGTAGCTCCAAACGGTACGCTACCTTACCCACTCTGGCTGTCACCTTGAAAGGAACGATGTATCGGGGCCCCAGCTTGCCCCTCTTCCTGAATCGGATCACCCCTTTCCATGGGGATACCCTCAGGAGGACAAAATTTCAAACCTTAAACTCAAGCTCGGATCGTCGCCTGTCTGCGTAACTCTTCTGGCGACTCTGGGCCGTCAGTAACCTCTGTCTGACATGCTGAATCTGCTCAATCGTCTTGAGCACTATCTCAGTACTACCCATCACTCGCTGCCCCACCTCTCCCGAACAAATAGGAGTCCGACACCTCCTCCCAAAAAGAAGCTCAAAGGAAGGCATACCAATACTGGAAAGGCGGATGGTGTTGTAAGAAAACTCAGCCAAGGGCAGATATGTGTCCTAACTTCCACCGAAGTCCATAACACATGCTGGATCATCCGCTCACTTTTCCCATCTATCTGTGGGTGGTAGGTTGTACTGAAGTGCAATCGCGAACCCAAATCTTCATGAAACTTCTTCCAGAACCTGGAAGTAAGCGCACATCCTGATATAACACTATCGATGTCAGCACTCCATGCCGAGCTACCACCTCTTTTACATATATCTCGGCCAGTCTCTCTGCAGAAGAACTCTTACTAATAGCAAGGAAGTGAGCGCTCTTTGTCAACTGGTCCACAATCACCCAAATCGCGTCGACACCTCGCGCGGTCCTCGACAATTTGGTGATAAAATCCATGGAAATCTGTTCCCAATTCCACTGAGGAACCTCTAGTGGCTACAACTTTCCATGAGGACGCTGGTGCTCGGACTTAACCCGAAGATAGGTCAAGCACGTCTCGACTACCTAGGTCGCGTCCCTCTTCATACAGGGCCTCTAATAATCTCTCTTCAGGTCCAAGTACATCTTAGTGGCTCTCGGATGGATCGAGAATCTCGATCTATGCGCCTCCTCCATTAGAATACGGCGAGCTCTGCCCGTATAGGGCACCCAAATCCGCCCTCAGAAAGTCATCAGCCCTCGACTATCCGTCGTAAACTCAGACACCTGTCTAATCACCTGCTCCCTCTTGTGGTTCTCCGGTCTCACGGCCTCTACCTGGGCCTCTCGAATGGTATCTAAGACTGGATTCATCACTATCATCCTCATACACACATCTCGGATCGGAGCACTCTATACTCCACGGCTCAGGGTGTTGGCTACCACATTAGCCTTTCCCGGATGGTATAGGATCTCACAGTCATAGTCTTTCACCACATCCAACCACCTCCTCTGTCTCATATTTAGGTTGGGCTGATCCATGAGGTACTTCGGGCTCTTATGGTTCGTGTGTATGGTACACCGAACACCATAAATATAGTGACGCCAAATCTTGAGGGCGAACACCACCACCCCTAAATCCAAATCATGGGTGGGATACCACGTATCATGAGGCTTCAGCTACCTCAATGTATATGATATCACGTGACCCCTCTGCATTAACACTGCACCCATCCCTAAGATAGACGCATCACAATAGACCACAAAGTCCTCCACTCCCTTCGGAAGGGCTAACACCGGAGCTTTGCACAATCTCTGGCGAAGAGTCTCGAATGATGCCTGCTGCTCAGGCCCCCAAACAAAAGTAACGCCCTTCCGGGTCAGTTTGGTGAGAGGAACCACAATCTTGGAGAAATCCTTGATAAATCTCCGATAGTAGCCGGTCAATCCCAAAAAACTCCTGATTTCGGATGGGGATCTCATCACCTCTCACCGCATAACTGCCTCAATCTTGGCTAGATCGACCAATATCCCATTCTGATTAACGAGATGCCGCAAGAACTGGACCTCTCGTATCCAGAAATCACACTTGGAGAAATTGGTATACAGACTCTCCGACCTCAAAACCCTAAGAACCACTCGCAGATGCTCCTCGTGATGCTCTCTGGATCTTCAATATACTAAGATATCATCGATGAAGATGATCACCGAACGGTCCAACATAGGCCTGCACACCTAGTTCATGAGATCCATAAATGCCGGCGGCGCGTTGATGAGCCCGGAAGGCATCACCACAAATTTGTAATGCCCATAACGAGTTCTAAAGGTCGTCTTCTGAATATCCTCCTCGGATACTCTCATCTGGTGATATCCGAATCTCAAATCAATCTTGGAAAACCCAGACGCCCCCTACAACTGATCAATAAATCTTCGATCCTTGGAAGTGGATAACGGTTCTTGACCGTCAACTTGTTCAACTCCCGGTAATCAATACACATCCGGTGTCAACCATCCTTTTTCTTGACATAAAGGATCGGCGCTCCCCACGACAGCTACTCGGTCGAATAAGTCCCTTCCCCAGCAGCTCTTGAAGCTGTAAGGATAACTCCTGCATCTTTGGTGGCGCAAGGCGATATGGTGCCTTGGTGATAGGCGTCGCTCCCGGAACCAAGTCAATCCGAAACTCCACTTGCCTCTCAGGACGCACACCTGACAATTCCTCGGGGAAAAATCAGGAAACTCGCACACTATCGGAACCTTGGAGATATAACTCGGCCTCTTAGACACAATCCACGTATCCATCACGTATTCCAGGAAACCCATACAACCCTGATGTAAACTCTGCCTCGCCCTGGCAGTAGAGCAGAAAGTTGAGCTAGATCTGGTACCCTCGCCATACACTGTAAGCACTCCCTCACTAGGGTCTCGTATAGTCACCAGCTGACACTCACATTCGATCACTGCTCCAAAACAGCTTAACCAATCCATGCCCACAATGACACAAACATCACCCATCACGATCGGTACTAGATCAATCAGAAACTTGACACCAAAAATCTCCAACACAAATCCTCGTAATACATTAGTAGCAAAAACCGCATGATCATCTGCTATAGAAACCCTCAGAGGTCGACTCAAGGCCTCATGCCGGATACTGATGTGACGACTAAAAGCTAAAGACACGAAGGATCCACTCGCACCCGAGTCAAATAACACTAAAGCAGGTACATAACTCACAAGAAATGTACCTAAATATAGCACATAATAAGCACAATAAATCTCAAAATAAATAAATAAGGAAATACACACTAGCCACAACATCAAGTGCTATGCAGACCTCCTCCGTTTTCAGCTGAAAAGCTATCCCACGAGCCTCTACAACCTCAGCCTTCACCGTCCGAACATCAGTAGAACGCAAAGGAGCAGGAGCGGAACCCTGGGCTGATCCTTGAACAAGCTGAGGGCACTCAGCCTTCCAATGGCCGATATGATTACAATGAAAACAGACTGTAAATCCCTTGGGGCAATCCTTCACCATATGCCCCTCCTTGCCACATTTGATGCAAATCCCCGCCCAAAAATATCCCTCATGACTCTTGCAGCACTTGCCACAAGTGTGGCCCTTCTGGCCTCCTGATCTCGAATCAGCGGGCTTAGCCCACTTGGCTATCGGCTGCGACTGTACCGGCCGCCGGTCTCTCTCCTGAGACTTCGCATCCCCCCTGGCCCAAGTCTCCAGCTTGATCTCCATCCTCCTGGCATTTGCCTGAAGCTCAAAAAATGTCCGAGAAGACAAGTTCGCCACAAACTCTCGAATATCCCTCCTCAAAATGATCAAATACCAGCTCATGCGTGCCTGCTCAGTCGACACATACTCAGGGCAGAACAACACCCTCTCGTGAAACATTCACGTAATCACAGTCACCGACTCTGTCTTCTGCCTGAGAGACAGAAACTCCTAGGCCAACCGTTCCTTCTCTACCGAGGAACATACCCATCTCGGAATATCACAACAAACCTCTCCCAAGTCACTGTAGAATGCTCTACACTAGTAAAACTAGCCGTCACAAACTTTCATCAGTCCTTCGCTCCCAAGTGAAGCTGGTTCAGCACGAACCGTACCCCCAAATGCTCTGGGCATAAACATGCATAGAAATACCCCTTGATATGAGAGATCCATCTCATTGCAAAAATATGATCCTGAGTCCCATCAAACTCTGGTGGCTTCATGTTGATGAACTCCCGGTACAGCTACGAGTCACCTCCCTATGGCCTAGCAGCAAGGACAGCTACGGTGTCTGCAGCAACAACCACCTCAGAAACTGTAGCACATCGTTCGTCAAACGTCTCAATCAGAGTGGTCTTAATAGATCCAAACACCTCCGGAATAGCCTCTCGAATGGCTGCGGTAACCTCGTCATAAATCATCCTGCGAATCTCGTCATCGCTAACTCCATTGCACTCTGGGTGTGGCGTGTAACTACCATGATGTCTCTGAAACACAACACAAAATCATCAGAGACTCACTCGAGTATACTCACACTCGACCACTCGTACCTATTTGCTCCTTAGCATCCTAAGGATTCTTACTTAGGTTGCCTGCAGATCTGGTGCTTTCAATAGTACGAGCCCAATACTACCTTCCACACCAAGCCTGTAGTCACTCGAAGTCCTCCTCCTGGGATTCTAATTCACAAATAATCTATATCTCACAAATCACATACTACTCTCTCAGAAGACCCCTCCCAAGCTCATCTAGGTATCTCTTCCTAGATTATCTCCCGACTCAGAACTCAACACAAACTTGGAGCAAATAGTAGATAACACTGATAAAAAGCATCTCCTAAGCTAAGGCATCACAAATCAGGCAATTCTAGCCTTAGAATATGAAATACCTAGCCTACTTTCTATCATGCAATTCTAACAGAATATTTCATAAATATCTTATAACACAAAAGTAAGGGTATTTTAGGAAATCACTGTTTGGGCTCTGGCTGATTGTACACACCGCTCCAACTCATTTTCTCTTAAAGCTCTTTCTATTTTTAGAAAAATCATTTCTTTTGAAAATTCTTCTCAAATCCTCAGTTTGAGTCAAAACACACACGGATGTCCATTTGAATCCCTCAAGCCAAGGCTATGATACCAACTTGTAACAACGTAAATTTCCACCCAAAATTTACAATTTAAAAACACATTTATCTCAATAATAAAATCACAAAATGTCCAATGTCAAATCATCAATTCTCATATCCAAAAACTCTATATATCAAAACTCCAGGATCTTCTCAATCATAACTCAATCTCTGTTGTGTGTACAATCAAGCCAGCACCTTCCCATGATCCTAAGAAGTACCCGAAACACATAACACATAACACATAACACGGTAAGCACGAAGCTAAGTGAGCTCCCAAAAATACCACACACAGCTCATTAGCCACTCTAGGCTATAACTCAATAAGACCCTCCGGTCAGTGTTTCTCAATGGAACCCTCCGATCCTAACTCAATAAGCTCATAATAACAATACTCAGCATAAATCACAAAGACATAATGTAGAATATTAAGATACACAAGTAAGCAAAACAAACATCTCGAAGGTACCACTCATGGTAAGTATAGTGAGAAGACTCACCTCGTAAGCTAGAAAGTAAAAGTATCATACTCAGAAATCTCGAATTAGCCTCCGCCTAACACACATGATAATTATCTCTAATTAATACTTTACTCATACACAAATTCATCCAAAGGTTGTTCTCTCTTTCTTTCTAACTCTTGGAATGGGTAAAAGACCATTTTACCCCTCCATGGTCTCCATTACTCATGCTGACCAAACCCTAAAGTCAGTAGAAGTCAAACTCGAATCAACAGTCCAGGTTTGACCTGACTCGCCGAGTGCACACGTGTGACTCGTCGAGTCCACTCGTTCCTCAGAAGTCTCGTGATGGTCCAGCTCTTCGAGTTAACCCCTAACTCGTCGAGCTATGGCATGGCCAGCTCATCGGGACAAACCCTAACCGACTCGTCGAGTCGGCTCATCGACTCGGCGTGTCCATTCAGACTCATTTCTCATTTACATGATATCAAGGCAGAAAACCTTCCCAAATTCTAGATCTAAACTTTAAAGGCTCGTTTATCATGTAATGCCACGAGCTTTATGTCCATTCATGGCACTTTGGGCTTGAAATGCCAAGAACATGCACTAATAAGAGTTTTTCACTCAAAAGCTATAATAGGGCTGAATAAAGTAGGGACCCTTGGGCTCTAGGGACCTCACAAGGTCCAGATCCGAAGACCCAACCTACATATGAATTAAATAGCCTTAAAGTCCCAAAAATAGATAGAAAAGAAGCCCTAATCTCCAATAGTATGAGATCTACCCAAACTAATGAGAAAGGTATAAACTTTATACCTTTTTACAGAAGCTCTTGGATGAATAGCAACAAATCTCACAGCCTCCTCTCGATCCTTGCTTGAAATCCTTCTCTTCTCTTCCAAAAATGCACCAAGATACTCAATATTAGCTCACACTCTCTCTATTAGCTCAAAGGGGCTATTAGGGTTTCACTAAGTGAAGGTAAGCAGTTGATGAGTCGCTAATGAGGCTATAAGTGACCTTAAACTGACCCGCTGGATGGAAGATCCACACTCAGGCTGACTGACAATTTGGTATTTGGATGGGTAGGGGAATCACACTTGTGTGGATCTTATTAGGTTCATCCCTCTCGTGGGTTTGAGGATAAGGGGTTTCATAGTGGGACATGTTGCTTTGAAAGTCATCGCGTGGAAAGTGACAAAAAAGAAGAATGCTTGCATTGAAAATGAACATGTGTTTATACCTTTCGCATTTGACACATTTGATTTTCTCGCACTAGTGTAACACCCTATGTTGAATCGTTTCCCATTTTTGGGTGGTGATCAACGATTGGGTATTAATAGACTTAGGACCCTTGAAGAACTAACATTTGGACTCATTTGGGGGTGGATAATGTAATTTGGATGATTCGGGTATTCGGTTTGTGTTTTGGAGTCAAAGGGTATTTCGGTAATTTGTCAGCTGGAGATTTTATGGAAATTGGATGTTTGTTTGGGAAATGGTTAGGCAAGTATGAGTTGTTTAAAACATGGAGATTCTTGTTGCCTTTTCATGGATATATGGATTGTTGGAATCTGATTTATATTGAGGAAGTTATGGCCTTCAGAATATGTTAGGTTTGAAGGGAAATCCTAGTATGTGGGACATACCTAGGGAGTATGTGCAACGTACTGATGCGAAGGGCATTACGTTGGGCGTAATATGGTGTACACTTAGTGTACTGTGAAGGTGGAAGCGTGGATCGAGACCTCGTACGTTGGGCGTACGAGGGGAATGCGGGGCGTACGAGGGTTAAACGAAAAACCCTAATTTATAAGTTTTACCCTATATAAACACATTAAGTCTTTTTTTTCTGGCCTCTTTACCAACCTCCAAATCCCCAAAACCCTAGAAATCGTCAATAAGCCTCCATGGTTATGATTTTGAGCTCATGGTGTGCATGTTGGTGTTTTGGGTCATTTCCAAGAAGATGGAGTTTGGTGCAAGGTTGGGGATCAAGAAAGAGCTTGTAGATCTTGATTATGTGCTTCATTTCCATCTTGTTTGAGGTAAAAAGCTTTGACCTTGTTCATTTTTAGCTTAGATCTATGTTTTATGAGTTTTGGTTCATTTTGGTCCCAAGAATGAGATCTAGTGGTTTGGTACCACTCCAGGAGCTATGAGTTGCCACTCTTGGTGTTTTTAAGGTTCTAGATGCATAAAGTTGCCTCATTTAGGGTTTGGAATCCCCCATGCATGAGATGGTGTCCATTCGATGAGAGTATAATGTTTTATCTTGAAGTTTCCTTCTTTTGGGGTATGCAAAGTCATCAAGTCAATGACTTTATGGTTCTAGATGTTCATTAAGAAGTAGATATGTTGTTTGGACTCCTGGGCTTGAGCATTAAGAGCTTAAGAAAGGTTTTGGATTAATGGATTAGTATGTTGGGCGTACAAGTCTGTACGCGTAGTGTACAAGCTAAATAACGAGTACGCCCCACATACTCAGTCAGGATGGAGTTTGTATGTTGGGCTTTGGTTTGGGCCATCTTTTTGGCTTAGTTGTCCTGGGCCCTGCTGGGCCATCATGTTTTGGGCTGATAATTATTTTGAGAAGGGCTAAAATGGGTTTGGGCCTAAATTGGAAAATTAGGCCATGGATTGGGCCTTGAGTGGTTTTTGGTATTTAGGCCCTGTGGATTATATAGTTTGGGCGTAAATCTTGGTCTAAACTAAGTGATGGGTAAATTGGTCATTTACCCTAGTAATGGATTTATGAATATGGATTGGACCCTAATGTTAATTCGGTGTTTTTTTGATTATTTTGTTAGTTCAAGATTCGGTCAGCCGACAGCCAGAGATTTATCTGCGAGATTCAGCAGTACGAGGTGAGTTTCCTCATAATGTTTAGTGGGTTGAAGGCACCAATGTCGTCCCATGGTTTACTACATAGAGTTCTAGATGTCTGCGTGACTCTTACATGTGTATGTGTTTGTATGCTTACTGGGTGGGGCCCAATGTTTTTCTGTATTCTAGTATTGGGTTATGCATATATGATTTGTATATATGCGGGGCCCAATGATTGAATAGTATGCTACTATCTTTGTTATTTTCACATGTGCTTGAATGTTACATGATTATATGTTTATATGTTTAGTGGGCGGGGCTCGTTATGCGAGTGTGGGCGGGGCCTGTATCTCAGTGGCGAGGCCCGTTATGCGAGTGTGTGCGGGGCCCGTTATGTGATAAGTCATGTATGGTATATGGTATCTTGGGGAACTCATTAAGATTTGTGCTTATGTTTTTCACTTTATGTTTCAGGCACTTTGATTTTCAAATGGAAGACCTCGGGATGGTTGCAGGGCACACACCACATGTTTTCCTCATTCTTTGATTTACTCTGATTCGATGATGTTTTGCTAAATCTTGATTACCATGGTTTTATGGAAATGATATGTATTAATGATTTATTTATTTGATAAACAAAAATTTTAAGTCATTATTTTTTGGGACGTTTCAAGTTGGTATCAGAGCCTTGGTATGAGGGATTCGAGAACACTCTCGGGTGTGTCTGAACTCAAACTGGGGATTTGGTAAAGTTTTTCAAAAAGAAATATAATTTAGAAATGGATTTTTCTAAAAGAAGAAAGGGTGTTGTAACGTCCGCAGATCCGGTCTAGTCAATTTAGAGGCAATTGGGGCCGAAAATGACTTTTCGAAAAAAAGATTATTTAGAATAAATAAACTTAACCAAGTTGTAGAATATGTCACAAGGTTTTTGTACATATAAAGAACGCCGAAATCCGAGTTATAACGAAGAAGTTATGACCCGTCAAAGTTTTCGGCAAAACCGGCACGGCACCGGGAGACATAAATAGTGAATTTACGTTGGAGGAATTTTAACCTTGGTGATCTAAACCAAAGTTGTAGTATACGTTAAACCAAGAACATCCATAAAAAGAATGCCCAAATCTGACTTCGTATGAGGATGTTATGATTTTTCTAAGATTCGGCTTAGCAGTGCACGACCCGAAACTCAAATTTTAGTTCGAGCATTTTTTGGCTTATGCGATCTAAATAAGAGTCGAATATCTCATTAATACGAACTCAAAGGTAAAATTATAGATGAAAACGGAGTCCATATGAAGGAGTTACGAATTCTTCGCGGCCATTTAACAGTCTAATCTCCTCCTACTGTTAAATTTAAGATTGGTCGAGAATTAGCCGACTGACTCTAAACAAAAGTTGTAGATTATGATCCCACCTACGCGTGGACATAAAGAAAGTCGAAAACGGAGCTTGTATGCGAGAGTTATGATTTTTCTAAGTCGGGAGGGTGTTGTGCGAGTTTGGGTGACGTGGCGCGATCACAGCCGTTGCTTCCTCCCCAAGGCTAGCCACCAGATGGTGACACGTGGCACATTACGCCCACCATAATTTTGAGTACGCTCAGCGTAACCATTACGCTTAGCGTAATTTTTGAGTACGCTCGGCGTACTCGGCGCTGGCAACCTATAAATAGAGGCGCAAATCTCCCATTTTCTTCACAACTCTCCACTTCTTTCCTCCCAATTACCCCCAAACCTTCAAGGTTTTTCCCTAGAACCTCCAAGGTGTTAGAAGCAAGTCCTGGAGCACCGGAAAGCTCCAAGAGGAGGAGCCTTTCGGCTCGGGAACACTGCTCCAGCAAAGCCCGGTTTTCGATAAAACCCGCTGTAAATGAGCTACGCCTACGCTATTTTTAATATAGCTTCTAATTAATTATACTAACATTATTAGGACCTTAAAATAATTATTTGGGCTATTACTATGAGTTATATAGTGTTTTTAACGCTTATATAATAATAATAACAGCTAGACTATTAAATTAGTCCCGGTAAATACTGAACTAAAGCCTAGTGGTAATGATACTAGGTTTTGTCAAAGTAAATTGTTTTAAGAGTAACGAAGTGTTGTCCGAGTACCGAGTCACCACCGTATCAGGTGAGTGCATAGTTACTTTCATCTTACACATAGATATGAAGTATTTTATATAAACTACGTGCTATGTGTGCATATTATCTGAATACTTGTTGTCTATGCTTGATGAACGTTTTTTTATACATGTTTTAAAAGATTTAAACTGTATACGTATTTTATATATACGAATATGTTGGGTATGACATGGGTAAATGAATGATGAGAGATAAAAGATGATGTGAGTAAACAGTGGCAACTATATATAGACTTAGTGCCTAATAAACATCGACAGCTATGGACTTAGTGCCTACTGGACAAACAGTGGTAGCTATGGACTTAGTACATGTTAGGAATTGGTAGCTATGGACTATGTACCTATTAGATAAAAACTGGTAGCTATGGATTTAGTACCCGATGAATAAACTATAGCAGCTATGGAATTAGTGCTTTAGGAACGCGCATTGGCAGCTATGGATTTAGTGCCAGTCCTATAAGAATAAGGAAGATAATGGGGATGGGTAATTAGGTTGATTGTTGATGTTTAAACATAATAATTATATTATTGTGGTTTGAAAACCCTATGTACTCACCAGGTTTCCCAACCTGACCCACTCAGTTTATTTATGTTACAGGTCTTGTTATGAAGTCACATTACATTGAGAGATTAAAGAGATGTAGATCACTAGTGTAAATAAATGTAAGTTCTGTTTATGCTTATGTTTATGTATTGACGATGACATCCCAAACGTTTTAAAACGAATAAAATATGTTTATTCGAAAATGTTTTGATAACGTATTTATCATGTTTTTTCTGGGAACAAGTTCCGCAACATTTTTATGAAAAGAAGTACTCTGATTTTTCTAAAGCATAAACAAAATCGGTCTTTTCTAGCCGTGAAAATGGGGATGTCACAGTTGGTATTAGAGCATTAGTTTAAGTGAAGTAGGAATATGGATTTATTTCTAGACTTAAACTTAGAATGCTAAGCAATGATTGTGAGGAGTGTGTCTAATAGATTTAGGGAATACACCTGAATAGAAACAAGCACTAGCATATTTTAGGAATGATGCCTAATTTTCTTTTACGTGCTAAGTGATTTGTTATGCTATAGTTTGATCGGATCTATGGTCTGTTGCCGACCGGATCTGGAAACCTTGTGTGTTTAGGATTCTAAACGTACGAATACAATATTAGAACTAGCATATAAACGTTTTGGAGTGATAAGGATGATTTAAAACGTCAATCCTAAATTAAGATCTAGATTCACCTTATTTGGTGTATAGATCAAGATGGCAAGGACCCGTAGCGGAAACATGAATGCAAATTAAAATAGGAATCAACCCCTGGTGATTCAGCAAATACCTGTCGTCGTAGAAGATGTACCCGAGCCAATCACCATGGCTGGAGTTCAAGCCATGATTCGGGATATGCTAACTGAATAAAGGGAAGAAATGAGACAGATGCTCCACGAAAATAGGGACGAACCTACCATACATGTTGACCCGACCGAGCCAATTCCCGAGCAATCTGAGGAAGGGAACTACAGCCGCCAAGTGAGTCAATTAGGGACTCAAGGTGAGCAAATGGATGGCCCAAAGAGGAGAAACATCAAGGATGGGCGGATGTACAAGAATTTCTTGGGTGCAAAACCACCAAGTCTCTCAGGAAGCCCAAAGCCTGTTGAGATTATGGATTGGGTCTCCGAGATGGAGATGGTGTTTGAGAGCTACGACTGCAGCGAGAAGCAGAAGACCGTCTTCACTGTGAGACAACTGAAAACTGGAGTCTTGAGCTGGTGGAAGCTATTAGCAGATACGATGCCACGAGGAGAAGCCCTAAGGATGTCATGGGAAGAGTTCTTGGAACAGTTGAAAATGCGGTACTTCTCAGAAATAGATCTGATAGACCTAAACAACGAGTTTCAGAACCTGAAGAAAGGGAAGATGAGTGTTGATGAGTATGCCACCGCATTCACCGAGAGGATGAAGCTATTTCCCTACTTGGTTCCTACAGAACTCTCCAAGATTGATAGGCTTGCTAACGGATTGCTCATTGACTTTGGCCCAATGGTTAAAATGGCAACTACCTTGAAAATAGCTGTTAGGGCAGCTAAGAATGTAGAGACCCAACTAAGAGAAAAGGGTCTAGAAAAAGATAAGGTAGGAGAGAAGCGGAAGTTTGAAGGAACTTCAAAATCCAACAAAGAAAGGAAATTCTCAAAGACTGAAGGAGGAGGAGGAGGTGAAACTAAGTGGTGCGAGAAGTGTAAAAAGAAACACTTCAAGAAGTGAAACGAAGAAGTGACTTGTTATAAGTGTGGAAGGACTGGTTACTATTCCAAGGATTGTACACATAATGATAAGGTATTGTAAGGTCCAAATAACGGATCTTACCAGAGATCAACATCAAACATTTAGTTAAGAGTGCGGTGGGTAAGAGTGGATACCCATTCAATCGCCATTTTATAGGCAATTTCCTTAAACACCCCTTATAGACTAGCTTCGTGAATAAGGTCTACTAACGGTAAGACTAACTTTTACTCATACATATATATAGTGTTAGACTTTTTAATGTTATATATAGTATAGGGTGTATTTTAGACTTTTAAAATATTAGGTGGTCAAATTTAACAATTATACTTTTAATTCAATTAAATTTTAAACCAAAAACTTTATGGATTTATTAAACCTCTTTTAATTATACACCTTAATTAATTAATTAATAAAACCATAACGGTGTGATTTGAACTTTTTCAAAACTATAATAAGGTTTTAGAATTTAACATTCCTAATTAAACTTTTAATCAACTTTTAAATTCCAAAACTTGAGGGCAAGTTTTGAAACATTTCAACACATTAGGGTTTAGAATTTAAATATACATCAAAATTAAACCATTTAATCAAAATTTAAATTCCAAAACTTGAGGGCAAGTTTTGAAACTTTTCAAAACAATTTAGTTTTAATCTTTCTTAAAAATTTCGAATTTATGACATTTAAATTAAATAAATTAAATATTAAAACTCTTGATTTAATAATTATCTTGAATTAGACTATTAATTTAATTATTAAATCATAAAGGATAATTACCATTTATACATTTAAGATATCCTAATCCCTTAATTATCTCTATAGATTTCGAAAATAAGGATAGGATAATGCAAAATCTATAATTACCAGATTTAACAATTAGATGATAATTACAAGATATGGGAAAATTCAAATCCCTAAAATTTAGGATCTTATCTTGGGGAGGAGGCTAATTTCAAAAATCAAGGGATTAAAACAAACCCTAGATTTCGAAATTTAAGGGTTTAAGGAAAGGATTTGAAGATCTTATTCAAACTCTTGCAAATTAGGGTTTGCAAACCCTAATCTCGAAAAAAAACCTAGCCTCCTAGGGTTTATTGGCAATAAACCCTAATAAGTCAAGTTCATACAATTGAATTTTTCATACATATCAAGCATCAATACAATAGAAACCAACCAGGCTCTGATACCACTGATGGGTTTTAGTCATAAGACATCTTCTGTGCTCATACAAACCCTAATGCTTGGATCTAGGTTTCTCTATTGTACATGCTTGTTATCCAAGACTATAAACCCTAATTCTAGCATATGGAATTCGATATTGACATACAATTAGGTTTATGATATTACCTTGATTGTTATGTAGCAATAACAATCCCAATTCCTCCTTGAATTGACTTTGGAAGGCTTAGAGTCACAAGTGTCACTCCTCTAATTGCTTACAAACCCCATAAGTAAGTGGAGAAGGTATAAAGAGAGAGGAGAGAGTTAGAAATTCGTCCTTAGATGCTCTAGGGATCAAGTACACGAAATCCTAAGGCCTTAGGGGTCTTTATATAGGGTTAGGATTAGGGTTTCAGTCCTTATCCTTATCTAGTTACTTGCCCATCAAGCAACCATAAGATAAGCCTTGAAAATCCCTATCTCTTGGACCTTGGACGATTTTAAGGATATACGTATCCTTGAATTTGTCCATCCTTTAACAAGGATAACCATTGCCCTATTTTGCAACTATCACATAATTACAATTCAGCCCCTCTAGTTTAATTAATTACATTTGATCACAAAATTAATTCTTAATTAATTATTGACCAATATTAATTAAACAAATATGATTTCTCCTTTAATATATTATTCTTATAACATATTAATAAATCATAATAACCTCTCTCTTTATTTATTTCTCCAATCAAGTTGCTTTGGTGAAGGCAACCCAAAAGGACCATGCACCATCGGGTCAAGTACATACCAAAATAGTTATGGACTTAGACACTAATCCAACAGTCTCCCACTTGGATAAGTCTAATAACTATTATGCGTATGACTTCAGATCCTGATCTACAATCGTAGCTTTCCAAAGCCGCTGTCAACTCTGATCATATCAGATACGCGTGTCCTTTGATAAGGGATCATATATTCCTCCATTCTAGATATCATATGAGATATGATTTCAAATCATTCTCTTTGTACTATATCTCGATTCCCGATTTATGACAACTGACTAATTGAACAAATCAAATTAGCCCTAGCCCGGCCGAGCATTTACGTTTGTCATCACAAAATCATCGAGGGGCCCAAAGATATCGCTTTTATCCTACTTTGGATAAAAGGAACGGATAAACTTTGATACAATGCTTGCTTGCACTCACTCACCGAATTACACACAACAATATGTTTTATAACATCAAGCTACTAGTGCGTTTACATATTATCAATGCGCAACCGATTTGCAAGATACAACTCACACATCTCGGTTTCAAGAATATAAGATGTTATCGTCTCACCAATCACTCGTTATACAATTCGTGGAGTGATCCAAGTGAGCGTGGGTTTAATCCAATGCTCAAATCATATTCATAAGCACTCATGAACGTTGCAACAAACATTTGCTTATGTTTAATGCTATTTAGACAATCCACACACCAATTCACGACAGTCTTCATTCATATCTACTTCCAACATATGAACGACTGTGGCCCGTTCGAATAATTCGATTATTCTTAATAAATTCAATTATTCTAGAAGTCAAAACATGCAAATATGAAACACAAGAATAATACTAATCCCATATGACCTCAAACCTTTGAGTATAAATAAAACTCCTTTTATTTATCACCATATTGATTACTCATTATTTGTCGTTTCGGTTAATCAACTTCTTACTTGAATTACAACACTTTTCCCATGCTCCTAGCATGCACACAATGTTTACTCATGGTTCTTACTTTGTGAAATAGATCACATTGAACACATTTCTAATCATTCTCATTTCACAACTCCAAATCCTTTTTCCATAAGTGAAAGAATATCAAATTCTTGCTACTTATAGAATATGCTAGATTCTAACGTTCTATGCAACTTATCCTTTCGTAATGTCACTGCACCAAAGTCACAAAGACTACTGCCAATGATATTACAAAGTCTTCTATCGGAGATTGTTACAAGACAATTCCTTAGATATGATGTCTCTCACTCAAAGTACTTTCCTTTGAACATCCTTTTGCATAAAAGTTTCTAATCTTAGACATAGATTTTTCAATATTCAATTCCCTATATGGACACGTTTCCATATTTTCCATATGACAACTCATTCATAATAGAATCTTTTCTATTCATAATAATGTCGATATTGTCCATCCAATACCATGCTTCCAACTACTCACAAGCAACCAATCCTCGTCGAACTTTGGATTGTCCTTTGATAGTTGTTTAATTATTTTAGCCAAAACCAATTCTTGTCATTTTTTCCCTCTAAATGCGCTAGACATTTGGAAAATTTTAGAATGTTCAAACATTAAAGCATTTGCAATCGATCCTATACCCGAAGCGTATGGGACACGACGCATAATGTTTTATTTGCTATGTTCTCAAAATTCGAATTGTGAAGAGGAATGTCGTAATCATAATTGAAATTTTAAGAACACACTATGTACCTTTGACTAAATTTATTAACATTCCACAACCTAAGCCTTTAGATTTGAAATGAAGCATAATATTCTCTCCCTTAATTATAGCAAAACAACCTTTCAACTCTTACAACTTTGCAAAGTATGACTCTTGTTTTCTATAATTAATATTGCCAACTTGCAATCCGTGCCTTAATAATCATACAATCATAACATTTATGCTCCCACTATCATGATGATTATTATAAAACATAACACTTATGCTCCCACTAGCTTCGACATGTATTCATAAACATCTTAACATTCAGAAAAACAATGCTTATTGAATTTCTTAAGTTCATGTTTCTAATACTTTGTGCTTTGATAATCTTTTATCAAGGTTTCTTGAACTTATACACCTTTGCCTTCGATAGTTCATATGTGTATCTAAACACTTAAGACTAATTGCCGAACCTCACAATTCAAATTATGGAAAGGGATACCGTAACCATAATCGAATTCGAGAATGCAATTTTACAATCACTATCTTCTTAAAATCTTTCTTAGTGAAAGCATTTCCTCACAATCATTTTCATGAAGGAGGAAATCTTATGACACTTAGATTTAAACGGTGTATGTGTTCCTATCCATGTGAATTTGTTAAAACCAAAGTTTACGACAAATTCAAACTCATATGGACCGAACTTTCTTAATCTTGATTTCTTGCCTTATGGTAGCACAGCTGCCCACCATGTCTTCCAAGTAGTTAAGCAGCTCACCCTTTCCTATAAATGTACCTTTCATTGATTAAGGTGCTTTGCCTTTTATGCGTTCAAAATGAGAACTCATAGAACTCACATGCATAATTAACTCGATTGAATTGGCACAGAAACAAAATAATGTTATCACGATAGGTTGTAAACCTCAACTCGTGTGCTAGTGATGATCGATAAGGTTTATTTGATTCGTTCTTGAAACCTTTCAAGACCATTAAGACTCCCACTGACTCCTTGACATATAAGATTCTCTTGTCAATAACCATTTCTTGACAAACAAATATTCAAGAGTTAGTGTATCTTTTATCAAAAACACTTCATAAATTGGTCCTAGTTGGTCTTTGTCTTATCCAAGACATCACAACTTACCATATTTATTGAATGTTTTAAACATTCTTAATACTTTTCACTCATTGTCACAATCTTAACTCTAAGACTTGTTTTGGAACGAAGCATGATTGACTTTTTGATTTAACCATTTCTTCAATTCTTGATTCCTCTTCTTAAACATACAATTGTACTTAGAGGATCAATTGAAATATGGTTCTTAATCATTAAGACCTATCATAAAGCATAAAAGGTACTCTCCCTTCTTTTTAGAATGGAGAAACTTTTATCTTTCTGCCTACTTGATTCTTGTTATTCGTTCTACTATTGATTTAAACTTTTTCAATCAATTTAGAATTACACTTAATCTTGTGAGTATAATCACATTTACTAAACCTTTAGTAAATCATGACGAATATCTTTGTTACTCTTATGGTGGACTTGATCAACACATAACTTTATGTACTCGATCTCCTAGTCCTTCACTTGACATTTTGTCAACGAATTAGTCTAATTTCCAAATATGAAATTTCTCATTCATCGTGCAACCAAGTTGCATGATTCCAAGTTTCTGTCCAATTGAAACTTGGGCGATGAGAAACTCTCCCTATTTAGTAAACTCTCGACTTTCCATAAATAACATAATAAGAACCAAATCCATTATTGCTAATAATAGAAACATTTTAACATCAATTTTTCATACACGCCATTGCAAGGATAATATAAAGTCAAAATTTATTTTATGCGGAAAAATTTGTCCTTACAATGCAACTCATTGAAAAACTTATGCTAATACATCTTTCTTAGCAATCTAATTCTAACTCTAAGTAGTAGCTTAAGAATCTAATCTTCAAGAAATGCGATCGAAATCCATTCCTTCACGGTTAGATTCTGCTCACTTCTTCCTTTAAGCTTCCTTTCTTTTCTTCGATTCTACAAAACATCAAATGTAATCTTATCACATTATGTATTAAGAGTCTAGAATAGGAGCTTAAAAGAGTTAGTTAATGGATTTTACCTATATTAGAGCCATACGTTTCGACTCTCCCATCTCTTAGATCTCTTAGGTAAATGGGGCAGCTTCGTCTCCAATGCCCTTTCTCTTGGCAATAAAAGAAAATTGACTCTTTTGGAACTTGACATGGAACTACTTCAGAAATTGCCTTTCTCTTATGATCAAACTTTTCGTTCATAGCATGTCTTTCGTTGCCATTGTCTATATCCATAGAGGTCTTGAAGACAGATTCACCAATCAACTTTGCTTTTCTATTGCGCCAAACCATTGCTGATTCAGCAACAATAAGCATATAGGTGAGATATATAAGGGTCACGTCGCGGTTCATCATATAGTACTCTCTTACGAACTCACTATATGATTTTGGAAGTGACTGAAGAACCCAATCAACAGCCATTTCCTAACAGACAACGGATCCCAACATTCTTAACCTATCAATGTGTGACTTCATGCCTAGGACGTGTGCATACACTGACTTTCCTTCTTTATGTTTACTTGCCAAAAGGGCTTGAGTGATCTTGAGCTTTTCAAGTCTTTGAACTTGTGGGTTAGGGAGAATAATTGGAGGAGGAGGAGGAAGTGAAGCATGATTTCTTGTTCCTCGATCGAATCGTGGAATATCATCTTCATGTGGAATACTTGTTCCACGAGATTTGGGAAAACCATAGTTGTCGAACTTTGACATCTACAATACGGGAGAAAATAAATTGAAGTTAGTTGATTGAATGAGTCCTTACTAAATCACCCAAATGAGATACTAAGGCTAGGACCCAACACAATATTCTACAACTCGGGAGAGGGATGCCGTAACCCTAATTGCAAAATATTTGAAGGTAAGTGAATGACGATTCACTAATTTCCACCACGAAAAACGAAAAAGAAATTTAAGTTTTAAATCTATGAAAACTCCTAGATCCTTTGAGATTCATTGAACTTTCAATGGTATGTTTAAATCTCGATATGCCCCTCTTGTTTGTGACTGGGATGCCGAGGATCACAAAGCGGGTGTGAATAAGCATGTAAACTTACATGGTGCCCTCACATGTTACAATCACCTATTCGATGTGCCGGTAAACCACACACGCTCCACCGAACTATGACAAACATTGAGTCACCCTTTGCTACCTTTGCTTAGAACCATTTAGTGTGCCGGTAAACCACACACGCTCCACTAACGTCTTTGCAAGGGTACAAAGTGTAATTTCTTGGAATTGCATCAATTCACTTTGCCTATGTAACTAAGATTGGGAATTTGAAAAAACATTTAGTTACTTTAGTAATTCATTATACTTATAATGGAAGGTTTTGTCCCATCCTACCCGTTCGGCTAACGACCCTCCACTAGTCAAGAGTGCGGTGGGTAAGAGTGGATACCCATTCAATCGCCATTTTATAGGCAATTTCCTTAAACACCCCTTATAGACTAGCTTCGTGAATGAGGCCTACTAACGGTAAGACTGACTTTTACTCATACATATATATAGTGTTAGACTTTTAATGTTATACATAGTATAGGGTGTATTTTACACTTTTAAAAGATTAGGTGGTCAAATTCAACAATTATACTTTTAATTCAATTAAATTTTAAACCAAAAACTTTATGGATTTATTAAACCTCTTTTAATTATACACCTTAATTAATTAATAAAACCATAAGGGTGTGATTTGAACTTTTTCAAAACTATAATAAGGTTTTAGAATTTAACATTCCTAATTAAACTTTTAATCAACTTTTAAATTCCAAAACATGAGGGCAAGTTTTGAAACATTTCAACACATTAGGGTTTAGAATTTAAATATACATCAAAATTAAACCATTTAATCAAAATTTAAATTCCAAAACTTGAGGGCAAGTTTTGAAACTTTTCAAAACAATTTAGTTTTAATCTTTCTTAAAAATTTCGAATTTATGACATTTAAATTAAAATAATTAAATATTAAAACGCTTGATTTAATAATTATACAATTAAGATATCCTAATCCCTTAATTATCTCTATAGATTTCGAAAATAAGGATAGGATAATGCAAAATCTATAATTACCATATTTAACAATTAGAGGATAATTACAAGATATGGGATAATCAAAATCCCTAAAATTTAGGATCTTATCTTGGGGAGGAGGCTAATTTTGAAAATCAAGGGATTAAAACAAACCCTAGATTTCGAAATTTAAGGGTTTAAGGAAAGGATTTGAAGATCTTATTCAAACTCTTGCAAATTAGGGTTTGCAAACCCTAATCTCGAAAAAAAACCTAGCCTCCTAGGGTTTATTGGCAATAAACCCTAATATGTCAAGTTCATACAATTGAATTTTTCATACATATCAAGCATCAATACAATAAAAACCAACCAGGCTCTGATACCACTGATGGGTTTTAGTCATAAG
This sequence comes from Lactuca serriola, assembly GCF_051521515.1. Taxonomy (NCBI): domain Eukaryota; kingdom Viridiplantae; phylum Streptophyta; class Magnoliopsida; order Asterales; family Asteraceae; genus Lactuca; species Lactuca serriola. The sequence goes on along the minus strand of NC_136411.1, from coordinate 390,315,558 downwards.
ACATCCTATGTGCTCATACAAACCCTAATGCTTGGATCTAGGTTTCTCTATTGTACATGCTTGTTATCCAAGACTATAAACCCTAATTCTAGCATATGGAATTCGATATTAACATATAATTAGGTTTATGATATTACCTTGATTGTTATGTAGCAATAACAATCCCAATTCCTCCTTGAATTGACTTTGGAAGGCTTAGAGTCACAAGTGTCACTCCTCTAATGGCTTACAAACACCATAAGCAAGTGGAGAAGGTATAAAGAGAGAGGAGAGAGTTAGAAATTCGTCCTTAGATGCTGTAGGGATCAAGTACACGAAATCCTAAGGCCTTAGGGGTCTTTATATAGGGTTGGGATTAGGGTTTCAGTCCTTATCCTTATCTAGTTACTTGCCCATCAAGCAACCATAAGATAAGCCTTGAAAATCCCTATCTCTTGGACCTTGGACGATTTTAAGGATATCCTTATCCTTGAATTCGTCCATCCTTTAACAAGGATAACCATTGCCCTATTTTGCAACTATCACATAATTACAATTCAGCCCCTCTAGTTTAATTAATTACATTTGATCACAAAATTAATTCTTAATTAATTATTGACCAATATTAATTAAACAAATATGATTTCTCCTTTAATATATTATTCTTATAACATATTAATAAATCATAATAACCTCTCTCTTTATTTATTTCTCCAATCAAGTTGCTTTGGTGACGGCAACCCAAAAGGACCATGCACCATCGGGTCAAGTACATACGAAAATAGTTATGGACTTAGACACTAATCCAACAAACACATGCGCTAAAAACCTCCAATATGGATGCAAAAGCTTCTTCAAAGTCGGAGGTGAAGTGCCTTCGTAGCTCATCCTCCTGAGAATTCTTTGTGTGTCTGCAATCCCAATTTCCTTGGGGAAATTAGGTTGATCGTCGATTAGCAGCGTGTCTCTGATAAAGCATTCATTTATCATGATTTCACGACCTTGAACCATAGCTTTCACAGTGAAATGACCGTCATTATCCATACTCGTGCTAGCAGTTCCCCAGAATTCTCTGATTAAATTTTGATACACAACAGGGTTTACTGTGATAGCGGACGCCAGACAGCACTCCCGTAACCTGTGAATCATTGATCGTAAGTCTGAATGAACAGCTGGAGGATCTGCAAGCACAATGGCAATATTGTGCATATCCGCGAATTTCAAGTTTGCCATTTTCCTGCACTCAATTATAATAAGTAATATACAAAAAAAAATGCCAAATGAACATCCAAAATATTAATTTTTATTTTGATCCCGAAAAGAAAATTATTTTGTTTAGAAAATTTTATCAAAACAAAAATTATTCAAGTAAAAATCAGTGTTCACGGTTAAATATCAAACACAGACAGTTCATGGCCTAAGAACAAAATCTGTGGCCGTGAATTTTGAGTTTACGGCCGAAGAACATCAGTTTACAGTCGATGAACACTAAATTTGTTCAACACTTGAAAAACACGCATTTAATCAAGAGAATTAGTCATAAAACAACACACTAATCGATAAATGCTTCCAGTCGTAATCCATTCACGGTCAAAGTGCATTTACGGCCCTAGAATAGAGTTTACGGCCCAAGCTTACATCCGTAAGCTCCGTTGGACCATTTTCTTCGATTTTTTTGCTCAAACAACACAGTGAAACACGCAATAAAACACATATTTATGATCTAGAACTCATTACCTACGAGATTGTCGGATCAGATTTGCGAGTTTTGACGAATTTTTTTTTGAAGGGAGAGAGAGTGAAAGAAGCTGTTTGCGGCCGAAATCTTGTGAATGAAGAGATCCCGACAGTAAACCCCTATATTTACCCCTTTTACCACTTACCTGATAACTACACAATATTGGGCAAATTCCAACACAATTAAATTTAAAAAAAAAAAAAAAAAAAAAAAAAAAAACTTTATGAAGATTATTTTTACTAAGGAAAAATTAAAAATAAAAATAAAAATAAATAAAAAAACTTAATTTTATATAGTAAAAATAAAAGTAAAAATAAAATAATAAATAATTTAACTTCAACTAAAATATAATCACAAAAATTTAACTACTATAACTAAGTTTGTGACGCTGGAATCAAAGTTGTTGGATAATCTTATTCTACTTCTCGGTACCCTTATCTTCACATCTTCGTCTGATAGATCACCGGTATTGTGGTCCACTTAAACACGAAAAATTTGTGACAGCTTTTGGACAATTTACCAATGACATCATTCATGCATATATCTAATTGTAACTTTATTATCATGATTGGTCCTAATTCTTAAATAAATTTACCTTATGACCATTTAACTGACTACAACCAGGGATATTGTTGTCCACCTAAATCGAGCAGCAAGATCTACAGACAATCTGTATGTGTTCAAGTTTAAGTGTACTAGAACGTGTTTCCCACTTCCTGGCAAGCCCCATCCATCAAGATCTTCCAGAGTACTCCTTACACCGGGTGAGCAGACAATCATTCAGAGAGAATATAGATTCAGAATTCTATAACTTATTACTTTAGAGGGATTGAGAAGTAGAAGGTTGCATATACTGTGTACTAGGTCAGATTGGAAGTCACACAAAGGAGACAACATATGGCTAACAGATAAGAGGAATTTCACACACACACACACACACACACACATATATATATATATATATATATATATATATATATATATATATATATAACATGCAGAGAGATAGAGTTGCATATGTTACAGTCCAGGTCTGATCTCCCGATCACGCAGAGGAGGCAACATATGACTAAAAAACAGAAAGAAAGAAAACAATTTTCTAAAGACCTAATTTATCGGAATTTACCAGTCGCCCCATCCAACCGGGAATAAGGATAGAATCCGCACATTGAGGAAAAGTGAATCCACAGTTCTAAATACGAGTTATTTAATGTGACCGGTAGATTCTCATGTATATCTCTCTGCTCAACCTATACGAGCGTCATGAAATCAGGTTAAACGGATCTAACTAGGTCAAAGTTTGTCAAGTCCTTAAATTCATTAAATTCAACTTTCCCTAATCAAGTCCATTTAAAATCTTTCGTGCCTACCAGCGCATCGAGCACAAAGCGTAGACGATTCAACTTAGGTACGTTACGCCGATTCAGATTGCCCGTTATCGCTTGCTAATTTCATTTCCCATCACAACACCTACAAACGAAACTGTCAGCAATATTTTTTAATTTTCTGTTTTTTTTATTGTTTTTGGATTTTTGATTTTTTATTGTTTTTGGATTTTTTGATTATTTCTCCCCCTAAATTTGTGCATGGGTGAGAACAAAAATAAAAGAAAACAAAATGCACAAATTTTATCTATCCTAAGGAAACAAGAAACAAAAAGAAATTAAAAATAAAATAAAATTAAAAAAATAAAAAATAAAAAATAAAAAATAAAAAATAAAATTGAAAATTGAGTTGAAGAAAAAATAAAAATAAAAAAAATTTAATCCTGAAAACGTATCATTTTCAGAAATCCTACAAGCACATCGAAGCGAGCAATGTTAAATGGCTTTGTGAACAAGTCCGCCACATTATTATCAGTGTGGACTTGTTCCATCCGGATTAGCGAACGTTCATAACAGTCTCTGATGAAATGAATTTTAATGTCGATGTGCTTGGTTTTAGAGTGTTGGACTGGGTTTTTGGCTATTTGAATGGCAACTTCATTATCACAATAAATGGGGGTTTCAAAATAATTCAAACCATAGTCCAACAGCTGATGTTGGATCCAGATAACTTGAGAGCAGCAAGCTGATGCAACAACGTATTACGCCTCTGTTGTGGAAGTTGAGACAGTGTGTTGCTTCTTGCATTGCCACGAAACTAGTCTGTCACCTAGGTACTGACATCCTCCTGAGGTTAATTTCCTGTCAAGCTCACAGCCTCCATAGTTACTGTCAGTAAAAGCATAAAGATCAAATTCATAATTCTTCGGATACCAAAGACCCAATTTAGGGCTTCCTTTGATATACCGAAAAATTCTCTTGACAGCAATAAGATGTGAAAGTTTAGGATTATCCTGATAACGTGCGCATTGACAAACTGCAAACATGATGTCAGTTCGGCTTGCAGTAAGATACATCAGCAATCTGATCATCGATCGATAGTGAGTCAGATCTACAGATTCGCCTTCAGGTTCTGGAGTCAGAAGAGGTCGTTCAGCCATTGGTGTTGAAGCAGATTTAGCATCGTGAAACTTGAACTTCTCAAGAATATCCTCCACATACTTGGCTTGATGTAGCAGGATTCCGGTTGAATTTTGTTTAACTTAAAGCCCCAAAAACATGGTCATTTCTCCCAACGAACTCATTTCGAACTGTTTCTTCACTACACCTTCGAATGCTTTGCAGAGCTGCGGACTGGTTGACCCAAAGATAATGTCGTCGACATAGATTTGTACAAGTATCTGGTCCTTTTCGACATGCTTTATAAACAAGGTCTGATCGATAGTGCCACGAGAGTAACCATGTTCGAGCAAGTGCTTTGTTAGAGTTGCATACCCCGCTCGAGGAGCTTGATGTAACCCATAAAACGCCTTATCTAACTTGTAGACATGATTTGGAAACATCGAATCAACGAACCCAGGAGGTTGATCAATGTAGATTTCTTCTTAGCCTTGCCATACAAGAAGGCGGTCTTGACGTCCATTTGATAAACGGTAAAGTTCATGTAAGAAGCATATGCTAGAAAGATACGAATAGCCTCCAGGCGAGCTACTGGAGCATAAACTTCAGAGTAATCAAGACCCTCGACTTGTCGAAACCCACGAACCACCAATCGAGCCTTATTTCGCACAATAACCCCTGAATCATCCTGCTTATTGCGATAAACCCATCGTGTGTCAAGAGACTTCTTGCCCTTTGGTAACTCAACTAGCTTCCAAACACCGAGTTTTTCAAATTAGTGCAATTCCTCATGCATTGCATCTACCCAACTAGGTTCATTTAGAGCCATTTCAACATTCTTGGGCTCGATTTGAGAAATGAAGCAAGAGTAAAGAAAAGCATTAACGTCTCCACACTGACTTCTCATTTTAACACCATCACCTAGCTGACCAATGATGTTATCGATCGGATGATCGCGTTGAATCCTTGAAGGTATTTCTTGGCTGATGTCATTGAGAGAGACAGGAAGAGTGTGAATATTGATACCTCCTTCATTTGCTGGTTGAGCCGCTCCAGACGGCTCTGCTACAAACTCATCTGAGATAAGTTCAGGAAAGAGTAGTTCCATAAAAGTTGAAGAGGCAGCGGAAGCATCATTAGGGAATAACTATTTCTCTATTGAAATATGAGGTGTAGTTTCAGCATCTGGAGAATCATTTTGGACTAAAGATTTAGGACTATCATGTTGCATAGACCACTCACCTTGAGGTGTAGTAGAGGACTCCCCCTCAGATGTAGCAGAAGACTCCCCCTCAGGTGTAGCGGAGGACCCTCCCTTATGTGAACCAGGGGACTCCCCCTCAAGTGTAACTTTGGACTTCCCCTTCGATGAAGAAGAGGATGTAGATAGATGTTTGTACACAACTTCTTTTTCTTCATCTTCATAAATACTCTTCCAATAAGAAACAAGTCTAGATAAATCACTTGAAGACACATTTAAGAATTTGAAAAGCGATGTGTAATCAAACAACCAATCTGGACCCACTCTAGCGTCCGTCTCATTTTCTTCCAACCAACGCACGTCATAAGATTCCACAATTTGTTTTGTTTTCTTATTATAGACTCTATAGGCAGTGCGAGCATCATACCCTACGAAGTAACAGTCATCGGCCTTGGCATTAAACTTCGGGTTGGTATCTAAGTAAAGAAGGGTGCAAGGACAGCCAAATACACGTAAATGACTGACTGCTGGCTTGTGACCATAGAAAATTTCATAAGGGGTTTTCATCTGAGATTTGTTGATTAACACTCGATTCTAGACGTAACAGACAGTGTTTATCGCCTCGGCCCAAAAGAAAACTGGTAGTTTTGAATCACACAGCATCGTTCTTGCGGCGTCTTTTAACGTTCTGTTCCTTCTTTCAGCAACACCATTTTGTTGGGGTGTGTGAGTAGAAATGAATTGACGTAGGATACCCTTTTCTGCACAAAAATGATCGAGAACAGAATTCTTAAACTCTGTTCCGTTGTCGGTACGAAGCGCCTTCACCCGATTGTTAGTTTGGTTCTCAACTAATACAATGAACTTCTTGATCAAATCAGCAACTCCAGCTTTGTTGGATAGAAAGAAACCCCATGTAAACTGAGAGAAATCATCAATTAGAACCAGACAATAAGAACTTCTGTTGATGCTGAGGACGTTTACTGGACCAATCAAATCCATATGTAGCAGTTGAAGCACCTGACTAATTGAGTTGACTTGTTTTGGCAGGTGTGGCTTTCTATGATGCTTTCCTTGAGCACATGACACACATTTTTCAAATGTAATGAAGTACTTGATAGGCAATCCACGGACCATCTCATTCTTCGTAAGACGATTCAAGTTCTTTGCATTAGCATGACCTAATCTTCTGTGCCACAGCATTGCATTTTGTTCGAAGATCTTGGAGAAAAGACACGTAACTTGTTCTGGAAGAGTGCTATTCATATCAATGATATAGGCATTCCCATCCCTTTTAGATTTTATGAGAATCCACTCTTCTGGGATGAAAAAGCCTGGCTTGAGAATCATGCATTCCTTGTCAGTGAAATGTGTAGAATAGCCCCTGTCACAGATTTGAGAAACACTTAACAAACTATGCTTCAACTCGGGAGCAAAATCAACATTCTCAAAACTTAAAACCCCATTTGAGACAGTTCCTCTTTGAGTGATTTTACCACCTTCTCCACCCGCAAAAGAGATATATCCCCCATTAAATGATTGAATGTTGTGCAGTTCGGCGATATCTCCCGTCATATGCCGGGAACAGCCGCTGTCGACGAACCAGAGTCTGACGACATTTCCCCGCAACTGTCCCTGCAAAATGTGTGGGTTTAATTAGATTTGGGAACCCAGGTCATTACTTTCCTGGGTGATCCCGATGCCTTTTCAGATTTATAACATTCAAATTTCTCAGAGGACATAAATGATAAATTGGGAGTAAGTTTGGGCAGCCATTGATAATTAGGTTTTCTAAAAGTCTCGGTTGATTTAGAAATTGAATGTTTATCAGTCTGCTTAAAGCCTGTGAGTTTTCTACCAGAGTTGGTTGAAGACCCACTGTGGCTTCTTGACGATACTGACCTTGGCTTGGCCGTTCTCGTTTTTGGCAAACTGACTGGGACATGGTGATGAAAAACCTTTTTATGTTTTTTAAAAACAGCCCGTTTTCTACTCCGTTCATTTGCCCAATCATCATTTCGAGAACGATTTCTTGAGGACTTTCTATTTAAAGACCTTCCTCTGAATTCGTTCTCTCCTCTTGGAAGTTCGAAATGTACAAAGATATGATTTTGACAATTTCTAGCGATATGACCACCAGGTACCACAATTAAAACAAATCTGTTTGTTATTATTATAACTTGTACTACATTGATCAGATTTGCTTTCCATACTAACACCCTTGCTTCTCTCACAAGAACAAGAAACATTATTAGGTTGTGAGGCAAGTGAGGGTATGTTAGATGGAGAGGATTGTGAGACTAGTGGTGTTTCAACATTTTCATCACAAACATTAAAATTGCCAACCACACTATTCAAAACTGTATCAGTCATTCGAAAATCTTTCAAAACAGTATCAGGAGAAACAAAAACAGTATCATGAGAAAAAAAACATCACAAAAACTATTGTTACTTAAAACATTTGAAAAAGCATTGTCTTTATTTAAAACTAAAACTTCAGGTTTGGACTCAGTTTTATTTTCAGAAACAGTTTTATTTCCATAAACCATAAATGATTCATTGGCAATCTCTTCTTTGGACAAAGGCTTGTGCAGATATGAATGATTAAATGGAGGAGGCACATGATTATACCCTAGACCTTTTGATTGATTTTTCTTAAATTTCATACTGTGGTCTATCATATTTGCAACTACCTCACTTGAATGATCATATTTTCTAACATCAAGCTTGGCGGTTTCAAAATTTTCATTTAAAGATTCAATTTCAGCCACTAATTCAGTGTTCTGTTTCACTACATAATCATAATTTTCACATTTATTGCTGTAGTCTTCCTAAAGTCTCCTAAAGTCTTTAATTTTTTATTCCAATTGAGCTTTAAGTGGTTTTTGACCTTTTCTAAGTTGGTATCCTTCATATCTAAGGTCTTCTACTTCCCTTTTTAGTTTTTCATTAAGTTCACAAAGAATCTTAAGACTTTCTAGTTCACTTCCTAATGTCTCAATTTTCTCATGCAGAGTTTTAACATAATCAATACAAGATTGAGAACATAATGGTAGACTTACCTCGGTTGAATTGGGTTCATGAGAAGAGGATACCATCAATGCAAACTGTAGCTTCATCACATTAACCTCAGCTGCTACAATCTCTGTCGGAGCATCATCCCTGACCTGTGCCACCTGAGCATTTTCAGGTCCAGATAAGTTCAGGGCCTATATATGATCCTCCCAATCGAACGATTGTGCAACCATATCCTTCTCATTGTTTGTCTGAGCACCACTTCGACTGTTCCCAACTGCAACTATTGTCCTGTCATTATTTAATCTTCTGTCTGGATGTGGGCAATCACGAGCAAAATGCCATGGCTCGTGGCAGTTGAAACATCGCAATTTTCCCTTGCTGAATACAGCCTTCTTATCAGCACTCATCCCCCAGTTTTTCTTCCTAGTCTTTTTGGCAAACTGTTTTGCCCTAAACACTGTCATGGCGATTTGCCATGTAATGTCCATCTCTTCAACGTCTTCAGGGTGAATCTGATCAAGATCAGCAAAAGACAGTTGGGGTGGAAGCTCTCCGGCTACAAGTGCATTGTAACAATTGACAAGCCCTGATGCAAAAACGAGATTTTCATCACCCTCCTTTCCTCTTGAAGAAGAAGCCACATTTGAGGATGAAGCAGCTTGAGTGGCCACGAACGATTGGTTCTGGGAATAGGGCATGACTGATGCAGAGGAAGCTGATGGGTGGGAGAGAGTCTGAATCTGAGCTTGTGGAGTATTGAATGATAAGCTTGCAGAAGAAAAAGAGAAGGAGAAAAGAGCATTGTTAGTCGAGATGCCAAGATTTGCAGCTGAGTATGAGTTCACATGATTGATTTCCCGCTGCTTGTCATCAATGTCACATGCTTTGATGACTGCCATCATTTCAGCGAGAGAGAGGCAGTTGAGATCCTTAGTTTTCTTAATGACCTCTACATTCATGTCCCAAGATTTTGGGAGCGCATTTAGTAGCTTCTTGTTTATTTCTGACTTTGTATAGAAAATCCCAGCAACTGTCATTTCTGTATTAAGAGTTGTGAACCGCTGCAATTGTGCTTCAAGAGTCTCTCCAGGCACATCATTGAACATATTGAATCATTGTCGCAGCATGTCTTGGCGACTCTCTCGCATGTCCTCGTTCCCTTCATACACCTCAATTAGGGCTTCCCACAAAGCTTTAGCAGATGTATACTCTCTGAACCCTTGAGCAATATTTGGTGACAGGGCCATGGTCAAGATAGCCAATGCCTTCTCCTGCTCTTCCACACTCTCAAAGTCTTCATCGGTGTAGTTTTCTATCTTCTTATCAACCACCTGCCCCGCAACTATAGTGGTTATTCTGACTGGATCGTTGATGATGCATTTCCATATCTTGAAATCTTTCATTTTTATGTACTTTTCTATTCTATACTTCCACTCGGGAAACCCATCAACAGACATTAACCTTGGAATTCGCGTGGTGGTACCCATGACAACATCAAGCTCTTGAAAATGGTTTTGACTTTGAGATTTAATCTTTTAAAATTAAAATTAATTAAAATTCCAATTAAAAATTCAAGTTTGGTTCTTTGTCAAAATTAAAATTTGATTTACTGACACAAAGTAATTTACTGCCCAAAAAAATAGTTTACTGCCGAAAATGAATTTGCTGCCAAGAATGAGTTTGCGGCCGTAAACTCGGAGTTTGCGGCCGTAAACTTTAAACTTCCGGTTGACATTTACGGTTCAAAAAGTTAATTTAAATTCACGGTCCAAGGTTTTGCAGTTGAAGAATACGGTCTTAGATTTCGGGCATACAGTTCAAGAAAGTAATTCATGGTTTAAGAACTACGACGGGATTGCGACCGTAAATAGGGATTACGGCCGTAAGCTTGGACCGTAAACAACGATTTTTTTTAGTTTCTCGATGAAACCAAAAATCCTTTTGCAGAAAAACACAAACTTGCTTTCAAGCCAATAAAACCTTGCTCCAAAGTCGATTGTAGAATGCCTTTGACACTAGTCTTGCTCTGATACCAATTGTAAGGTCCAAATAACGGTTCTTACCAGAGATCAATAGCAAAAACAATCACACAAAGCAATAATAACAGCAAAAGAATAAGAAACCAAGCTTGCACACATTTTATAAACGTCTGGTACAACTTGATAGAAGTCAGAAACTCTAAAGGTATCAACAACCACAAAACATCTGACTCGCCCACTATTTATACACCATATGACCGTGAGGAGTTTACGGCCGTAAACTCATTACAACCGTAAACTTGTAACAAAAATGTATTACCAACACACCCCTATCATTACATTGTAAATCCTAGACCAAACCACTAAATTAAGCCCTTCAGGTATGCTACGGATGTGGAGGCAAGGGGCACCTGTCTAGAAATTGCCCAAAGAAAAACGAAGTAGCAAAGCTAAACACACCACCAAGGTGAAGGGCATTCCACATGATCCTCGGCGAAGAAGAAAACCATGCGAGGAATCAAGGATGAGGACTTCATATCCGAAGATCAAGTTGTGCAGTAGCCATAGTATCGTATGATGTAGCCTATTAGAGGCATAGTCTAGGGCGAACTTGAACACCTATGTAATAGTTTCGAGAAATAATAAAGCTCTTGTTTTGTTAGCTGATGTGTTAAGCTGTTATGTGATTTTCCTGTATGGTGACTTGGAAAACTGCGAGACAATACTTGGGACGAGTATGAGTAGGTGTGAATGGTAGTAGAGGCCTATACTACCAGGAACACATGACTCACACTTGGATCAGGGAAAGTCACAAGGTTACCAAGAAGCTAGTAATTGATTTTGTTTTATTCAAGTATGTCATTACCATTGTTTCGGTAATGACTAAGAAGATTGTTGTTATCCCGACCCTAGTGGTCATATCACATTGAGTCCGACTACGATGAGTAGGTTACATGGTTTAGAGAACCAAGTTTGATGTAGCGTCCGACTTAAACCAAACGATTGAAATCAAAGCGATCAATCGATGTATCGCGCTCGTTGTTAAAGAAGTTGGTAGCTAGAAATGCTACATGTTAAAATGTTATTACATCACATTAGACCATGAAGGAAGGCATATTCCATTCTGGAATTTGACTTTAAGAGACCTGAGTCTAAGCGTTGCTACATACGATGATAGGTCATGACACATCGGTCAATTGTAGTAATCAAATTAACTTATCCTAAGTTTGCTAAGAAGAAGAAGAGGTCTCTGATAAATAATGAGGTTGTGACATGAAGGTCATGATTGAAAGTCTAACGAGCAGGTGCAAGACCGAGCACCGCCTGTAGTCAAGGAGTCCAAGAGTTAGATACTCGTCCGAAGCAACATAGAACTTACAGTTATTACATAGGATGAAGAGACGACGTATGGAGTCATTATACGGGCCCTGTTTCATTGATGATTCCGGGACGTAAGCATCCTAAGGGGGAGATAATTGTAACGCCCGCAGATCTAGGCTAGTCAATTTAGAGGCAATAGGGGTCGAAAACGACTTTTTGACAAAAGATTATTTAGAATAAATAATCTTAAAAAAGTTTTAGAATATGTCACAAGGTGTCTGTATATATAAAGAACGCCTAAATCTGAGTTATAACGAAGAAGTTATGACCCGTCGAAGTTTTTCGGCAAAACCGGCACGGCACCGGGAGAAGTAAATAGTGAATTTACGTTGGAAGAATTTTTAGCCTTGGTGATCTAAACCAAAGTTGTAGTATACATTAAACCAAGAACATCCATAAAAAGAACGCCCAAATCTAACTTCGTATGAGGAAGTTATGATTTTTCTAAGATTCGGCTTAGCAGTGCACGACTCGAAACTCGAATTTTAGTTCGAGCAGTTTTTGGCTTACACGACCTGAATGAGAGTTGAAGATCTCATTAATAGGAACTCAATGGTAAAAATATAGACGAAAACGGAGTCCGTATGAAGGAGTTACGAATTCTTCGCCGTCATTTAACAGTTTAATCTCCTCCTACTGTTAAATTTAAGATCGGTCGAGAATTAGCCAATGGACTCTAAACGAAAGTTGTAGATTATGATCCCACCTACGCATGGATATAAATAACGTCGAAAAAGGATCTGGTATGCGAGATTTATGATTTTTCTAGGTCGGGAGGGTGTTGTGCGAGTTTGGGTGACGTGGCGCGATCACAGCTGTTGCTTCCTCCCCAAGGCTAGCCACCAGATGGTCACACGTGGCAAATTATGTCCAACGTAAGTTTGAGTACGCTCAGCGTAACCATTATGGTTAGCATAATGTTTGAGTACGCTCGGCGTACTCGGCGCTGGCAGCCTATAAATAGAGGCGCAAATCTCCCATTTTCTTCACAACTCTCCACTTCTTTCCTCCCTAATACCCCCAAAACCTTCAAGGTTTTTCCCCATAACCACCAAGGTGTTAGAAGAAAGTCCCGGAGCACCAGGAAGCTCCGAGAGGAGGAGCCTTTCAGCTCGGGAACACTGCTCCCGCAAAGCCCGGTTTTCGATAAACCCCGCTGTAAATGAGCTACGCCTAAGCTATTTTTAATATAGCTTCTAATTAATTATACTAACATTATTAGGACCTTAAAATAATTATTTGGGCTATTATTATGTGTTATATAGTGTTTTTTAATGCTTATATAATAATAATAATAACAACTAGACTATTAAATTAGTCTCGGTAAATACTGAACTAAACCCTAGTGGTAATGATACTAGGTTTTGTCGAGGTAAATTGTTTTAAGAGTAACGAAGTGTTGTCCGAGTACCGAGTCACCACCGTATCAGGTGAGTGCATAGCTACTTTCATCTTACACATAGATATGAAGTATTTTATATAAACTACGTGCTATGTATGCATATTATCTGAATACTTGCTGTCTATGCTTGATGAACGTTTTTTTATACATGTTTTAAAAGATTTAAACTGTATATGTATTTTATATATACGAATATGTTGGGTATGACATGGGTAATTGAATGATGAGAGATAAAAGATGATGTGAGTAAACAGTGGCAGCTATAGACTTAGTGCCTAATAAACATCGGCAGCTATGGACTTAGTGCCTACTGGACAAACACTGGTAGCTATGGACTTAGTACATGTTAGGAATTGGTAGCTATGGACTATGTACCTATTAGATAAAAACTGGTAGCTATGGATTTAGTACCCGATGAATAAACTATAGCAGCTATGGAATTAGTGCTTTAGGAACGAGCATTGGCAGCTATGGATTTAGTGCCAGTCCTATAAGAATAAGGAAGATAATGGGGATGGGTAATTAGGTTGATTGTTGATGTTTAAACATAATAATTATATTATTGTGGTTTGAAAACCCTATGTACTCACCAGGTTTCCCAACCTGACCCACTCAGTTTATTTATGTTACAGGTCTTGTTATGAAGTCACATTACACTGAGAGATTAAAGAGATGTAGATCACTAGTGTAAATAAATGTAAGTTCTGTTTATGCTTATGTTTCTGTATTGACGATGACATCCCAAACGTTTTAAAATGAATAAAATACGTTTCTTCGAAAAAAATTTGATAACGTATTTATCATGTTTTTCTGGGAACAAATTCCGCAACATTTTTATGAAAAGAAGTACTCTGATTTTTATAAAGCATAAACAAAATTGGTCTTTTCTGGCCGTGAAAATGGGGATGTCACAGGTGTGGAGGATGTAATCAACCAAGCTCACGTAATTTTTCCAAAATTACCCATACATCTTATTTATTATGCTTTGATCTATGAATCTATGAATCGTATTCTAGTTAGGGCTAAGGATCTGCTCAGTTATTGCATGATTGAATGCTAGGAGAGATGCTTTTGTATGCCTATTGTATGAGCTTGTAGACGTGCATGCTAGTTCCGATTTGGTAGTGATAGGTTGGCCTGATATATGAAGCCTGTAAGCCTAGGAAGCATGGGATGCTAGATTGGGTATGATTTGTATGCGTAAGGCAATCAATAGCGGGAGTGGGAGATCCTAGTATGGGTTGTAGTATGTGGGATTGGATGCTTGTGATTACTCTATGGATTAGAGTGTTGTTGCACAAATTTTGCTTGTTTTGTGGTTTATGGAACTCATAAGTAATGTGAGTTAGCTATTGAGTGAATATGTCTATTCACATGTGGATAGAGTTGGATAATCTTAGAGTGATAGATTTGACCCTATTGCGTAGCTCTCGTCTGAGTCTAACTGTTGTAGAGATGAGTTTTTTACTTAAAGGATTATCTAAGCTTTGTTGCATATGATTGTGTTCATGAGGTAGCTAACTGACATTATGAGGAGTTCTTCAGCAACTGATGGCAGGGTGAGGCCGAGAACCTAGGAAATCCTAGGGATTGATTCATTGAGATTTGTTGCACTATTTATTAAGTGTTGGTGTATGGGTTTGAGAAGGTAACTTGGATTGGGAGGATTCTTGAGGAAAGTATGGATAGGTGTGGCAGGTGATATTGGGCTCATACTACTGGAAGCACATGATCCATACTCGAATCGAGGGGAGCCTTGGAGAATCTAGGAAGACTTCGGGATGAAGATTCTTGCGTATATTTGGATCTTTTCCATGTTGTTCCGGTATGGTGTTGAGCACTTAGGAATAGGGTCTAGGTTCTGGTTCTGGCTTAGTAGCAGGCACTGAATCGATCGATACGCAGACGCGGAATTTATCCCATCGGATATTATTCGTTGTATTTTGGAATGGACCTTAGTGGTCTTGGGTTCAGCCAAGTAAGGGATTTTGGAGTTCTCTGATGATCATCTCGGGGCCTTTCGGACCGGGATTGTGGTAGGGAAGTTAGGGGCTCATCTGGAGCTCAAGGCTTGGGGGTCCCTAGAATCCTTTAGGAAGTAGGATCCTATTGTTAGTTCTTCTCATTTGGGATCGAAGGGGAGATCTGTATCATGTCCTCAGGATGGTCGGGGTAACCTAGGATGAGGAAGTCAGGATTCCTTCAGATGCTTTTGCGGGGATGTCATCTTCTGTTTTCTTCTAGGTGATATCGGGAATTTGTATTGCGTTAGAATTTTCCTTGGGAATGGGTAATTTATATTTCGGGTTGGTTCTCTGCTATTTTCCGGGTTATCATATATTGTTATATACCATTCTACATGTCGAGAGTCTTCGATGAATCTTCAGAGGGTTGTATCTTGATTGAGTGGGTTTTAGTGTGTTCAGTTGTGGATCTGGGTCTTGGTCGGG
Source organism: Lactuca serriola (assembly GCF_051521515.1). Classification (NCBI taxonomy): domain Eukaryota; kingdom Viridiplantae; phylum Streptophyta; class Magnoliopsida; order Asterales; family Asteraceae; genus Lactuca; species Lactuca serriola. The sequence continues at coordinate 390,299,967 of NC_136411.1, read as the reverse complement.
ATCAATTCAGGGGTGTTGCTTGGAAGATCTTTGTTCAGGGTTCAGTGGTGTTATCATATGTTCTAGTATGATCGGTGGTTGCCTATGGAAGAACTTTTGGGTTAAAACCCTACCATTGCTTGGGGAGGAGCGGTAGCAGGAAAATGGTGATGTCAGATGCATGAGTTGTTGGTCATTGGAAGTGCCAGGGGAGTTTTATATCCGCATGGATTTTAGTTGGTTAGAGTTAAACAATCCTTTGATATTGGAAGTTAGGGGTGAAGACTCGTAAGTTCAGGGCAAGGGTTGTGGTTATTATTCGCCCACATAAAAACTCAAGGAATTGGTAAGGTATCATTGGAAGTGATTTGGATTATCATACTGGTTAAGATCTCGAGAGTATTCTTCAGGATTTCAGAAGTCAGGCGATAATTGGGTTTGGCTAGTAATGGAACGCTAGTAGTGTTTAGCACAAGTCATAGGTGGTTCATGTTATATGAGGTTTTCGGGTTGGGAATCCATCGGGATTTAAGATATGGGAGAGCTTCGTCGAATCCAAGTGGGGAGAATCGATCAGACTTTCCGGAACTTTGGAAGGTTGTGGAACTAGGGCAAGTTTCACATCCTGGCAGGAAGAGAGGCGACCTAAGTGGCCATTTAGATAGAGATTGTGTAAGTGGGAGTTCAGGAAACTTCCAACCGATGGTCGGCGTCTTATTTATCAAGCATAGCAGGCTTGTGGTTGAGTCCGGGTTGAGGGCTTTGGGATTCAAAGTGTGACCCGAACACCTGATTAGGTACAGGTTCCAGCTCAGGAGGCGTAGGATTGTGATGGTTAGGGTGTGGTAATGTCATGGGTGGTGACCATGGTTGGTTAGGAGTGTTGTAAGACTACGATGGGATTGTATCATTCGCTAGTCCGAGATAAACTATCGTTGGAGGTGGTCATGAGCACCAAGAGGGAATCAGTTCGTGTCGTCGGCATGCAGGTCAGGATTGTCAAGGAGTACTTTTCTGTAATGGGTTGAGGACCATTGGGGTCCGAGGCGGAGTTGGGATTGTGTAGCTCTAGATGGGTTGGACCCGTGGGCAAGGCTGGTCCGTGGTATAGTTAGGTGGGACCCGAGGGCGAGGCCCATGCGATTATAGCGATACAGGTGGGACCTGGTAGCGATCGTTGGGTCAAGGTATTGGATCTTAAGTTGCAGGATTAAGTGGGTGGTCAGTGTGTGATGTAGAGGGGTTTATAGGCTGGATAGCCTTGTTATTTGGACTCTTAGGAACCTGGTGGTTAGACCAGGTGCGAGATGGGTAGTCTCAGTGATGGTTTGGGAACCTTTATATCGCGGTCTAGTGATGGTTTGTCATGAATCATATGGTCTTGGATGAAATGCAAATGCATATCCGTGGATCTCGGGTTATGATTTGAGTATCGAGTTGGTTTCTGAGTAACATATCGAGTCGAGTATCGCGAGTGTTTTGTGCTATATTTTTGTTTCCTTGGGTTAAAGATTAGGGTATCTATATGTCAAGGGCATCAATTAAAGGGTTTAACGATAAGGAATGGATTCATTTTTGGTGATAGATCAAGCACTTGTGATTGTGTCTTAGATTAGTTCTATTGGTGAAAGGAATCAAGATAAGTCAACGCAGTATATTGGTTTGCAACTCATATGTGGAGTAGCTTGTTATTCGGAGGAGATGTTAGGTCACTTGCAGTTGGGATTGGATAATCTCAGAGTAAATGATTTGATCCTATTGCGCAGCTCTCATCTAAGTCTAACCATTGTAGGGATAAGTCTCCTATTTGAAGGATTATCTGAGCCTTCTTTTAAGTATAAGCATTCTGTAGGGATAATTGGTCTGTGGTTATGTTTTCTAATAGGAACCTCAAGTTATCAGAAGTTAGGTAGTCAGTTAGGTGATAAGTGGAATGGATTTAGCAATGGTTCAGTATGGGCAGTTTGTCAGGGAGTCAGAACATCTTGAGACTTTAGATTTTAGATTGAATAGATGTGGTTATGTTGCAAAGGATTATTTTTAGGTGGAGAAAGGATTTGTTCATCTTCGGGTTAAAGAGCCCTGCCAGGGTTGGTTCCGGTTCCTTAGGAAGGTTGTGGTATGCTCGGGGTTATGGTCGTGTTGCACAGATTGTTTGGCGTACCAAGGATGGTAAGGAATAATTTCGAGGACGAAATATAATTTAAGTGGGGGAGAGTTGTAACGCCCTGTTTCGAATCGTTTCCCATTTCAGGGTGGTGATTAAGGATTGGGTATTAGTAGACTTAGGACCCTTGAAGAATTGAGATTTGGACTCATTTGGGGGGCGGATAATGTAATTTGGATGATTCGGGTATTCAGTTTGTGTTTTGGAGTCAAAGGGATCGTCAGAATCAGATTTATATCGAAGAATTTATGGCCTTCAGAATGTGTTAGGGTTTGTTGGGAAACCGTAGTACGCGGGGCGCACCTAGGGAGTACACATAACATACTGATGCGAAGGGCATTACACTAGGCGTAATGTGGTGTAATCTTAACATACTACAAAGGTGGAATCGAGGATGTGAGACCTCGTACACTGGGCATACGAGAGGTACGCGAGGCATACGAGGGTTAAAAGAAAAACCCTAATTTGGAAGTTGTACCCTATATAAACACATTAAGTCGTTCTGGTTGGCCTCTTTACCAGCCTCCAAGTCCCCAAAACCCTATAAAATGTCTCTAAGCCTCCATGGTTGTGATTTTGAGCTCATGGTGTGCATTTTGGTGTTTTTGGGTCATTTCCAAGAAGATGGAGTTTGGTGCAAGGTTGGGGATCACGGAAAAGCTTGTAGATCTTGATTATGTGCTTCATTTCTAGCTTGTTTAAGGTAAAAATCTTTGAACTTGTTCATTGTTAGCTTAGATCTATGTTGTATGATTTTTGGTTCATTTTGGTCCCAAGAATGAGATCTAGTGGTTTAGTACCACTCCAGGAGCTATGAGTTACCACTCTTGGTGTTTTTAAGGTCCTAGATGCATAAAGTTGTCTCATTTAGGGTTTGGAATCCCCCATGCATGAGATGGTGTCCATTTGGTGAGAGTATAATGCTTTATCTTGAAGTTCGGTTCTTTTGGGGTATGCAAAGTCATCAAGTCAATGGCTTTATGGTTTTAAACATTCATTAAGAAGTAGATCTGTGGCTTGGACTTCTGGTCTTGAGCATTAAGAGTTTAAGAAGGGTTTTGGCTTAATGGATGAGTATGTTGGGCGTACAAGTCTGTACGCGAAGCGTAAAAGCCAAATAGCAAGTACGCTTAGAGTATAGCTGAGTACGCCGTGCGTACTCAGTCAGGAGGGATTCCGTATGTTGGGCTTCAGTTTGGGCCATTTTTGGGCTTAGTTGTGTTGGGATCTGCTGGGGCATCAGGTTTTGGGCCGATAATTATTTTGTGAAGGCCTATAATGGCTTTGGGACTAATTTGGAAAATTAGGCAAAGATTGGGCCTTGGGTGGTTTTGGTATTTAGGCCTTGCAGATTATATGGCTTGGGCCTAAATCTTGGTCCAAACTAAGTGAGGGGTAAATTGGGCATTTACCCTAGTAATGGATTTATGAATATGGGTTGGGACCCTAATGTTGATTATTTGTTGTTTTGATTTTTTTGTTAGTATGGGAATCGGTCAGCCAATAGCCAAAGATTTATCTGTGGGATTCAACAGTGAGAGGTGAGTTTCCTCACTATGTTTAGCAGGTCAAAGGCACCAATTCTGGCCAATGGTTTACTACATAGAGTGTTAGATGTCTGCGTGACTCTTCCATTTGTATATGTTTGTATACTTACTAGGCGGGGACCGATGGTTATTCTGTATGCTAGTATCGGGTTATGCATATATGATTTCTTTGTGGGCAGGGCCCGATGATTGTGCAGTATGCTACTATCTTTGTGATTTTCGCATGTGTTTGAATGTTATATGATTATATGTTTAGTGGGCGGGGCCGGTTATACGAGTATGGGCGGGGCCCGTTATGCGAGTGTGGGCGGGGTCCGTATCTCAGTGGGCATGGCTCGTTATGTGATAAGTCATGTATGGTATGTGGTATCTTAGGAAACTCACTAAGCTTTGTGCATACGGTTTTTAGTTTATTTTTCAGGTATTTCGATTTTCAAATGGAAGACCTCAGAATGGTTGCAGGGCGTACACATGTTTTCCACATTCTATGATTTACTCTGATTCGATGATGTTTTGCTAAATCTTGATTACCATGGTTTTATGGAAATGATATGTATTAACGATTTATTTATTTTATAAATGAAAATTTTATGTCATTATTTTTTGGGACATTTCAACCAGAGGCGGTAAAGTTCTTCAACAGAGTTCAACGGGTCATGCATAGTAATGTTATATCTCTTAGATTCATGGATATTGTTTTCAAAAGAATTAATTTTGCAATCCAGAAAGGGCCAGCAGAACAACTCGCTGCCAATTTGTCTTTCGTCGATATTTATTGACTTATTTTGAAATGAAAGGTTTATATTTTTTATATAAAATTTTTCTATAAAGTGTATTAATCATTTATCAATATAACATTGTGTTTTATTTATTACATTGTTTATTGTTTTACAAATATAAATGAAGTGTTCTAATCTTTAACGACTACAACTATATTTACAACTATATTGGAATTTTTTATTTCCATTTTATTCATTTCCAATTATAATTGTATTCATAATATCCAAACATAGCTTATTTATTTACAAATATAAATATATAATATTAAAAATAAAAACCAACGTATTTTTTATTATCATGAATGTGGTTTATTCATATACGATTACAAAATATTCCAATAAAATAATAAATTAGAAAAAATATGATGACATCCATCCTTCACAACCCCACAAATTTAATTCATTTTAAATTTTAAAACTTTTGGGAATTTAAAATAAAGCAAGTAAAATTATAATTAAAAAATCTTTTTATTTAAAGAAAATCAATATACTATGTTATCGCCTCTAGTAGAATGAGGGCCACTACTATCCGGAAGTCCATTTAAAGCAACTCTCTGCACCCTTATAAATGATTTTCATGTGTAATTTCATATATTTTTTAATACAAAAAAAGTATCATTTCTAAGAAATTGCGAACGGGTTTCCTACCAATTAGACGTAGACAATTAGTCAATAATGAATAAAATTCATCTATGGAGCCAAATAAAAAGGATCCAATAATTATGTATGTGTAGCAGTGTTGCAAAAATCGGATTACTCGGCCGAGTATTCGGAATCAGGCATCTACTGAGGCGAGAAGTGTTGAATCGGCCAAAAAAATCGGATTGAGTAAAAGTCGGTCAAAACTCGGTCAACCTCGCTCCAACTCGGTTAACCTCGCTCCAACTCGGGATACTCGGTCAACAAGTCAAACTCAGTCAATAAATTCAAAGTCAGTCAACGAGGGCAAAAATTGACAACCCAATAAAACTTATATTTGACTTTAAGAAAAATAACCCTAAACCCCAAAAAACAAGCAGCATTCCAAAATTGGTTCCCCCCACCTTTTCTACGACTACGACCGATCCTCTCTCGTCTTTCTCTTCGGATCGTGAATCGTGATGATACCAGGGCACCAGGCTACCAGCGAATAGCGATACCAGTCAATGAATATCGATGTTGTGTTCCTGACTTCCACTCTTCCTGCGTCGTGATTGATTTCGACCTAAGTCGTGAATCGCGATCGAGGTTCTTTCTCTCCTACTCTCACTGTATGTCGCTGTGTTGATGATTTGATTTCTTCTTCAAGAACTCATTTTTTTTTGTATTTAAGTTTGTGTATCTATCCATGTTTCTCATTTTTCCTGTTTCTTCAAGAACCTAATTTTGGATTTCTATATCTACTGTTACAGTGTTATTCTATCTCGATGTGGATTTCAGATTTCTTCATCAAGAACTCCTACAATGTCCTACACTCCTACTGTTAATGTATTTCATCTATCTTGCTGTGTATTAGTGTATTACATCAAGAACTCTCTCCCTGTTTCTCATTTTTACATTAAGAGTTAAGATTGTCGGTTTTTGTGTATCAGTGTACTTATTTCGTGAAAATCATTACTATTATGGTGTGTATGTATTTAGTATTTTAGTGTATTTCGTGATTTCTCTACAAGTGGCAGTGTATTTCGTATTTTACTGTTATGGTGTGTATGTATTTCACAGTTTGTATGTATTTTTTCCCTGTTTTCTCTGTACAATACTTATATTAGTTGTATATTGTTGGATGAAGTTGATGGAAAATAACAATCTTGTATTTCACAGTTTGTATATTTTTTCCCTGTTTTTACATACAAAGAAAAGAAATAGATTAGAGACGTCTAAATTGAACAATCTTGTTTTTGTTCAATTTAATGCAAATTTGATGGAAAATAACAAGAAAAGGAAGACTAAGGATATGGAAGTACTTTTAGCAAAAGATGCAAGCGAGGCTCAAGAATGGATTGTCGAAAATGATGTATTGTTGGATGAAGTTGAGCCCGATGAAGCTATGGGTGACGAGGAGTTTTTACAAAATCGTAGAAGTTCTAGATTGAGAGAACTTGATGAGGAAGAATTTGTGTCGGAGGATGAGGAAGAACTAAATGAAGATGTTGAATATGAATCGGATGGAGTTAACATCAACGAACAAATCGGAGCTACATTGGAAGAGGAAGATTAAATGATTAATCTAAATATATAATATTAAAGAATGGTGTCTATTTTTGAAACAATTTAACATTTGAAAATGTATCTTTTGTTGGTATTCACCTAATTTTGTAATGAATTTACATTAACTAGTATTTTAAATTATGATCTTTGACATGTATAATTTCATTTAAAATATTTTTCTACATGATTTACCGTATCCGAGTACTCCCCGAGTAATCCGAGTACTCGCTACTCCCCCCTCGGCCGAGCAGGTACCGAGTAGCGAGTTCTCCAACCTGGATGTGTAGTGTAGTTATCAATCAAAACTATAAACCGCACCGTATCTATGGTTTGAGCTTTTGGAAACTACAAAGGTTGTAAACCAACTTATGTGGTTCAGCGTAGTTGCATGATGTGCGGGTGGCTAGGGTAGGGTTCACTGAATAACTAAAAGTATTTTAGATTTTAGTTTTATATTGAGTAGTATATATACCTACATTAAATATTAATTATCCTTATTACGAAGAACGATATTACTCACTCGTTTTGATTTTTGGATGGATTGGAGGGAAACACACATGTGTGGACCTTACAGGAGTATCCCCTCTCGTAGGCTTAAGGGCTAGGGGTTTCACGGTGGGACAGACTGCATTAAAAGCTGCTACATGCAAGGTCACCAAACATGAGAAACCATGCATGGAAAATCAACTCGCGTTCATACTATTTGCATTTGATACATTTGGTTTCCTTGCATCGGATGCGGTGGAGCTTCTTATTAGACTACAACGGATCATGCATTGCAATGTTATATCCCCTAGATCTATGGATGTAGTCTTCAAAAAAACTAACTTTACAATACAAAAGGGCTTAGCGGCGCAACTTGTTGGCCGTTTAACTTCTCGTCGTTGTATGATCATAACTAAAAAGCTGATTTTATCTTATTATTATATTATTTGAAAATACAAAAAAATGTTTAAGTTACTTAATTATTAAAAACAAATTATTTTTTAATAGTTACTAATAGCATCAAAAGTTGTAAAAAAACAGTTGTAGGGAACCAAACTATTTTTAATTATTAATCGTTAAAAGAAGAGTGTAATACTCTAAGGGAAAATGAATTAGGAGGGTAACTACCTCTTATCCGTGTTCACATATTGGCAACTTCTTATTTTTTGTACATAAGAAAGCAACTAACTTGTTTTAACTGTGTAACATCCCAAAAATCACGACAAAAAATTCTGTTTTTAATTTAATACTAAAATCATAATTATCAAACCATTAATTTAATACTCCGGCATCGGGCCCCGCCCGGCATCAGGCCCCGCTTGGCATCGAGCCCCGCTATCTGTCTCTTTTAGGCCCCGCCTGTCTGCGGGCCCCGCTGCTAAACACATACAATTATATAACATGCTAACATATAAAGAAACATACTATACCGTATCCCTGTCCGAAGAAACATACTCTGCTTATAATAAGATACATAACATCGTCCGTACTCAGCTAGTGATGAGATACGGGACCTCGCCTACACTCACTTCTTTACCATGCACATGCAAGTATCACACAGACAACAAGTATAGTCTAACATGCAAACACTCCTCGGGCACCCGCCCCGCCATCAGACCTTGGTCTGGAATAACATACTAGCATACAATGCCTAGGCTAACCCCCGGGTCTTCCTACTCATAGACTACATGGGCTGGCATTGTGGCCTTAGACCCATTCACACAGTGAGAAGACTCACCTTGCACTGTTGAAGCCCTGGTTGGAACTAGCTGAGTACGGATGAAGTTCTGTATCTCATTATTAGCAGAGTCTGTTTCCTAGGACAGGGATACAGTAGAGTATGTTTCTTTATGTGTTAGCATGTTATATGATTGTATGTGTTTAGCGGGCGGGGCCCAGAGACAGGAGGGGCCTAAGAGAGACAGATTTGTATACCGAGCGGGGCTCAATGCCAGGCGGGGCCTGATGTCGGGTGAGGCCCAATGCCGGAGTATTAAATTAATGGTTTGACAATTATGGTTTTAGTATTAAATTAAAAACGAAATTTTTGGTCATGATTTTTGGGATGTTACACAGTTAAAACAAGTTAGTTGCTTTCTTATGTACAAAAAATAAGAAGTTGCCAATATGTGAACACGGATAAGAGGTAGTTACCCTCCTAAGTCATTTTCCCAATACTCTAATGATATGACTTTTCTTTTTCTTTTTCTTTTTCTTTTGAATTTTTTTTATGTAGACAAGTTCTTATCTTTCACAAACACACACACACACACACACACTCTCTCTCTCTCTCTCTCTCTCTCTCTATATATATATATATATATATATATATATATATATATATATATATATATATATATATATATACACATATATATACACTAGGTGAATATTCACGCGTTGCACAGAATACAACAATATATTCGAAATTTTTACAAATATATGTTTTTTAAATATATCAATGATATTGTTATTAGCTTTTATATAATAAATCTTATAATAAGTTGGTATAAACATTGTTTGTTTTGAAATATATGATAATGTAGATATCTTTTAAAATTATATAATCCTAATTGTCTTAATAATGTCTACATGCATGTTACTTATGAATAAAATCAAATATAATATATGATTTAATGATATTTATAGTTGTTGGTATGATTAATTAATTTTAAAAAGTTTATTTGCTTAAGATTTTAATTTATGTCATTGTAATTATTTAACACATCAAACATTGTTTTTATTTTTAAACACAACAATATAATTTTTACATATAATTTTACATTTAACTATTATTGTTGTAAATTATGAAAAATAACGCATTTAAAAACTCTTAATTATTTTAATTTGGTTTAGAAATTTAAGGTTTTTAAAATTTATTTGATGAATATTGTTAGTTTCTAGCATTGTAGTTATTTAAAACAAAAAACATTGTTTTTGTTTTTAAAGAAAATATTATAGTTTTTTTTATATAATATTATTTATAACAATTCTTATTGTAAGTTATTTTAAGCTATTTATTTGAAAATTATTAATGATTATAAAAAATAATTTCATGATATTTTTTTTATAAATTTAGGATTAGACTTTAGGTTTAACACTTTGATTTATAATCTTTAACTATTTATAAAATAGTCTCTCGATTTTTTTCAAGTTTAACTGAAATTTTGATTTAAGTTAACTGTTTAATATTATATTAAAATTAATAATTTAACTATTTTGCATCAACTCATAAATTATACAAATGTTGTGACTTTAAAATGATAATTGCTCACATACGACAACACATTTAAACTAATAAGTTAACTATAATATGTTAAAAAGTTAAAATCATAAATTTATAAATAGAAATATAATATTAGATTTTAATATTGTAGTTTAGTCAATCATTTGAATGACTTCTACCCGCGAGTTACACATGAATAAAATTAAATATAATATATGGTTTAATGGTATTTATAGTTGTTGTTATTGTTAATTAATTTTTTTAAAATTTATTTGCTTAACATTTTAATTTTTATCATTATAATTATTTAAAACATCAAACATTGTTTTTTTTATTTAAATGTAACAATATAATTATTTATATAGAGTTATTTTTAACTATTGTTATTATAAGTTATTTTAAGCTACTTATTTAAAAACTTTTAACGATTAAAAAAATATCTTTAGGAAATATTTTAGTTAAATTGATATTACAATTTAGTTTTGGCATTTATCTCTACAATTGATCACTTTTAACTATTTACAAAACATTCTTTGGTTTTTAAGTGGAACTGAAATTAATATTTAAGTTGATATTGTAATGTTATATTTAAAATAAAAATTTAAGTATTTTGTCAAAACTGTTCAAAAGTTGTAGCTTTAAACTGATAATGGTTTATATATAACAACATATTAAATCTAATAAATTCAGTATAATATGTTAAAAGTTAAAGACAAATTTATAATTAGAAGTAAATATATTATTTTAGAATTGAAATTTAGTATATTTGTGATTACACTTTAGGTTTGATATTTATTTAACCTTGTTAACCAACTTATAATCATTATTAGAAAAACATTATAGTTAATCACTTTTAACTATTTACAAAATACTCTTTGGGTTGTTTAAGTTCAACTAAAATTTATATTTAAGTTGACACTGTAATGTTATATTTAAATTAATAATTTAAGTATTTTATATAAATTGTTCAAAATTGTATCTTTAAAATGGTAATGATTTACATCCAACAATATATTAAAACTAATAAATTAAGTATAATATGTTAAAAGTTGAAAAAAAAATCACTTAATAAGTAGAAGTAAAGATATTATTTTAATTTTTGAAATTTAGTTTATATATGATTACACTTTAGATTTGATATTCATTTAACCTTATTAACAAACTTATAATTATTATTTGAAATAAATTGAAAAGTCATGGGAGTTTCAAATGAATATGGTGAAAGGAAAATACATGGGAGTTTCAAATGAATGTGGTGAAAGGAAAAATGTTTCCTTTATAATATAATATGATATATATATATATATATATATATATATATATATATATATATATAATATGGTGCGATAGGTGGTTTGATTTGCGATTTTGTAAGCATAAAAACCACATAGTGTGTTTTATAAAAACTACAAACCACACCATGAACATTGAAAACCATATTAGGTGGTACGAGTTGAACAGTTTATGCGATTTGATGCAAAATGAATTTGAATAAAAGTAAACATTGACGTTAAAGACACGAGTTCGCAGAAAAGCTTGACATTTAAGCAAAATATAAAGCAACTTACATGAATAGTCCCTATGGTTTGGAGTATTATACATATTTGGTCTATAAGTATTTTTATTAACTCGTACCATCATTATAGTTTTGTTTTGTTTCGGGTATAGTCCTTACCATACTGGAATGACTATTATATACTTATGTATTTATTTTTATAATTTATACGTATCGTCTATATATTATTTAAGTTATTAGGAGAACCAATCTGTAACATCTGGATTCCCAGGTACATTATTTATTCAATTATTTTGGAGATTTTGGAGGGACTCGGCGAGTTGACGCTTAGGCTCGCCGAGTATGATCGCGAATTCTATCCAGGTTAATGACCGGACTCGGCGAGTCGACTAGTGGACTCGACGAGTCCACGCTGTTTAATGAAACCCTAATTCCCGGGGTTTGGCACCTATTTAAAGGGGTTTATAGCCACCATTTGCGGCTACCAGACCCATGAGTGAAACCCTAAGAGATCTAGAGCGTTTATGAGGAAGAAGATGCCATTTTTGATCCTTGTGTGGGTGTTTTTGCAAGAAGAAGGTGACCAAGGCAAGAGGGAACTGAAGAGGGTGCTATTCTATGGATTTCAGATCCTAGGGACTTCATATTGAGGTATATATTCGATCCTTCTTTAGTTTTGGTGTTAATCTTTGAGAGTTAGGGTTTCTAGCCCCTTTAGAGTATGAATTGTAAAGCAATTGGTCCCTTCTTGTGTTGAGGCTTCGGATATGGATCCAAAGAGGTCCAGAGACCTTAACTCCTTGATCTTTATGGGTGACATTGGGAGATATGAGCTTAGGGTGACATATTGAGGCCATTTCTTCAAATAGAGCCATTAGGTCTTTGCATGGGCATCAAGATCTAGACTTTACGTGTTTATCTTGCTTAAGGAGGTCAGATCTAAGGGTTAGAGGAACAAATCTGACCTCAGGAGGTCATTTGAGTTTGAGCATGGCATGAACTCGCCGAGTCCCAAGAATAGACTCGACGAGTAGGGTTAGGGTTTCCCGTAAATCACTCAGTTGGTAACTTGACGAGTTGGGGGAATGACTCGGTGAGTCAGAGGGAAATAGAGGACTGGAGTTCCAGGCGGAACTCTCCGAGTTCATAATGGGACTCGACGAGTTGATTCGGGGTGGCCCCGTGATTCATGTCAGGTGTAACTCATCGAGAAGGGGAAAGACTCGACGTGTCAAGCGAGACTAGAGAAATAGTGGACACGTGTAGACTCGCCGAGTCGCCCAAGGGCACTCGACGAGTCGGGTCAAAGTTTGACCGTTGACTTTTGTTGACTTTTAGGGTTTGGTCAACAATGGGGTCTTTGAGTCAAGAGACAGATAAAATGGTCTTTTACCCTTCTCAGGGTGCCTAGAGAGGGTTGAGTCTTGTCTCGAGAGTTATACTTATGAGAGTATTTACTTTATGTGATTAGGCGAAGGCTAGACCATATTTCTACCGAGTCAGAGATTTACCGAGACATTTGAGGTGAGTCTTCTCACTATACTTTACCTAGAGTGGTAACAGAGTTATGTGACAGTGTATTTTAGAGTTATGTGCCAGTGTATTTGTATGCTATTTATGTGTTGAGATTTATTGTGATATGTGATATGCATGATTCAGAGTTTTCAGAGTTAGGACCTTTGGGTCCATAGACTTCGGGCCAGAGGGCCCACAGAGAGTTGGGACTGGAGGGTCCCACTAAGACACACTGACCAGAGGGTCAACAGAGTTATAGCCTTGAGTGGCTAATATGTGTTAGAGTGGTATTTTGGGGAACTCACTAAGCATTTATGCTTACAGTGTTATGTGGTATGTGTTTCAGGTACCAGTGATGATCGCGGGAAGGCGCCGGCATGATCCGTACACACACCCGCGGAGTTTATTATGATTTGATCTTGGGATTTGTAATGAGATAATGTTGATACATTGTTTTTCGAAAGTGATTATGAATGAATTTATATGGTTTTGAAAAGTGAAAAATTGTTTTAATTTTTACGGTGTTACACAATCCCCCACCTTTCATTATTTAAAGATTTAGAAACCAAACCATTTGGGTTACGGTGATTTGGTATGACATGTGAAATATATTGTGGATAATCTATTAATCCATGTTCAAATCCTGGCACTACCTAACCCTTGTCATCATTGTAGTTCATTTGCAGTGACTCCAAGCCATGATGGATAATTTCATTCTTGGAGCGGGAGATTAGTCAATGCGCAAAAGCAAGCCTGAAACCCATCACAAATGGAACTATCACCCATTCATCCTCGAAAACCACCACTATTCACTACCAGTACAAAATCAAAACAATTAATCAAACCAAGATCAAAGTTGAATATCAAGCTTGAAATCAAAGGTTAAAGTCAATACAATGCTTAAAACCAAACCAAAAAACATTAAATCATAACTCAAAATCAAACATGAACTCAAAGCTGAAAACCAAACCTTATAATCTTAAATGAACCTTTAGTTGTACATTGATTCTTGATGTCAGAATCTTAAAAGTTCTTTTTATTCTCATGATTTAGCTAGGCTTGGTTAGACTAGTGATTGGTTATGTCAGATGTTATATGAATCTTCGTACAATATGATGATGAAGCTTGCATCAACAAACAAGACCATGTTGAACATAAGTCTAAGACTAAGAAGCTTGTCTGGATCCTTTAGAAGATGCTCACACATGCATCGATATGTAAGAAAGAGTTATATGATTTATATATTTTATATATGATTGTGATAAAGGCAAGACAAATAAAAATGATAATTGTTGTTGATGATTAAAGTAAAAATGTGTTTGTGATTGTTTTTAAGGGAGTCTTTTGGTCTAGTGATGTCGGGGCGAAGTGCTGTTCAAGGGAATTGGTGTGCGGTGGGGTAAAAATGTATTTTTAATAAGATAAAATTACACGAATAATCTTTATAGCTTGAGGTAACTTGCGCCCCTAATCCCCAAATATGTTTTTTTTTTAAATCAGACCATCCCCAGTTTGTAAACTTGTTGCACACTTAGTCCTTCTTTAACTATGATTTCTATTTTTTCGGTTAGAATTCCTCATGTGTCTTGCACAATAAGGGTATATTTCTCTTTTCATTATAAAGTCCCATTGAAAAATCTTGATTGGTCATGAAGATATCGACTTCCATCCTACCTTTCTTCCTCGATTTCTCTCTGTTCTTACTCCTACATTCCTTCTTATGTTTTTCCACTGATATTAAAAATAACCAACGGTAGATGGAATTATGGTCAACCAGTTGTTATACTAACTTCATGGATTGATATCGGCCTCGAATTGCAATGTTATGGTTGTACAAAAAAGGTAAAGTAGTCCTTTTTTTTCCACATAACCCTAGTGTGAAAGAAAGACGTTAATATGTTCGTAACTAAACTTTGTAGGGAACATAATGTAGGTTAATCGGTTGGGTTGATGAAGAAACGTGTTCACGTTACTGTATGATGATTCCAAGGTTAATGAGGCCCATAAACATGATTTGTAAAGCCCCCATTTTATGCTACACGTCCTCATTTATGTTAGTAAACTAATGTAAGTTATATTATAATATAAATAAGAATTTTCTTACATGTTACATGTTTAACAAATATTATTTATATATGATTACTGTTTAAGTGGTATACAAGATAAATATTATGTTGATATAATATTTATATAAAATACAATTATAAACGTAGTGGAATGTGATAAATAATAGATCTAACTAAAAGATTAAATAGAATAAATAATATTGTGAAAGTTTTAGTAGTCGTGATTATGAACCTGCGAGTTTTAAGAGCGCCAAACTCTAAAATCATATTAATAAGTTATGATTTTTCCAAGTTTCACGTTCGACACAGTACAAATGTGTGTTTCATAAAATACGAAACGAAGAACAATTTCTCGTTAGCCAAAGTTATGTAAAAGAGAGTCGATGTCCTCATATATACAAATGCATAAATATTTAGTACGTAAAAAAGGAAGCTCGTATGAAGAAGTTATGAATTTTAAAAAGTCTTTTATAGTGTAATTTACAAACTATGAAGTGAAAACAGAATGTAAATTAGTTGATGAAATCTAAACAAAAGTTTTAATACTCGTCGATAAGAACCGGTTTAATAAATAACGCTAAAAACGAAGCTCGTATGTAAAAGTTATGATTTTTCAATGTTCGTGAGATTTTAACAAAAAAAGTGACATGATACCATATAAAATACGACATGTGGTAGAAACGGGCACCACCTCCTTTACCTACTTCAATGACACGTGGCTTCATAGGGAATCAGCCACATCACTGGACACAACACGCCTTTAAATAATCCTTATATATATATATATATATATATATATATATATATATATATATATATATATATATATATATATATTAGGCGAATGCCCGCGCGTTGCGCATAAACATCTATATAGCTGAAATCTTTACAAATATATGTTTTTTTTTAAATATAACAATAATGTCGTTGTTAAATTTGATATAATAATTCGTATACTAAGTTGATATAGTATATTGATTACTTTGAATTATATGATAATATATACATATATTAAAACTGCATAATCTCAATCTTTTGAATGACCTCTATCTGCGGGTTACACATGAATAAAATTAAATATAATATATGGTTTAATATTATTTATAGTTGTTATTGTTAATTCATTTTTAAAATTTATTTGCTTAACGTTTTAATTTCTATCAGTGTAATTATTTAAAACATCAAACAATTTTTTTTATTTTAAAGGTAACAATATAATCCTTTATATAGAGTTATTTTTAACTATTGTTATTGTAAGTTATTTTAAGCTACTTATTTCAAAACTTTTAACGATTATAAAAATATCTTTAGGAAATATTTTAGTGAATTGATATTACAATTTAGTTTTTCACATTTAGCACTACAATTTATCACTTTTCACTATTCACAAAATATTATTTGGGTTTTTTTAAGTGGAACTGAAATTTATATTGAAGTTGACCCTGTAATATTGTATTTAAATTAACAATTTAAGTATTTTGTCCATACAGTTCAAAAGTTGTAGGTTTAAACTAATAATGGTTTACATACAACAACATATTAAATCTAATAAATTAAATATAATATGTTAAAAGTTAAAGACATAACTTTATAGGTAGAAGTAAAAATACTATTTTAATATTGAAATTTAGTTTATTTTTTATTACACTTTAGGTTTGATACTTATTTATCGTTATTAATCAATTTATAATCATTATTAGAAAGACACTACAATTTATCACTTTTAACTATTTACAAAATATTCATTAGGTTGTTTAAGTTGAAGTAAATTTTATATTTAAGTTGATCCTGTAAGGTTATATTTAAATTAATATTTAAGTATTTTATACAAATTGATCAAAAGTTGTAGCTTTAAAATGATAATGGTTTACATACAACATATTAGACCAAATAAATTAAGTATAATATGTTAAAAGTTAAAAACAAACTTTATAAGTAGAAGAAAATATATTATTTTTAATATTGAAATTTAGTTTATATATGATTACACTTTAGGTTTGATATTTATTAACCTTATTAACCAACTTGTAATAATTATTAGAAAGAAATTGAAAAGTCATGGGAGTTTCAAATGAATGTGGTGAAAGGAAAAAAATACATGAGAGTTTCAAATGAATGTGGTTCAAGAAAAAATGCAAGCTTTATAAGTATATAATGATATATATATATATATATATATATATATATATATATATATATATATATATATATATATATATATATATATATATATAGATAGATAGATAGATAGATAGATACACACACATTTCATTTTCGCTAGTCCTTTTTACATAACTTTCTCTCCAACTATTTTTTGCCCCCCCCCCCCCCCCAAGATCAAATTTCTTACTATTGAGCATGTTTGCAAGACGTTATGACATTGAAGAGCCCGATGAATAAAAGCTTTCAGTATCGAAGTTCAGCCCGTAGAATTTCCGAGTCTTTGCTAAAAACCATGTAAGTTAAGTTGCACTTACTATGCTTTTAATTATAACTTATATTTACATTCATTGTCATTATTATGGACATACAAATAAGATTTATCAATAATATCATTCATTATACTGATTGATCTACTTACATGAATGAGGTCTAGGCAAGATCTAGTGAGTTGTTTAAAGTGGATTTCCGAAAAGTATATCTACATACCAAACAAATCATACCTCCAATATGATCTTACTGGTCATTCCTACCTCCAATATGATATTACTGGTTATTATGGTCGCGAATAATATAAAGGATAACTGAAACTTAGTATTATTTATATCTTAGGTATTTTAAAAGGAAAAGCTAAAATTATAGACGAAACACTGACTTAACCACAAGTCTTCGACCTTTAACCAAGTGAGTGCATAGTTACTTTCAAGAGCATAATCTTAATAAAAGTATTTATTACTTTAAGGACTAAATATATATACTAATGCATATTGTTTGTATTATGTGTTAAATGTATGTCCGTGATTATGATAGTGTTACAAGAAATGGAAACTGTATTGGAAGTCAATTACTTATACGGTAATCATGTTTTAGTTATATACTAACGCTTGTAAATGATTCTTAGTTCAAAGTAAGTTGAATAATTGAATAGTCTCAATCAGGGTAATGTGGGAGATTAAGGAGAGTGTAGTAGACCTCCTCTTTCTAGACAGCCAGAAATGGTGGGTTTGTATTGGACAACAGGTAGGTATTATCTCCTAGAGTAAGATGACAATACTTGATTATTCTAGACGGTCTTTTGAATTAAGTTTCTAGTGTGGACTTATAACCCACAAACATAGATAAAATGGAATACCATATTTATATAATACTCTAAATATAAGTTGCTTTTAAATGACATACACTGGCCAAGGAATCCCTTAGTTTTATAGTCAAACAGTTTCTCAAATGATTCATCAGGTAATGTAATTATTCTTGGTGATTGTTGAATTAGGATTTGTGAGAATCGATTGGGATGGGTATGTACGGGTACATTGTCTTATAGATATCTACGTTGGATTATTTATCTATATTATCTTATAGCATTTGTTTTGTAGAAGCCTTGTAAGAGCTCTCAAATATATGACATTTACCATACCTGATATTTAATATGTTGTTCAAAAAGTATTCCTATAAATTCACAACCCCATAGATCCTAACTTCTCATCTCTCAAATATATTTTTTGATACTTATAGGGTGCTCTAGATCACGGACTATAGTTGTATGCATCTATTTCATGTGGTCTTATCTCATATTTAGATGTTGATTGAGCAAGTTGTCCGATCACTTGTCATTCGACCTCTGACTATAGTGTATTCCTTGGTTAGAACCTTCTCTCATGGTTGTAACACCCCATTTTTTTTCAACCTTTAAAATGATATGGTTTTAACATATTCGGGAATCAACCCGCATTTAACAAAACCCTTTCCCAGAAAAACATTTAGAAATTAAACCCTGGGTGTTACCATTAAACATCATACAACCATAGCAAGAAAATACGAATTACATCAATACATTAATAAGGAACTTAACAAGTTCCAATCCATTCTCTATCACTTCACTTCTAACTTCCATCTATTATATTGTCTTCTTAACGGTAACCTGAGATGCATGACATTTAAAAAGAGATACATAAGACAAAAATGTCTCGTGAGCTATGCGGGTTTGTGACCCAAAACATTTACCATATTTTACATGAAAAATCATTTCATCCATAACATAACATAGTTTTGACCATAAAACCTTCTTAAACGTTTTCAAGGATGACACTTTTCATATATGTCAAAAATATCATTTCATTTCTCTTCATTTCATTTCAAAAGACATATTTCCATATTTCATTCTCTTTTATCATTATGGGCTAATTCCGGTATTAAATTGTTTCCATTTTCATAATTAGAGTCTATGTCTAGTAAAGGAACCACTCCTAATTCTAGACCAATGTGGAAAGAACAAATTAATCCACCAAGGTATCATTTCCATTATGACATCTATCTAATGAATAGGAGGTGCCACCCCAATAGATTCCTCTAGATCCTATTACGGGGGCATCATGGCTTGAGAAATATATTATTATCATTACTTTCCAATTCTTGTCATAAGTTTTCATTTCTTATCATTACTTTTCATGCTTTACACATTTCGTCTTGTCATTACTTTCCAATATTTACACATTTCATATGTTAGTATCAAAATACTCATTTCAAAAATAAAACATCTATATTTCATATGTCTGTATCTATGCTTATGTTATGTGTTGGTACTTTGGGGGATCTCACTAAGCGTTGGTTTATAGTTTTAGGTTATATTTTAGGTAATTCAGATGATCGCGGGAAGGCGAAGGTGTGACCGTACACATCCTTATGTTTTGACTTATGATTTTGGGAGACTCCGATGTTAAACATGTTTTGAAAACTATGTTTGTAAACAATTTGTGAAATTGGTTGGTTTTAAAAAGGTTAAATTTATCATGTTCTCTATGAGTGTTACAAGTTTTTTTCAAAATAAAGAAAAGATTTAAAAAAAATGATTTTCAAATTGTTTTCAAAATAATCAAAGACGATGCTATGTGTACGATCAGCCGAAGCCAATAAGTAGACCCTAAATTACCACACTGTTATTTATTATGTGCTATGATAGAGCAACTTTCTAGTGATAGGCTAGGGATCTTCAGGAATTGCATGATAGAATTTCCTGATTATATGATGTATGATAGCCTAGGGTTCTTCCTTATATGAAATTGACATCATTACTATCGTTGCTTAGTGTATGCATCATGGTTATACATAACTAAGATTCTATAGCCTGAGAATGTTTTGTTTGGCCTTATTTCATGTCCTTGTTTGCTAAAGGTCTTAGGGTAGGATCAAATATTCGACTGTCTATAAGGCCCAGTGTTATGTATGATTAGCATACGCGAGTGCTGCAGGGTTGGTGGAAGTTTCATGGATGAGTTGTGGGGGGTCAGCCAACCAATCTCACAATGTTTGACCTTCCTCTTGGGAGTGAGGATAGAGTGTATGCGTCTTCTAGCGTGTATTGTTAGGGTTGTTGTGATGATCCTTAAGAAAAATACGGGTAGGTGTGGAAGGTAGTATGGGCCCGTACTACTGAAAGCATAAGACCTATATGTGTAATAGGGAAGTCACAACTGCTAGGGATTTGATGGGAGTTGGTTCCCCTGATATGATATGTGTGTTATCTAATATATCCCTGGTTTATTTTCAGTATACTGAACACGCGACGTTTCGAGGAAGGATCTAGATCAAGATCAGGGATAGGTGGTAAGGGTGGGTGAACTATGTCCGAAGACAAGATTAGGGAGATCCTTCAGGAGGAGGTTGTGGCTCACTTTCGAGTATAGTTTCCAAATATGTTTGGGTCTATTAAGACCACTATGTTGGAGTATTTTTATGATCGTTATGTTGTTTTGTCTGAGGCTGTTGCTGCTGCAGCCACTGAAGCCATTTCCGTTGATGGGGTTGGTGCTGGGAAAGTTGTTCAATATCGGGACTTCGACGATACAAAGCCCCCGACATTTGATTGATTTCAAGACCTGATCATAGCCATGTGGTGGCTATTTGACATTGAGGGGTGATTCTTCACTTACTTTTTCCCAGTTGACCAGAAGTCAGGTGCGCTCTAAACCTTCTGAGGTCCACAGCGAAGGATTGGTGGAGACTTGTTACTAGCTCGTATTCTTCTGAGCATAGAGTTGTTGTGTCTTGGGAGCAGTTCTCGGAAATGTCCCGTTCCAGGTATGTGCCGCCGGTGGAGCGTGAGAGGTTGGCCTAGGACTATTTGGATCTGAGGCAGGGGACTAAGTCGGTGATGGAGATCACCAAGATGTTCACGGGCCATGTATTGTCCTGGTTTTGCAACTTCTAAGAAAGCTCAAATGACCTGTTACGTGAGCATGATCAAGAAAGATATTAGGTAGTTTGTATCCATGAAACTTTATGGTTCATTGTTGTAGTTGCAGGAGGCCGCTAGACGGCGTGAGATTGAGATGGAGTTCCAGTCGAGATGCGAGAGAGCAAAGACCGACCCCAACATAGTCTCATTTTGCACAGAAGTGGTTCAAGGTTGCTGATACTAGATCTAAAGGGAAGAGTGGTTGCACTTGTGGGAAGTGAGGCAAGGTTCATGAGGGGGTCTGTCGATCAGGAGGTGTGCGCCACAAATGTGGCAAGTAGGGGCACCATGCGAGGGATTACTGCCAGCTGATCCCATCTCCGAGTTCCATAATTTGCTATCAATGTGATCAGGTTGGCCAAGTGAAGGTCAACTGTCCTTTACTCGCTGTCATGCCGGTGTATGCCCTAAATCCAGCTACTTTGAGGATCACCGATAGGCGCCAGGGGAGGGCGAAACCCCTGAGGGCTCGGGGTCATGCTTTTCAGCTCACTGTCGAGGAGGCCAGAGCAGCTCCAGATGTTGTGACGAGTCTGTTTCTATTTATTATTCTTTTGATCATGATTTCTGTTATGCTTATTTTATGCCCATGATAGGTGTTGGATAAGGTGTCTCAGTCCATAACTATATTTGAGATGTACTTGACTTGACCCTGCATGGTCCATTTGGGTTGCACTTCACCCGAACAAGTTATATGGATAAACTTTTGAGAATAGTATAAGTTATGATTTATTAATATATTATAAGTTCTAATATATTAATAAGAAATCATATTTTTTTAATCATTATTGATCTAAAATTAATATAGAATTAATTTAGTGATCAAAAGTGTGACTAATTAAATATGTACTCTTGTATTTATATAGTGTGGGCTAATGCTTATTTAGAATGGTCTAGGCTTGCATGGTAAGTCCATGGATAATCCAGGGAGCTTTAACCCATGGATCTCATGGAAATGAAAGGTCATGGGTATTAGGGTTTACATGGATGTAACCCTAATCCATCACACTATATAAAGGAGTCCTTGGCACTTGAAATTACACTAGTTTTTGGTGTGAGAACTAAGAGGGCCGATTTCAAGAAGAGTTCTATTATTCTCTCAAGTTTCCAAGGTTTGTGGTGATTTGTGACTTCCATTTGAGGCATCCACATTATTGGTGCTAGGCTCTCAAACTCCAAGCAATCAACCACTACTAAAAGGTATGTAACTCTACTAGGTTATTATGTTTAAAAGTTCCCCATGCCATGCTAGTTAGGTTAAGAACCTTAGAAAATTTTTTTTGCATGTATCATAGTAAAACATAGATCCAAGGTTTCTAGGGTTGCATGTACATCATAGGAGTGTTAAAATGCTAGAACCCTACAGTGGTATGAGAGCCTAGGCTTGTTTATTTGATACTTGATGCAAATTGTTGAAAAACTCAAGTTTTCTACATTCTACAACATGAACTCGCCGAGTCCATCGGGGGACTCGACGAGTCCATGAGTATATTCATCCTACTCGCTAAGTAGGATCGTGTACTCTATGAGTAGGATCCCTAGAATGCATATTTTCGAGTTTTGCTGCTGAAAATGGACTAGAAACATTACCCTAAACTGTTTTGGTGTTATAAAACTTGTTTTAGATGGTGTAATGGTTATTCTAATCCATTTTCAATGGCTATTATCAAAATTTCAAGTTTTATATGGTTATTTTATGACTCTTGAAATTGTTAATATGCATGTTCATGAACTTATGAGTTTAGAAGATCATACGAATTATTTGTAACTTACTTGTTAGTTTAATTCTTGGTCATTATGTGTTTTAATGAAATCCATAATTTGTCCTCAAGTTATGGATTACCAAAAGTCATTCTTTTAAAGTCCATTAAAGAAACACATAGGTTACGTAAAATGAAAAGTCTCTCATTTTATTAAACCATTAACTCATAAGTTATGAAAGATGAAAAGTTTTGAAAGTTACAAAACTTGCCCTCAAGTTTTGGAACATGTAAGGTCACTTTAAAAACTTTAGTTCCAACCCTTAGAATTTTAAAAGTTAAAATTCAACCCTTATACTTTATAATATTATAAGTTTAATAATAATTATATATGTATAACAATAAGTCATTTTACCGTTAGTAGGCCTCATTCACGAAGTCGGTCTATAAGGGGGGGGTATAAGGTTGTTGCCTATAAAATGACAGCTTAATGGGTGTCCACTCTCACCCACCGCTTCCTTGATCGGTGGAGGGTCGTTAGCCGAACGGGTAAGACAAGGACTTTAAATCTTCATTAAAAGTATGATGAATATAATGTAAATAAATGTTTTTATAAATTCCCAATATTAGTTACTTTAGGAAAATGTGAATAAGGTGCTAACCCATGAAATGACGCTTTGCACCTTGATTAAGTCGTTAGTGGAGCGTGTGTGGTTGACCGATACACTAACCTGGACTTAACAAGCTAGGAAAAGGGTAACTTCATGTTTATCATAGTATCGATGGAGTGCGTGGGGTTAACCGGCACATCGATTGAGGGGTAAATATTAAGGGTACCAAGTAATTTAGATGGTTACGTCACACCGTGTTTTGTGATCCTCTGCATCCCAGTCACAAAACCTGAAGGGCACACTCGAGATTGAAACATGCCATTGAAAAGTTCAATGAATCTCAAAGAATCTAGGAGTTTCAAAACCAATTAAAACCTAATAATTTATTTCTTTTTTCATGGTGGAAATTGGTGAATCGTCATTCACCTACCTTCAAATATTTTATTGCTTGGATTACGGCATCCTTCTTTTAAGTTATAAAATATTGTGTTGGGTCCTAGCCTTAATATTACATTTGGGTGTTTTATTAAGGACTCTCTTTATATCTAATCTAATCTTGTCTTTCTTCTTTTCAGATGTCTTCCAACAATGTTGCTTCTGGCTCAAACCCTACCGGCTCCTTCTCTCTCATGAACCTTTGTGGGAGAGTCATCTTTGATGGATCCAGCCTTATGGATTGGATCAAGAACATCAGGATGGTCACTCGGTATGAGGACAAAGAATATGTCCTCGACAAGGAGCTTAAGGAACTTGAGCCGTTTGCTACTCCTGAGGAGATTGCTGAATATGAGGCACATGAAAGAGATGCTACCAAACTAGCATGTATCATGTTGGCCACTATGATAGCTGAGCTCCAAAAGTCCTATGAGGACTACTATCCTTTTGAGATGCACCTGGATTTGATGGACTGCTACCATCAGAGTGCTCATCAAGAGCGATATGAAATCATCTCCTCTATGATAATAACTCGGATGAAGGATGGTGAACCTCTCACGGGCCACATGAAGAAAATACAAAGGTATGTGGACCATTTGTTGAAACAGAATGTGAACTTCCCCGAGGAGTTGGCAATTGACATCATTTTGCACTCCTTACCTTCATGTTATGATCAATTCCGTATGACATACCACATAAACAAGGAGGAAGTTACACTTATCAAACTTCAAGGACTCTTGAAGACCGCAGAAAGTGGTCTTAAGAGTAAATCTGTTGTTACCACTCTTACTCCTACCGCGGCCCCTGTCTTGGCAATCGGGCAAGACAAAGGAAAGAAGAGGATGCTGGGTAAAAAATATGGGTTATACTTTTCTTTTCTAGGAAAATATATTTTTATGTAATGTTGTATGTGTTTGCGGTTTGTGTGTACGGCCGTACACATGTGTACGGCGGCACACCCTGTGTACGGCCGTACACAGGGTGTGCGGCTGTACACATGTGTATGGCTGGAGGCCCATATAAATAGAGGAGTGCATACGGTTAAGAGGTTAAGAAAAGAGAAGAAGCCTAGAGAAGAGAGTGAAAGTTAGAGAGAAGAAGTGTGTGTGTGTGTGAGAGAATCTATTGTAAGGAGCATAATTCATATCATCAATACATCATTAGATTCATCTTCTTCTTCTTCTCATTCTCTTCTATATTGATCTAACATCATCCAATTGATTGAGATTCCGCACCATCAATTGGATCTGATTGATACACAAGCAGTTTTGGGGACTTACAATTGGTATCAGAGCTTGGTTGTATCAATCAATTTTTCCAGATCTGGAGCTTATTTGATCTTATTTTGAAAAGAGAATAGCGTTTTTGGATTGATCTCGCAAAAGTAAGGGGGGTTACTTCTTTTATTTTTCATAAAAACGAGTTTTTGATCGAGTTTTAGAGCAAAAAAAGGTGAAAAACGTCGTTTTTTTCGTGAATCTGTTGAAGGTGTGCGGCCCAATTGAAGGAGTGCTGCTGGTTGAAGGTGTGCGGCTTAGGAGTATACGGCTCGGTGTGTGCGGCCTCGGTGTGTGTGGCTCATCAGCCTCGGTGTGCGGCTCAGTGTGTGCGACTCGAACGTGTGCGGTCTCGTGTACGGTCCAGCTCCTTCGCCTCGGTCTCGCATCTGGTTCACGGCTCAGCAGCATCGGTCTCGGCTTCGCGGCTTCGTCCTCGCTTCGCAGCTCTAGTCCTCGCTTAGCAACCTTCGCATAAAACTCGTCTACGAGGCTTCTTGTTTCATAATCCGAAATTT
Organism: Lactuca serriola; assembly: GCF_051521515.1. Taxonomy (NCBI): domain Eukaryota; kingdom Viridiplantae; phylum Streptophyta; class Magnoliopsida; order Asterales; family Asteraceae; genus Lactuca; species Lactuca serriola. The sequence continues at coordinate 390,274,068 of NC_136411.1, read as the reverse complement.
AGAATATAACTCATCGTTTTCTCATATAATTTCACAAATTGACTTTTCAATTTTTACTTAAAATTTTGACTTTGACTTTTAAAAGTTGACCTTTGACTTTAAATTTTGACTTTCTCATTTGACTTTTAATTTTTCAAATTTGGCTTTTCGGTTTGACTTTTAAGTTTGACTTTTCAAGTCTGACTTTTGAGTTTAACTTTTTTTTTAAATTTGACTTTTAAGGTTGACTTTCTCTTTTAAATCAAAGGGAAATTAAAAAAATAAAAAATAAAAAATAAACACAAAACAAAAATTAGAAAATTTTAAAAATCCAAAACCATTAGAAAATCAGATAATCAAAAAAAAATTGTTGGTTATGAAATGTGCTGCTTGAGGGAGATGTTCTAGGAAGTGATATGATAAACTGATAACAGGCAACCTGAGTCTATGTAACGTACCCGAAGTTGAAGGGTCTATGCTCCGGTTTGATGCGTCGGTAGGCACGAAAAATTTTAAATGGACTTGACTATGGAGAGTTGAACTTAGGAAATTTATAGACTTGACAAATCTTGACCTAGTTAGATCTGTTTAGACTGACAATACGACGCTTGGATAGGTTGAGCAGGGAGATATATATGGGAATCTACTCGTCACATTAATTGAACCCGTACTTGGAACCGTGGTTTAACTTTTCCTCGATGTGCGGATTCTGTCCTTAATTCCGGTTGGATGGAGCGACTGGTAAATTCCGATAAATTAGGTCTGTAGAATATCATTTTCTTTCTTTCCGTCTATTAGTCATATGTTGTCTCCTTTGCGCGACTTCCAATCCGACCTGGTACACAACATATGCAACTATATTTCTCTGCAGGTTATATATATATATATATATATATATATATATATATATATATATATATATATATATATATGTGTGTGTGTGTGTGTGTGTGTGTGTGTGTGTGTGAAAGACTTCTTATCTGTTAGCCATATATTGTCTCCTCTGCGCGACTTCTAATCCGACCTGGTACACAGCATATGCAACCTTCTACTTCTCAACCCCTCTGAAGAAATAAATAATAGACAAAACTACAAATTTGGTCCTTGTGGTTTGCAAAAATCTTTGGATGGGGTCCAAAAAGTTTTCAGCTTGCACTGAAGGTCCAAAATCAAGGTTTTTCTGGGTTTTTGGTCCAAAAAGATTTGAAATTACTGATTTACCCTTTTAATTTCAATTTTATATTTTCTTTTCGTATTTATTAGAATACTTTATGAAATAAAAATAAAAAACAAAAAAGATAGACCCCACTCCATCTCTCTCTCTCTCTCTCTCTCTCTCTCTCTCTCTCTCATGACCAAAAACCCAATTACTCCATCGATTCTTCCCATAGTTCCATCATCTTCTCACCATATTCTCTCAATGGACACACCGCCTGCAACCTCATATTGTTACAATTCACGATAAGCAAACACTCTTCACATCACAATTCCCACCGTCGACCACCACAATCATAAACAGGACCTGCAAATCAGAAAGAATTCACACACAAGTTAATTTTTCTTCAATCGAGTTTACACCATTTTTTCTTTCTCGAGTGTGTGTGTGTGTTTCAGTTTTTCACTATGTGTATTGAACCCAGATGTCAGATCTTCGATTATTTGTGGAAATATGCTTCAATTTATGTGTGTTTATCAATCCTTACTTCTTAAGAGCCCTAATTTCTTTGATGGTGGTTGTCCGATGATGAACAACATATATGGAATCCCTTACACAGGTCGGTGTTGAACCAAAGGTTAGGGTTCTGATTCAAAGAAGTAGCAATGATGATGACGACACTAATGGAGCAAATGAAAACTTTGACAGCTGGAACTCAACAACGGTGTGTGCAGGTGAGAAGAAGAAGAAGAAGAAGAAGAAGAAGGGATGGGGGAATTAGTGTGCATTCCTCATATTCTAGTTCATCATCTCACCATCGACGCCTGCGTTACCAGTTCATCATCTCATCATCGACTCATCAATTGGGGGAATCTGGTGTTGTTAATGATTGTGTTTATTTGGAATTTTTCACAACCTCAAAACAAAACCCAGATGGAACACAAGCTCTCTTTTTTTTCCACATATCTGGGTTTTTTAATAGGAGCTTTTAGACAGAAACGATTGATAATCTAGAATGTATGTGTATGTGTTTGGTTTATGTGGATTTGTTTTTATTTTCAAGCAAGAAAGAAGCACACAAGTCCAACCATGGCGTTTTATTTTAAGAGAGAGAGAGAGAGAGAGAGAGAGAGAGAGATGAGGAGGAGGAAGAAGAAGAGAGAGAATGGGGGAGGGCTCTGATGGGGTGGGGGGAGAGAGAGATATGCGGTGAACCAACCTAATTCATTTTTTGCATTAATATTTATAAAATAAAATATAAAAAATACAAAAAAGAAATTTAAAGGGCAAAATAGTCAATTCAAGTGCTGCATGGACCAAAACAACAAGAATTTCTTAAGTTTAGAACCAAAAACCCAGAAAAACCTTAATTTTGGACCTTCTGTGCAAGTTGGAAACTTTTTGGATCCCATCCAAAGATTTTTACAAACCACAAGGACCAAATTTGCAGTTTTGTCTAAATAATAAGTAATAGAATTCTGGATCTATCCTCTCTCTGAATGGTTGTCTGCTCACCCGGTGTAAGGAGTACTCTGGAAGTTCTTGATGGCTGGGGATTATCAGGAAGCGGGAAACACGTTTTAGTACACTTAAAATTGATCACATAAAGATTGTCTGTAGATGTCGCTGCTCAATTTAGGTGGACAACAATATCCCTGGTCGTCGTCAGCTGAATGATCCTTAAGATATAGTATCTAGAAACTTAGGATTAGATATAATATCTAGGAACTTAGGATCACATTGTCTTGTCACTTATAGTATGTCCTAATTTTGTCACAATTTTTCGTGCTTAAGTGGACAACAATACCGACGATCGACCAGACAAAGATGTGAATATGAAAGGTACCGACAAGCGCATAAAGACTGTCTAAAAACTTTGATCCCAAATCATTCATAAAGTTAGATATCATTTTATTTTTGTTAAATTTGTTCATAGTTTTCCTTTATGCACAAATTTTAGGAGGAGAATTAAAAATAATTCAAAAATCAAACAAAAATCAGAAAATTAAAAATCCAAAAATAGTGTTATTTCTTGTTCAGAAAATCCAAAAATATTTTTGTTTCTGTTTTTATTTTTCCAGAAAATATCAAAATCCAAAAAAAAATATTTTTTTTTGTGTGCTAATTTTTCTTTTAGTTTTGTTTTGTCTTGAAAACTGATTTCAGGCGTAGATGAGACTCGTGGAGACTGTATTGAAGATCTTCTGAGCCAAGGCTTCATTCGTGAGCATCGAAGAATTCGCATTCGAAGGAGCAAAAAATGAAGATTATTCTTTCGACATTTAATTTGTCAACCCCAGAAGCAAGGTGAAGCTGAAATTGAAGATTATGTGACAGATTGTATTGAAGCCTCCTCAATCAGTCTACTGCTATCTTAAACCTGCTGAAGTGATCCAGAAGATTATTTCTCTCTGATGTTCTCCCTGAATATTCTCAAGCTGAAAGAGCTATCTTTCAAGAATCTTTTCAAGAAGCCTCCTCACCCAATGTGCGTTCAATGTCAAATTCTGCAGAAATCCCAACTGCTCAAGATGAAGCCATTTATTGAAGATTCATATATTCATCTTGAAGCTGCAAAGAAATTTGAATATTAATGCTGAAGCCAAGTTCCCAATGAAGATTAACAAAAATAGCCAACTACTTTTTAGGGGGAGCTTGTTGGGTCAATTAGAAAAGAAAGCTATAAACCAAGGGGGAGATTTTTGGGTAAAAAATATGGTTTATACTTTGCTTTTCTAGGAAAATATATTTTTATGTAATGTTGTATGTGTTTGTGGTTTGTGTGTACGGCCGTACACATGTGTACAGCGGCACACCCTGTGTACGGCCGTACATAAGGTGTGCGGTTGTATACATGTGTATGGCTGGAGGCCCATATAAATAGAGGAGTGCATGTGAGTGTACGGTTAAGAGGTTAAGAAAAGAGAAGAAGCCTAGAGAAGAGATAGAAAGTTAGAGATAAGAAGTGTGTGTGTGAGAGAATCTATTGTAAGGAGCATAATTCATATCATCAATACATCATTAGATTCATCTTCTTCTTCTTCTCATTCTCTTCTATATTGATCTGACATCATCCAATTGATTGGAATTCCGCACCATCAATTGGATCTGATTGATACACAAGCAGTTTTGGGGACTTACAGAGGAAAAGCCCTTCGAAGGGCACCAAGGGGAAGACCCTTGATGGCTCCTCTTCAAGTGGAACCAAGAAAGGTTTCGTCACTCGTTATGCTAACCCTAAAGAGACTAAATGCTTCTATTTCCATGAAAAGTCGCACTGGAAGTGAAACTGCCCAAAGTACCAGCAAGATGTGAAGGACGGGAAAGTAAAACCCAACCATGCAGGTACATACACTATATTGTCCAATAATTCACCCAATTCTAATTCTTGGGTCCTTGATACAGGATGTGGTAGTCACATATGTAGTGATTTGCAGGGACTAAGAAGAAGTGAGAATGTGGAGCATGGAAAGATAAACTTGATCATGGGGAATAGGAAAGCTTCACCTGTCACCAATATTGCAGTTTATTCTTTGTTGCTAAGTAGTGGGTTAGTATTAGATTTGAATAAGTGTTGTTACTCATCTGAAATGGCAAGATATATTATTTCCTTTCATGGTTTGTACAAACAATGTTTTACCTTTTCATTTGATAATGATAGTGGTGGTATTAATTCTTTCTTTAATAATGTTTTTTTATTTTAAAGCATTACCTTGTGATGGTGTGTATGAAACTGTGTCGGTTGTTAATAACCTATGAAATAATGTATTGTGTATCGATTCTTCCACTAGTTTAGATAAAGCATCATTATGGCATTGTCGTCTTGGACATGTAAGCAAGAAATGCATAGGCCAACTCCAAAAGGATGTAGTCTTGGAGCCGTTTGACCTAATGTCGGATGATAGTTGTGAATCTTGTTTGCTTGGGAGAATAACAAAGTCACCCTTCACTGGTACTTGTGCTAGGGGAGAGGGTTTGTTGGACCTCATACATACTGATGTGTGTGGAGCTTTCAAAACCGCCACAAGAGATGCTAACCGCTTCTACGTGACTTTTACTGATGATTATAGTAGATATGGATATGTCTACTTAATCAAGAATAAGTCAGATACCTTTGAAAGATTCAAAGAGTTCAAACAGGAAGTGAAGAATCAGTTGGGCAGGAACATTAAGATGCTTTAATCTGATCGAGGTCGTGAGTATCTTACAATAGAGTTCCTTGACTATCTTAGGGAATGTGGGATTATCTCACAATTGACACCTCCCAGGACACCACAGCTTAATGGTGTGGCTGAGAGGTGCAATCGAACCTTGTTGGATATGGTTTGTTCCATGATGAGTCGAGCTTCGCTACTAATCTCATTCGGGGGGTATGCCTTAGAGACTGCCACCCATATTCTTAATCTAGTCCCTACAAAGAAGGTTGCCAAAACACCTCAGGAGATGTGGACCGGAAAAGTTCCCAATCTAGACCACATCAAGATTTGGGGTTGCGAGGCTTTTGTGAGCCCTGAGTCCCACGACAAGCTTGAACCTCGAAGTGAGAGGTGTATTTTCATCAGCTACCCACAGAGATCCTTTGGTTACCTCTTCTACAAACCTAGTGATAATGTCGTCTTTGTAGCAAGGAGAGGAGTCTTTCGCAAGAGAGAATTCATGAGCCAAGAAAATAATGGGAGGAAATTGACCTTGAAGAAATTCAAGAGTCAAGTGGTGAAGGAACCTCAAACCCTAGCAATCAACCTGAGGAGGAAACTCTTGTTGATCCGACAGAAGAGTTTGTACCTCTGAGGCGTTCCACGAGAGTTAGGAATGCACCTGAGCATTACAATAGTTTCCATATTACCGCGGAAGGTGATACACTTATCAGTGATAGCACACTGGTAAGTATGGATGAACCTAACAACTACATGGAAGCCATGGTAGGCCCTGAGGCTGCTAAATGGAAATAGGCTATGGTAATGTACACACTTATAAGGCACGACTGGTTGCAAAGTGCTTTTCTCAAACTCCGGGAGTTGATTATGATGAGACCTTTTCACTAGTAGCAAAGATTAAGTCTATTAGGGTTATGTTAGCCATTGATGCATTTCATGATTATGAAATATGGAAAATGGATGTCAAAACCATTTTCCTTAATGGAAAGTTAGCTGAGGATGTTTACATGAGTCAGCCAGAGGGTTTTGTCAGTATCGAGTACCCTAATAGAGTGTGTAAGCTTGAGAAATCCATTTATGGATTAAAGCAAGCACCTCACAGATGGAATCTTTGCTTCAATGAGAAGGTCAAAGAGTTTGGCTTTAATGGAAAGTTGGCTGAGGATGTTTACATGAGTCAGCCAGAGGGTTTTGTCAGTACAGAGTACCCTAATAGAGTGTCTAAGCTTGAGAAATCCATTTATGGATTAAAGCAAGCTCCTTGCAGATGGAATCTTTGCTTCAATGAGAAGGTCAAAGAGTTTGGCTTTTCGAGGAGTGAAGATGAATCTTGTGTATATGTCAAGGCTAGTGGGAGTATAATCAGCTTTTTGATATTGTATGTGGATGACACACTACTCATAAGAAATGACATCCCAACTTTGCAGGAAGTAAAGTCCCGGCTTGGAAAGTGTTCCGCTATGAAGAACCTTGGAGAAGCTGCCTATATCCTAGGGATAAGTATTTTGAGAGAAAGGAGTAAAAGAATAACTGGACTTAGTCAGAGCACCTATGTGGATAAAGTGTTGAAAAGAATCAACATGCAGAACTCCAAGAAAGGTGAGTTACCGATCCAGAGTAACGCCAGACTGAGGAAGACTCAGAGCCCGAGTATAGAGGCTGAGATAGTAAAGATGAGTCGAGTTTCGTATGATTCCGCTGTAGGCTCGATCATCTATGCTATGACTTGTACTCATCCTGGTGTGGCCTTTGCACTGAGCATGGTTAGCAGATATCAGGGGAATCCTGGCTAGGTCACTGGATTACGGTAAAGAACATTCTCAAGTACCTGCGGAGGACTAAGGATTGGGTCCTTCCCCTCGGTGGGAGTGATGACTTGAGAGTAGTAGGGTATAGGGATGCTAGCTTCCAGACTGATAAGGATAATTTCCTCTCTCAGTCAGGCTAGGTCTTTACCTTCAAAGGAGGAGCAATAACTTGGAAAAGTTCCAAGCAGGAGACAGTGGCTGATTCAACTTGCGAATCAGAGTTTATAGCGGCAAGCGAGGCAGCTAAGGAGGCTATATAGCTAAAGAACTTCATCGGAGACCTTGGAGTTGTACCAGCTATAAAGGATCCTATGGAGACTCTCTATGACAGAAATATTGCGGTGTCCTTAGCTAAGGAACCAAGAGATCATGGCAAATCCAGACACATTGACAGAAAATATCATTTCATCAGACATCGAATAGAAGAAGGACTCCTCGTAGCAAAGAAGGTATCATCCGATGTGAACCCGACAGACCCCTCACGAAGGGACTGGGCAGGGTTAAGCATCTCCAGCATGCGACGCGCATAGGGCTGAAGGATGATATTAGTTTTAGTAGTTAGATAGCTTTGAAATGTGTAAAGTGTAATTGACATTTGATGATGAATAAAAGTTGTGTTTATTTATGAGTAAAGTGTTGCTATCTTTTATCAACCGTTTATTATCATTTCATTTTGCATGTTTTAACTTCCAGAATAATTATGTTATGGTATATCATATTATTCAAATTCTCCACGGTCGGTCATATGTCGGAAGTAGATATGAATCAATACTGTCATGTAGTTGGTTGTATATGTCTAAGACGTTGGACATTGCAAAGTGTTGGTACAGCACTCATGAGTGCTCATAAGTTCTGACTATTGGATTCAACCCACGCTCACTGGTATCACTTCATTGAATTTATCTCGAGTGATCGTTAGACGGTAATATCATATAAGTCTTCAAACCTAGAGATATGACTTGTTGCCTATGAGTTGGTTATACATTGATTGTACAAAAAAGCATTGGTAACTCGATGTTATAAAACGTGCCTTTATGTATAATTCAACAAGTAGTAGAACATGCATATGAGTCGAAGTTTATTTGTTCCTTCTTGGATTAGAAGCGATATCAGGGCCCCTCGATGATTTTGTGTTGACCCATGTACCAGGCCCGGTCAGAACTAAGTTGATGTGTTCAATTAAGTTCTATGTCAAACAAATCGGAAATCGAGAAACAATCTGTTAGACAATAAGTAAGACATTGTTCCATGTATTTATCCGACTGATATCTAGAACTGAGGATTATATTACCCTTTATCTAAAATGGCGCTACATAGTTCAACAAAGTTTTAAGAGCTACAATTGTCAGTCGGTTCCTGAAGTCATAATTGTAACTATAGTTATTAGACTTTTCCAAGTGGGAGATTGTTGGATAAGGTGTCTAAGTCCATAACTATATTTGAGATGTACTTGACCCAACCCGGTATGGTCCATTTGGGTTGCACTTCACCCGAACAATTTATATGGATAAACTTTTGAGAATAGTATAAGTTATGATTTATTAATATATTATAAGTTATAATATATTAATAAGAAATCATATTATTTAATTAGTATTGATCTAAAATTAATTTAGAATTAATTTAGTGATAAAAAGCGTTACTAATTAAATCTGGACTCTTGTATTTACATAGTGTGGGCTAACGCTTATTTAGAATGGGCTAGGCTTGCATAGTAAGTCCATGGATAATACATGGAGCTTTAACCCATGGATCTCATGGAAATGAAAGGTCATGGGTATTAGGGTTTACATGGATGTAACCCTAATCCACCACACTATATAAAGGAGTCCTTGTCACTTGAAATTACACTAGTTTTTGGTGTGAGAACTAAGAGGGCCGATTTCAACAAGAGTTCTACTATTCTCTCAAGTTTCCAAGGCTTTTGGTGATTTGTGACTTCCATTTGAGGCATCCACATTATTGGTGCTAGGCTCTCAAACTCCAAGCAATCAACCACTACTAAAAGGTATGTAACTCTACTAGCTTATTATATTTTAAAAGTTCCCCATGCCATGCTAGTTAGGTTAAGAACCTTGGAAAAACAAATTTGCATGTATCATAGTAAAACATAGATCCAAGGTTTCTAGGGTTGCTTGTACACCATAGGAGTGTTAGAATGCTCAAAACCCTACAATGGGTACGTTCCTAGTGAACTCTTTGCTTGCTCTTGTGTTGTTTGAATCAGGCGCGATTCGGTCTTTTGTGTCTCGATCTTTTTAGTAGGGCATTTGATATGCCTATTGGGGAGTTAGAGTGTCCATTGCAGGTCTTTATCACCAACAAACATGGGGTTTCTACATCTACGGTATATCATGGTTATGTGGTAGAGAACTTCGAGGTGCCTTATCCGATTGATCTTATCTCTATTCCCATGGGGGAAGTGTGAGTGATAGTGGGTATGGATTGGATGAGCAAATTTGGTGTCATGATTGATTGTGAGGGACAACGAGTGGTAGTTCGAACCCGAAGTGGGGGAGAAATGGTTATTTATTGAAAGGGCACCAGGGTCGGTTCATAGTTTTGTTCGGTAGCCAGATTTCGTCAGTATATTCAGCATGGGTGCACATGTTATTTGGCTTATGTGGTTGACACTCAAGTTGGGGATCATATTTCAGTTTCAGAGGTTCCAGTGGTCAGGGAGTTTGCTGATGTATTCTCGAAGGAGTTTCCTGGTGTGTCTCCCGAAAGGCAGGTCGAGTTTAGGATTGACCTCGTGTCGGGTGTAACCTCGATCACGAAGGCATCGTACTGCTTGGCACAGGTTGAGATGTAGGAGTTGTCATCTCAGCTGCAGGAGCTGCTAGGCAAGCAGTTCTCCGTGGGGAACACCGAAACTGTTTTTCAAGAAGAAGGATGGTTCAAACCGGATGTGCATTGATTATTGGGAGTTGAACAAGTTAACAGTGAAGAACCGTTATCCCCTTCCACGGATTGATGACCTCTTTGTTTAGTTTGAGGATGCATCTTGGTTCTCCAAGATAGATCTAAGGTCTGGGTGTCATTAGATGAGAGTGAGAGAGGAGAACATGGAAAAGACCGCATTTCGGACTCGTTATGGCATTATGAGTTCATGGTGATGCCATTTGGGCTCACCAATGTGCCTACTATGCTTATGGATTTGATGAATCGAGTAGACAGGATGATTCTTGATTGAACCGTCATTGTGTTTATTGATGATATCTTGGTGTATTCCAAGACCCGATAGCATCATGAGGAGCACCATCAAGAGCTTTTGGGAGTTTTTAGGCAAGAATGGCTTTATGCAAAGTTCT